>NC_061795.1:41215371-41840371 GCF_021462225.1 Girardinichthys multiradiatus | reverse complement strand
TTCCTGCTGATAAAAAGGCCAGAAAGATTATTGTGATTATTTTAATTGAGTTAAAGTCTGCCACTCCATAGTTATGAACCTTTGTTCTTCTTTGTGTCCTACTGCTATAATCTCTTATCAACAGTCACAGCATAAAGCCACAGTTAAGGTGAAATTGTTAAAACCAGGGCTCTGAAGCTCCTAGGTTTCTGAAAGTTGTGGATTGATGTAATAAGTAGATAAGATAAAGGTATTTGTGATGTGAGCTTTTACAAATGAATGCAGTGATGTTTTAAATACAAGTGTTATTTATTTATTTTTTTATACAGTTATGGAGCTGCATAAGAACTGTAGACATGAACCAAAACTGTGGGTTTAAAGAAGCAAACAATCAGCTTATAATAGCATAATTTTAGGTGACAACATGTAGGTCAAACATTTTTATTGTGGATATTGTTACTTCATCAGTTGTGAAAGTAAAACATTTGATGAGAGCATTTTTTGTCATTTTATTCAGATTTGATACACATTTCCAGGAAACCCCTGCATTAAAATAGCAAAAAGCTTTCCTGAATTAAAAACAATCAGTCACTATTTAATAGAGCAAGTTTCATTAGGAAAGCCATTTTAAACAGCAAATTTAATAACTGAGAATTTCTGAGGCTATGACTTTGTTAATAAATTGATCATTAAAGGTGTGACTCAGCTTTCAAGCATATAATTGATTGATGAGGGAGCCACAATGACCTCAACCGGAGTTGGTTCACTGCCAAATTCTAAGCAAAGTTCAGAGAGGTTTTAGTACAATGGCTGATCAAACATTAGTTATTATATTCTGGACTAAGCTGTAAGAATAGTTGATCTGTCAGATTTTGATAAACTGATTGTTTAGGTCCTCTTCACACTGGATCAAGACCACCATATGGTCTTTAGAATCTGCCAGACCATTTCAATGATGTTAACTAAATTTCCTTATAAATGAGAGATGCTGTTCTCTTTCAGTTCTACTTTAGAGAAGGATGCAGCAGTTTCTATTTTCATCATTTTATCAGCTGTATAAGAAAATGCAGATGATGGGACTTTGCAGCATCCTCTGAATGTGACATTTTTTGCAAAAATAATAACAAGCTGCAGTGCTCTGTGCATGTTTCTTGGGGAAATTGGTCAGAAAGAATCATACACACAAATTCCAATATCTGTGTTTTTTTACAGATCACTCTGAGATGATAAAGTCAAGGCCCTAAAGCCTAAAGTTGTTTTCTAAGAGTCACCCTGCAACTATTGAAAAATGATGTGAGCTGCAGCCAAGAATCTGTGTTAACTGCTTATTGATGTTTAAGGAAACAAAATCTTCCCTACAGAGATATTAGAGAATGCCTGAGATATTGGCTTGGATCCATAAACAAAAAACAAAAAAACTGGATTTAATTAAGTACTGCAGTAATCATATACATTTTAAATTGTAAAATGGTACCACTAACTTCCAGACATTTTCCCATAATCAATTAAAACTTGTACCTGTTTCATCCCAAACTATAGTGTTAAATTAGCTTAAAATATGCTGCTTTGTGCTGATACTAGTTGTTTACTGCTATTCACCCCTCCTCCTTATTGCTCAATGCAATGCCAGGGCTTTTCTGACGAATAAGTTTTCCTTTTGAACAACAGCCTAATGCTGTTAAAAAGACAAGACAAAACTCCAAACACTCCTGCAGCATCTTTGTTCTAGGCCAAAAAGATGAACGTTATGGCGTGACCAGACACCCTGGACCTTAATCCAATAGAAAATGTCTTTTTAGTTTGTACAATAAACGTTAAAAAATGCACATATTGAGATTTTTTAACAGCCTAATGTTAATATTTCTTTGTTAAATTTAAAAATTGTTTTATGTTTTTCTTTAGAATAGAATCTGCAGCCTTTCTTATGCATTTAAGGACATAGAAATAAAAGCTGTTACTCACATTTTTAAATATACTTCTATTTAAACACAGAACTGGATGTGGATGAATTGCTCTGTGCAGAAACAACTATTCCCACCATTTTAAGAGACTCAGTATAATACATTCCACTCAAAGACAGGCACAAGTTTTTAATCCAGAATTGTTTTGGTCACATTAAGACATTCAAACACTGCTGGTCATTTTCTGGATTCCCACTGATGGTCATTCTGTTGATGGTATGTGTTTTGTTTTTGTGTGTAAGCGTGTGAGATTTGTAAAGCATATTGCTTTTAATGGAAAGCAGCTCTCTTGAAAAACACAGCAAGTTTGACACAAATGAGTTTCATCTCCTCTCTCATGGGGCCCAAGCTCATTAAAATGTGTTACTGTTACTGTTCATGCCAAAAAAAACTAAGGACCTACTTTTGTTGCCAGCTTGTTGTTGAAGTAAATGAAATGTAACACACACACACGCACACACATGGAGAGAAAGCAGGGCTCATATCAAGTAAACTCAAAGTAAGGTCTTTATTTAAAGACACATTGTTTTAAGCAATAACTAGTTACACTAACGTTCAAGTACTCAGCAGCATATTTTACATTCCTGCATTTATTCAGCATTATTGGCAATAAATACATCATTATGATTACTGTCAAACATCGTAATGCCAATGAATTAAAAAAATAAACGTATACTTTCATATAAACACCAAGCTGGTGATCATTTCAATGAAGTCAACAACAGATGGGAGCAGCCAGTTTTAACAGTGTTGGGACTTTCTGTGAGCAACAATGATTTGTGGTTAGAAATTTGCCAAGCTTTACCCAGATCCCAATCAGTCATGTAGGTGGTGGCCCCTTATTTCCTAACCCAAACCCCTAAAGGTCAGATAGTGCAATGTTCAGAGAAAATGCAAAAAGCTAAGTCAGGCTCCACTGGCCTGGCAGTTGGAATGCTAAATGTTAATGACAGTAAAATTGAAGAAAAAAAAAGAATAGTGAAATTATTAGTGAATAGTGAACAGTTGAAAGAAGAAAAAAACTTTTCTCTAGAAAAATATCTCAGAGCTGGATACATCTGAATGAATCATAAGACTTCTGGAACCTCTGGTTGAATAAAACCAAAGTGCAGCACACGAAAACACCTTATGCCAGTTAACATACCAGCTAGTTAAACCAAAGAGGTTGAAGAGACATTATTTGAGCTTTGTTTTTGTTTTTTTTACAGACACAATACCTCATCAGGTTGCAGTCAGAAAGTCGCCCATGGGCTCCTCTTTATACCATAGTATTCTAGGGTCAAAGTTGAAGCCATCTATCTGACTGTTGATCTTGTCTCAACAGGATAATCAACAGGACAGGTAACAGAATGGCCGAAAGAGAAAACAGTCAAGGTTTTTGCAATAACCCAGTCAAAGTCCTCACCCCAAGCTGGTTGAAATGCTGTGGGGGGGGGGGGGGGGGGGGGGGGGGGGCTAAGAGTGTGAAACCAAAATCCCATAAACCTTAAAAAGACATCGATAGGGAAAAACTGACAGGAAGTTATTGAGAGTTATGCTGCTTTTTTTTTTTGTACATGACGGTATCCTGCAAGTCAAATTATAAATGTTATTAAACCTGAGGAAACAATGGTTTCTCATTTGGGACCCAAAAATATGGTGTTTGAGAGGATTTCTTGTTTTAGATATGATAAAAATAAATAAATCCTTGACATGAACATGAATAAAACTATGTTTATGCATTATGGGAAGGAGTGTTCTGATTAGGAATGTGTAAAAACACAAGTTATTCATGCCTATATCTTTACATCTAGGTTCTTTTAATTATACAACAGATTTATTTAATTTAAATGTTCTATTTTATTAATTTGATGTTTCTTTATTTTAATAAACTGCCCAAGAAGCTTTGGGGTTAAAATGAAAAAACGTTTTTTTTTTGCATTTAGAATAAGTTCATTGCTTTGCTTGAAGAGTGAGACACCTCTCATGAGTAAAACCAGGAGAGTGGTGGGAGTTTGGACTCCTGCCATTCCTTGTTCTGCTGTAAAAAAAATCAGAATTCAAGTTGTGATCTCAGGCTTTAAAATTTTAAACACAAGGTCAAATGAATGTTGGCTGTGGCTGAAAACTACCTATTTATCACAGCACATATTCTGCAGCCTGTTGGAAAAACTTTATGTGTTAATGGTAAGGTTAATGAAAAGATTAATAATACAGTGCCTTGCGAAAGTACTTGGCCCCCTTGAACCTTTCAACCTCTTGCCACATTTCAAGCTTCAAACATAAAGATATGAAATTAAAATTTTTTGAGAAGAATCAACAACAAGTGGGACACAATCGTGAAGTGGAATGAAATTTATTGGATGTGTCAAACTTTTTTAACAAATAAAAAACTGAAAAGTGGGGCGTGCAATATTATTCGGCCCCTTTACTTTCAGTGCAGCAAACTCACTCCAGAAGTTCAGTGAGGATCTCTGAAGGATCCAATGTTGTCCCAAATGACTGATGATGATAAATAGAATCCACCTGTGTGTAATCAAGTCTCCGTATAAATGCATCTGCTCTGTGATAGTCTCAGGGTTCTGTTCAAAGCACAGAGAGCATCATGAAGACCAAGGAACACACCAGGCAGGTCCGAGATACTGTTGTGGAGAAGTTTAAAGCCGGATTTGGATACAAAAAGATTTCCCAAGCTTTAAACATCCTAAGGAGCACTGTGCAAGCAATCATATTGAAATGGAAGGAGTATCAGACCACTGCAAATCTACCAAGACCCGGCCGTCCCTCTAAACTTTCATCTCGAACAAGGAGAAGACTGATCAGAGATGTAGCCAAGAGGCCCATGATCACTCTGGATGAACTGCAGAGATCTACAGCTGAGGTGGGAGTCTGTCCATAGGACAACAATCAGTCGTACACTGCACAAATCTGGCCTTTATGGAAGAGTGGCAAGAAGAAAGCCATTTCTCAAAGATATCCATAAAAGGTCTCGTTTAAAGTTTGCCACAAGCCACCTGGGAGACACACCAAACATGTGGAAGAAGGTGCTCTTGTTAAGGTTTACGAGATATTGGATCCCAGAATGCAGACGAGCAGGCATCGTGATGGTAAGTGAAAAAAGGTTTAATTACAAAAACTCACACTCAGCAGGAGGCAGGAACAAAACAAACGGGCAGGCAAGACAGGCATGGCATGATCAAAAAGACAAGACTAGGTTTGCGAACAAGACATGAGCATGAGAAATGTTTCCACGACGACTAACTGAACAGGTATGTATAAATGGAGCATGGTACAGGTGGAAAACAAAACTGATTAACATGGTGCCGGTGAACCGAATAAACTTAATTGACAGACAGAACAAAACGTGGCTGCGGCAAAAACAGAGACTCTAATATACAAACAAAACATGAACAAGCCTAAAACATGAGCAGAAAAATAATAAACAAAAGCATGATTCAAAACTTGAGCAGTGAAAAACATATAAGGAAAAAACCTGAAATCAAAAAACCCCAAATCATAACAGCCCTGATCAGATGAAACCAAAATCGAACTGTTTGGCCACAATGCAAAACGATATATTTGGCGTAAAAGCAACACAGCTCATCACCCTGAACACACCATCCCCACTGTCAAACATGGTGGTGGCAGCATCATGGTTTGGGCCTGCTTTTCGTCAGGAGGGACAGGGAAGATGGTCAAAATTGATGGGAAGATGGATGGGGCCAAATACAGGACCATTCTGGAAGAAAACCTGTTGGAGTCTGCAAGAGACCTGAGACTGGGTCGGAGATTTATCTTCCAACAAGAAAATGATCCAAAACATAAAGCCAAATCTACAATGGAATGGTTCACAAATAAACGTATCCAGGTGTTGGAATGGCCAAGTCAAAGTCCAGACCTGAATCCAAGGGTCTGTGGAAAGAGCTGAAGACTGCTGTTCACGAACGCTCTCCATCCAACCTCACTGAGCTCCAGCTGTTTTGCAAGGAAGAATGGGCAAGAATTTCAGTCTCTCGACGTACAAAACTGATAGAGACATACCCCAAGCAACTTGCAGCTGTAATTGCAGCAAAGGTTGGCACTACAAAGTATTAACGCAAGGGGGCCGAATAATATTGCACACCCCACTTTTCAGTTTTTTATTTGTTAAACAAGTTTGACACATCCAATACATTTCATTCCACTTCACGATTGTGTCCCACTTGTTGTTGATTCTTCACAAAAAATTTGAATTTTATATCTTTATGTTTGAAGCCTGAAATGTGGCAAGAGGTTGAAAAGTTCAAGGGGGCCGAATACTGTAGGATAAATATCAAACAGTGATGCAAACTGAATGACAGACATTTGACAATTAAAATTTTATATAAACTTTGTAATACATGCTGCTTTATATTGGTATGTGGTTGTTTACTTTTAATCAGATTAATTCCCTTTATATAAGCAGGTGTTTACTTTCAGTGTTGGAGTATGGTAGCTTATTATGTTTTAACAGCTTTTTCTGCTCCCCATGGTTTGAAAGTGTTTGTGTAACCCTGCTGATTTAATAATGTATTTAATATTTACAATGTAGGTTACCTCTGAGCAGTGAAGTGTGCATACATGTCATTACCAAAAGTGTAGGTACAAAACCAGGTAATTTTTAGGAGTTTTTAAAACAAATGCATTTCCTTGGGTGGTAAAGTAGACAACTGTGACATTTACAAAGTCGGAAAGATATAATGAGGTGTATTGGTACATGTATACCCAGCTGCCATTGTACAAACAGCACTTGCATGCACATTCAGTCAGATACAGAATATATCAGTCACAGGCAATCATAATTGTTAGAAGATTAAATGCAGATGTTTGTATAGCTTCCTGTGGAACCAGCTCCCAGTTTTAGTCCTTGAGGCAGACACCCTGTCTACTTTTAAGGCTAGGCTTAAAACTTTCCTTTTTGATAAAACTTATAGTTAGAGTGACTTAGATTATCAGGGAGGGAGCCTTCTTCCCTCCCTGTTGGATGGAGTAAGGGGGTGTCAGGTTTAGCCTAAACCGGCTCAGTTATGGTTGAGATGCAAACACACCCTCCATTTCTGCTACCTGTATGACCCCCTCTCTTTTCCAATGGTTATAATCAGTCTGACAGAGAGAGGTATCCCAATCCTTGTGGTTTTTAGTATAACAATGACCATCAGTGGGACCCTTTGTGGGGTGCCTTAAGACAACATTTTTGTAAATAAGCGCCGTTTAACTAAATAATCTGAACTGAAACTGAATCTGTGTAGTTATGCTGCTATAGGCTTAGGCTGCTGGAGGACATAACGACCACTTTCAACCTCTTCGCTATATTCTCACACTACTCTCCAATTTTGCATTATTTGCTGTTATTTCAGCTTTTAACTTTGTTCTCTCTATTCTCTTCCTAGAAGCTACACCTGGCCTGGCTCTGTGTCTACCTGTGACACCTTTCTGGAGAGGGGAATCGTCCGAGCTTCTGCTGGCAACAACTTAATGCTCACCCTCTACCGATGATCCACATGGCCCTGTCTTTTAGTGTTTAACCCTTTCTCTCTCCTAGACATGGCGATTGACTGAGCTTTTACTGTAACTAATTATATGTGCTCTCTTTCAGACTCTAACCTTGAAAACTGGCTCAGAGTTGATCTGTTCTTTCTTTCTAGGTGAAATGACTAAAGGAGCTACATCCATTAACATTTACTTTTCCTTCCCATAGAAAGGACTCCTGGATCAGTGCTTCTTTGTTCTCTTTGTGTCTCTGCTCTGTTCTCTCAAACCCCCAGTCGGTCGTGGCAGATGGCCGCTCACACTGAGCCTGGTTCTGCTGGAGGTTTCTTCCTGTTAAAAGGGAGTTTTTCCTCTCCACTGTCGCTACATGCATGCTCAGTATGAGGGATTGCTGCAAAGTCAACGCCAGTGACTGTCCACTGTCTCTACATGCTCATCCAGGAGGAGGGAATGCTGCAAGTCACTGACTGGATGCAATCTGCTGGGTTTCCTTAGACAGAAAATCTTTTTATCCAATTTGAATAAAAAGTTAACTCTGACTGCACTGTTCAATGGTTAGGATTAATTGGAATGTATGTACCTGACTGTTGTGAAGTATCTTGAGACGACATGTGTTGTGAATTGGCGCTATATAAATAAAACTGAATTGAATTGAAATGAATTAGAATAAACAATGCAATGATGGATGATAAAAGGAATAGGCATGATCTTAAAAGACCCACCTTCTTGTTTGTAAGTGAAGATTCAAGTTTACACTGATTTGGCAGGAGTGGACTTGCGTCAAGTCCATTGGTCATATGTAAGCACATTATGCCAAGGAGTAACATTTACAACGTCATAATGGTCTAATGAGGTGTAATGGTATATGTATTTGTACCCAATCCCAGTGGTCATATATTAGCACTTTATAGCAAGTATTTGTTCTCGCTCACTAACATCAGGGGTGAAAATGGCCATCGCACACAAGATCAAGGGTCAACAAGCTATTCAATTCAAGGAGCCACTTTTGCCCCTGCTGTTACAAAATAACATTTGCCTAAAAAACTTGTCTAGCCACAAAAAATATAAATATGTACTAAATAAAATGTTTTTTTTAAAAGCTAAGGAAATACATCTAAAATGTTTTCAGTTTTAAGAACAAAATTAAACATTAACTTTTACAACGGAAAAAACATTTTCTACAATAACACCAGCTGAGTGAGCCCTTTTCATAAATTTTGAAAATGAAAGATAAGTTGCCCACTTAAAAATATAAAGCACATAGTTTGAAACTAAAAAATATTAAATTATTTTGAAAGGCATGGTCCCATTGGTGCCCTTCTGTTGTAGATGTTCTATGCAGATATTGCATAGAAACATACAAAACGACTGCCAAAACTTGGTCCTTTATAATTAAAAACTTTATTATTTTGGTTTTATAAGGTTCACAGTGGAGGGGCCAAAGAGCCACATGCGGGTCCGGGGCCACAGGCTGCAGACCCCTGCACTAGACAAACGCCACTTGGTTTTTGTCTCAACTAGTGTTCAAAAGGCAACACATTTTATTTTGTTCCTGAAAAAGATATCTTGCTATTTGTGACTCCCTAAAACCTGCCTTGTAAACATCTGTGCTTTTAGGGTTATTGTTCTAATGTGTGTCAGAAGTGTCCTGAGATAAACCATTGCAGACACCTGTATGCTCCAGAACTACAAGCTGCTAAAACTTCAGCTTTTGTAGAGGTGTTCAGATCAGTTGCTAATCAGTTAATTAGTGTATTTCAATGACATCTGTCAGATACTTACACTCCTCGTTTCTATTGAACCATTAAGTGTGTGTTTTTTTCTTCATGGTGCTCCTGTGTTCTGTATTAGTTTGAATTAGTTAAAAATTACAGCTATATTGTGTCTGCTGTTTTAATAAAATTTATAGACATTCTGAGATCCAGACAATGTCAATATGTCCTGTTACATAAAGTTGTAAAGTAAAAAATATAGTGTTTTTTATTTTTAACTGCAGCTAATGGATGAAAAAGACAATAACTGAAAACCTTCCATTCAAATGCAAATCTAAATGAACATAAAGGGGATGGACATAAATGCAACTGGAAGATGTTCTCTAGTTGACATGCAAATGGAGCTGCTTGTACCTATAGAGTAAAAAACGTTTACCAAGAAAAGCATCTGCAAATGCTAGCATACAGACGGATTTTGGTGAAAGCTGAAAACGTTCATAACTGGGTCGCAGATAGAGGCTTTAATGAAGCGCCCAACTAATGTCTGTGTTCCCTCATCTTGTTTCTCTTTTTCTACAGGGTGGTGCCATCCAGAATATCGAGTCTCAGGATTGTCTGGAGCTGGTAGAGAGCAAGCAGTCAGGGTTTACCTTCCAGCTGGCCATTCAGGACTGCACTGGTCAGAAATGGACCATTACGAACGTACTGACTGTCCTGCCACAGTGAATTCAGTCAGGGTGGAGTTATGATGCACATAAAAAAAGCATTAGAGTCCAAACAAAGGGGGACTTTTCCAAAAGATTTAAACTCTGGATGTGTCTCTACCCACAATCTGGACAATAAACTACGTGCTTCAATCATGCACGGACCATCAGTAACCTAATAACCTTTTTCTGCCAACAAAATGAAGGAGGAGACACTCACAGATGGAGCAGATGCTGGTAAAGCTTTCAAGCCTGCCATCAAAATGAGAAATATTATGGTATGTTCTTCAAGAGGAACGGCACATGAAACCATGAAAGCAGACTGTTTATTGCAGGCGCGGGCTTACTTTGTTGTTTTGAGTCCCTGTCTGCAGTTTTAAATGGTGCCTGAACCTCCATCTGTCTCACTGCACAATCAGCAAAACAAAGTGTATAAGCATAATTCAAATAGGTATGAGTACGTAAATAGTTGCAGGCCTGAGCACACTACAGAAAACCTGTTACAATGCAAAGCAGCTGATGTTTTTTCACAAATTATACATTGTAAGCAGTCAATAGTCATTATTGTCCTATTTGACTTAAGATTGAAGGCATCACTGAGGCTATACATTCTATCAGTTTTGCAAAAAGCAGAGAAAGTGTAATGCGGAGTAACAACATAGTGATTTAGGTCTTTCAGAAGTTTCATGGTGTGTCGGAACACTTAAAAGTTTAAATCACTGCAGTGTTTCATTACAAAGCACCTTCCACTTATTGGCACCCCTGTTTATGATCTCTAAGAAATTCCTTTTTATTTCTGTAATGTAATCTCACAGTGATCGTTTTTAAGAAGAAAATTTTAAATCCCTTGCGAAGAAAAATATATTTTTTGCTAAATAATTTATGTTTCCCCTATTCAAAAACAGCTGTTAATATTTGTTAGTGCAATCCTGTATGGGTCAATTGGACATCTTTTCTTCCCACTGACATTTCATAAAGTTGCAGCAAATACTGAGTGAGGAACGACCATTCGTTTTTGCAAAATCTTTGTAGATCATCCAGGTTCTTGGGTGCTCTATATTCTCTCTTTTCTTCAGCACACTCCAGAGGTTATCTATAGGATTTAGATCTGGGGACTGAGATGGCCAAGGGAGAAGGTTAATTTTGTTCCCTAAGAACAACTCTTGGAACATTATGCAAAACCCCATTTTCAGTTTCCTCGTATTGGGTACTTGATTTTTCAGTCACAAGTTTCCCAGGTCCTTCAGAAGAGAAACATATCCATTGCATCATGGATCCTACACCGTACTGAACAGTAGGGATGAAGTTCTTTTCAATATTTGTACTCTTCTGTTTCAAGCCAAACCCACTGCAATTAAAGGCCCAGTATTTGTCAGCCAACTCCACATGTTCATGTTTGAAATTGTAAAATGGAAAAAAACTTTTCCTGGGATGTCTTCCAAACTACTTTTTGTGCGTCTGCAGCTGGTGTTACTATGCCTCGCTGACCGCAACCCTGCCCCATCAGCAATCCCAGAGAAATCTGAAAAAGGCCTACTTCAGAGAAGGACCATTTTCCTGTGAAAGTAAAGTTAGCCGGGTAAATTTGTATCGAAAGGCGCCCTGGGCTTTTCAAAAGCCTGGGGGTTTCCACAAGCAATAGAAAAGGGGCTTATGACACAATCAACAAGAGGAATTAAAAGTAACTCTATTTTCTTATCAAATTATTCTTGTGCAACATAACATTTTAAAATGTGGATACAATAATAGTAAGTTATTAAATAAAACAAATTTAATGCCAGGCTGTCTGTTTTTCCCAGCTCCTTTGGCAACCTGAAAACTAAATGTTGCTTCACAGAATGTTTCTTTATCCGGTACCAACAAAAACATCCACAACAGAGAACCGGAGAGAGGGTTGTTACTTATAATGTGAAAACTTTGTAAGGTCCGCAGTTGCAGGGGCGTTGCAAAGTAGTAAAGTAGATTCTCTTCTTGGCTTTCCTACAGACATCAGTTTTCACTGACGGGTTTCTTTGATCACAGTAAAAAAATGCTCCAAGCCATAAAGCTAAAGTGTTGCCTGAAAATTGCAGCAGAAATTTGGATATAGTCCAGCCCACTCTTTGATTTGACTGATGCCAGACATCAGTTAAGAAGAATACAGTATCCTGCTGAATTTAATGAAACAAGACTTGTGATGGTCACATGATATAATTGAAAGACTCTAGAAAGAGCAGTTACCGCTCCACAGCTTATTGACCAAAGTCAATAGCGTTGGGCTTCAAAAACAACACACACTTGGAACAGAAAATATAATGCCTTATCCCCTGGCCAGTTTAAAGAACTGCTTTAAAATCACAATTTTAAACAGTTCATGGCAGATTTAACAAATTTGTTTAAAAGGTTTAGAATGTAGTTCCTATTAGAGATCATAAAGGTTCGAGTCCTTTTCTGTCTACATATATCATCCACTTAAGACCTTTTAAAGGATACTTTTTGTTATTTTTACAGAAACTAGGTCTGTAGTTCACAATTGCAGTACTCATTTACATTTCTGAAGTAGACAAATCAGTAAAAAACAACAACAACAACAAACTGAGCACAAGACAGCCAAAATCTGTTGAAGAGTATCATCATGTAAGGAACGCCAGAGAAGAAAGAAGATATTGTGAAGTCTCACGTCCATATTTGAGCTCATATCATGATTTATTTTCCCAGTAATAGGAAGGAAATCAAATCAAATTTTCTGAGAGGGAGTAGCACAGAGACCTAACAGACCGGCACCATACCAGTTCAGACCTACCTAACAAAAACATTATGGTATGGCTATGGAAGGGATGAATGAGCAAAAAGGTTGACTGGTATTTAATATTTGTGGATTTTTTAATTCCAGACCTTTTTTGTTCCAGAAAATTAGTCACGAAAAATGATAGACTGCTTGCTTTGGAGGAAAAGCTGGATGGCTGACTGCATAGGAAGCAGCCAGCGGACTGAGTAAATATGCACTTTTTGTGGTGTGCTTGGTGAAGGAGGCTGGGCAGCAGAGCTGTTAGCCAGGGATGGTTTATAGCTGACCTGCGTGAAACTGCTACACCCCTTGCTTTTCTTGCTAGCATTAATACGTTGGATAGCATAATCAATTATTTACAGCTGCAAGGACACACACAGCATATACACCTTCAGGTAGGAGACTGGTGTGTTTTTGTTTTTTGACCATCTTCATGACAATGTCTCTGAATTCAGCTTGACAGATTAGTGATCAGGCATTTACCATCTGCCGTAACTTTTGTCTGTCGTGGTTTTAAGCTCTGCCTCTATTAATACCTTTAATTCCACCCCTCTAAGAAGCGACTGCTCTAGTTACAAAGATTTGTGACATGAAGATAAGATTTTGTTTATAATCAACTCCAACAATAGGCCCTTGCTGCAGTTTCATGTGACACAATGTCACTCCATATGTGGTTGTGCAGATTCTGTTGAAGAAAAGCCTACCTCGTGAGGCTTCGGAAATCTGCTTTGGAAAACAGTGGAAACATCATTTGGATTTTATTTATGTTAGTGCCGTCACAATTGGTTTGTTTTTGTGATGCCAGAATCTTATGAACTATGTCCTTTAAAGTGGCATCATATTTATATTTGCAAGAAATACAATACGATTCAATACATATGGCTGTATGGTGGTAAAGCTTAAACAATCTGGATAAATTGAAAAATGTATTCAGATTGTTTATGTGTCTCCAAACAATTTGTTAGCCATAAAAAACACATTTCAATGTCAAAGAAGTAGCTTCTACTATTTGCAAACATTTTTAGTGTCGCTCAACACTAAAAAAAGTGCTTTAGGCATTATAATAAATGACTATGTTTTGCTGCTAATTAACTTTTGTAAATCTGCAATCTGTTAGTGGATGAAATAACCATTTGCTACTTTGTCTTTATCCAATAATGAGACTGCAGCAGCTCAGACCGGTGTGACTCTGTCAGATTTCCATCAAAAAATGTTGCAGAAAAGCACTAGAGGGTAATTCAGACATGAAAGAGACACAATAAGCAGCTAACACGCTATAGAGCAGAAAAGCTTCTCGGTGCCTCGTTTATAGGTACCCTGGCTGCAGGCCATCGTTACTAAAACATGTTGAATGATGCTACAGAAAAAGATGAGTTACATCACGTCATTGTTTTTTAACAAATGCAGTTATGTTCAGAGGTTTTCAGACATTCATCACAGGCATCAATGTCATCTTAATTTTGGGCTTTTATTATTATACAACAAAAAACATAACCGTTTTTTAAAAAGAAGATCTGGATTCACACATTGTAATTTTATGCAGATTTTATCATAGCTCTACACACCCTGTAATGTTTGGTTTAGGCTCCCTCTGCAAAATTAATCTCGAACATTTGCTTCTAGTTGCCACCCTCAAATTTTCTACATAATTCAGTCTAATTATTCAGTTATTGGACAAATTATATCCCTCACTTAAATCAGTTGGTTTCCTCCTACAGGGTTGACTTTTAACCATAGTTAATACATTCTAAATGTATTAACTATGACAGCTGAATCCAGAAGCTTGATGTTATCCTACTACGTCCATCCCAAGACCAGCTTTGAATGCAACTGTGTAAGAGTTTCAACCATCTAGCTACTAATTTGAGTTGACGTTTAACAACTATGAGGTAATCCTTTTTCATTGTTCCAGTCATCTTACCCAATGTACCAGTAACACTGACTGCAAAACAGCCTCACTGCATGATACTACCACAACCATGCTTGACAGCTGAAACATTATTCTTAGGTCTAAAGATTCCTCTTGTGGTCGAATGCCTCAGTCTTCGTCTCATCTGACCGTACCTTTCTCCAGGAGAGATTTGGCTTGATAATGTTAGGAGCTTGAAAATTCAGTCATTCTTTATTGTCACTTCTGAAGCAAGCGGTTCTTACTTGGTCAGCAGCTTGTTGGTCCAGGTTGATGGTAAACTGATGTTACAGCAGTATCACATTCATTGCAGGCTTCAGCTTTAGTGGTTCCTGGATTGATCTTGGATATCCTAACCGAATTTATTTTATCAGAGGACACAGGTTGGGACAGTTTTGAATACATTGGGGATGAAACTTTGACACAACAGGGTGTTTCAACAACACAATGATACCAAACCTTTAAAGCCATGTTCATGCCAGAAAACCAACCAGCTTAAATGATCTCTACCAATTCTGCTAAGAAGAGAGGTCAAATATTTTAGCAGAAGCTGATTAATAGCTGCAACGTGTGTGATTTTAAAGCAATTTGGTTAGGGACATTTAACAGTATATTAATGTTATGTGTGTATGATTATATTTTATATAATATTTTTGTTATTTAAATGCCACTGAAGTAATTTATTGAATAGTAATTCCACCCTGCAAGATGAATGGTTCAAATTTACCAAAATTAAAATGAGTTTATGCCGATGATAATCTTTAAGTGTTCCTATTGCCGTTATCTGACAGGATATATTTTCTTACTTTATTTGGCATATTGAACAGTTGAACCACCGAGATTCTGGTGAGTGCAAGCACACATCCTGTTATTTTCTTGTACACTTCAAATGTTGCTTTGCACACTGAAAAGCAGGTTTTTAGAAGACAGTGTGCTCTTTTCAGTGGTAGCCGGAAACCTGAATTTCAGATCTGCAACTTTAAAAAAAAAATTAAACGAGCAGCACAGAATTTCCTAAGCAATTTCCAAAAATTTCATTTCTCTCTACCAATTCTTTCTACGGTTCCAAAGAGAATGCTCCTTACATTTTCAAATTACATATCTTTCCTTTGTTACTTGTGATCTAACAAAATGTCAAACAATGTCTTCATTTAAGTGACATACAGCTTCATAACACTAGAGCATTTAAAGTAGTAATGTTCATATTTTTGTATTGCCAACATGCTTTAAAATTCTGCTTTAAAAAGCTGAATTCTTTAAAAGAAACACAAAACCAACACAGAATAGCAAATTTTGCCCCTGTTATTTTCAAGCTGTGGTTTTAGATGTCAATCATCTTAAGACCTGTCAGTTTAATATTTTCCTTAATTGTGAACATGAGATGGGTAATATTTCAGCAACCAGTTTTGTAAAGAAGTATTTCTTTGCATATTAATGTTTCTTTTTCTTTTTTATTTGAGTGAGGTTGAATTGTGTCCTTAAAACAACCCAACACGTCTGTGCGCTATGTTAGCAAATACAGTTTTTTTGCTGATTGGATGTTTGCTCCCTCACCTACTAGATTATTTTCTCTTCATTTCCAGCTATCAAAAGTTACACTTTGCTGAAACAGGTTTGCAATCAAGCTCTCAATTATTTAGAAACCCAGCCTTTAACAACCTCTGTGAATAATTCATCCTAAAAGCTGGATGATATTTAATTATTTATTTATGTCAGTTGTGTATTGAAAACTTTTTATTGTCAATCATTAATCAGATGGTAGGAGAATAGTGCTGCACCTTGTTGAAGACTGGACCTGGACTGTGTCTGTTGGCTACTGTGTAGCGTCTCTTACCAAATCTTCTGTTGACCTTTAGTTTTCTTTTTTTTTTTTTGTGGCTCAGGTTTGTAGATCCTGAATTTTTGGAAGTATCTCAATTTTTGGGAAGCTTTTACTATATCAAGTCATGAAAACTGTCCAAGATATTTTGTTAGTGTATTTAAACTGAATATTTATAAGTACCAATAATAAAAATGGATGATGTCAACACTTGCTCAATTTGATTTTTCCCCCCACGTTTATTTCTTCTAAATATGAATATTAAGCCAGTTTTATATGTACAGTGCAAGGATTTAGAGCGAAAACTTATTCAGACTATCAGTTTCTCTTGTAAAAAAAAAAGTTCCCTAAAGCTACTAATGCATTAAAAAGATATGCTTGTGTGTTTTTGTTTAATCTGTTAAATCAGCATAGTTTTGTAACACCTGGCTTTAAATTTTTCAGGTTACTGCACGTTTTTCTTGTCATGGTTGCAATGTTAGATGTAGTTTGAGAGGCCACTGGTCAGTCCTGGCAGAGCCTCCAATGTTTTGTCACATCCTGTGCAGGGTTGCAGGAGCATACCATTTGTCCCATTCATCAAATTTCCAAATTGAGTGTTTATTGTAAATGAAAATATGGAAGAAGAAAAACATGAAAGATGACTTAGTGTTGAAGCAGGGACAAATCAACAAATAAATCAGTCAATAAAGTGCTACTTAAACACAAAAATAAACCAATGAAAAAATATTCTTTGCCATGAAATCGTTTTGTAGGTGTGCTTTTTTTTATACTTTTTGCTGGAAAAAATATTTATGTTGATATTGATTTATAACATTGTTTTAATCCTTAATCTGGTGGAGGGGGCCTAGGCCAGTCAGCACTGCTGCCATCTCAAAGGGGTGCTGTGAAAATTAAGTAAGGTCTCAATAAGATGAGTGCAAAGGCTCCTGTTTTATGCATACAGCCGGTGCACAAGGAGTAATCATTTGGCACCTCTACAAGAAAAATATAATCCTGTTTGTGTTTCAACCAGCTCCTGAGAAAATTATGTGGCTGTTTAACATCTCAATGCTTCTCTGTTTTTACCAGCGAACAGGAAGCTCGATCTCCTCTGGTGGATCAAGTGGGGCTAAAAACTATTCTATCTGCGGCTGAAAATAGACTGATGCAGTGTTGTTGAAAGGGTCCGAAACATCGAATCAGTCCACTGAAAGATGTTAAAAATATATATTAAGGGGTACTGAAGAGTCAAAGTGATTACCACTCTGACTAAACCTTTTTAAATTGTAATCTGATCTCAGAACTTAGTAGTAAAAGTTGTGGTATTGTTATTCTTCTCCTTTCCAATGGAGGTAAAATTAAGCACCTGTTTTTTGCAATGAAGACTGAATAACTCTCATTTGTAGCTTAGCTTTTCTCACTGTCTATGTGCATTAAAAACGTATTATCATAACAGAACTTATGATAATGTTATGGGTTAAAAGGAGTGGGTACAATGTCTGTAATAGCAACCTTTTATTCAAGATGTAAGCAAAGATAGAAATGATGCATAGTAAGAGAAAATGTTGGCTATTATATTTTATCACTGCTTAATCTAAAACAGCTAAAGCACTGTTTAGTTTTTATTACAAAGGTGTGAGTAAAGATATGTGTTGCTTCTCCTTATGTTTTCTATCCAAACAGCAAGACTTGGGTGTAAACCTTTAAAGTGGTGTTGATCAAAAGATTTCCAGGCTTTTTGAATGTTTTGCAAACTAGTCTGTAGCTTTGCTATTTTGTAGTTTTGGTTGTTTTGTACCCATTATTTCACATCAAAAAGAAACTGTCTTCATTTGAGCATTTTTACAAAAATACTGGACAAACAGATAAAAACTAAAAGCTGGTGGTAACAGCTGCCATTACGTTTTTGCAGTAACTGGCGGTAATGAGTCTCTTACATCTCTGTAAAGGAATTTTACCTCACTCTTCTTAGCAGAATTATTTTAATCCATTTTAATTAGAGTTTGTGTGCACAGTCTGTTTAAAGCCATGCCACAGCATTAAGATAGATTTAAATCTGGACTTTGACATGGCATTCATATTGTTGATGTTGTTTTTATTTTGAGACTTTTAGAGATGGACTTGCTGTGTGCTTCAGATAATTTTCCTGCTGCTGAACTCAAGTGAATTTCCAGCTAATTAGCTCGTACTCGTACTCGTCGTCTTCCGCTTATCCGGGACCGGGTCGCGGGGGCAGCAGACTCAGCAGAGACACCCAGACGTCCCTTTCTCCAGACAGCTCCTCCAGCTCCTCCAGGGGGAGCCCAAGGCGTTCCCAGGCCAGCCGAGAGACATAGTCCCTCCAGCGTGTCCTGGGCCGTCCCCTGGGCCTCCTCCCGGTGGGACGTGCCTGGAACACCTCCCGAGGGAGGCGTCCAGGAGGCTAATTAGCTTAAGGTCAATTGATGGCCTGACACTGTCCTTCAGGAATTTCTAGAAGAGAGCAGGTTTGACAGTTCCATTAATTAAGGCAAGTCCTCCAGGTCACGTAGCAGCAAACCTGCCCCTGACCATCATACTACCACCACCATGTTCATATGGGGGTTTTTTTCTGATATGTGTTCATTTTTGAGATCTATTATCCTACTTTATGTTGTCAGAAACATTCGAATTTCGTAATTTCTTGATTTCACAGGTATGTGAGTGAACAGTCCTGGGAGTGGCTTGCATAAATGAACAGTTTTCCAAAGAATGTGGTTAATGTGTTCATTCACAATTTAACAAACAGGGATGGATGAAGAGAAACAATATCATCTGTAGGGGGCAAATTTTTTTTGACTGCAATGTATTTTTCATAACCCCAAAGATGACAGCAGGCTGGGTTTTAGTGGACAGTCTCAACTTTTTCAAATGTTCTCAAGACTCATGTTATAAAAAAAGAAACATCCAGCTTCACTGGGGCAGTTTGTCCTCTGTAGTGCAGATGTATCAGGGACAGAAGAAGTGTGGGCCTCCTCAGCCTGAGAGGACATTCTAATTATCAACCTCAGGCAGCATCTTACTCTCTCGTTAGGTTGCTGAAAAGCAGGCTGAACTCACTGTCATTATTTTTTTCTCTCTCACTCTTCCTCTCTCCTGTTCTCTCTTTAATTCCCTTTTCCTCTTGCAGCCATCCCGTCTCTTTTAATAGATACCATGATGGAGAAATGCATCTTCGCTAAAAAGAAACCTATCCTTTAACACAGTGGCTTCTTAAAGAGCCACTGTAATGCTCAGCAATTAAAACAGCTCCTCCCCATAAACAGTAAAGCCTCTCCTTGGATAATTTGTTATGAAATCTGATACTCATTGCTCATATTGTTTGAGGGAGTTACCCAGAACACCTCATAAACAAGCTTCAGAGCCTCCTATAACATCAAGGCGTTGTTACCCAGCACTTCCAATGAGCCATGAGTGTGCGCAGTGATCATCATGCACAGATTGGTAGCACTAAAGGGTGGCTGAGTGATTAAAACCAGTGCACTAGTCTGAGGCCTTGAAGGGAGCATTAACAATGTGCCACCAACCTTCCCTCACGCCTCATTGGCTCAGGCTTCTGCTGAGTAACCACTGAGACTTAATTGAAGGGTACACTTCGTTAACGTTGTTGCCAGGTGACCACGAAGGGCTTAATTGAAGGCCAACGCTCCATTGGATCTGTGCCATTCCATCAATCAGGTGCATTAGCAGGAGCCAGGCTTTATGTCTTTCCTGGCAGGGGAATGTGCTGACGACAAGAGGAAGGACGGTAAGGAGGAGCAGAGAAAGAAACATGGAGAAAAGGAGCATAAAGAGGAGAGGAGGGTCCATGGGAAAAAGAAAGTCCTCAGAGAACTGATTATCAGATTGAACTGCAAAAGAAACATCAGCAAAATTATACCACAAAAAAAATGAAAGACCTAATCTTCTTTTTGGGTAAAATCTTTGCTGAGCTGGGAAAAGATCAGAAGCTACATGGAATGTCATAAATTCTCCAGCACTATTCAACTTCAAGCTACAAGCCAGACTGCTCTGTAAAATCAGAGCAACATCATGGTCATCTTTGCTATTTCATTGATCAAGACTAAATCCTCCCAAAAACAAGTTTCCACACATACATGCCTCTGGTGAGATCAAATAAGGCAAACTATCAGTTATTTTATATTTTTCTTTTTAGTTTCATCAGACCACAGGACGTGTCTCTAAAATTTAAGGTCTTTGCCCCCACTGAACAGAAGAACCCTAAAACATCTGGACATTGTACGCACAGATGAATCAGACCTGCTGATTTCTATCATTGTCTTCCCGATACATTGGCTGATTTCTTTTGAGTTTTTCAATATGTCACTCAAGCACGCAGTGTGTTTGTGATGTTGCCTTAAAATACTCCACAATTATCTCAGATGTTATAAAGTAACATAGGAGAAACTTGCAATGCCATGATCATCATCTGGGCTGTCCTAAATTGCTTAAAGGCATACTCGTCACTTGTCTTCTTCTGAAATTTAAATTAAAGCATTCTGGCTTTCAATATTCTGACATGTATTATGCAGAATAAGTGGGGATTCCCTAACTGACATAAAACAAGAAAATTATAGTCTGAATTTCAGTGTGAACCAGCAGAAAGAAATGAAAAAATCCCACTGTTTAGCATACAGAAGGAGAAAATCTGTTATTTATGTTGAAGTATAGACTGCATCCCGTGCCACTGTACTGGCAAATCATGTAACTGTTAAAGATGATAAACACAAAATTTTGTATTTTCTTATTTTGTGAGGTAAATGTGCACCTTAACCAACCAGACATTCAAACAGGAATATAAGCGTTTTGCATTACTGTTTGCTTCAAATTTAGCAGGTTTTTTTTCTTCAGTGTACTTTTTAAAACTATGTCATTTTGTGAAACCCTGCTGTGGAAATCCATACAACACAGCTCTGTTTTCCTTCCGATACAGATTTGTTACGGGAAAAATACACCAATGGATAGTATCTTATAAAATATGCCCTGATTTAGAGAAATATGGGTTTCTACAATGTAAATTAAAG
Organism: Girardinichthys multiradiatus; assembly: GCF_021462225.1. Classification (NCBI taxonomy): domain Eukaryota; kingdom Metazoa; phylum Chordata; class Actinopteri; order Cyprinodontiformes; family Goodeidae; genus Girardinichthys; species Girardinichthys multiradiatus. The sequence continues at coordinate 41,819,009 of NC_061795.1, read as the reverse complement.
GTTTAATTGTTATGGCTACCCAGATGAAAAAAATAGTTTTCTGTACAAACAAGATTAGATGACAAAATTGAAAAATAAATAAATTTTATCATAATGGAAAGTCTTGAGAGATGTAATTTAGGACCATCACTCAGTATTTAGGTCAGGGTTAATTAACTAATAAGTGCAACTTATCAGAAAGCAGTCAGAGCTCCCATAAAGGTTTGTAGCCTGCATAAATTTACTCTGACATCATGAAACAGGCAGGATTCTGTCTGTTTACTTTGTCAGCTGTCTAATGGAGGAAAAAATGACAAAAAAGATTTTTACAAACCCCACCTGAATGTGACAAGCACTGCCAAGTACTTTGCCCGCTTGACTCTGAAGAACTCTTCTGGAGAGCACACCTGAGGAAGAAACTGTCACCAAGGACTCGAGTGTACCTGTGAGCAACCCCGAAAAGGTCAGCAGTGTGGGGCTTGATGAAGGATGTCAAAAGACCTCCAGGTTGAGAGATGCTGGTACTCTGCTGTGTCTGCTCTGCTGCCTTCCACACATTGCTCTTCCTCCCACACACTTACAACTACAATAAAAGGAGCATTGTGTAACTGTGTCTGGTTATCTAATGCATGTCAGACGCATCTAACACATAAACATTCTTCCAAACCAAGTTACAGACCGTCATGCATACAGCCGTGAAGGTGTGATCCAAAGCCCTGTTTCTGGTAAAGTAGAGCTTTTTGCACAGACAGCTGAGAAATTTGAGAAGTTCTTCTGTGGGCCAGAAATCTCTTAAGTTATTAGTGTTTAACAGCGTGAGAGAGCCTTCGCTGCTTCTTCTTGCTGAAGGGGCTGCTTTGTCACCCCAGAGGCGTAAAGCCAGTTTTCTCCTCCTCATCAGACTCCAAAGTTTCACTTTTTAAAAGTGTTTTTCAACATTTAACTTTATGAAGAAAATGACACCCAGCGAATTTACTGTACTTGTCTGTGACTTTCTGACACCAGTGTGTCAGGCAAAGCAGGAAGCAAACCACCAAGTCATCATCCAACCAGCATGTGGTCCTGGATTTCACAGCACAACACAACATACTTTATAAAATATGACATCATTAAAAAAATCTTTAGAAACAGAAAAAAACTGAAAAATGACAGTTGAAACCTAATAAAAACAGCAATAAAACTAAACAGCAATCACTAAATTTTACAAAATAATAAAAGATCTACATAAGTACATAGTTCTGCTCAAAAGTATTCATACCCATGGTAGATTTAGATTAAAAGGTAATTTAATTCAACTAAGAAGCTTGTTTTATAACAGAATATGAGAACTGTAACCTGTTAGGCGCTGAGGGGTTTTAGAGCAATTCCCACCTGAAATTGCATACCTGAAATAAATCAAGTATAGCTCCACAGTTATAAGGTCAACATGCAAACCTTTGGTACCTGTATAAACATAAAAGACGTAAAATAATATTTTTCAAGTGGAACCACTATTCTGTCTGATTTATTTCTGATTAAACAAAAAAAAAACAAAGAAAATGCTCAGGCTTAACATATAATTTAACTGTTTTTATTTACATTTCATTTCAGATTCAAGTGTGAATTCTGGCTGGGTACCTTGAAAATGTTAATATTGCTTTCTGCAAGAAGAAATTGTTGGTAAAATTAAAAGATTACTTTAAACCTAAATCTTCCCAGGGTCAGAATAATTTTGGGCCCAACTGGTTCTCATTTCTTTTTGTTTGGGCATGTAGTTTACAATAGTTGTGTACTTTTCCATGTCTGACATAAAGAGTGAAAAAAAAAAACACAGCCAGAACACAATTTCAATCATCACTGGCTAACACAAGGACCACAAATAAAAATGTTCTGTTTTGGTTGTCAGAAACTGAAAAAAAAAAAAAAACATTCTGGGAGAAAAGCAGCCCATGAAAACTAAGTTTAAATTACAAGTACTCTGTTGTTTAACCAAAATAATATCTCACAAAACATCTATTTGCAGACATCTGTGTTGTTGTTGTTTTTTTATTATACACTTACAGTTTATACTGAGAAAGAAAAGCTATAAACTGCTCATAGCCTAAACGTTTGTCTCCAAGCTGGTTCTTTTCTTTTCCTATTTAAACTTTGCTGCATGCTAAGGCTCACTCTGCAGCAGAATCAACTGGAAGCAGTCTACATGTGGAAAAAATACCCATAATCCATTAATTTTGTCTTCGAATTAATGTTTTTAGTTTGTATTTATTCCATAGTTAGATTTGATTTGATTATATTGCCAGATGTTAGTTTTTATAATAGGACCAGTTATGAAAACTAACCTAACATTTATTAATTCATCACACATTAAGGCATACCTTTTTTCTTGAAGAGGTTTTTATCTTATCTTATCTTCAGTTATGTGTCATGTCTCTATTTAATTTTCAAAAATCAAGGTTGTGCTGTATAAACTGGTCTCAATAATACATTTTCTGGACTTTGTGAAGGTCTTTCAAAGTTTGTCTTTGAACTTTCTAATTATAGATTTTTCTTTTACTTCATTTGGGAGTCTTTTTAATGTGTATGACCCTTTAGCGTTTTGAAGTGCTTTATAAATTAGGCTGGATTGGATTGGGACTTTTGCTTTTTCACTTATTTCCAGTCCTCTACCTGACCATTCATAGAGGTGTGACTTGTGTTTAGCAACTTAAATCTGACCTACTAATCATTCTCCCATAAAAAAGGCTCCTAGGCTTGAGGGACAAACCCGTGTTGTTACGACACATAACTGATCAGTGAGCAAAGAATATATTTTTTTAAACTGAATCTATGTTACCAGTCATAAAGATACAATATGTTCCCATTATTTTAGTTGGCTCTGTAAAAATCCCAACCATAACACAGTTTGACAGAAATAATTTATCAAACATAATAGTGATTAGCAGAAAATTTGGCGATCAACTCCAGGGTGGTGCATCTCTCAGGTGTCGTGTCCGGTCTTTCCTGGATTTTGTTCCTATTTCAGATACTGTTAATCTGAAATCTGTGGATATGTTTTATACTGCAGGGATATTGATCAAGACCAGTTTAAAAGACTGCCTCATTGGAAGCACGATATGAAGATGTAAGGAGCGATTTCAAAACCTTTGCTCCACATAGCACTTCTTTAACCTTACACACTTAGGGATTCTGTTATATTTGCACTCTGTATAAACAACTGGGGCTTAAACCCCAAATCTTTCAGCTGGAAGATGATCACTCGATAACACACATTATGTTCTTGAGTGTTATTAAATACATTTAGTGTTATTTAAGCTTCATAAATACATCAGATGTTTGTGAATCACATAATTCACCTGCAGCTGACTGTAGTGCGATAGTGTGTTTTATTCAGAATCATGTTTCTTGTATTTCTTGTGTTTGATGTAGAACCACTATTTAGAACATCACTTTGTTAGAACCCTGTCCAGGGTGAACCCCGTCTCTCGCCCATTGACTGCTGGAGATAGGCACCAGCTTCCCCGTGACACACTATGGAATGTGCATGTGCACTACAGATTTGTTTTTAATCTACTTTCAGAGTCATCCTGTTATCAACACACTATACAGGAATGAGAGAGGAAAACATGCTTCCCTGAGTATTTTGTTCATTATTTAAAAAAATATTAACAAATATATTTTGATCATGTTCTCCAAAACCTTCTGTTGCCTTCCTCCTGTATTTGTTGTAGCTTCAATGCTTCTACAAAACCTGACTTTATTTTACTGGGATTTTATGTGACAGACCAACACAAAGTAGTGCAGAATTTTAAAGTGGAAGGAAAATTGAACATGATTTTCCGAAATAAAAAGTACGCCATGCATACAGTCCCCTTTACTCTGATACCCCTAAATAAAAACCAGTGCAAACAACTACCTTCTGACGTTTAAAAAAAGCTTTTAATGAAGTGTGTAATTTAATCGTAGCATAAAAGCAGCTGTTCTGACCAAGCAACTGTGCAGATAGGTCATAAATAAATGTGTGAAGAGGTTTACAATGGAGTTAACTTATAGAACAATATCCCAAGCTTTATAAATATTTCATGGAGCACACTTAAAATACATTATCTTTGAATGGAAAGAATATGGCACATGCAAACCTGCAAAAATATGGCTGTCAACCCCAAACTGAAAGGCTATGTAAGGAAAGCATTAACTAGAGAACTAATAAATTTGTAACTCTGTAAGAGCTGCAGAGATCCTCAGCTCATGTGGGAAATTTAGTTGACAGGACAGCTATTGTTCAGAACTATACAAATCCAGGTTTACTGGAAGAGTGACAAAAGGAAAGCCATTGTTGAAGGAAAACCAATAAACATTAAACAAGCCATTTAGGGAATAAGGCAAATGTGCCAAAGAAGTGGCCGGATGAGACCAAGACTGAACTTATTGGGCTCTTGTAAAACACAATGTGACAGAAAACTGACATCTTAAACACACCTCCCAATTGGGAAATGTAATGGTGGTGAAATGGCATCATGCTACTCAATCTGGCTGAGGTTGAATGATTTTGCAAAGAATGGACCTAAAGTTTGGTTCTTTAGATGTGTAAAACTGTTTTTACATTGAAATTCTGCATCCAGTCATAAACTTCAATTGTTAAATATAAAATCTTAAAACCTATGCTGCAAAAGTAACTGAAATGAAAAATTATGTGAAGTGTCAGAGTAATTTTATTTTCAATTGTGTTATTTAAAAAAATAAGGAAAAATTACTTTCGGAATTTTTATTGCAAAGTTTTTTATAGTTTTCTTCATTGAAGAGGTTAATTAATTATGGCCTTTACCAGGAGCCATACTGAATGCTTTTAGTGTAATCTGTACCACAGTGTTCCACAGTTCTGTTGGAAATCTCATGAGTAAACAGGTCCTCACCAAAGAAAAAGAGAATAAAGGTGTACATCTGTACAACACCGGTGTTTTCAAGACATCCAATGGTGACTGGGAATAAAAAAAAATTTTAAAAAAAAGAGTGTGTTAGCAGGTCTGTCATGTACCGGGTGGCAGGATATATTACAGCTTGAAGCAGTTTTAAAACAAGTTGGAGCCCTTCCAGGAAAATCTCAGAGCAATATCTTCAGCCGTATGGATTGGAAAATGCATTCTGCTGCTGCTGCCAGCAGAGTCACTGACAATATTTAATATTGTGTAGATTTAACCTGCTGGGAAATCATTTCACAAGGTCTATGGGGCTTTAATAAAACTTGAATATAAATGTCAGCTGTTGTAAAAGTCCACAAACTTTACTTCTACAATAGTTCCTTCCATACAACAGATGTGACCAAGGTTATTATTTTTATTATAAGGAAACTAAATGTAATTATGAGTGGTGAGCAGCAGACATCTTATAAGAAATAAAATTTACTAATAAATCGCTGAGAAATGTCGTTAAATATGTCATTTGTGTAATTAGAATGTTTTTTATATAATGATAGCCCACTTCTAGTCAGTTGTAAAACAGAGAAACAGGGTTCTGTTGGCTTAAACAAAGGAGAAACACTGCCATCATGTGTTTGTGGGAACAAACATTATTAAAATTAAATATGAGTATAATAATTAATTCTACCTTCATTTGTTACACTGTAAAATAAAACATTCAGATACAGTTAGAGTACAGTGTTAATATAGACGCATTTATGGTGTTTTAATTAAAGCAGTCTATCAGCGGAACCTTTTAGAGCAAGTTTCCACGTTGCTAGTCGGTCTTGTATTCCAGTTAGACTAAAACCGACACTTCCTGTTGGAGAAGAACCGATGATCGCTCTGTTTTGGACATGTTGAAGAATGTTCTGAGCAGGTTGGTGAGAGAAACGGTTCGTGTTCAACGTCATGTGAGTGCGGTTCCGTCCATACAGACGCTGACAGGCTGCCGTGTGTCGGTGAGGAGTTTCGCGGAGGTGAAGGACGAAGTGCAGCCGCCTTTCGACTCCTCCCTGCTGGAAGTACTGGTCTGTCCGCTGTCCAAGAAGCCACTGAGGTAAACAGACGGCTAGATTTTTATTTAAAGTTTTTTTTTTCTTTTTTTTTTAAACTGCGACATTAACTAAATAAACTGCGACACTGACGTCAGCATCCGATTCTACACGTCATTAAAGGGCTACTCCGCTGCTTCTAACGACTTTGAACTAACTATATTCTCTGTTATTAAAGTTCCTACTTTGTGAAACCTATATTTAATTATCTCATTGCATATTCGATACAGGCAGTTTGACACCTGTAAAAGTTTGAAACGGAAAGGAGCAGAAATGACTAGGGCCTATGTCCCATTATATAAGTTTGCAGGATCTGCGTACAAGTTTTGGGATGTTAAGTCATTCTGTAGTATTTTTACATCAGGAAATTAGCAAGTTGATACGGAAATAAAATCTAAATGTTATTGTAGAATGCATTTATGAAAAGCTGTTTAGAACAGAGGAGACTAGCCTCTAGCTGGTGTATACTCAGACAATACGTGGTCATGGCAGAATAACGTGTCTTATCCATCTCCAGGTATGATGCCAACACCAATGAGCTGATCAACGAGGAGCTTGGCATTGCTTATCCAATTGTTGATGGCATTCCCAACATGATCCCGCAGGAGGCCAGGCTGCTACAGAAAGACACACAAACTCCAAGCACACCTTCAGAGTAGAAGACTTTTAATATCTTTGTTGTACTGAACTCTAACCACAATACATCTATCAGCTGACTGACTGATTTGAATCAAGCAGTAGGTGGTTGTTGAACTGCCAGAATGTTCTCCCTGTCCATGATGGTGGGACTGGTTCCCATTGTGTCCCTGTTTGGTTTGTTCTACTCTGCCTCTGTGGATGAGAACTTCCCTCAGGGCTGCACCAGCAGCAACAGTCTGTGTTTCTACAGCCTGCTGCTGCCGGTCACCATCCCCGTCTATGTCTTCTTCCACCTCTGGAGCTGGATGGGGATCAAGCTCTTTAGGCACAACTAGGTTGTTCTCCCAGAAAGTTCCAAGTCAGAAAAAAAAAAAATGTTCTGATGTAACTTGGGTTTTTCAGGCCCTTCATTACTTGCTTGATGCGTATTTTTAGCTCTGCTGACATCTCTTCACACAAGGATGCTGAACTGTGAAGAATCTGCAAGATGGCGCTCCTTTGCTTTATTGATTTGTATTGCACCGACTACGCCAAAACAAATTCCTTGTATGTCCAAAAACGTACTTGGCAATAAAGCTTTTCTGATTCTGATTCTGATTGATTTAAGTGTAGGTAGAAATATTTACTCTTATACTAGTCCCACAGTGTAACTGTCAACCAGACCAATTGGTGTAAAATGGATAACGTGTATACAACCCAAACTTTACATCTGTGCTTATAGAGAAATTAAATAAACTTCAACGCTAAATGCTGTTAAGGAGTTTCCTGCTGCTGCTTCTTCTTTTCTAATAAAAGGAAGTGAACCTCAGTGTCTTTAGAATAAATTAACTTTAATTGAGAAAAGGCAATTTTCTTACATTACAAATCAATTAACTACAATTTGATGTAAATTTTATGGCTTTGTCACATATAAAAACTGATACGTTAGAGACATTTTTACTCAAACCGATCAAAACCAATACTTTAAGGCTCATAACAAAATAATTGTAGAAAATGTAACATGGAAACAATCAACTGGATGCAAAGATTAGGTTTGGAACTACAACAGGAAACTGTTTTTATCCTCTTCATGCAAGTTAAAACTATAGTACAGACTAAATTATTATTATTATTATTACTATTCTTATGGACAACAGTTACTCTTATGTCCATGCCACCACTACACTGAGCAAGATCCAGATGTTATAACTCTTCTGGTTAGAAAAATGAGACACGCCAGCTGGAATTCATTCATATCCTTCCAGAACGGCTCTTCTTGGTTTGAACGTCTCTTCCCTGAGCGAGTTTCGTCAGCGGCGAAGCTGGACGAGGTGACTGTGCCTCTCCTTTTGTCTTGAAGAAGAAGGGTTTGTTCAGTCTCAGCTGAACAGCTCCCACCTGAAGTCCGAGAAAAACAAAAAGCTCAGCACTGAGAACATGAGTGACTCTGGTTTTTGGGGTAAAATTAATATTGAGATTTCTAACTGTGAGAAAAACGGTTTGTGATATTCTGTAATAGGTCCATGTCATCCAGGGGAGCTGCTTTCCAGGTCTGGATAAGGACAGAAATGATTTCCTATTCATGTGTCCATAAAGGTGAAAATCTGCATAAATTGTGTTTAAAATTAATCGCTAATTAAATCATTTAAATTAATTTAAAAAAATCTGACACACGTTTAATGATAACAGTGTGTAGCTTAGTAATGCTAACGTGGTGAGATGAAGAAAACTTAAAACTCTGTAATTAAAGGTAATATTAATATATTTATGTAATGGTGCATCTTAATTAGCTATGCTGAGGTGCCAAGGAAGCCCAGGCTGCTTTAATAGCCTCGTTCTGCTCCTTTGTATTGTTGGGTGGGGTGTCTTCCATCTTCATCTTGACAATCTTCCATCGATTCTCTACGGGGTTTAGGGTCAAGCCAGATCTATGACCTGTGAAGCACACTGATACCATGGTCAATACAGCAACTACGGACAGGTGCCAGGTTCTGTTCGAAAATGAACTGATTATTTTTATAAAGCTCGTCAGCCAAGGGAAGAATAAAGTGCTCTAAAATTTTGTCATGAAGATGGCTGCACTGACTTTGGAATTGATAAAACTGGGTGGGACCAACACCAGGACATCACAGGGCTTTCTTAATAATCACTAACTGTGGAAACTTCATACCTGACCTCAACCAACTTGGATTCTAACTGAACTGTCACATTCATTAGAGGAAGAGGGCTATGAACCACTGTGGAATAATCAAGTTGTTTTTCATGCTTTGTGAATTCTTCCCAAACTCTTGAATGGACTTTGCTTCAACATCCTCCTAAGGCTCGGGTTATCCTTGTGGTTTGTAAGCTTGAATTTCCCTGGTAAAAATATTAGAAAGGAAACAAATTCAAAGATTTTCTTTTTTCAAACAATAATTAGTAAAGTTCATTTATAAAATGCCTGGTTTCTTGACGCAGACACAGGATTTTAACTCAGCCCAAAACCTCTCATTGGGGTTGAGTTTAGAGTCATTCCAGAAGTTTGATGTTAACTTCCTTAATCCATTCCGAAGCCGATGATGTGTTTTTGGGATCATTATTTAAATGTCCAATTGGGTCAAGTTGGCTAAAAGTGGGCAATCCAACAGAACACTGATCCCAACTGGTTTAAACAGACTCCACCAATCAAACACCCAGAAAGATAACAGAAGGTTGTTGATGGCAACAAAAAGTCTGTCGATAAGCAAACTGCTCAGGCACAGTCAGCCAAATATTAGCAGGGTTGTATGCAATTATTTTGGAGGTATTTACATGGTCATTTCCAAAACATTCATATTTTCACCTTTTTTATATCTCATATATCTACACACCTAGAGGATTCCTACTTAATCTGGAAAAATAACCTACTGTTGAATAAAAAGACACTTCACCAAGCCAGAGCAGCTTATTTCTCATCATTAATAGAAGAGAACAAGAATAATCCTAGGTTTCTCTTTAGTACAGTTGCTAAACTGCTAAACATCAGCTCCCTCATCAAGAAAGCCCAGCAGAGGATGTTCTTCCTGCAGCAGCTGAATAAATTCAACCTGCCAAAGACTATGATGGTGCATTTCTACACAGCCATCATTGAGTCCATCCTCACCTCCTCCATCACCATCTGGTACGCCGCTGCTACAGCCAAGGATAAGGGCAGGCTGCAGCGTGTCATTCGGTCTGCTGAGAAGGTGATTGGCTGCAGTCTACTGTCACTCCAGGAACTGTACACCTCCAGGACCCTGAAGCGGGCAGGGAAGATTCTGGCTGATCCCTCCCACCCCGGTCACAGGCTCTTTGAGACTCTCCCCTCTGGCAGGAGGCTGCGGTCCATCCGGACCAAAACCTCACGCCACAAGAACAGTTTTTTCCCATCTGCCACCAGCCTGGTTAACAAAGCCCGGAAACCACCCTGACACTCTCCCTTTCCCCCACACACCCCCTTTTTTGCTGACAGGACACCTGTAACCTGTAACTCTATGCGTTACATTAACGCTCAGCTTGGACTCCTGCTTTACTTGCACAATGATCACCTGCACTGTTGTATTGCTCTTGCGTCTTATACTGCTCTATATTTACTCTCACTCACTTAAAACTGTGCACATATATTTATATTATATTATATTGTAGATATGTTTATACTGTTTAATTTGTATTGTATTGCACCGACTACGCCAAAACAAATTCCTTGTATGTCCAAAAATGTAGTTGGCAATAAAGCTTTTCTGATTCTGATTCTGAAACTTACACAGAGTCATAGCTCTGTTGAGCCATCCATTCCCTTAGCTCTCAGCAGTCATGACTTTATTGGATTCTTCTTAAATAAAATTGATTCTATTAAAAAGAAAATCTTTGACATACTCCCGAAGATGATTACTTCATCCTCAGCAAGTGAGACAACATTGGAAGTAACTGTAGAACCTGATTTGTGTTTGGACTGTTTTGATCCTGTGAAGCTTCCTGAGTTATCAGAAATATTAGCTTAATGTAAACCTTCAATTTGTATGTTAGACCCAATCCCAACCAAATTATTTAAGGAAATGTTCCCTCTGATTATCAGACCCATTTTAGATATGAATAATTTATCCTTAGTAAATGGATATGTACCACAAGCTTTTAAGTTAGCTGTAATTAAACCTTTACTTAAGAAACTTTCGCTTGATCAAGATGACTTGAAAAATTACAGACCCATATCCAATCTTCCATTCTTATTTGAAATTCTTGAGAAAATAGTTGCTAATCAAATGTGTGAACATTTACACAGCAATGACCTGTTTGAAGAGTTTCAGTCAGGCTTCAGAGCTCATCATAGCATTGAAACAGCTCTGCTGAAAGTCACTAATGATATTCTTATGGCCTCAGATAATTGACTTGTGTCTGTAACTGGTTCTGTTAGATCTCAGTGCTGCATTTGATAGAGTCGATCACAATATTCTCTTAAAAAGGCTGGAATATGCTGTAGGGATCAGGGGAACAGCGCTAGGCTGGTTTAAATCTTATTTGTCTGACAGATTCCAGTTTGTTCATGTGAATGATAAATCATCTTTAAACTCCAGGGTTAATTGTGGAGTACCACAGGGCCCAGTACTTGGGCCAATTCTCTTTACTATATATATGCTTCCAATAGGTCAAATTATCAGGCAGCATAGGATAAATTTTCACTGTTACGCTGATGATACTCAGCTTTACTTATCCATAAATCCTGATGAGCCCAACCAGTTAGATAGACTACAAGCATGTCTTGAAGACATAAAAACTTGGATGAGTTTAAATTTTCTGCTTCTAAATTCAGACAAGACAGAAGTTGTCGTTTTTGGGCCGGAGTCTTTAAAAAAGAAACTGCTTGGTCAATCACTTAACCTGGATGGCATTAAATTGACCTCCGATAATAAAGTATAAAACCTTGGTGTTACTTTTGACCAGGACATGTCATTTAAATCCCATATTAAACAGGTTTCTAGGATTTCCTTCTTTCACCTCCAGAACATTGCCAAAATTCATCAGAGTTCTGATGAAAATTAAAAAGAGAGATCATATTTCTCCTATTTTAGCTTCCCTTCATTGGCTCCCTGTTAAATCCAGAATAGAATTTAAAATTCTCCTCCTCACATATAAAGCCCTTAATGATCTAGCTCCATCATACATCAGAGATCTGATTGTTCTATATGTTCCTAACAGAGCACTTAGTTCTCAGACTGCAGGTTTACTGGTGGTTCCTAGAGTCTCTAGAAGTAGAATGGGAGGCAGATCCTTTAGTTATCAGGCTCCTCTCCTGTGGAACCAGCTCCCAGTTTTAGTCCGTGAGGCAGACACCCTGTCTACTTTTAAGGCTAGGCTTAAAACTTTCCTTTTTGATAAAGCTTATAGTTAGAGTGGCTTAGGTTATCCTGAGCTATCTCTGTAGTTATGCTGCTATAGGCTTAGGCCGCTGGAGGACATAATGACCACTTTCGCCCTCTTCGCTACATTCTCACACTACTCTCCAATTTTGCATTATTTGCTGTTATTTCAGCTTTTAACTTTGTTCTCTCTCTTTTTCTCTTCCTAGAAGCTACACCTGGCCTGACTCTGTGTCTACCTGTGACACCTTTCTGGAGAGGAGCATCGTCCAAGCTTCTGCTGGCAACTTAACGCTCACCCTGTACCGATGATCCACATGGCCCTGTCTTTCAGTGTTTAACCCTTTCTCTCTCCTAGACATGGCGATTGACTGAGCTTCTACTGTGACTAACTCTGTGCTCTCTTTCAGACTCTAACCTTGAAAACTGGCTCAGAGGTTATCTGTTCTTTCTTTCTAGGTGAAAGGACTAAAGTCAACGCCAGGGACTGTCCACTGTCTCTACATGCTCATCCAGGAGGAGTGAATGCTGCAAGTCACTGACTGGATGCAATCTGCTGGGTTTCCTTAGATAGAAAAACTTTTTATCCAATTTGAATAAATAACTGAATCTGACTGCACTGCTCAATGCTTAGGATTAATTGGAATGTATGAACCTGACTGTTGTGAAGTGTCTTGAGACAACAGATGTTGTGAATTGGTGCTATGTAAATAAACTGAATTGAATATATATGTTGTATGATGTTCATATTTGCTCTAACTTTATTTTAGAAGTAACGTTTTTTTCTTTTTCTCTTTAGCATTTATTGTTTTTTATTTAAATTATCTACCTAGATGATTTTTAACTCTTGCTGCTGTGAAATTTCACTGCAAGTGTAAAAAAATAGCGTGTTTTTACAGCCCACCAGTGTATCGGTGGCACAGACAAATCTGCATTTTTTTAAACAGTATCTCCTGTAAAAGGTCAGATCTGATGTTTGTATAGACTTTGCAAATTATTTGCTCTTATTTTCAAAGATTATATTAATACAGTCATGTTTAATGAATCAAAATTTGCTTTCCAATTAGGCTTATTTGTCAGATTAAAAGCACCATATGAAACACACTTTTCATTCAGCCCACATTTCTGTATTAAAAATGGGGGGGTTTTTTTCGGTCTGATGTAATACTCTAATGTTAAATGTCATGTTTTCAGTAGAAAAATAACTAATCTATATTTGTGAACTGAGTCACTGTAATAAATGAACTTTTCAATAGTCTTCTAATTGATTGAATATGACTGTAAATGCCTGAGTTGAAATGGAGTCACCTGGGTCAGGTCTCGCTTCCCAGCGCGGCAGTGGTGGTCGTCCTCACTGGAGCTTGTGGTGTTGGCCGACTTGATTTCAGCCTCTGACTGAGGGCTTGGAGTAGATTCACCATGACATGAAGTTTCCTTCTTAATCTCTGCAGACTTCGCTCGTGATGAGGCAGACATGCTTTTACTTCTGCTACTCCTAATTTCTCCTTCTCGCAACTGCTCATGACATTTCTCTACTTCCTGTTTAATGTCAACATCAAGCATCTTCACTGACACATGGAGGTCTTCCCGTGCCCTCTGTGGCAAGCTCAGATCCAAAGGTTTCATGTCCTGGGATTTCAAAGCCACTCTGTTTTTCCGGCAGAAGCTGAGGTAGGAGGAGAGCTCGGTGGTGAAGAAGTTTTCTGTCTGAGTTGAAGTGCTTGCTAAAGCAGGAAGAACGGGCGGCTCACCAAAGAATGGATGGTACGAGGAGCCGTTTTGGATCAAAATAGCATCCGGGGTGGGGTTTATAACCAACGGGTTGTTCAAGAAAGAGTTACCCAGTTTGGGCCCTTCATGTACAGACACTTTATTCTCTCCAGCTTGGTTTGTTTGGAAGGATATTTTTCCTGAGTGTTTTAGAAGCTCATAATTTTCTTCCTCCAGCTCTCTTTTTATTTCCCGCAGACACTGATATGTTGCTCTGTCTTGTCGTTTATCTGATGTTTCATTGCATCTTCTTATCTCTCCCGCAGTGGTGTGCCGGTTCTTGTCTCGCTGAGTGAACACATGAGGGGATTCAGAAATAACTCCATCGCTGGCTTCACCGCTGGAAGTTTCAGAGGGCGATGCTCTGAATGTCTTCTGGGTGATAAACAAGTCTTGGCTGTTTATATCACTGTTGTACTGAAAGTCATTATCATGTGTTTGAATCTGGCTTTTTCTAATCACCTGGGAACAGCTCTGGTCTTGTCTCACAACTTTGGTTTCTTTTGGCGACGAAGACGTGAAAACTGGACGTTTGATACGTATGTAAGAGGGTAATGAACCAAATGCCACCATCTTTTTTCTCTTAGGTTCTTTCACAGATGTTTCAGGGGGAGAGTTTAGCTTCTCGTTTAGGCATGGATTTCTTGCAGCAAACTTAGTGAAGCTCTCAGTGAATTTAAAATCATCAGGATTCAAAGCTAATTTGTTTTTCTTTTTTTTCTTCTCTTTCTTCTTGTTTTTATCTTTTTCCTTCCTCTTTTTCCTATTTTCCATCATTGGTTCTTTGAATGTGGCGTTCTTCTTTTTCTTCTGGACATCATCATGTGTCTTCGTGGGTCTGTTCTTCTTATGTTTTACAGTTTTTTTGTTCTTCTTAGCGTCTTTCTTTACTTTTCTTTTTGGAGGTGAAGTCCAGTGTTCCATGAAGTAGTCGGCATCCTCATTATCACTCATGGCGTGTCCTAAACAAAAAGACACATTATTCTAAACACACCTATATGTAACCCTTCATTCATTATTCTTCTAGCTTTTTTTTTTTTTTGCTTTTAAGTCCCATACTTAATGTTTCAAAGTGGTCTTCATCAGTAGTTTTTCAGGCTTTCAAAAGGTGTTTAAATTTTTTACTAAGACTTTTTTAATTGAAAAGATCTAAAGACAAAATGCACCAAGGTGAGATCTGTTACCAAGACTGAGCTAAAGGTTGGTGACCACCCAGGAAATGTTTCATACTAATATTTAAAAAGATCCTCAGTAACTAAGACACCATTAGCTTAATTCCAGTACCTTTAGTTGTTAAACAGTAATAACTGCCTAGAAGATTATCATTGTAGCGTTCATATCTGTAAGAAGTTTATTAAGAAGTTTTCAAACGTAAGGTATCAGCTTGATAGTGAAGTATATTGCAACTTTTTTTTTTTTTATCTTTTGTTGGATCAGCACCATAAACAGCTAGTGGCTTTTTCAGCAAAGGCGAAAGCTTGTTTTTCCTCTTGTGCTCTTCATCTGACTCTGGTTCTGTTTATGCACTGTGTGTTTGGGACCACCTTTCAAATAGGAGTACCACTGTCGCTCTATTGTCAATGTCTCCTCGCAAGGATGTCAATTATTCCCTGGAATTTGGAGCGAGATTCGGAGTAAACCTTTTTTGGAACGTTTTGTAAGTTCCTTTCATGCATCAAAAATAAGATAATAATATCAAACTTGGATATGGTATGTCTAGCATAAAGCTCTGGCTTCGATATCTTGTGCCTGCAGTGTAATTTTAAAAGAAGTGTTTTGCTTTGACAGCATGCACTTTCCTTACTTGAGGTAAGAAAGTAAGAACTAGAGGAAAAACTTGAATCTTGAAGCATGAAAAGAGTGTAATTTGGGGAAACCTATCATCCTGTGGAGAGTAAAACCCACACATCACGGCCTACATGGTTGTGTTGCCAGTAACAACTAAATCTGTATATCTATGCTAAAAATCCTTCTTCATAAGGCTTATATTACAGTAATATTCAAATTACCCGTGGATATGAGGTTTAATATGCAGTAACACTTACTGCAAAAAAATAAATACAAAAATAATGATGGTTACCACACAAATTATTGAAACGGTGAGCAAAATTTGCACTCACTTTTGCTGCCAGCGATTTAGAGCTGTGTGTTGAGTTATTTTGAAGGAACAGCAAATTTACAGTGTAATACCAGCTGTATACTAGATACTTTACACTGAGCCAAATTGTCATATCTTCAGTGTGAGGGGTGTACTCACTTTTGTGGGATACTGTAAGACTCTCACTCTAAGTTTCTTCTTGTGTGTTCGGCAGAAAGAAGGCTGCCTCAAGCTTTTTTGGTGGACGTAAATTAAACAATCACCATGCTACCTGTACCAAAAATGACAAACAAACCAACACTGTAGCATCTCAAATTGTCTCCTGTATATTGTACTTTATTTAATTACGAGAACACTTCTGGCAGTTGTGGCATCTATGAGATGGAAAGGACGTGACTGATTTAACAAACGCACCGACTGAAGCCAGCAGGGCTTTAACATCTTCATAACCTCGTTAGTATTTATTTGTTTTATCGCTCACTGCTTCTCTAACCCAATTATAATGTGAATATATGTTGAAACATACGTAACAAAGACATAAAAACGTTTTTTATACATTATAATTACCTTCGAAGAGAAGTTTCACAGAGACCCAGCCAGCGATTTCACTTCAAAGAGGCCGCCACCGCCTCCTGCTCATGGTGCTTTCAAGTACATCACGTAAAGGTGGGTTTCTAACCATTTCCGACTTTACTTTTTAACCTAAATTTAAAACTAGTTTTTATTTGAGTCACAGTAAACAAAATGCGTTTTAAGTTCACATAAAAAACATATTACTCTGGAGCGAAAGAGCTTAATAGATGTTTAATTTCCCCTCAAGGATCCAAATGATTTTAATTCATGCTGTAAAAACATTTTTGTACCACTAGATGCCACTAGACACTTTGAATTTACATGAACATGTTTAGGGAACAGATGCATCTAAGGAAATTAATTCATACTGATTTCTTAAGCAATCTGCCAACAAACGAGTCACTGCAAAAAATAACAAGAATTTAATTTGCTCTTTGTTTGTGTTCGCCATTATTTCTGTTCAGTTGGGTAAATATTCCATGTTGCTAAACTAAAACAATTGAGAAACCGTCCACCTCCGCTCCTCCTCCTCTATATGATCATACCCACTTTTATGCTGTGACTCATTCTCTCTTTGCAGCTCGGTTTAAACTTGAAACTTTCCTGACAGAGACGGCCTGGGGGTGATCCTGAGTGGGCTCAGAAATCTTTCAGATAACACAGCAGACTGCTTTTAGTGAAGTCCAACGGGAAATTGTTACATAGCCTACTAATCTGTTTGTTCTACCAAACCTAAACCAAAAACTCTGACTTATTAGAAAATGTCCATTTTATTTCAAGCTTTAACAAAAATGTCTTCAAAGCTTATTTTTGTCGTTAAATCTAAGACCAGGATTCTCTTTCACGAAAGGCCAGACTGGAGCAGTCTGGGAGCCGCCAGTTCTGGAGTTAGTGAAGTAAGTATCTTGGTGCCTTGTTAATTAGAAGGTTCAGATAAAATCACAAGTCTGTCAACGTTCAGACCCTCACCTAGACTCTTCGTATATAGATCATCTAAAACAACTGCAATCCCAAATGCAAGCAGCAGAAATCATCCTCTTTGTTTGTTGGTTGGACTCATCTTTAGGATCAGGAGCTCTCTCATCCAGATCAAAGAAGAGTTTCTGCTCATCCTCATCAAGAGGAGCCAACTGAGATGGTTAAGATACCTTATCAGGGCGCCTTCTCAGTGGCTTCCCTTTGGAAGATTTCAAGGGATGTCCCAATAAAAGGGGACCCTGGAGCAGACCCAGAACTCTCTTGGCAGACTATTATATCCCTTCTGACCTGGGAAGTCTCGTAATTTCTCAGTAAGTGATCAAGAATGTTGCAGAGGGATGTTTGGGTTTCCCTCCTGATTAAATTGTGTTACATGCATGTTTTTGGACTGTTGGAGGAAGCTGGAGTACTTAGAGAGAATCAAGGCACATAGAAAACATACATACTATGCAGAAAGAGCTCAACCGGGATTTAAATCCGGGATCCTTAATGCTGGAAGACATTATTGATGTTCTATTATATTTTTCAAAGCAATTATTCTCAAACTTTTTATGACAAGTACCATCTCATTAAGTACTATGTTTTTTTAAATCTTTACAGAAACTTTTAAAACAGTAGTTCAACAGGACCTAGGGTTTTCATCCATCAGTTGTCTTCTGCTTAACTGAGACTGGCTTGCTGGGGTAACAGATCAGTTTTTTAATCATGATCTACAGTACATGTCATGAACATAGGGTATGGTTGGAACATAGGCAGAACAGGAAATTGAGAGCTTTGCATTTTGGCTCAGCTCTTTCTTGACCACAACACACCAATATAGTGCATGCATACCATCCAGCAGACCAGTCTTCAATCTGTCTATCAATATCCCTCTCCATCCTACCATCATTCTGGTAGGACGAGAAACCAAGATACCTGAATTCCTCCTATGCTGACTGAGCCCCAACTGGAAGGGACCAGTTTCCCCAGTGGACAACTATGGCTTTAGACATAGAGCAGCTGACTCTCAAAACATGCTTAGATCAAATGAATTTAGCCTTTAATTTATCAGGGTTTAATTTTCATGCACTCCAAGACATTGTTTTTCCTTTTTTAGATAGACATGTCATTGAGTGGCAGGTGTTTGGAGTAGGACACTGGCGCAGACTTGAGCGTTGGATGAAATGATTAAATAAGAACAACAGACTTACAGAGGAACACAAGGAGGACCAGATAACAAACACGGGAAGAACAACTGGGAGTGTAATGGGAGAAAATGGGAAAGCTAACGGGAGGAACTAGCATAAAACAATGATAGCCAAAGAACTTATATACAGAGGGACACATGGAGAAAGACAACGCAAGTCGGTGAGTAATCAGAGGATGACAAGATACAGCTGAGGCAGAGTGAAAGCAGGGAGCTGAGGGAGGGAGACTAATTACCCAGAGCAGGGCTGGACAGAAACCAGTGGCGGATGCTGCTCTTTCAAGGAGGGGAAGCTCAATTTCAAGATCGCTGATTCGCTCATTTCGCTGTCAATCAAAAAGGGATTCAGCCTCAGACAGATCATCCAATCATCATGCAGAAGCTGAGCGTCCAGGCCAGCCGAGGCCAGCCCACTGACCCATAGACCCCCAGAGACGCTGAGCGTCTGATGGACGGGACAAAGCCCAGCATTTTTGCTTCGCTACTGAACTCACTGTTTAAAGCACTGTGAAGCTGCGGGAATGAGTGAGAGGAAAGCTGCGTCGTTACCAGTGATAAGAAGCTGATTCTGAACAAAAGTTGAGCGAGTTGTAGCGCATATTTAGTCAATGACATGTACACACAATAGTATATATTTGATCACTTATTTTTTGATATTTTTGGGGAAGCTGAGCTTCCCTTGCAGTCTTAGAGCAATCGCCACTGACAGAAACACAAAGAACTCCAGGAAAGTATCTAACAGAATTACCACATTAAATAACTCTAAATAAACAAAGAATACAATTAACTAAAAAGCTAAGCATGGAAGAATTAATTAAAAAAAAAAACTCCCAACAATAACGAGTACAGAGAAATGAACTGAAGAAGGGAAGACCTAAGAGAATATAAAAAACAGGGAATGAAGAAAACAGAGACACAAAGGAAACCAAAAAACTCAAAACATCTAAGGATCATAACAAGACATGATAAAGTGTACAAACATTGTAAAGCCATAAAGAGGAGAAAATATCACATTTGTTCACATATCATGCTGACTTTTGTTTAAAAGTAATCTAGGACAGATTTAAATGTCTGGGTCATCAGAAGCTCTCAGACAGATTCTGCCCTTCTAATGTGCAGAGAGAGATCGAATTGATACATTAGGTTGATGTCCGTTTTTATGTAAACTCTTTAGTCTCCTAACTGAGGTGTTGAATTACACATTATTATATGGAGATTTGTACCATCCTCGAGCCTGTTCTCTTTTTGTGCTTCATTTATGCAGGATCGTAAACTCTGTATATCCAACTGCCTTGACTGTGAATTCATTTGAGAAAGTCAAATGGTTTCTCCACAGTTTGCTTCAGTAATAATTTATATGATGACAAAGATTAACAGGTGAAATTTTTTGGTTAGATCAAGTGAACTTCATTGTATGATCTCCATTTAAGTTGCCTTAAAGAAGAAGAGGTCATTATCAGCTATGTTCCAAAGTAGGGATGAATGGAGATATTTTTCTTATCATACACTAGTATATGAGGATTATTTTCCTTTGCAAAGTAGACAGATTATGATAATAAAATATATATGTTTTTATATACAGCATAATGTATTTAATTAAAATTTTATACCTAGCGAATTTCTCCCAAATACTGGAATTTTACACTTATACCATTGCCATTGTAACCAGGATTTTAAAATACATTGCTTATGTTAATTCAGAACAGAAAAGACACCTCTGAAGTCTTTTAAAACTGTTGTTGCCCACAGATCTGTTAAACAGCAAAAGTGTTAAAAAATTATTTAAACCCTACCTTGACTTGTGTCTCACTTAGTTAATCTACTGGGGAGGACATTTTTTTTTAAAAAGGTGCACTAACTGTGTTTATTAATTGTAGTTATCCTTAAACTGGTGGTTTAGGTAACCTTTGGTTTAATTTGAGCATTTAGTTTTCTTGAGTAAATGCCCACCATCAGTGTGAATCAGAAGAACCTAAAATAATGTTAAGCAGTCTTTGTGGGGGGTTTTTTGACACTGGCTTGTTTGCACCTTTTGGATAAAGCTGTTTGCAGAATGGTTGCAAAGGGATTTCTGGTTGATACTGGTTCCATTCTGCACAATCTCCTGTACTCTCTTGTATTTGTTGGTAGGGTTGAAAGACAGAAGCCTTTTCATCCACAGAAAACATCTAGGCTTGGGTAAAATCTCCCATAACCTTATCAAATAATTTGTTACTGTCTTATGAAACTAAACTTAAACTTTTGGACCACAGCATTGAAATATATATTTGGCAGAAAAACATCACTCTTTCAATAGAATGCCGAACTTAAAGTGAAATAAATTGGCGGCAGCATTATGCTACAGAGTTAGTCTTCTTTAGACAAAACAGGGTTTTCTTCCAGGGTGGATGGGATGTCCTCACAATCATGTGTATTTGGAGACCTTTCACAATGTAGAGAGTGCCATTATTGCCAAATCAAGCAATCTTTGCTGACAGACTCGTACCAAAGAAGACCAAATGCTGAAATTGAATGAAATTGTGTTTCAACACAGCTGAAGGGTGCTAACAATGATGTATTTAGGCTTTATTCCTATTTATATTTATACCCCAACAGTTTGGTTTGTTTTTTGGTTTAATTTTACAGGATATACACTACCGGACCAACGTTTTAGATACATTTACTCACTTAATGGGTCTCTTTTTTTCATGACTATTTACGTTGTAGATTCTCACCAAAGGCAACAAAACTGCAAATTGACACACATGGAATTTTATAGTAAAGAAAAAGTGTAAAATAACTCTAAACATTTTTATTTTATTTATTTATTTTAGACTCTTCAAAATAGCCATCCTTTGCTTTGATGACTGCTTTGCTCTCTTGGTGTTCTCTCCATGAGGTTCATGAGGTGTTCACCTGAAATGGTTTTCCAAAGAGTCTTGAAAGATTTTCCCAGAGATTCATTGAGAGGCGGCCAAAGGTTAATATTTCAGTCATCACAGAAAAGGGCGGCTACTTTAAGGAATCTAAAAATATAAAACATATTTAAAGTTCTTTTACAATTATTCGTTTGCTACGTAATTCCATGTGTTCATTCACATTTTTGATGTCTTCAGTGAGAATCTACGCAAAATCTAAATAGTCATAAATCATTTAATGAGAAAGTGGTTCTAAAACATTTGACCAGTAGTGTGTGTCACATTTAAGGTGGAAAAGGTTTTGAAATGATTTGACATTGTCTCATTTTTATGTCCCAGTAACCTGACATTTTAACAGGAGCACATAAAAAGACATTCTTTATCTTTTCTGCAAGAAAAACTGATTTTAAGTATTGTTTATGATGTGCAATTAAGGAAAGTGATAATAATGATTTAATGGTTAATTTCTAGAGAAGATTAGCCTGATTAATGGGATAGCATAAATTGTGGAGGAAAACAGGAACAATACCAAAAGTTAATGCTCCTGAGAGTTCATTATCTGTAGAATGTATACTGTTGAGCCAAACAGAAGTAAAAATATATCAGCTATTTTTGATTTGCCTGGGCGTTTTAGGAATACAGTTTTGCTGCCCTGCAGCTTTGAATGACCATAATAACTCTGTGTTGCCTGCTAGGTGATTCATGTATGACTCGGTTCCTGGCCCTTCACTCTCTGTCACATAATTTTAGGATCCAAGAAAAAAATAAGCATTGCAATAATTGCTTAAATGGTTTTCCCTGAAAGCTGCTGTACTTTTCCTGATCATCTAAAATTAGCCCATTTTGAGAGCTCTTTGATTTTGAGTGCAATTTTGTTGTTGGAAATAAAAAAAAAAAACACAGAAACCTCCATCTTAATGTGCTTATTGTGCTCACACATTCATATTGGGGGCCTTGAAATTTTGCCTGTGGGGAGCTTTCTGTTGCCATGCCAATCGCATAAACCAAATATAATCCTCACAGATTGTCTGTGCATTAAGGTGCTTTTCTTTTTTGCAAATGTAGAGTGAAAAAGGAGGTTCACATACAGAAAGATGAATTTCCCGGATATCTGACAAATGCTTTCTTCACTGACTCCATCCTAGGATTTATTTGTAGGCTGTATTTGTGACTGTCAAATCCATTTTTCCTAAACTAGCTAAATATGACTAACCTGCCCAGTTTTTCCTGACTTTTATTGCTTTTAACTGTCAGTTTCAGACAGAGAGCTGAATGCAGTGTATGCCTTTAATAATCCACTTTACTCCTGTTTCCCTTTTTCTCAATGCAATTTTCTCATCTTCTTGCAAATTTTATTTGTTACAATGCTGGCCGAGTCATGACATCTTACATTACATTTTAAATTACAGCTAAGCCAGTTCTGTTGGGTTTAAAGAAATATGACTGTGGCAGTGTGGTGTGGTGTGGAGGTGTCTAGTGGCAGTAAAATTATATTGCGTCAGGTGAGGAGGCAGTCCACAGTTACGGGAAACCAGAATCAGGCAGGAGTAATGAACTGCATGTGATCATCATCATATCACTCGCAGTCTTACTGCTCTGCTTACACTATAATAATGCCAATAACAGCTACAATAGTGTCAATCCATTGTTATGGAATCCATTATTTTACAAAAAGTGAGATGCTGGGCGATATGTAAATAAAAATAATGTAATAAAGATCATTTAACATGTTAATTCCTACGAAAATAATACCCACTGAACATGGACGCTAAAGACTTTTATTATTTTTGAAAAATATACAAAATTTACTAATTTCCTGCTTTGAATAAAGCAACAGAACACTTCATAGGTCGAACTTTTGTATTGATAACAAGTCAGTATTATTAAATGATGAAGCTTTGAAGGTTCTCAATATCAGATTTAAGTCACAGGAAGATTTTGTGAATGTGGAGAAATCTCTGCCGCAGGTAGGTAGGAATTCATGTATTATTGCATTAAAGCAGGGGTGGCCAAGTCCAGTCTTTTAGAACCACTTTCCTGCAACGTTTAGATGAATCCTTGTTAACTGCCAGTATTAAAGCGATGTCCTCAGTAACACCAATACTGAAACCTACAGTAACATGGTTACATGGAAAACTACTGTAACATGAAAACATGAATCCCATAACATTAATAAAGCCCACATCTTTCTATGCAATAGCTGAAGGGAGACTTCCACTTGATTGATTGATTGATTGATTGATTGATTGATTGATTGATTAATTGTGAATTTATAGTTTATTTTACCAGGGGAGACTCATTAAAATTTCATATATCATTCATGAGGTTACAACAGCTCAAGACTGGACTACAGGAGCAGTCTACAAAAGCTCAAGACTAAAATACAGCTCACATATAACAGTTTTACACACTACAACACACAAATGGGCATATGTTTTGGACTTGATCATCAGTAAGGGTCTAAAGATTTCCATGGTCTTTGTAACTGACGTCGCCCTATCTGACCACTTTTCTGTTATGTTTTTGTTGTCATATCAACCCTCCAGACCACTCAAATCCTCTGGTTCAAGTCTACTCTGCATCTCCAGAATCAGACCCAAACATGGAGAAGCAGCATTCAGTTCTTATACTCCACTAATGTGGAACAAACTTCTATTCAAACTATTAACCATAAACATCATTAATTTCAGCCTGTAGTCCAACTTTTCTTTATCATGCCACTCCAATGGACTTTTTTGTGTTTCCTTTTCTTATGTTTTTCATTATGTAAAGAACCTTGGATTGTCTTGGTGCTGAAATGTACTATACAAATAAACTTGCCTTACCTTACAAAATCAGAGATCACTTCAAATATAAACAAAAATAAGATGAATCTAATGACATCTACAACATTAATTTAAACATTTACATCGAGATTTTTACTTTTTTTAAAGGTTTTGGTCCATAGTGCCCTTTTCCTCAGTAATCAGACTGGAAATGAGCAGAGAGAAGTTGGGAAGACAGATGAGGAATAATAGCCTCCATGCTGTACATGGCGCTCCCACTCTACCATTAAACCAAACGCAACCCCAGAGTTTTGCTTTTTTTCATGTTTAACATGATCAAATCTCCAATTTACAGACCCTTTTCAATGAACTACAATCTTATTGAATGGTTTATTTATTTCAGTAACTCTAAGTGAAATACATTATATAGCTTAATTACACTGAGACTGATGCTTTTAAGCCTTTAATTCAGTTAATTATGATGATTTTGCACTTACAGCTAATGAAAACATAACATTTAGGATGTGCTTAAAAAATTTATATTTTGCAAGAAAATAATAAAGCAGAATAACATCTGTCTTTCTCTTCGTTATGGAACACAACACTGTTTAAATCAGGAGTGTGTCTGTGTGTGAATGAGTGTGTTAACAAAATATTTCAAAACAGTCTTAAATAGGGTAGACCGAGGATGCTGATTTTTAGAGATGTGTCCATCCATCAAAAAACCCTGCCAGTGTACCCATGTTTGTGTGGCTGTGTGTATATTCTTCCTAATTAGAGGTGCCAGCTTGGTGTGTCCAAAGACTGGATAGGGCACATTTAACCCAAATTTCTTTTGGGTTTGATGATCCAAGTTAGTCACATGGAATTACATATTTTACTCCAGCAGACACCCTGGTGTCTTTGTATTTCACTGTCCAGACATAGTATGTTATTCTTAGTTTTATGTAAGAAGATGGTTGTAACACTTTTAAAATACATCTTACAACCCACCCCAATACTGTCACAGACAGCTAACAGTGTTGGCATAATGGTTTGAAATTATCAGGGGGGAAATGCACTACAATATGCTTAACAAACTATAATTTGATTTTGTGTAAATCTTGTGATTTTTAATGTTATTATAATGATTATTCTACTTCTAAATCATGTTTTTCTCAATGAAATCTGCATTCACCTGTTTCCAGCCTTGACAAGCCCCATGTGAGATCAAGGAGATAATGGGAAAATGCTGAAATGACAATAGGACCCTATCTCACCCCTAATTAATGGAACTGTTGGTGTTCCAACTCTCCCCATACCCAATCTCTCTTTATATGTTTTTTATTTATTTTAATTCCATAAACGCAGTACTTACAAGAAGATCTTTATGTAAAAAGAGCATATGTTGCACTTGTTCATTTGTCCACCTTAGTGTAAGGATGTTTTTAAAATATGAAGACATGTTGACAGACTCTAAGCCCAGCACCCTCTCCCCCATCCCCCAGTAAAATGTATTATTGTGCTATCATTGCAAAAACAAATTAAAACCATGTTTCAGTTTCCTTATCTGACACAATAAACACAATTAAATGCATTTAAGTTAGTGGTTGTAATGTAACAGGTGGGACTGGGAATGTGTGAACACTTTTGTATGGGACTGCATGCAGACTTGTGAATGTATTACTTAAGTTCAAAGCATTGTCACATTTTTTCTTTGCTTTATCTCTATCGTTGTTCTCATTCTCATACTTTCTTTCGACTGATTTAAGATTTCCCCTGACGACGAACAATTTAAATCTTTTGTTACTCATCCCAAACATGGTGCTACATGTTTTCTAAAAGTCAAAGCATAACCTGAAAATAGCACTTCCAGTCTTTACTGCCCACCAACTATTCTTGAGTCTTGTTGAGTGGCTTTCCCGTTCTAGTGCACCTGAATTGGAGCAGCTGTGAATATCAGGATGTCGGGGTGTTTCCCGGCATGTTGGCAGGGAATCACCATGTTGACAGCCCCACTTTGCACTAAAGTTTCAGTCTTCTCACATTATGTCTCCTTGTTAATTCATGCTTGTCACTTGTCACCAGGCAGGATGAGGCTGATGGGACTTCTTTGGATGTCAATATGGGATTACTGTCTTTTTAAACCAACCCATTCATCTTGCTGCTTTGAACCCCCTGCACATTGAGGGAGCATGAGGCAATAAGGACGACAAGATGTAGGATGTAAGCAAAGGTTAAAGGTTAATGTCTTTGGCAGATGAGCTCTCAACAAGCTGTGGCCCATGTTGTCAGTAATACTTGCACAGAAGAGCAAGAGGAGGTCAGTCTCTCTTAGGGTCTCATTCACCACAAATTGTGCCACGCTGGTATGTAAAACGTTTTATCTGCTGACCAGTAGAAGTAGTTATTTACGACCCAACACGTGCAATAGTTGACTACACTGGATGATAAATGCCAGTATTTAAGCTGCCCAAATAAATGTTTTGTGAGTGCAGTAATGCAAGAGTGTTAGCAAAAAAATAAACTCATATTGAGGCATCCCTATTCATGCCGTGATGCCTCTGCTGGCTAGTGTGGACCGGAGTTCTGAATGAGAACAGGGATCAATATACCTATTTTAGAACAAGACATTTACTTTTCTAATGTTAATTATAATGAGATAAAACACTATAGAACCACTATATGAATGTCTAATTGACTGTTTTCCTGCTCTTGAGTTGGGAATCACCTCAGATTTCAAAGCTTGCAGAACATAAACATGGCAATACACTGCTTCTGCTATATTTAACAAACTCAAGCCATCTTGGTTATGTAATATGCAATGTATGCAACCAAAATAAGAAGTTTGGGTCTTCTTTTCAGTGTGAGCTATTTACTGCTGCAGATCAGTGACCTTTGGTGGGGAAACCTGCCTGACAAATGAAGCAGTACAGATGGACTTACCCCTGATGATCATATGACAGACATGAAGTGAGGAATGGGGATGGTTGTAAGATTAATGATCATTCAAGTCTTGTAAAGAGGATTGTTAATGGTTTTAGGCCGAAGAGTCATAATGAGGCACTTTTGTCCATGGAACATCTGAAAGACAATGTATTTTGTAGGAGTGAACTATTTCAGCTAAAAAACCGAGGAAAGCAAACAATCAGTGAGTTTTTTAAGGTATATTCTTTCAAGCATCCTTAAGAACTTTAGACTCATCGGTCGGTGTCTTTGAGCTTTCTAAATTATCTGCCTCTTCATGTAACCCCAGACTGACTGATAGGTTGATGTTCAGGATTAGGTTTTTCAGGGAACATATCTATTACAGACACTTTTGGTTGCCGAAGATAGAATTTATGACTCTGCCTGTGTGCTTAAGCTAACTTCCTTGCAGCACCTTTGAACTGGGACATTTGTATTTCAATGTATCCAAACTGGAATTCGGCTGGAATATTTGGGAGAAATTCCTTTAACCCTTTTAGCAATTGTTGCAATGAGATAAATTGTATAAATTAAGACAAACCTTTGAATGCCTGATGTATAGTGACCCTGAATGACACTCGTCTATACAAACCCGTCAGTCATTCCTACGACAGTGACGACAGCGGAGTTGACCAACGACACATCTCCCAAATTCCCTCTTGCCCTTGGATTCAGGATGTTACCTCTGACGTCAAGTTTGTATAAAAGCTCTTTTTTTGAGAGGCGAACTCATTAAAACAATGTTAATTCTTGAGTTAAGTGTCTAAGTAACCAGGGAGACTTTCTAATAGTCAGTGAGGGTCATAAATCCATCCAAATGTTGCCTCTATTGTTGTTAGGCATGCTTGGAGTGGGACAAAAAAGGTCAGATTGGATGTGGACCGATTTGTATGGGCAGTTCACAGATATAGAGGAAAAAAATCCAAGGAAGGAAAAATGTAGGAAGAAATTTTAAACGGAACGTTTTGGAGAAAAAGTTTAGTCCAAAAGTCAAATAAAAGAAGCCTCTAACCATTCTATCTGCTTTTATTAGAGTAATTAACATTTTAACATGGTTTTATGTGTTTTCCTGAGACTTTATAGTAAAGAAACAAATAGCTTCCTATAAAATTTTCTGATTTTTAGACATGTTTGGACATGCTTTTTCTCCAGTCACCAATGTTTAAAAGCATATTTTGGGTTCAAAGCCATTTGCTTGATGCCATATGACAGCGGTGAAAAGGGGGTGTTGTAGTTTGTATCCTGCCCCCCACCCCGACCCACCCTGAAAAGCTGGAGGTATGACATCAACAGCAATAATGAAAGCAGCTCATCAACAACTGGACACTGGGGCTATAAAAGGAGCCTGTAGAGTCCAGTGCTTATCATAACTAATAGGAGCTAACCACCACACCAGACTGGCTCGCTTAGGAAACAATAGCACCACATTTTATCTTTCATCACATTGAGGAGAGGGCACCAACTCCACCACTGGTATGTTCATTTTGACCTATCGGTTCCAAGACAAGTAGAGGCCAAATGCCTCAAATTCAATAGGGTTACTCCTTTTTTTCATTTCTAAGAACAATAATTGTTTTATATTTCAGTAAATGATGTGAACGAATGACGACATTTTAGACAAGAAATTCTCATTCTAATTCCTTCAGTTGTTCAAAAGGCAGAAGGCCTTTAAATGGTATCGATAAGGTAGGATTTAAAGGAAAACATGATTTTTTAAAAGTCTATTTGTTTTGACAGGTTGTAAAAGTCAACATGCAAAACATGGACTTCAAAATCCTCTTCATCTTCTTCTGTGTTATACACCATTCCATTTATTGTCAAGGACGTCCTGTCAGGTAATTCTCTGCTCCATTTATTTAAAATTGTGACCCACATTATTAAACATAATATTAAACTTTTTTGTACAGTCACAAACTGTTACAGCCATGTAAAATGTACTGCTCTAATGATTCTGCAGTAAAAGGACAGTGAGCGAAGTGCAGCTCATGCACAACCTGAGACACCACCAGCAGGTGCAGGAGCGTCGGGAGTGGCTGCAAACCAGGATCCAGGACATCCACAACGCTGCAGGCCGGGCCAGTAGTGGGGACACGGAGGGCTGGAGGAGAAGATTGCATCCTGATGAGCTTACCGAGCTGACACCAGAGGAGATCCAGCAAGCTTTGGACTTTCTGGAGAAGCTCCTAAAGTCAAAGCAGTAATAATTCATTTATTTTTTATGCACATTTTTTATTTGACAGATTGCTTTTACACATTTCCAACATCTCAGATTTTAGCATAATTTAAGTCTGCTTTTGTGTTTATTTCTTTTATTGTTTTTATCTATTTTACTTTTTTCCTTATTTATTCATTTTTACTTATATGTTTATTTATGAGACAGTGCCTCTGTGCGACATAGCTTCCTTTATAGCTGCACTTTTATTTAAAAGTTTGTTTTTTAAAGCAAACCTTGAAGGAGTTAGTCTGAACTGGACCAACAATGTGTTATTCTTTTTGTAATTATTTTTCAAACAAAGCCCTAATGAAGGGTTCATTTAAATGCTTGTTTGTTGCTTTTTTGCATTTTTTTGTCTACTCATTAAATATTTGACCTGCCATGTGATTGTAAATGGCTAAAGCATATTTCGCCCTCTGTAGATAGCCTGATTTTCTGCACACTTAAATAACAAAATTAGTTTTTTATTTTTATATACTACTCAGTGCCATTGTAAAACAGCCTTGGGTTTAAAAGGTGAGTACACAATGTGACGGCGTAGAAATAAAATAAATCAAAATCACAGTGTTTTGTTTGTTAGTCTGTTTTATTTTATTATTTGTGGTAGAGATATTAGAAAGCAACAGTATCAAGAGCAAGGCAACCGAGGAGACTGATGTGGAATGAGCTTTTATCTCGCGATATCTTAAACGTGACTTTCACACCAAAACAAATCTACTAGCAAGGAGTAGTTGGTGTAGACGACAATTTTCAGAAAAACTCTGATTTTTTTTTTGTCTTCTTCGTCTTTGGCTGATGGTGTATTTAGTAGTTTAAGTAACCATTTAATACGTCAAACCGGGATGTAACGGCAGGAGGTAAATCAAATATATTTTTAACTAATCTTTATAGCAGCAGCGGGCAGCTAACGTTAGCAGCCTAATGGTTGTGATTTGAAGCTAAGCGCTATGTCAAGCTAACAAAATAGCCCAAAATCCTCTTAGCCGTTGTAAGGTTTTTGTAAAATTCGAGGCTAAGTCATTTTCGACTTAACTGTAATGATACGTTCATGTAAAATCCAGTTTAAACGCCAGAACATCTACGTTGTTTTCAGTTCAGCAACTTTGTGCATAAGAGGGATCCAGTCACGTATGTGGTTGATATCCATATGTTAATATCCATATGTCGACTGTCAATCTTGTGTGCGTTACTGTGCATACGCATTTGCCCATTCATACACATGATTTTTTTTATTAGAAGCACACTTGAGAAAAGGCAGATATCTATACACGTAATCATGCAGTTAAAGTTTAAAGTTTTCCTTCCCCCTCGCCCCCATTAGCTAGGAGCACGAAACCACCAGGTTGTAAATCACTGATTTAGAGAAATTGGTTCTACCTACTGTCAGATTTTTTTATTTGTATGTATATAACACACACAGCATTTTAGTTATTTATGTTGTTGTTTACAACACATTTTTAGGTCTATGAAATCTATTGACTACAAGCGATTTCACCGCTTGTACTGCATTTCCACATGCGTTTTTTTTTTTGTTTTTTTTTTTACTGGAAGTACTGGGATAAACTAGACCGAATATATCCCGGTCAGGTATTCGACATTCACACGCAGCTGCAGTAAAAATGCCCCAGTAAGACACGGAAGCCTCCGAAACGACACATTACTAGAGTCCGTGAAGGCAGCATCGTTCTGATTCCGTCGAGCACGCGGCCATTCACAGTTTCGGGTCCCTCCGGTGACTCTGAATGACCAGCCGGAGCGCGTCTCCTTCGCCTTGCAGACGCATTTTAGGCTTTGTTCCGTTTAAGCCGGTGGTTTGTTATCAGCGAGTTAAAGTTCGGCTTGTCTGCTCTAAACGATGCTGATGAAGTTGGAAAGTAATGAGCGAGGATGCTGAAACTGCTGGCAAGCCCGCTTTGTTCGGAGGAGCGCAAGGCTTTTGTGCCGCTGTCATCCCGCAGCTTTTTCCTTGCTGCTTTGTCTTCTCCTTGCCCGGTGAAACCAGCCGGTATGTGCATGTCCTTTTAAAAACACGGCGGGTTTTAGCTCTGTCATTGTAGGATGTGCAGTCAGCGGACGGCTCTTTGTTTGTGAATAAGTACAGGAGCGACCGAAGGAGAGCCACCTGAGTCCCATCCTCCGCGGGACTCTCTTGCTTTCTTTGTTGTAAAACAATTTTTCTTTGCATTTCGTTGTGAAAATTCATTTTTTGGTTATTTGCTATAAAGGAATCACAGTTGATCCTTTGTTGAATTCACCCATCCTCCAGCAGAGCAGCCTCTTTGCCTTTGCCCATTGCTGTGTCAGTGTCAGCAGCCCCTAAATAATTGATTGGACCCTCAACCCTCATGACTTTCACCTCATGCTTTTAATAGACCCCCTGGTCTCCCTTGCATCTTTATCTGGGTTATTCTGTCAAGATAAGTCTATGAACTTGATCTACCTCAATCCAATTCTTTTTAAAGCACCTTAGATCATTAACCTGTTTAAAAAACGAAAACTAAGAACTAAAATTGTTGCATCTTTATGTTTGGTGATCATTAGCAGAAAACTAGAAGTGAAATATTTTAAACAGTCTTCTTCATTCTGGCGGTTTCAAATCTTGGCTGAGATGAACAATGCTGTGTTACAGATGAGAAGATCTGCATGTCCCCAGTGAAATATTGCCTCCTCGGTTCCTTTGTTCCCTTTCACCCTGCTGATTCTGACTGCGAGACCCACATATTTGCATTAAGATAAAATATGTGTTTATACTTCAGAAGTTATCTTTTGCAACATGCATATATTCACATTATATCCCTTCACTGTAACTGTGTTATAACAGTGTTGAAAATGATGCTAGAAACTGTGCACTTTTCATTAGTAGTCTCCTTTCAGAGGTTTCACCTAAATGGACGGCAGCAGAAGCTGAGGTGTGCAAATCTTTTTGTGCACATTTCATTCATTTGCCTTCTTTGTTGACCTTTGTCTTCAAGGACATTGCCAAAAAGAGTGCACTGCTTTGTTTTTGCCAGAGATTAAATGCTATCATTGTGAGTAGAATTAGCACCATATTATTGGAGAGATTTTATCCAGTTTTATTTTAAAACAGTTTCTTTAAATGTAGATTAAATTATTCAAACCATAGTATTTTTAGCCTGTTTTGTTTAAAGCACTAATGGAATGTCATGAAACAAAGATGAATCTGTATCTTGGTCTCTATAACCGAGGTGTGTTGTCTCTACACTGAACTGTCTGCCTTTTATTTTGTCATCAGCTTGCTGATCTTGCTTCATCGCAGTCTGTCCTGTTACTCTTGCCTGCTCACCCAGACAGTTAACCAATTAGCCACTCGATCAGTCTGGTAGGCAGCTGCTCAGATAGTCCTCTCGGCAGCAGAACCACCCCAGCCATCCAGCGCATTTAGAAGTCCATCAAAATCCAGAAAGCATTTTTCTTTTACCTAACTAGCCTTTCGGGCTCCATTAAAACATTCTCGTGCCACTTAATTAGTTGGAATAACATGAAATGTCTTTTTTTTTCCAGGAAACTATATCAGAAATTTCAACTCAGAAAGATCACTTTAAAACAATGATATCTTTCAAGCATTTATTTTCGTTAATTTTGTTGATTATGGCTTACAACAAGCAAAAACCCCCAAACTGTGTTTCTCAGCAAATTGGTACATAAAAAAATAATTTTTAATACTAAAATGTACTACTGAAGTATGCCATTGTACTTTGCAGTATATGCATTCAGGGATTTGTTTGAGGCTCCTTTTGCATGAATTACTGCATCACAGCAGAGTGGCCACCCACCGGTACGTAGGCCTGGAAATCGCCATAGCGTTTCACATTAAAAGTCTCTTTTTTTTTGGGCTCATGTAATATTTACATTTTAACCTGAATTTTAAGGTTTTGTTAACTAGAAGTTCTTATCTTCAAATTCAACATAAAATAAATGCTTGAAAAATACCACCCTATAAATATTCATTTAGATTATTGTTTTCGCCTTTTAAAACTGAATTACTGAAATAAAGCAACTTTTTGATGATGTTCTCATTCATTGAGATGCACCTGCGGATAGCTAAAGGGTTGAAGCATTTTTCTCAGTTTTCTATTTAGTTATTCAATTCAAAATTCAATTCGTCTTGGTAGTTTTTCATTGCCGTACACAATGGTTAATATGCAGATATTTAGGAAGTTACAAATGTGTATTTATTTACTGCAAAGATGTTCACGTGTAAAGTAGGAAAGTTCTTGTCTGCCCCTGCACCTCATGTTTCTTCCATTTGTCGTCTCTCCGGTTTTACAGTAGATAGTCATCATATTTCATCATAGCTCCTCCCATGAGAGCCACTTTCTCTTCATGAAGAGACCTGAAAGTGTTTCTGCTGTAAAAGCTCTGGACTGTTGATTAAATTGTCAGCTACACTGTTGCAGAGATACTGAGCAAGGTACTGTAATTAACAAAAATACAGGAAAGTAGTTTATTAGAAGAACAATACCTACATAAATGGCTTGGTATTAGAGGATACCTCCATATAAGATTGCTGTCTCAGTAAAGGACGTATTGTGTTCTGTTTCTTAGGTGACACATGGCAAAATAATATTTAGTAAATGTTACTAAAAGTGTGGTTATATGGCATTTATGTATAATTATGAATTGCATTTAGTTTGTTGGACATGCTGTGTTAAATTGGACCTGCAGTGTTCAGTCATTTAATGAATCAGTTGGAAGCTGCTCATACTGACGTTTTTGGTGAAGGCATTTTGCAAATTGCCATTTTAAGCCTCCATAATATGAGGATTTTCTGTCAATTTTGGCTCATTTTTCGAGGTCTAAATGATGGCTTTACCCAGCAAGACACTTTGGAATTGTTATAGAGAGAGATATTGTCAGATTAATCTGCCAATATTGTCTTCTGCATGTCTGTGCCCTGAATTAATGCAACATTAGGCATTAGTGAATGTGTGGTGGGCCACCTTGAACAAAAAATTGGTGTATATTTGGTCACCGAAATCATTGAAGGAAAAGGTTCACTTGTGATTTATGAAACTGTGTATAGTGGCCGATCGCAGGGTACAAACAATTAGGTGTTAAATCTGACAGCTTACAACCTTATTGAGGGTTACCCTATTTAACCCTCGGCCACAATATTTGCAACATGGATGAGAAAAGATGGGGGGAAATAGTTACGATAGAGGATTATTGACGCACTGAAAGACACAAACCTGATTGTGTAGAAGTGCACAAGTTTAAGTTTTCCTTCACATTCTTTGCCATGTAAACCAACGTTCCTCCAGCTGATCCAAGGCAGACCCATCTTCTTTTCAGTACACATGAAGTAGCGCGCTGCAGCAGCCCACATGCACACGCTTCCCCAATCTCCTGCTGAAAGGAGAGCACCTTCACATTCATTCCGTTGTAACTTCAGGTTACCATCCTTTAAGCGTTTCATTCCAGTATATATATGGAAAAAGATTCATATTTGCAAACTTTATGCCTTTTTCTATTGTCCATATGGTCCTTTCCTTCCTTCCTTCCTTCCTTGTGGGTGTCTCCCTCCCTCCCTCCCTCGGGTCCTTACCTTTAATCCTTCATGTATCCTTTGTGAACCTTATAATCACCTTTTTTTACATTTTTAGAATCAAATCATCATGATGATGATTGATTGTTTGGACTAAATGTGAACCTAACATCAATAATGTCTTCTGACACAAAAGATGCTTATCATTATAGGGATTTCTTGTATTTGCACTCTTTCTCTCTACAAGTGAGCAGTGTGGTTTGTCTGGGTCGGACTGCACCCACCAGTTGCAGTGCCGTCAGGTCAGAGCCATGAGTCTGTATGGGGCCGGTGCCGTTGGGGGGACCAGAGGAGGAGGAGCAGAACATTATAGGGAACAGCGACGACGCTCCAGTGATCGCTCACGGGACTCATCGCACGAGAGAGGAGAGAGCCAGCTCACGCCATGCATCAGGAATATTACTTCTCCAACGCGACAGCATGGTAACGAGGAAATTCAGAAAAATCTGAAACATCCTAAAACATTTTATCATAAATTGTGTTCTTATCATTATTTATCCTCTTCCCTCCCACAGACCGTGAACGAGGTGATGGAGGCTCCTCCTCCAGATCATCCAGCCCTCGTCCTCCAAGAGTTTCTCATTCTTATTCACATATAGGAGGTGCTCTGATTGGGGGACACATACCACGACCGCTGGGCCCCGCTGGGGTAGACCACCACTCCAGATTTTTAGGCCAAGGGCCCTGTGACATGATCTGCGTGTATGACCTTGGCAGCAAAGAGCATCGAAGCAGCCTGCGACCAGGAGAGAGAGTCACGCTCATTGTGGACAATACGAGATTTGTGGTGGATCCTGCTATCTTTACAGCTCAACCCAACACCATGTTGGGCAGGTAATGAGTACAAGAAGAGCTCATCTATTTTTAAAACACCAAAAAGTACCTTCAAAACTGAACTGTAGGGAATAGAAACAACTATACACTCACCGGCCACTTTATTAGGTACACCTTGCTAGTACCGGGTTGGATCCCCTTTTGCCTTCAGAACTGCCTTAATCTTTGGTGGCATAGATTCAACAAGGTACTGGAAACATTCCTCAGAGTTTGGTCCACATTGACATGATTGCATCACAGAGATGCTGCAGATTTGTCGGCTGCATCCATGATGCGAATCTCCCGTTCCACCACATCCCAAAGGTGCTCTATTGGATTGAGATCTGGTGACTGTGGAGGCCATTTGAGTCCAGTGAACTCATTGTCATGTTCAAGAAACCAGTCTGAGATGATTTGTGCTTTATGACATGGTGCGTTATCCTGCTGGAAGCAACCATCAGAAGATGGGTACACTGTGGTCATAAAGGAATGGAGATGATCAGCAACAATACTCAGACAGGCTGTGGCGTTGACACGATGCTCAATTGGTACTAAGGGGCCCAAAGTGTGCCAAGAAAATATCCCCCACACCATTACACCACCACAACCAGCCTGAACCATTGATACAAGGCAGTACGGATCCATGCCTTCATGTTGTTGACGCCAAATTCTGACCCTACCATCCAAATGTCGCAGCAGAAATCAAGACTCATCAGACCAGGCAACGTTTTTCCAATCTTCTATTGTCCAATTTTGGTGAGCCTGTGTGAATTGTAGCCTCAGTTTCCTGTTCTTAGCTGACAGGAGTGGCACCGATTGTGGTCTTCTGCTGCTGTAGCCCATCCGCCTCAAGGTTCGACGTGTTGTGCATTAAGAGATGCTCTTCTGCATGCCTTGGTTTTAACGAGTGGTTATTTGAGTTACTGTTGCCTTTCTATCAGCTTGAACCAGTCTGGCCGTTCTCCTCTGACCTCTGGCATCAACAAGGCATTTGCCCCCACAGAACTGCTGCTCACTGGATATTTTCTCTTTTTCGGACCATTCTCTGTAAACTCTAGAGATGGTAGTGCATGAAAATCCTAGTAGATCAACAGTTTCTGAAATACTCAGACCAGCCTGTCTGGCACCAACAACCATGCCACGTTCAAAGTCACTTAAATCACCGTTCTTTCCCATTCTGATGCTCAGTTTGTACTGCAGCTGATCATCTTGACCACGTCTACATGCCTAAATGCATTGAGTTGCTGCCATGTGATTGGCTGATTAGAAATTTGCGTTAACGAGCAGGTGGACAGGTGTATCTAATAAAGTGGCCGGTGAGTGTAGGTTTAGGGCTTTGCGTTACATTACTGAGCCTTAGAAAAAGACGACGAAAAAGTTTATTTTAGTTCTCAGTGTTTAAGATTTGTTTTCACTTAATGCTTAAACTGACACTAAGTAAAGACTGTTTAAATGCTTATTACCCTATTTTGTTAGTTAAGAATACACTAATCTTTGATTGTGCCGTTCCAGCTTTGAAGGATTCGTGTAAAAAGTATAAACACTAACCTAAACACAATAAGGATTATTTTTGTCCCCAACACCCAAAATGATAGCTCATTGAAATAAATAAATAACAAATAAATGGATGTAGGCCAGCCATTAATGTTGGCAGTCTTCTCTTTCAGTTGATTATTATAAAAGTTTTAGATTAATCTGTTAAAATTAGCAATTCATTTGTTACATTTGTGTAGCTTAGCTTAACCAGGTTTGGCTCCAGTTGTTGGCTGGCTCTGTTTCAAAGCAAACATGATTAATTCCTCGTGAGTCGGGTTCTGAATGTTTTTTTTTTTTTTTAAAACATTGAATATATATAGTAAGGAAATGCTTCAAACATGTCTGGGTCCAAATAAGTGCCACACATGAGGAGCTGAAGACAGAACCAGCGGCTGCCGATGAGCATCGGAGGGCTTTTTATGGAAGAACATCTGAGGTTACAAAAGTTGTGTCTTTTACGTTTTCCCGTTTCTTTCCACATCTCTGTCTGTACCTGCTTGTGTTTTTTGAGTAGAAACCCAAATCATTTTAACTTTATCCCATTTTAATCACTTATGTGTATATAATGTAACATCTAAATGAGTCTAATTCAAACAAGGTGCCAAATAACACAATTAATCAATAGTTGTCTTTTTAAAGTTCCTTCCTCTTCTATGTTAAATGAGAACAAAACAAAAACGACATGGTAAAGCAACGGTGGAAAGCACTTCGTCAGCTTTTTATCAGCTAAATAATTCGCACTGCATGGAATACACGTTTTCTAACCATGCAAGGGAAAAAGGCAGTTCTTTTGAAGCATGCAGGTTGCTGCTCGTGAAATCAAACGAAGTATCGGAACGTGAGTTTCACCAGGGACCCCAAGCTGATCCCTGGGATCAGACGTAATAAATTCATAATTGTAATAAATTCAGCTGTTATTACAGATATTCGTGTTTTGTGAATAAAGCGCACTCTGAATTGATTCTTTGCTTTCAGGATGTTTGGTTCCTGTTGGGACAACAACTTCACTCGGCCCAATGAGAAAGGAGAGTTTGAGGTGGCTGATGGCATCAGCTCCACTGTATTCCGGGCCATCCTGGTGAGATTTCGAATGGACTGTTTGGCTTTCTCTGCCTCACTTTCTGTTTTATCCTTTTCTCCTGCATTTCCTCACCTTCTTTCATGACTTATCCTTTACTGGTTCCCATTAACCCATCTCCTCCTTTCTCCTAAAAATGTCTTTACTTTTTATGTTTTTTCCAGTTGTCCCTCGGGGCACAGTGAGCTCCAACTCGTTCTGCCGCAAGGACTCTAATGTTTTATTCAAGTACATTATATCTCTCCGTAAATCCATCCATTCCTTCTAGCTTTAAATGGAAAAAATATATTTTGTGTTCAAATCAGCCCATCTGGTGTGACTGTATGCAGTAGAGAGTCTTTTTGTTCAGGATTGTCCATAACTTACAAACCAATTCATATCCATATTCAATCATTTTTGCTGCAGCAGGTTCTTGTTTTTCCCCTCATGTTTTGTAGATGATTCACAGAAATTTCTAGTTGTAGAATTATTTCCACATCAGGTTGGGAACTGGCTGTAAGATAATCTACCTTCCTTGGACTATAACAAAAATAAATCCTAAAATAAAAACGTCACCCAATCAAAGACTGTAATCGCATAAAGCCTCCCAAACGGGTGGACGTCTGAACCACAATGTCGGCCATTTTTATTTCATGTAGCTTTGCTCGGTGATCGAACATCTGAAACAAGCGGTCTCAGATAGCTGTCCTCTGTCTGTGATTTACTTTTGATAAATGCTGTAATGAAGAAGTGCTTTTGCATAGTTTACAGGTAATTTCTAATTTCACAAATACAGATGAACATGCCAGCTGTTTTGATCTGTTTTACCTTTTATGATGTATTTTTTTAGGTGTCTTTTAGCAGATTTGGTCAGCATTGTTTCTCCTTCACGCGGTCCCAGTTATGCCATTTTGGCCCAGGCTTTTTCGTGAACACTGAAGTAAGGGAGGCCTGCAGTACTTTAGATGTAGTTCTTGGTTCTTTTGTGATCTCCTGGAGGACTCGTCAGTGCTCTTTTGGAGTACTTTTGGTTATCCGGGCACTCCTGGGAAGGGTCACCATGGTCCATGTTTTCTCCGTTTGTGGATAAGGGCTCTCACTGTGGTCCACTGAAGTACTAAAGGTTTCGAAATGGCTTTCTAACCCATTCAGGAGCGATACGTGTCCTTTCTCATCTATTTGTTAATCTCTGCAGAAGGCACGATGTGTGCCTCTTTGATGTCTTTTAGCCTACTTCATGTTGCTCAACAGCTTCTCTTTCATCAAACTACTTAACTATACCAACAAATAAATATGTGCAAAATGGAGGAGCGAAGAGGTTTGTTTCTTTAGAGTTTTTCCCATGATGTCACACAAGGAGGGTGTGTTTGAGGTGTTGCCATAGACTACGCCCAGAAGTATGTCTGTATTTAACTCAGATGTTATGAACGAACCTGTCTGAAGCTTAAGAAGCCATGACATCATAAACTTCAGAGTTTAGTAAGAGTAATAAAAAATATTTGTTATTATTTTGGCAAATAGAAATAATTTAGGTAATCCTAACTGAGCTAAAACTTAGTCTGATTTGTTGTCAGACAGTGAGGGGAGAAAAAGTTATGTATTTTTATACAATGTTTGTAAATGTCTGGTTTCGACTTTCTGCCTGTAGACAAATAATGAGAGACATGTGAGTGAGTGAAGCAGAACAGGAAGTGGGTGGTGCTGTAGATTTGTGTCCCAAATGCCCAGAGTGTCTCCTCTGGTTTCCGTCAGTAGAAACTCCTGGGAAACCGTCACTGGGAGGAGGAAGGGAAGGGTGACGTCAGCAGCTTTTGCTTTCATCATCTTTTTTTTTTTTTTTTTGACTCTTTAGTCCTCCTCTCTTCCCTCTCGCTCTCTCTGAGACGTTGCTCTTTTTTACCGCTCCCTCTTATCTCTTCCTCCTCCTCCTCCTCCTTTCTCTCTGCGAGGCAGCTTTAATAATGGCGTCTTGTTTTCCCTCCTCTGGCCGAGTGCGCGCTTGAACGTCCTCCTCACTGTGTGTTATTATTTCCCTGTGCGCGTGCTTGCCCTGGTGAAAATGGCAGGATTACTACAAGTCGGGGATAATCCGCTGCCCTGACGGCGTTTCCATTCCTGAACTGAGAGAGGCATGTGACTACCTCTGCATCTCCTTCAACTACAGCACCATCAAGTGCAGAGATCTCAGTGAGTACCGGCTCCTCATCCTGCTCATATATTTGCTTGACTGTTTAAGCTGTGGAGTAATGTGATTCCCGTTTGTGTCCATGCACAGAGTTTGGTGAGTCTCTGATCCTATTTCTGTCGTTGCATCCTCGGGTTAAAATAGAGCTTGTTTGATTTCTCAGTGTCACACTGAGAAATTATGAGGTTAATTATGAATTCAACATGAGATTTATATTTTTAGATTTAATGTCTATGTCGTGAAACCGAAGTCCTATTCCTTGTTTTTGTGCACAAACTTGGCCAGTAAAGCGGATTGTTCTTCTCAGAGTATCAAAGCCCATCACCTATGGGGTTTTTTGCCTAAATGCTGTCCACTTGCATGCACATTTGATGCGACTGCAACATCCTGCAGCTGGATGGAGTTGCCAGTGTGATGTTTTTGTTGAAACGTGCACGCTGGTGCCCCTTGTTTGTGTGGGAGGAGCAGCTTCAGCTCTCCGCTGCTGTTTGCTCGCCTCTAAGTAGGTCATGATTAGCTGTGAGATTTACTGCTTGTAATGTGGGCAAAAAACAAACCAAGCAAGCAGTTTTAATTGATTCCCAATAGGGTTTTTTCATTAGTCTTTGCTTTACTTTGTGATTATACTTTGTGTCATTGATGTAAATTTCTGATCTGGGTATTCTCACTCTGAGATCCTCTCAGAAAACTTCTGCTTCTGTTTTTATAAAAGTGTTAAAACACTTAAATAAAGAACAAAAACCAACCGGATGATAAAATGAATACAGTCACGTTTATGGAGGTTTGATTTAGGTCAATCCTTCCAGAAGGTTCTGGAGGTTAACAGCTCCTCTCTAAAGAAAACATTTTTTTTACTGTGGAGTCAGATGAGTCATTTCTGTCTTTACAGTAAACCGTTTAAATCCCAGCTGATGTTTAAATTAAACTCATGAAACATAATGTAGAGCTTCATAAACAGTAGGGCTGATGATAACCTGTCTGATCAATAACTGTTATTGTTAGTATATTAGTTGCTTTTCAAACTAAATAAGTCACTTCCTACCTCCAGGAGCTATTGGGTGAGATGCATGATACAAAGGTCATGAAAATCCAATTTGAAAGTAGTCCTTAACTGAGTTGAATGTTTTTATAAAAATATTTATTGTTTATGAAGTCTGTAGCCTTCTTTTTGGGACGTGGATAATTTATAACTTGGTGTTTAGTCACTTAAAAAGCCAAAAGAAATGAGGTACAAGGACTGGGTTAAAATGATTAATGTTTGATTAGTTTGCTGTTCTCATTTTTATAGCAATTATGTCCTCACATAACATTATTTTAATTTAAACCGTATCATTATGTTCAATAACCGGCAGTTGTGATTTTTTTTTTTTTTTCAGTCAATTGTCACAATTTTTGTTCAGCAGGCTGATGCAACAAAATATCTATCCAAATTTCAGATTTTTAGCTTGTTATTGCATTATTTTGCTGCACTCAAAAAGAAATGCACTTTTAAAGGTTTTTTTTGTTTTTTCCTTAAAGTTATATATATTTTTTTGATTTTAAGCCCATTTTGCATTTGTTTTGGGCCGTCACCGGTTCTGCAGAAAAGTCTTCACATGAGCCCTAAACCCAAAACGCTTTACATGACATTCAAACAAATAAAAAAAGCACTTTATTTGCTTAAATTTTACAAAAAATGCATACATTTGAAAAAAAAAAAAAAATCCTATTTTCTAAACTAAATATGAAAAAAAACCTGTGTACATATCTTCATAGCTTTACAGTTAGTTTTTATTCACATGTAATTATAATAGGTTTACACAGTTTAATGTAATGTGATCCCCTTGGTGTATTTTAGCTGCTCATTAAAGGAAAATTGAGTGAACATGATGTCCATCTGCTCAGGTGCACTGATGCACGAGCTGTCCAACGACGGAGCCCGGCATCAGTTCGAGTGTTACCTGGAGGAGATGGTGCTGCCGCTGATGGTCGCCAGCGCCCAGAGCGGGGAGAGGGAGTGCCACGTGGTGGTGCTGACTGACGACGACGTGGTGGACTGGGATGAGGAGTACCCGCCACAGATGGGAGAGGAGTACTCTCAGAGTAAGATGCAGTCTCTGTGGTCTTGTTTTCTTAGCTGCTAATGATGCGTTTGAGGTCATGTTCTGATTACAGAAGATATGATTAAGATTCCTTGGTCTGTGAGCAGGTTACTGTGACAAGAAGACTTTCTGCTTCTGCCTACTTCATATTAGTCCGATATGAATCACTGCTAAAATCTGTTATTAATATCAATGCCAGCCGTCACATATCTCTCCACGCCAGTTACTGCATAACTTCGCAGCATACCAACATCGTTCATCTTAAAGGTACCGAGTGTTGTTAATCCCGCTGCTGTCACTAGCATCAAACTCATTTCATAAAAGGCTGTTTTACTGTTAGTTTCTCAAAGTTTCAGTGAGTTAAATCATTAGAAGTTTAAGATCCACCTAAATTATACAAGACAACTGAGGTAAATTAACTTTATTAATTACTCAATAAAGCAAACCAATTTTATTTTTAGCTCTATTCATACACCAGATAATAAAATGCTTAACTTGAAAATAACAGAACAGAGAATTACATTAAAAACACAATAAATCTAAAGAACAATATCTCAAATTTAAGTATCACACAAAAACTTAACCACTGAAAATGTAAATCTATGTCAAGTCAAGTTTAATTATATAGTGCTTTTCAGCAACAAGGCACTCAGTGCTGTAGATGAGGAAATACATTACAATGATACAGAAAATCAAACACAGAAAAACAAATCAAATGACACTAATAATCCCTGGGAGTAATAATAATTAATAATCCTGGTAGAAATTGGTTCCAAGCCACTCTTAATAATAAAGGATCTTATGCT
This sequence comes from Girardinichthys multiradiatus, assembly GCF_021462225.1. Lineage (NCBI taxonomy): Eukaryota > Metazoa > Chordata > Actinopteri > Cyprinodontiformes > Goodeidae > Girardinichthys > Girardinichthys multiradiatus. The sequence goes on along the minus strand of NC_061795.1, from coordinate 41,775,603 downwards.
AAAAGAAGATGATAATATTGATAGTCTCATCATTCCACTGAATTCTAACTAGTGAAGCTGAGTCACTGGTATAAAACAGCTATAATCCACGTTTTCAGGTGCTAATAATATATTGCTTTTACTGGTACTGAAGTTGAACTAAGTAATAACAGTCTATTGTAGTCTAAGAAAGCTGGGTCATTGGTGTAAGAGCAGCTAAAGTCCAAATTACTAATAATATTTGGTTTTCACTGGTAATCCTTTTGATAAAACTAAAAATCTATGAAAAAGTTATGAAATCACGCAATTAGGTGCAGGGCTAAGCAACACAAGAAGAAAAGATTTTGCAAGAGTGCGGTAGAATCCTGGGGGTGCGAATAAATAACTGTGATTGTGTGCAAGAATTAGACTGTCAACTCAGATAGAGCACCATTGTCCTTGAGGAGAGAGATGGACGTTTTCTCAATCGGCCACAAAGTCTTATCTGGGTCACAGCTGTTCGGGAGTGCTGGGAAAGAGCGCCATGTTTACATAACATCCAGGAGATATTTTGTCGACAGCCACTTAGCAGAAGTTGCCACGGTCACATTGGGGCGCCAGATTTAGAAAAACAATAAATGTTGTGGTTCAGGCAGTTGTGTGGATTTCCAACTACTTTAAGAGTTTTTACTGTTGTCTCTCAATTGCGAATCCAAATATCCAAATTTCTGGGACTTTCCGCAGTTCTGGAGCGAACAACTTTCTCCATGATTAAATCCTTTCACCTCTGAGTCCAAAAGCCGCTTCCAGGCTACGATTCTAAGGACCGTATCCAGCTTGCAGCTTAGCTCTCTTAACATTTCAGTCTGAGCATTGATCGCTCTGCAGATTCCATCCAGCATCGCAGGCAGCTTTGGGATGCTTTGAACAGCTGCCCACGTTTTGCTACTCACTCGATAAGTCAGATAACCGCCGGCTCCAAAAAGCAGAAATCCTGTTATCAAAAATCCAAATATATAAACATCTTCTGCGTCCTCAACCGCCATTGTAGTCAAGCACACAATCTTCCACTGTTGCCAGGAATCCATTGTGTTTCCAGAGAAGAACGTACCGGCTGGGTAAGAGGGTTCCCCTTTACCCTGTCTTCCCGTCGAACAAATTTGATCAATTGTGTTGAGAGACCAGCTAACCAAATCCATAATTTACAGGTTTGGAGGATATGTAAAGTGAGGCTCTGAGAAAAACAAAGACAAAAGCAGATGCAGAAGCAGGCAAGAGGGAGGGAGAGAAAACCTCCACCGAGAGCAGAGCAAGAAAAAACCTTTTTATAACAAATAAAAAGGTGATGGAAATGAACTGATAAAGTAATATTTGACCTTAATGTTTGTAAAGCAGCAGGGTCATGTTGCTCCAGTTTTTATTCAGTAAGTAATGTTTTCACCCCATGATTTAGGGGAACTATCCCAGGTTATTGGTTCCAGAGCTGAGGCGCATTGCAACCAAACACTGCCTCCCTCGGTTCAGTTCTGGTCCTGGGAACATCAAGTGAGCAAATTTTGGATCAGCTTAGGGTCTACGGATGCTTCTCAATAAAACAGAATATTACTGAAGAGTTCATTTATTTCAGTAATTCAATTCACTAAGAAAAACACATTTTATAGATTAATCAAACACTGACTGATGTCTTCAAGTCTTTATTTCTGTTGATTATGATGATTTTCTGCTTACAGCAACATTACATTTCCTATTCTTATCCATAAGATTAGAATATTATATCAGATCGGTGAAAACAAATATTTGTAATACAGATATGTGGGCTTATTGAAAAGTATGTTTAGTACCTTCTAATCAGCAACTTTGAAATATTTTTAGGCCCAGGACCATTCAGCTCCTTGTATATTTTAAATTCTACTCTTTTATAAACAGGGAGCCAGTGTAGTGGTAAACTGTTATTTTGGTTAAATATAACTTTGTTGGGTTGGTGTTTTTTCAGATCTTTTTCCATCTAGGCCCCTGAACTTTAATGTACTTTCTAAGGTGAACACACACCGCAGTAGCTTCAGAGCATCATCCGACACAGACCCTTAGAATCCCCGTTTTTAAGAATACCAATATTAGGGTTGAAATAATTAATCTGATTATTAAAATAATCATCAACTAATTTAGTAATTGAATAGTCTTTATCCAGACTGTAAAACCTGCCTTTTCCTGAAAGAACAACCCAATCAGAGTTGTAATTAGGCCAAGATTGTACAAAAAATATGTAGATTTTGCATTTAAGATGCAAAACATTCTTTGTCAGTAAATGTGCTCTATCCAGAACTCCTCAGGTGGCCTAGCTTTAGCTTCTACTGGTTCAAATTCTGTAAAAAAAACAATTTCCCATAAAGCTCCTTTTGGTATCCGATTAATTGCAGGCCTAATGAATATACACTTTCTTATGACAAAGCAGCTCATGGAGCATAACCTACCAAGAACATTTAGAATTCACAAAAGCCAGATTTAGGTGCACAATTCTTTTGAGGGTTCACAGGGTAGATTGAAAATCCAGGTCTCGTAGTTTTGTTACTGAGTAATGAGTTTAAAATGAAATCTAACAGCCACACAATGGAGGTTAGCTCTCAGTGCAGTTCTCAAAATATGAGTAAACAAACATATAATTTAGGACATGACTAAATGTACGGTAATGTAAGATCTGGTATGGCACATCTGGATATGTTTAAGAGTCTGCAGAAACCTGGTGTCAATCACTTTCACAGCTTCAGACTGAGACCATTTTATCACATTTAATTTCAGCAAACCACTTCCCCTCATACTCCAATGATTATCTCCCTTTCCTACATTAGCAAGCATGGTAGAGTCTGTCAGTGTGTCTCTGGGTCAGATTTGAAATACAGTATATAAAAAAGGATTGATGCGGATTTTTGCAAGAGGAAAAAATTACTTTTGGTTATATTTCCTGTTAATTAAGCCAAGTCTGTTAAACTTGGAAATATCAAGCTGCTTTTTCTCTGTCAATGGATTCATTTTAGAGAATATTTTTATTAAAGCCCATCTTTTAAATGTTATTTCATGAAGTAAGAGCAGAAGTTTGTAGATCCAGATGATATAACATACATTAATGAAGTCCGTAACAAACATTTTGTACTTCAGGGAAGTGATAACCTTTAAATTCTGCTGGATTAATGTGTTTAATGTCAACTTTCCTTAGTCATCTACAGCACCAAACTCTATCGCTTCTTCAAATACATCGAGAACAGAGACGTGGCCAAATCGGTGCTGAAGGACAGAGGACTGAAAAAGATCCGCCTGGGAATAGAAGGTAATTTGCTTTTCAGGGGACAAATTCTTCTAAAATCTGTTTTATTATCCAAGTATTTTTTAAACTGCTTTGGTGCTGACCTAAACAGAATCATTACCATGCAAAAATGAACGTAGAAATGAACTATTTCCTGGAGATTTTTAGTATAATTTAATGATTGACAATTTAAAAATTCTCGTCTTTTCCTAGTTAAGACCACCGTAGCCCATCTGCAGCTGAGCTTGTTCTTCTGACTATAGATTGTTTATTAGTTCCTAAACCTGGATTGGCCAATCAGATGAATCAGAAAATAATTACACCTGAAAGTCTTTTGGGAGATGTGCACATCTCAGTTGATAATTCATACAACATTTAAGTCTGGCCAAAAGCTGTCTATTAGAGTTGGGTCCGGGCCGGCCTACCACATGGATATGCTCTGATCTAAACCAGCCCATTGTAGCCCCAGCTGTGTTCAGGGTCATTTTCCTGCTGGGAGGTGAACCTCATCCCCAGCCTTCTGCTCCCTCTAAATCACAGGAGCCAAGCTCCAGAAAAGAAAGAAAGAAAAGACAAATTTCTTCTAGGTAAGAAACATTGTGACGATTTTATATTGCAGGATCGACCCCCAGCAGCTCACATCAAGGGGACCTTTCCTTTAATGAATGAAAATCAAAGCATGTTGAGAGGTTCATATTCTGCAATAAAATGTATAATTCTAAAGCTTCATATTTACAGTACAGAATTCAACATGCTGAACTGTTGCTGTAAGTAAAGCTGCAGCTGATTTAACTTCACTTCATTCCTCACCAGGGTATCCAACCTATAAGGAAAAGGTGAAACGACGTCCTGGAGGCCGCCCCGAGGTCATCTACAACTACGTCCAACGTCCCTTCATCCGGATGTCCTGGGAGAAAGAGGAAGGAAAGAGTCGTCATGTGGACTTCCAGTGTGTTAAGTCAAAGTCCACCACCAACCTGGCTGCAGCCGCAGCTGATATTCCCCAGGACCAGCTGGTGGTCATGCAGCCTCCAGGCCCACAGGTGGACGAGCTGGACACACTGCCCCCTCTTCCAGGTGCCAACGAGCTTCACCAACCAGCAATCGGGCAGATGCCAGAGAACCACCCAGGAGCCCGGCTGGCGCAGCTCTCCGAGGGTCCGAACCAGCAGGACAATCCGAGCCAGGGTGCGCACAGCCAGCCCCGGGGCAACCAGCAGTCACACAGCAGCAGCAGCCACTGTCAGGCAACATACCACTATGATCCGGACCCCGACACTCCGTCCCCTTCAGCATGACACCGCTCACTGCTCCTGCAGAGCCACGTTCACAAGAAGTGCTTTCATCACAAAGCTGCAGCCAGAACTGAAGGTTTGCCAAAAACTGGCTCTTAAATCACAAAAACCTGGTAATCCTGAATGCCAAGCACAGTCCAAATTTTCAGAATAAAAGCACCTGTTGACGACATGAACACAGACTCCCATCCTCCTCTTCTTCCTGAGAGGCAAAACCACCACTTTGCCTTCTGCTGCGACACATCAAATGAAGCAGAACTCTGAAGCACATCAGCAGCTGTCCTCACTCAGTTTATTTATCCGACCAAAGGAGCGGCATCGTGTTAATGTGAAGAGGCAGAGCAGAGTGCCGTTTTACATTTTAGTGGAGTGTGCGCGAGAACTTTGATTGGTTGTTACTGCACCTGATTGGTTAATTTGTTTTCAGTGCCTCATCATAGTTTATTTATGTGTTAAGATTCATTTTTTCCTATATATTTAAAGGCGTTTATAAAAACCCGTTTTACACAACAGACAAGGTCCCACTCACGTCTTCTGTTTGAGTTACTTTTAAACTTGGCACAGATTTATGGCCGCTGCTACAAAAGATGTCAGGAAAGATGTTGTACATTTTCTAAATAAACTGTATTCACAACAAGCTTCTGGAAATGTTTATTCGAATTCAATAATTTTCTGCTTAACTGACCTCAGAGTACAAAAATAATGGAGAAGCTAAGAAGGAACCTGTTTAAATAGTACATATACTTTTGAAATCTTTCCATTTCACCCTTAAATCATTCAGTTGCGGTCTATATAAAGTGGAACCTCAACGCTTTGGTCTGAACTCCTTGTTATTGAAGCTCCACAGGCTCCTCTTGCCTGTTCTGAGGTGCATCTGAGAACTAATTGTGGTACTGTCTCTTTAAATGCTATTAAGGCGCTTCACCCCCCACCCCCCTGCAGGTCAAAGAGAGTTCCACTTTAACCCGTTTGGCCATTTTTGGAGTTGGATAGCAAAGATACAATTAGCTAGCAGTGCAGAAACAAAACAACAATGCTAAACTGTGTAATACTATTCAAAACAGTACGGTTCTGTCCTCAAGGAGCTAATAGCAGCTCACAGCACTAACATAAGCAGAAGGTACGATGCTACTGCTATCAGAACGATGGCCAGGACATCATACCAACACACAAATTGATGTCTAAAATAAAGTTTGTCACCATTTTAGTGTTATTTGCAGCTTACCGCTTTGCTGCATCTGTCGTTTCCATAGACAGAAGGAACTGAGCCCTTAATCAGATGATGTCTTCTTGATACTGGAGGAGGTTGCTGAAGAACTTGTCTTTGAAGTGAGGGAAATAGGAATTTTCTTATGTTGCCTCTGATGTGGGAACATTTCCATGAAAATTCAAATTTAACCAGGCACTTCGAAGAGGATCTGATGCTGAGGGACGGTGTAATGAATTGTGTGGGTTCATACACCCAACAACCGAACAGTTGGCCTTTTCCCGCTTGCAGCTTCAGCACACTTGAGCTTGGACTACAAAATTGCAATTGAGAAAACTGAACGGATTAAAAAATATAACCCAAACAGAATAACCGTATCTATACAGCACCTGGAGAGAATAAATTCAACTTTTCGGCATTCCTACAGACTCCAAGTAGACAACAAAATGTATTTAAGGGCTTAAAAAATAGTGGATTTTCCATGACATATCTTCTTTAAAAAGGCCTAAAAACAGAAAGACCTGAAGGTTTATTTGATTGCAGTGCAAGAATGCTGAGATGGGCGTCTTTAGAACATGATTAATAAACACCAACAATAAATTTAGAGGCTTTTCTGAAATTATCCAGGTAAAGAAGATTCAATTCAGTTTTATTTATATAGCACCAATTCACAACACGTCGTCTCAAGGCACTTCACAACATTCAGGTACATATATTCCAATAAATCCTAACCATTGAACAGTGCATTCGGAGTTAGCTGTTTATTCAAATTGGATAAAAAGTTTTTCTATCTAAGGAAACCCAGCAGATTGCATCCAGTCAGTGACTTGCAGCATTCCCTCCTCCTGGATGAGCATCTAGAGACAGTGGACAGTCACTGGCGTTGACTTTGCAGCAATCCCTCATACTGAGCATGCATGTAGTGACAGTGGAGAGGAAAAACTACTCCCTTTTAACAGGAAGAAACCTCCAGCAGAACCAGGCTCAGTGTGAGCGGCCATCTGCCACGACCGACTGGGGGTTTGAGAGAACAGAGCAGAGACACAAAAAGAACACAGAAGCACTGATCCAGGAGTACTTTCTATGGGAAGGAAAAGTAAATGTTAATGGATGTAGCTCCTTTAGTCGTTTCACCTAGAAAGAAAGAACAGATAAACTCTGAGCCAGTTTTCAAGGTTAGAGTCTGAAAGAGAGCACATATAATTAGTTACAGTTAAGCTCAGTCAATTGCCATGTCTAGGAGAGAGAAAGGGTTAAACACTGAAAGACAGGGCCATGTGGATCATCGGTAGAGGGTGAGCATTAAGTTGTTGCCAGCAGAAGCTCGGACGATGCTCCTCTCCAGAAAGGTGTCACAGGTAGACACAGAGTCAGGCCAGGTGTAGCTTCTAGGAAGAGAAAAAGAGAGAGAACAAAGTTAAAAGCTGAAATAACAGCAAATAATGCAAAATTAGAGAGTAGTGTGAGAATGTAGCGAAGAGGGTGAAAGTGGTCATTATGTCCTCCAGCAGCCTAAGCCTATAGCAGCATAACTACAGAGATAGCTCAGGATAACCTAAGCCACTCTAACTATAAGCTTTATCAAAAAGGAAAGTTTTAAGCCAGCCTTAAAAGTAGACAGGGTGTCTGCCTCACGGACTAAAACTGGGAGCTGGTTACACAGGAGAGGAGCCTGATAACTAAAGGATCTGCCTCCCATTCTTCTAGAGACTCTAGGAACCACCAGTAAACCTGCAGTCTGAGAACTAAGTGCTCTGTTAGGAACGTATGGAACAATCAGATCTCTGATGTATGATGGAGCTAGATCATTAAGGACTTTATATGTGAGGAGGAGAATTTTAAATTCTATTCTGGATTTAACAGGGAGCCAATGAAGGGAAGCTAAAATAGGAGAAATATGATCTCTCTTTTTAATTTTCATCAGAACTCTTGCTGCAGCATTTTGAATCAGCTGAAGGCTTTTAACTACATTTTGTGGACATCCTGATAGTGAAGAATTACAATAGTCCAGCCTTGAAGTAACAAATGCATGGACTAGTTTTTCAGCGTCACTCCTGGACAGGATATTTCTAATTTTGGCAATGTTCCGGAGGTGAAAGAAGGAAATTCTGGAAACCTGTTTAATATGGGATTTAAATAACATGTCCTGGTCAAAAATAACACCAAGGTTTTTTACTTTATTACCGGAAGTCAATTTAATGCCATCCAGGTTAAGTGATTGACTAAGCATTTTCTCTTTTAAAGACTCCGGTCCAAAGACGACAACTTCTGTCTTGTCTGAATTTAGAAGCAAAAAATTTAAAGTCATCCAAGTTTTTATGTCTTCAAAACATGCTTGTAGTCTATCTAACTGGTTGGGCTCATCAGGATTTATGGATAAGTAAAGCTGAGTATCATCAACGTAACAGTGAAAATGTATCCTATGCTGCCTGATAATTTGACCTGGAAACTGGAAATGAGGGTTTTTTTATATGGAACCTGCAATAAACTAATGGATGGATAGACATATGAATAGTATGAGAATAGACAGATGACTGGGGTAGATTATAGATGGATGGACATATGGAAGAACAGACTGAAGGATGAATAGGTGGAGGAATGGATGGGTGAATGGACATAATAGAAGGATCAGTAGATGGATGGTCATACGAACAGATGGACAATATTTAGACAGTGAGATAGGGCATAAAGTCTAGAAAGAAATATTGTGCCATACGTTTGTTACTATTTTACTTTAATGCCTAAAAAAAGGATTTAATCTCATTCTCAAATCAACTTTTACTGTTTAAACATGTCGAGCCAAAACCTACAGGAAGCAAAAACAAGAATCAAATAATTGGATTAATAACCAAGTCTGATGTTTGTGGCCTAAACAGTGGATGAGCAGCTGATCCTGATGTGCAAAAGCAAATCCTTTCTCGAAACTGATGGCCTTTATTTTCGTTTTGCCGAGGAATATACGTTTAAACAATCTCAAGGCAGAATTTAATAAGGCAGAGGATAAAAGAAATGCTAAACAGATGGAAACATCCTGCTGCAGAAATGAAAGTCTGGGAATTAAATATGCATCAACAGCTCTCACTGAAACCTTAATTATTTAATCCATGAGTTCAAAGTGTTTGCTTCGGCTTTAAATAACTTTCTGGGCCATAAAATGAGGCACAGAAAAGGTTGTTGGATACTTAATTATTTTGTTTTTACCTCTCAACGTTCTCCGCTGACCTTCATTCAGCTTGAGCGGTACAGGAGCCCAAAATGTTCCCTTCTCCTCCTCGATGAAGCAGATGCTGCTGGATGGCAACATCATTTAAAAATAAAACCGGGCTACTCTGATTGGCTGACTGAGGCCATCAGGTAGAAGCCACACAGAAAAATCAAGGACACAGACAACCCTGCTATGACAGAAACAAATAATTTTTATTTTAAAAATATTTCACTGCTGATACATACAACACACTCGTCATACTCATATATATTTGCATAAAGTATACTCTTAACATGATAATATTTAAAGATTTGATACATTAGTTCAGGTGGGGAGAATATATAAACAAAGGGAAACACTTTATTGTAGTGTGTAGTGTAGAAACACTGAATCAGAAACCGGGTAGGACAGAAACGGAGGGCACCTCGCCGGCTGCTCTCTGATTGGAGGAAGAAAAGGTAATAAAAACAACCCAAATAACAGCAACCGTTTCAGAGTTAGGCATCAGAACTTTCTGCTTGCGTGGAAATAACACTTCGGATTCATCTGCATCAGATTTTAGTAGCCTGTACTGATTTGCGTTTCATTTTAAAACCTGTTTGGAGAAGATGAAATCTGGATAATCTTTAGCGAAACATTTAAAATGTTACGCTACTTTTAAAAGGTGAAAGCATTTATAGAGGAATGTTATAACTTGACCACAAAAATAAATGATATGCACTAAAAGAAGTGTTACATAAATTATGCTGACAAATTAGTAAAAAACAAAAAACAAAACCTAAAATACCACAATTGCAAAATATTTTCAAAAAACTATGAAACCCTATTTCCATTTATTTTACTTCTAAAAACCGTTTGAACCAGTCAAACTCCTGGTCTAAAATAGCTTTGAGTGGCCTTACACTGGTAGACATTTATTCTAGTCATATTTTATACCCCTTAGCTTTAGTCACATAACAGCCACTGAGTTCACTGGATTTTATGTAATAAAATAGTGCATAATTGTGAAGTGGAAAGAAAATTCTGGTTTTTATATTTTTCACAAAAAAAAAAAAGCCAGAACAGTTTGGCACACATTTGTATTCAGCCCCCCTTTACTCTGACACGCTTCAATATTGCTAAACTGTTCGATCCATCTTCTGAAAATAAAAGGAGTTTGTGCAACTGCAAACCCACCAAGATATGGTAACTCTGGAGGAGCTGCAGCGAACCACAGATGGGAGAATCTCTTCACGGGTCAATTATTATGTGGAAATCTGGAATTATGGTTCCATAAAAGCCACGAGTTGCAGTTTGACACAAACCATGTAGGGGGCAGAGTAACAATGTGGAATAGGGTGCTCTAGTCAGATGAGGGCAAAACCAAACTATCTGGTCTACATGCAAAATGCTACGTGACAGAAAAACACTGAACAGACCATCCCTACAGTGAAATATGGTGGTGGCAGCATTATGCTGTGGGAAGGCTTTTTCTTCAGGAGGCACAGGGAAGCTGGTCAGGACTGATGGGCAGATGAATGCAGCTAAATACTGGACAATACTGGAAGAGAAGCTGCAAGAGGGTTCAAAAGACTTGATAATGGAGCAGAGATTCACCTTCTAGTAGGACTTGAAAATTGCCGTTAACAGATGCTCTCCACCCAAACTGAGCTTTAGCTATTTTCCATCTTTAGATGTGCAAAATTGATGGAGCAAATCCCAAAAGACCTTTTACTACAACTGTAGCCAAAGGGGGTTCTACAAACTTAAATCATCTGGGTTTTTTATTTCTAAATAAAATTTGAAAACTGTCAGTTTCCTTTCACTTCATAATTATGAGCTACTTTGGGTTGGTCTATCACATAAAATCACCATGAAATACATTAAAGTTTGTGTTTGAATTTGGAAAAAAAAAAGGGAAAAGGCTCAAGGTGTATAAATATTTTTTGCAAGGCACTGCACAGTGGAGTTCTACTTTGATACAGAAAACTTGCTTTAAATTGTCGGTTGTCAAAGTGGATGAGAAACGTTCACTGCATTTACTCCTGCCTGACATTTAAATCTCTGGTTACTGCATTTAGTGCTGCACATTTTTTAAAGTGTAAAGCTTTATCTTTAAAATTAAAAAGCAGACATCCACCTCTAGTATTTGGCATTTGTTAGCTTAAAATATTCCCAAAAGCATTAAAAAAAATGATTTTGGTTTAGTTTTAGGAACACTGTCAGAATACAAGCTAAAAAGAGCTTTAAATATTCCACTCTGTTCAATGCTTTTCAAAAATACGTTACATTTATTTACAGAATCCACTTTTGTTTCTTTCCATACAGGCAGACGTTGAGACGCCCATCTGATCTGATCTGGCGAGGTGCTGAGGTCATTATGAAGATGTTCATCATAACAGAGCAGAAAAACAGACACTAAAGTGAAATTTTATTCAGAGGCTCCTGGTCGGTCGTCTCTAGCGAAGAAGGTAGATGGAATTGACAGCATAATGCAGCCAGAGTACATCTGCTCATTTTCAGGAGCCAAACTGATCAGATTTAAAACTTGTTTTTTTTTTTTAATTTACAAACTACACGTCATTTCAGCAGTAAGGTCATAAATTAAAACATGAGGTCTTTTTCTATTAGTTTCATCTAACAGAGCAGAATTTATGAACCGCCAGCCTGAAGTGCTTCTGCAGAGTAGAGAGAGGATGTGTGGTTTCTGCCCCGTCCACACAGGGACAAGCTACGTTGTATCCGCGAAGGTAAACAGATCTGGTGTTTTGGGGGGATCATAAACAATCATTTTTTAAACTGGATCCCAGAGTGCAAATATTTCAAAACGCTGGTACATGCAAACGGTTCTTTTCTGAAACGTTGACACCATAGTCCAACCCGATGCGCATCTTTGCTGCACATTGTTGTGTTTACCTTACAGGAGTCATCTGCATGCTCAGTGTTTTTGTCTAGTTTTTGCTGTTTCTGAGGCAGTGTCACAGCGCCACCAGTGGGCCTGGCATAAATAGTTCAGCGTTTTCAGTGGTGCTGCGCGCTCTTGTGTAGACGCACATTTTTTCTAAGTCGTTTTTTTTTTAGACAGTACTACTGTTTTGGTCTGTGTGTGGAGTAGACCTTGACCTTCCTCTGTCTATTGGACAGTGGGAGAGCTGCAGAAGGTTGGTGCTCATACCGAGCCTGGATCTGGTTCGGTTGGTTTCAACTGTCGTCACATGCTTGGTTAGGACGACTGATTGCAGCAACATCAACAATTCAAAGCAACTGGCAGGGCATCCTTAGACAGATAACCTTTTACTAGTTGATCAGATGAACTTAACCGCACTGAATTATAAGGCAACACAACGTAAATAGACTGTATGAAAATGAGTGTATTAAAATGAATGGGACTGATTTTGAAGGTATTTTGACTTAACTGGAGCCTGTAAAACAGGATCTAAAGTAAAACTGCTATGAAAATAAACTGAATTTAATCACTGAACAAAAATATTTAAGCTTCTTGTTCTGTTTAAGCGCAGGCTCAAAATGTGCTTACAAGTTGTATTTAGTGGAGAAATGGGACACAGCTCTGGATTTTTACTCAACATTTTTTTGCATAAAAGGAATCACATGACACTCACTGAGCCTTTTTTCCTCCATATGAACTAACCATCAAAAGGTTTGTGAAATGAAATGAATTTAAGCCAACTCAAAAGTCTACAAGACCTAAGCGGGAAGGCTTTTATCCACCAAACGGCTACATTTATTCATTTTATAAAACCTTTAATCTGACGAAAATGCTGCTAATCTGTCTCTGTTCTATAATTTTACTTAAAGCTAGTAGCCAGACTGTAAGGTCAATTTTCATCCAAGTCACTCCACATAATTTGTCACCTTTAAAAAAAAAAAAAAAACGATACCATGATCGTCTTTCCATTAGTTTAGCTTTTTATATTGTAAAATAACTTATCGTGATAAAATTTTAAATCCCAGACCTCGCCCCACTTTCACCACTGATGTCATGTCGGGCGAAAGTGAACCGGTCAGAGCTTTTTTGAGCAGGGATTGTTTTCAACAGTTTTTGGAAAGAACATCTATGCAAACAATAAAAGTGCTTATTTTCAAATAATCTGGTTGTGTAAATGTGCACACCCATCAACAAACTGTTTAATGCACCTTTTGATTCAATTTCAACATTTAGCCTTATTGCGTCACACTTATCATAATATTTAGTAAATCCTGACAAAGTCCAGCTGTACTGGTAGATTTTTCCTGGCTTTTTGCATCCCTTCTTTTAAGCCGCAGTTTGGAGAGGCAACGAAGATTCGAAAGCATCTCACTGGACAGAAGTGTCAGTCAGAAGGGCACAACATGTCTTCTTATGGTCTAATAAAGGTTTTTGCATCCATAAACAGTATTAGTTTAAGTAAATCCCTGCCTGCACATCTGTGCAGGCAGGGATTTACAGGTTTTTAAAATTATTTTTCTTATATTTATGCTTTTTAGCCTAATAGATGTCTGTTTTACTTGAATTGTACAGGATATACTTCACATTAAAAGGAGGAAGTTTTTATAAATTTATTTTTTAATATGACAAACCTGAGCTGCATGGAGACAAGCGTGGATTCTCTGCAGGTACTCCGGTTTCACTCCACATACCAAAAACATGGCTGTTTACTGGTTACACTAATGTGGCTCTTTCAGCATGAGTGTGTGTGCGCACGGTAGTTTTTCTTTATCCTGTGTGTGTGTCTGTGTTGCCCAGTGATGCGCTGGCGACTTGTCTGCGGTGTCTATTCCAACGATCTCTGGATATGGGCAGCCAATATTGTTTCATTACGTTCCACGTGAAGCACTGCAGGCTGTGTTGGGATAAACGTTCTGTCAAACTGAATGCAGAATAGTTGGGAAGAAACACATTTAATGCTCATATAAGTTGAAGAACTGGCAGAAAGGGGGGTTTCAAAAATGCTTTTTATAATGTTGACTGAAAGTAAAATATGTCTTTTCTTAAAATTTGTTGTTGGTGATCTTAAAAGCAAAACTTCAAAATGATTTATCCTTGCTTCCAGCTGGCTGAAACAACTTCCTTTTTAGGGCGGGTTCTGTGTTTGTGCAGTTACAGGGAATCTTGGATGTAAACCCTTGGAGGGTGTTTAGACGACCGCAGCATGGTGCACAAATCAAGCGCTCCCTACTGAACAACACTCAAACCCACAGCAAACCTCAGTCTTTCAACGTGTCAGGAGTCCTGGGCGGCTGGTTGACCCGTTTTTGTTTGGGGTCCCAGAGCCACTGCTAGACAGGAGTCAGTCGGTGAAGGACCATCGACATGTTAGCACCACATTTCTGTAACGTTTGCTTCCATGATCTGGGCTGTCATCGGAGTGACTGTCTCTCCACGTGTCCATGTGACGAGGCGCCCAATATGCAGGCAACCAACACCGGAAAAATGATGCATCATTTGGTGCAGGAGCTATCAAAACCCTATGGTTTGTCTCCATGAGAGTCAGGCCCACCTACGAGGAATGATGAATCAAAGAGTAGGAGTGAAAGTCTAACCAACCACCCGGTCTGAACCGGACACGACATCTTTTCTGGGAATAAAAATCTTCAGTATTTACAAACTCAAAATACTCTTTTCAAGACGCCATTTTTTTCAGTGTAGTTGTGTACAGATGGCAGAAAACAGGAGATCCAGAGGAAAAAAAAAAATCAGGATGACCAAACTCTCTCCATCAGTGGCTCTAGACCTTCCCTTCCAGATTCCTCACAAAGGCCAGGGCAGGTCACTGAAGTCGACGGGGCCGCCCAGGCCGGCGTCCGCCTCTAGCAGGGACATGATGACCGCCATGGCCGCTTCATCGTTGCTTGGGCTGCTGGAGCCGGGGTCATCCATAATATCTATGCTCAGGTGGGAATTATCACCTAAACAAAGAGTGGGTTATTGAGAAAATGATCTTCAGGTACAAGAACGCAGCAGTTACCTACAATATGTTAAGTGTTTATATGACTCACTCATGATGGACTGGTTGGAGTAAGGGTAGCCGACAGAATCAGGTCCAGGAATGATCCCCGTGCTCGGCAGCTCAGGTGTCCCGCCATTCTGAATCTACAGAGGAACAGAGGTAAATGTGTCAGTTTAATGTGAAAACAGGACAAGAGGAAAGATGCTTGTCAGGTTCAGTTTGACTGCAGGCATGGGCTGGTGTCAAGGTACATCCAGGCCTTTCAATGAAATATCAGTGAGTGGAATTGTCTCAGGTAATATGAAGAATAGAGTAACGCAGGGAATTAACTTAGAAAATTATTTAATGGTTTTTTTTACCCCAAACCCTTACAAAAAACATCCAAACGATCTGTTTTTCAGGAGCTTTACTGGCTGGGATGTAGTGAGGCTAAAGAAAACCACACATTTACTCAAGAAATGTCACATTCTCCTCCTTCTGCTTTACAGTCCAATTAAAACAAAAATGAGATGGGAATTACAGAAAGAGCAAAAGGGTACTTTAGACATTATACAGTACGAAGCAATAAAAAAGCAGTTATTGTGTTAAAAAAAAGACAAATGAAAGTGTTTAAAACTTCTCTCCTGGACATTATGGTCTAAAAATCATTGGGTTGACCCTTTAAAACCAACCAAAGGATTGACCTTTCATTACTTGCAATAAGCAGTGTTTTATATATTTAATTATTTTTGTTAATTAAAGAAGGACAAATGGAAAGCTGTGAAGGTTTAGACATGATGCATGATGAAAAGTTGATCCAAAAGGTAGACAAAACAAGCTGATTTTCTGGAAGCAATCGCTCTTTAACATACATTTTTGGGGACCATTTTCTTCCTCATTTGTTTAATCAATATATAGAAGAACAATCTAATTAGGAAGTTAACTTTTAGAAATTCTAATTATGTTTTAAGCGGCTCCACACCTAGAACACACTAAATGGCGAATTTTGTGCTTTTCAAGGCTGAAATTTCAGGGACCCTGACATTCAAAAGATAAAAAAATAAAAACCCTTGTGTTAAATGCCTTGCTGCAACAGCATTTGTGTAAATCTTGTTCTAAGACTTGTCCACAGGAAATAAGATTTGTGTTACTGAGGTAACTGCTAAAGAAATGTGGAATCTTCAGCAGAGAAAATGAGAAGAGGTTTGTGTGCCATTCTGTTTCACCTTCTTGCCCCCCGGGGAGCAGGTGTCAGGTGGGGGGGTGCTGGTTATATTCAGTGGGCTGGAACCACAACTGGAGGGGGATGAACCTCGAATCCTGGAAGAGAAACAGACTTTCAATGCTCCTGAAATAAAATACATCTTTATGCATTAACAAATTACCATTTAATCCCAGCTTTGACCACAGTAGTTTTGTAAAAAAAAAAAAAAAAAAAACATTAAACGACACAGCTGACCTGAGATTGAAAGCAATGAGACGGTTGTTTCCACATCATGCCACAACACAGTCCACCAGCTCTCTGAACTCGCCCACCTCAGATCCACCTGAGTGTTTCTGAGGTGACTCTGATGGCGTTTCTAATGAGACTACAGCTCCATGTGGTGCTAATGTGCTGCTAAAACAGCCGTTTAAAAGGTTTGCTCTGGCTCTTCGTTCTAAAAACCAATCTCCGGTTCATGAAAATAACAACACCAAGAGAGTCACCTACCGTGGGTGAAATATGAACTGCTATCAACCTATGTGCTGTCAGAACCACACTTCAAGAGTCTAGACCATCGTTTTAGGCAGTGCAAGCATCACAACAGTTCTTAATGACAATGAGCAAGGATTTGTTTGTGTTAAAAATCAGTGACGGTAAAGTTAAAACTGATTGTTTAACCAGTCAGATGTCCTCTACTTTTTTTTATCAGGCTGGTTTCAGAGGTTAGGTTCTATATTACAGGGTTCTGGAAGAGCTGAGCAATAAAAGATGGTTTATGGAAAGTTTTTGTTTGGTCTGAAAAACTTGCTTCAGGTTCTGATTCTGAGCAAGGTTCTACTGCACATCTCCCAGCTTGGTAGATAAGTGATGCTGTCAGATCATCCAGCTAATAAATATATAACCTACATGCAATTAATTTGATCAAGTCTCCTTTAGCTTTACATAAAGACAAATAAATCAAGTTTGCATTTCAGACTGAGATTTAAGTCCTTAAAGTAACCTCTCCAGATGAACCCATCATCTGAGGTTGAGTTTGAGGATTCAGAGCTGAGTAGAAGACACCACAGAACAATCATTTTGTCCTATTTCACCCAGTACAGAACCTTCATTTACTTCCCCGTTTGATGAGGAATGGTTCAGTAAAGACCGTGTGTTAAAAGGTCAAATCCAGCTCACAGATGCTTCCCGGCTGCCAGCTGGAACAGAAGGCTTTTAATAGCTGTTAAATCACACCTGGGTTTTACGTAACGATCTCCATTACAAATCAGGCCGCAGTGATTTTCCATCACAGGAATATCGTTTTTTTCCTGCTTGATTTGATCTGCTCTCTCACCTCTGAATCTCCATCACTTCCTCTGCTATCATGCGGCCAATCTTCCCGGCTCCCGCTCTTGTGCCACCAGGGATGCCAGGAACAATCTGCAGAGCCCGTCTCCCTCCACCTGCCAATCAACAGTAAACAGGAAATGACTTATTTATACGTTGAGAGGACATATGGACCGACAGTATGGGATGTGCTTTAGTGTTGTGAATGTTTTTTTGTTTTCCCAGCATTTTACCGTCTGAGGTTAGAACACTGTCCATACTCTGTGGAGATCCAGCAGACTGAGGGTAATCTGATCCTTCCATTATAGGACACCTGGAAAGGAAAAGCACAAATGGAAAAATGATCCATCTTCCAGAGCCTGAAGCATTTCTAAGATCGTTAGTGATGAAGCTAAAACTTTCAGTGTGTGGATACTCACGATACGACAGTGTTGGTAGAGACGATGTACTCCACCTCCTTGGTCCAGGGGTTCATAAAGCTGAACCATCTGCTCCTCAACGTTATGAAGGAGCCGTCTTTGATTTTGAATTTGTAACAGTTGGTGTTGATCTTTTCTCTCATCTGCAGCACTGAAAACACAAACAATTCATCCTTCCATTGCTTCCCTCCTCCACTGGGATTATTGTTTGGCCCATTTTCAGATGATACCTTGTCTATGACACTCGGCCAGGTGGCTGATGTCATCCTGGTGAAAATACTCATAGAAGGAGGTTCCAAGCAGCTCCTGGGGCAGGTAGGCGAGGATAGCTGTTGCTCTGGAGACACACAAATCACAGCAGCTGCATTGACTGTGTTGATGGTGTTTGGCTTTTAAAACATTTTATATACCGTGTCTGTTTTTGCTTTTTTCCCATGAAAGTATGGTAGTTAAACGTTAATTTCAGACAAAATCTAAAAAGAATCCTTATTTGATGACTTTCCATCATAAAGTCTAAATGTAATCAGACAAACACAAAGTATCTAGCACTGAGTATTTGCACAGGCCATAAGAATTCAATTATTCTGTAGCTCCTTTCATGAAAAACCTCAGGGCGGGATTAAGGCGCCTTGCTGTCATCTCTACGTGTTTTGTGAAAGAACAGATGGGGCGAGGTTGGTAGAAGTCAGCCTGCCTTTGTAACGCCCGACTCACCAAACGAGATAGTCACAGGCCCTTATCGGCTGGCTTGCATCGGGCCAAGCCGGCACCACCAGCTTCGCTTATGCCGGTAGAGCTACTGACATAAACGTAGCTGCAAATATCAGCCAACTAATACACCAGCAAAAATATCTGCTTTAGACAATTTAGTTTAGTCAGACCCTTCTGGGCTCCTGTAGCAAAATGCCAATGTAGCAGTGTCTCTGGATACAACAGCTGTTTGTGACAACAGTTGCTTTCAAAGATAAAGATGATTTTTTATAAACTGTTGAGGACTTGTGGAGTAACTTTAAGGCGCTTTTCTAGGTAGACTTTAGTTTGGTAGTTTTTCTAACACTAATCTGAACGGCTGTTCACCAATCAGATACTGGAAAATCTGAATTTTCTTGCTGTTCATCAAATGCATCAAAAAAAAAAAAAAAAAGAAAGCTTCTTTGTGTAAACACGTCAAAAACCAGCAGGTTCTGTGATGCACTTGCTTTTGGGTTAAACAGAAATCTTATTAAGGTTGGGGGTAATTCTACTAATTAATTCAGCGATTTATTGAATAATTTGATGCACAACAAATTTCTAGCATGACAGGTTTCCCTTCCCCTTTAGAAATGGTGCTTATTGCCATCAAATAAAACAGTAAAGTATATTCTTAACGAGCCTTTAAACCAGCCACAGTTAGTGAACTATTTCCTGCTGTCCAACTCCATCAAAAATCACACAGATTAAGTTTAAATTAGGATTAAAACAGAACAGGACAGATGCTGAATAACTGATGCCAATCGGATCTCAGTTTTGTTTTACAGCAGTCACATTGAAGTATATTGTCAATTTCAACTGAAAGAAAAACATTTTTTGAATTAAAGAGTATCATTGATCCTTCTGATTTTTGCCTTGTTACTTTGCATTATTAAAATAATGTACACTGCATCTATAACGCTGGGAAACCTGGATCACATCAACAGACTTCTGCATTTTAGTCCTATTAAAACATAAGTAGGAATTTGCTCATCAAGTTGCAATAAGACTCCCTTCATCTGCTGCAACTGCTCAACTAAAAAATAAAATGTAACTCTTGCTTTCAGCTAGAGTGAATTATTTTTAAAAGTCTCTCCATTCTCACCTCTGGTCGACGAACACAAACTTGCCGTCGATGGCGTGCCTGGAGACGTATTCTGTGGGCTTCACCCTGATGTCTGCCGGGCTGGGCTGAGGGACGATGTGGGGGTGTAGGCGGCCGATGGCCACCAGGCAGCTCAGGTTGCAGCCCTCGTTGTCTGGCTCGTTGTCTTCATCCAGCCCCATCTTGGTGGGCGGCCAGCTCTTTAGGTACCCTGTGCTGTGGATGGTGCAGAAGCTCTTCCGGTCGGCTGAAATGAGAAGCGAGTAAAAACAAAAAAGGAGTCATTCCCTTGCTGAAGGGTTGAAATGAAATATTTCCAATTCACTGAAGCTGAAAACAGAAGGCTTTAAATATGAGTAGATAAATGCAGAATGAGATGCTGTCTGTTACACAATTTATTATTAAAAGGCCACAAATACCTGACCTGAACAAATCAAATAATCCAAAACTGTAAAAAAAAAACCTCCTGTGTCAACAGTGAAATCCTTATAAAATGTAATGATTGTACCTTTAACATTTAATTATCGTGTTATATTACACTATCTTAATCTACATGTTAGATGCTGATTTACACCAACAACAGGAACTACAAATGGAAATAGATTGCTGGACAAGTCGGGTACATTTACATTTAACTTATGTAAGCTGTTTATTTAAATACAATGAAGAAATCGATGTCGATTTTGGAAAATCTTCTGAAAAAACATTATTTTAGGAACATTTTTTAAGCTCTACCATAAAAACCATAAAAAAAGACTTTCATATAAAAAACGGACCTGAATAAATCCTGAATAAATGTACTTTTCTGATTCATTTTTGTTTAAAAATTGCATTGTATAAGTTCATTTTTTTAACAGGAGGTTAATGGGAAAAAAAAATTGCCAAAACAAAATTTAGGTATGAATAATGACTGTAGGATAGGTCTTTTCATAAATGGCAATAGTTAATTCTCGCTTTACATCCTTGCTTCAAAAAGCTTTTATACACAAAAAAAACAGCATCAAAGACTTGAGGCTTAATCTTAACTAAAGCTCTATCAAGCCTAATTTTGAATTGAATTATAAAGCTGCAACAAATCAAAGACTGAGGAGTCGGTGGAAATTATCTTGTGACGCTTCAGCAAATCCCAGCTAAGACTGAGCTGGATCACATGTAACCATCTGTATGACTCAACTGCCCTCAGGCCTCCGGACCACAGAGACGATGTTCCAGGAAAACCCTCTGATGATGTAAGAAAGATTTCCGTATTAATCGGACAAAAGCCAATGGAAAGAAACAGTTTATGCTGACTACATTTAACACACATAATAACGAACATAATATGTTTTGAAGTGAAGAATTAAAGTAACTGGGGTTGTATTAAAACAAGATTCCTGCACGACTGCCACCAATGTGGAACATGGACTAAAAACCTCATTCAGTCTTACGGGACTCTTTTCCAACACACTAGGTGCTGCCAAATAACGGCGTAATCACTGAAGTCAAATATAAAACTTGACACACGAGTCCCTGTGCATGCAAGGGTTTTCTCTGGGTACTCTGCTTTTTCCCACAGTCCAAAAACACTGAGGTTAGATCACTGCTGTGGACGCAAGCATTCAGAAGAACATGCTCATGAGTTGAGCTCATGTTTTTGAGAACTTTAAACTACGCAGGCAACACATCTGGACTTTATTTAACAGTGTTCTGTTTGGGGGTGAATGAAAGATTTATACTGTGTTTTTAAAGGGCAAACTTTGGATAATTCCCCTCGAGGCATATTCAAATATGTGAATAAAAGCAGCAGGAAATTCAGACTTTATTAAAATACAGGTTATCTGATCAAAGAGAACAGGAAAGACTAAAATAGATGATAAGCAAGAGGATGACCCAAATGCCAGTCAAGTAAAGCATTATTCAGAGAAGCAGCACAGAAGATTATGGTAACTCTGGAGGAGCTGCAGAGATCCACAACTTAGGTGGAAGATTATGTTGACAGGAACTATTAGTGGTGTGGTCCACAAATCTGGACCTTTATGGAAGAGTAATTACTGAAAAAAAAGCAACACTGCAGCTCACCACAAGGCATGTATGGGACAAAGCAAACGCATGAAAGAAGGTGCTTTGGTCAGATCAGACCAAATTTAACTTTTTGTCCTACATACAAAATGCTATGTGTAACAGAAAACTAATTCTGAACCCACCATTCCCAGTGTGAAGCCACGGAGATGCTTTTCTTCCGCGGGTACAAAGAAGCTCGTCAGAGAGGGTGAGAACACAGATGGAGCTAAATACAGGGCAATCCTGGACGTAAACGAGTTAGAGGCTGCTAAAGTCTCGAGACCTGGAAGAAGGTTCACCTTTAGGGAAAACCAGAACACTAAACATACAGCCAGAACTACAAACCCGATCAAACCCTGTCCACATGTTAGTGGATAGGGTTTGTGAGTGAGAGGGGCTGAATACAAATACACACTACAGTATTCAGATTTTCTCTTTACATAAAAAAATTAAAATCTGAAAACCGTGCATGGCAATTATGCTCTACTTTGTGTTGGTGTATGATAGGAAACTCAAAAACAATTACAGTTAATGATGGTAATGTAAAACAATGTAAGAAAGACTATGAGAACTTTTGCACAGGGCAGAAGTCAAGACTTTGAGGGCGGTGAACTTTCTATAAACCAACCATAGGAGAATCAATATACTTAAGCAGGCAAACTTCCTTGGTTTTATAACGGAAAGCCCATCTGCCAACTGAGGTGTGATTCCTTTTCGTGACAAAGAGGCAACTAAAAGTAGGCAGACATCAAACAACAAAAACTGTATGAGAGCGAAATGTTGGTAGTGAAAGAGAACCATTTGTCATTCAAATTATATAAACTAAAGAGAACGTTATTTAGGCAGCGTAGAATTGCTGCAGGTGTTGCTGTAAAAGACAGGAATGCATTTTGAGCGACAGCTCTATAGGGAAAAGGTTAAAGGTTCATTTTCCTGCCATTGCTACCTTTCTTCTTGGAGCAAGTGGAGGGGAAGTCTTTATCTTCTACTTTGACGGAAGGTCTGTTGCACTTCATCCTGCAAAAAAATGACCGTCTGGCTCCAGAACAGAGTCGAGATGGACCGGGAGTGATGTCCGTCTTCACAGGAAGTCCGGCTGAAAACACAAACACAATTCAAGTTGGCACAAAAGCTTTTAAAAATGCTATTTTTTCACTTTGCACAAATAGCCATCTCTACCCTTTAATTCTAATTAAATAATCAGTGCTTGATTTTAGTTGATGCTCATTTCATTCCATTCATCTCCAGCAAGTTTATAAACTGAATGCATTTTTTATCCTGATATTTTTGGGCATTTTAGAAATACTCAAGTTTACCTGCCAGTTAAAATACGTTTTGCATAATCTCAGATCAATTTCACCAGAAAGCAGTGAAGGTTTACAGTTCAGTTGTTTTCTGCTTGAAGATTTCTGACTACAGCAGATTTTTTTTTTTTTTTCCTTCTCTTGGAATCACAGAGCAGATTAAGACATAAATTCAGAGAGAATCTTCATTAACCGGATGGCTGGTTCTACAGAACAGGCGAAATGTGCTTGTCCTTGCTTACTCTTAGCGTCAATAAGTCTCTCTCGTGGAGCGGTATCTGAGGACGACAGCTGCTCTTTGACTTTAGCAATGTCCTTGGGGTGAAGGTAGTCGAAAAGACTCTGACCTATCAGGTCATTCTTGAGACGACAGCAGAACCAGATGACATAAAAACAAAAAGAAAGAACATATGCATTGATTAACAACACTGATCAATTTGAAACCCAATGTAGTTCAGTTGTTTTACTTTTATGATAGCATGCGGCGAGCTGTATAAATCGAATCTTGCTTTATTTCTAGATCAGCTTCATAGAGAACGGTGAACATTCAAAATGGTTTTCTTGAGACCATCTATTATGTCTTACATTTGACCTACATTTACAGATTTGACTGATGTTGCCGAGGTTGTTTTCTTACTACTGTGAAAAATATTTTCTTATTGAGGAACAATAAAAGGTATCTCCGTCCAGATTCAGTGTCTCAGATGACCACGGTCAAGATCTTAAACGTGTTTTGTCTCAATAACATTTTTATTATCTTGGGACATGGATTTCTTTCTACTTTGCAATAAGTGCACATTTATTTCTATGAAACCATGTATAAAGACTGTACAAAAATTATGCATATTTTTGAGCTACTTCCTTTTTTTTTTATAATATTTGTTGTGCTTTTCCAAATGAAACATGTAGAATGGTCAGAAAACAAATGTTTTTAAATGCTTAATTTACTTTTTCATTATCATTTATTCTTGAAAAATACCAAAAGCTAATTCTTTTTTTTCCCCATACAGTCAGAAACATGCCCCTATTTATTAACCTGTTGAACTCACATTAACCTCACATTTTCTTGTTATAAGCCTGAAGTTCCAGAAATGACCATGTTTACTGTATAGTGGCCTAGTTTTATGATGCTACTCAGACTCCTGCAGTGACATATTATAAAAACGTTTTGCTAATGAACGGTTTTAACAAAAGAAATAATACCGTGGCTTAAAAATTCAAAAACATTTGATCACACAGGCATGTATTTCTTTTTCATGTCAGCATACCTGGCTGTAGTTCAGAATCTTGTACACAGATTCGGAAACAAATAGGATTTTGCCACGATCGCACCCAACCACAAACAGGAAACCATCAGCAGCCTGCGTTATAAAAACACAACAACTCTGTAATGGGAACAGCAGCTTGAAGGTCTGAGTAATAACACCAGCAATGCAAATCAAACAGTAAAAAAGGCTGCAGGATCATTACCCACTCACCCTTAGTATTAAATGCTTCAGTTCATCATCAGAGAGAAAGGAAGGTTTGTAGTTTGCTTCTGTGTATGGGTTAGCTGCACCTGAAATCAGAACATCATTGGATCTTCAAACTGCTCCTGTACATGTAATGACTTACACATTTCTTCTTTCGTAAGAGCCAAAACCCGTTTTTATCAACTCTAAACAACATAATTACCTTTTCACAGCCAGTAAAGTTCCATATTTGTAGCAAGTCTTATAAATAATTGGCCAACACTTGAATGGACTGACTGACTGTTTGCCCAGCTGCTGAAATTTCTGGCTTTCACAACCAATTGTCGATCCCCTGACCCGTTTTAGAAAAACTTCGCCTTGATAGCCTTTACATTTTCAAGCTGATTTAAAAGGAGATCAGAATGACCGCAGACATTTCAGCCATTAACAGCAGGAGCAAACATTGAGGAAGTATGTTGTAAAAACATACATATAACACTCTAAAGTGTATATCAATGATGTGCCTGCCAAGTACCTGCAAACTACTTTTATCATTTTAGAAACAAAACACAATAAGAAAAGATGGATTCACATCACGATCAAAACTAAACATGAAAAAAAATTATTGAAACCCAAGAAAAGCTGAAATATAAAATTCTTTCACAAGGTAACACTTAAAGAGGAAACATGCATTTTGGTATCATGACCAGAAAAAGCCCAATGTAACCAAAAGTCCTTTTTTATCACTACTATAAGCAGTAATTTTATAATTGTAATAGGAATGTAAATAATGATATCCTTTCATTACAGGTTTATCTAAATAAATTAGAATATCATAGAAAAAGTTAATTTTATTCAGTAATTCTCTTCAAAAACTGAAAATAATATCATATAGATATACTCCACAGTTTTTCTGTTCGTTTTGAGGATTACAGCTAACGAAAACCCAAATCACTGTTTTTCAGAATATCGTACCTATGAAACTGGTCGGTGCTTCTTTTGCATGAATTACTGCATCAATGCAGCACAGCATGGAGGATATCAGCCTGTGGCTCTGCTAAAGTTCTAAGGAAGCCGAGGTTGCTTTAATAGAGACCTTCAGCACGTCTGCGTTGAACCTGTTGACGATACCCTATGGATTCTGTGGGGTATAGGTCAAGCCACTTTGATGGCCAATCAAGCACAGTAACACCATGGTCACTGAAACAGTTTTTGGTACTTTAGCAGTGTGGGTAGGTACCAAGTCCTGCTAGAAAATGAAATTAGCATAATGTCTCCCAGCAGAAGGAAGGATGGATGCTCTAGAATTTCCTGGTAGACAACTGCTCTGACTTTGGACTTGCAACACTTCAGTGGACCAACACCAGCAGATGACATGGCACCTCAAATCATCCCCGACTGTAGAAACATCCCACTGGGCCCTAAACAGCTTTAATTCTGTGCCTCTCCGCTCTTTCTTCAGACTCTGGGACCTTGATTTTCAAAAGAAATTAAAAATTTATTTTTATCTAAAAACAAAGAGGACCACTGAGAACAGTCCAGTTCTTTTTTGCCTTAGTCTAATTAAGACGGTTCTGATGTTATTTCTGGTCCAGGAGTGACTTAACACAAGAAATGCAACAGTTGTAGTCCATATCCTGAATACATCTCTGTATGGTGACTCTTGAAGCACTGACTCCAGCTGGAGCCCACGACTCGCGAACTTTCCCTGAATGGGCTTTGCTTCACTATCTTGTCATGGGTAGAGTTATCCCTGCTGCTTTTTTCTACCACACTTTTTCCTTCCACTCAACCTTTCATTAATATGCTTCCATACAGTACTCTGAACAGTCAACCTCTGTAGCAATGGCCTTTCCTGGCTTACCCTCTTTGTGGAGGATGCTACTAGACATCTGTCTAATCAGCAGTCTTTCCCCAGTAATGTCTAGGCCATAATATTTCTGCGTTGAATACATTTTTTATTGGGGTTTTGGGTTTTCATTCGCTGGAAGCTATAATTACCAAAATTAACAGAAATAAATGCTTTCAAATGTATTATTCTATGTGTAAAGAATCTATAAGAGTGTATTGTTTAAATTAAGTGAGTGGAATAAACAAAATTTATGATGATAATTTGTTGAGATGCACCTTTTTAACTGCTCTGTACAGTTCCAGATATCTAGTTTTCACTTCAGTTGTCTTTACAGTCTTAGCCTAAGCTCATCCTGATCCCATCCTGACTTTTTTTTTAGCCTTTCTCTAACCTCTGAGTGTCTTCATGTGCTGGACCGCCATTCGGAGGACCGTTAGCTTATCCAGTTTGCGGGACATTGCATTACAGGTGGGTACGAGAGACGCCAGCTCGTCGATGAAGCTGTTCATCTTGTCCCTCCGACGTTTCTCAATCTGGCTGTGAGCCTCTCTAGAGGGAAGAATGCAGCAAACAGTTATGCTTCCTTGCATAGAACTAATCCTTCACAGAGCTGCTTTCTTGTACAGTCAATTAGCAAGCAGATAAAATTTAAAAAACAACTTTTGGTTTTCAATTCATCCTTGATAGTAAGAAAGAAAAAAGAAGCTGTGATAAACTGGCCAACTTGCTTGCATTGTTTCACATTAATAACATCCTATATCAGAGAGCTTCTAATCAACCATTAGGTGAGGCGATTACAAGACTAATAAGTAGACCTATAAAGCTCTGTTTTCTATCAGGCCAAGTGGCACTGAATCAATGTAAGAGATTAGATGGTAAAAGAAAGGAGAGCAGTGTTTGTACCTCGCATTCTTAATCCTGCCCTGGTGGTCACTGAAAGGACAAGAAGAGACGTTAAAAAGGGAAAACCGAGCGCACAAAAATGTCAAAGTTTAGGGTTTCTAAAGGTGCAGTGAGGACAGGTGGGGATGAAAGAATTTGAGCCAAAGAAAACATGTTCTCTAACCCCATTTTCTGATTATGCAACAAGGTCAACGAACGATTTTGTTCAACTGTACAATCTAGAAACAGATTGTTGAGCATAATGTTACCTAACCTCCCCACTTCTCCTCACAAATAAATTTACATAAAAGGTGCAGCAACAGGGAAAATTCTCCCCTCATTCAATTGTTTGTGACCCAGGTGAAAACTAAAGCTATGCCACTTGTGGAGTTCTGGATAGAGCATATTTACAGACAAAGAAGGGTTTTAATCTTAAATGCAAAATGTATGTATTTTTTGTACAGTTTTGTCTTAATTACTGCTCTGAGTGGGCTGTTCTTTCAGCAAATGGCAGGTTTTAGAGTCTGTATAATCCAGTTAACGATTATTCCATTACTAAATTAGTTGATGATGATTTAAATAATTGATTAATCACACATAATTGTTAAAGGCCTAGTACTAAAGAACAGGTTTCACCAGACCTGACCAGTGAGTAAGCGGACAAAAACTCTTTCATTCAGCTATGCACCACACCTAAAGCCAGACAGGTTGTGCTAAAAAAAAAAAAAAATCTTCTGTGTGGAAGTTGTAACTGCAGTAGGTCAGAGGACGCACAAAGAAATATTTAAAATAAAACAGTATATTATATGGATGCACAACCAACGTTCATTTAAGCTGCTCCTTTTAAACAAGGAGTAAAACTTCAGAAAATACTAGGAAGGCTGCATGTATCACAGCAAAGTTGCTCAATTTGATCCTTTTGAGCTTTCAACCTCTGTCCTTTATGTAACATGATGGATTTGGAAATGCTGGCAGCCTTTTGGAAAATTAAGGGGAAGGTCTAGGGTAGCGGTCTTAAAGTTCTGTCCTTGAGGTTTGTTGTCTGAAAATGTTTAGATGTGTATGATGTGAAAATTTGATTATATGGATAAACTAATCTAATTCGAGATTAATTTAACCATTTAAAATATTAAAGGATAATAATAAAAAGGCTGGAACTTTGCAAGGAAAAACAAAGCAGTCTGCAGATAGGGGTACAACTATGTCAATCAGAGTCTTACCTGCCCAGTTTATCCTTATCTGGATCCATGTCGCTAAGATGGAAAAGAAAAATTTGTTTCAACAAAAACATAAAAACAAAACACAGATCTAAAATGTTCAATATGTTACATAAGCTTTGTTTTCAGTCCAATTAAATACTATCGTGCAATATCATGCGTGGGTTATTGGTATTACAGACTAATACATTTCCTAAATCTATTAACAGAATTTTGTTTGAACTTACTCAAATGAGAAGCCATCAATCCTGAAAAAGACACATTTAATAATCAATTTATGTCATTAAAATGATTGAGAACATTTATGAGGTCTAAGGAGTAAAGGGACACTGGCTGCTAGTGTTTAACGTAGCCTGCAGATCTGGCTCTAATGGGACAGAAACATGTTTCAGTTTATTGTTCTGGTCTCTTAAACTGTCCATTAATGTTATCTTTAACTCTTTTTGTGGCAGTTTTTCCTCTTTTTTTTTATTTTACAACAACTTCAAACCTTGACGAACATACAACAGACATTTATGACTCTTTCTAGTCATTTCCTAATGGGCACTTTTCTGTTACTGTGTGTGTTTAAGTAAAAGTACATAAATAAATACGAAAACTATTGTCTTTGTCTCCTTACTGGTAGTCTGTGCTACTGCCTTTCCTCTTGCGGTTGTAGTCCATGCTAGGTGTGCTGATGGAGCTGGAGATGAGGTCGGTGGAACTGGGGGACATGAAGTCAGTCATTGTAGACGAGATGTCCATCCGCTGGTCTGCCATCAGGTCATCTGCATAGCAAAGACAGACAGAGTAAAAACATTCAGCAGCAGGGGTCAGGGTTACGAACGTTTTTTTAAAAAGCCAAAAAAATGATCTGATAAGGTTAAATAAATGTTGTAGTTCATTTTCTTTTTTTTTTTAAATGGATATTTGCAGAGAGCCTGAGAAAGAACTATAGCTGCTTTTAGCGCCAAATATTACATGGCTTCACCAGTCTTCTTCCTGCATCTGATTCCCTTGCATGTAAATCACCATATGTAGCATTTTGTGTAATGAGGTTTATGTTTTACACACAGTGTGGAATAACAGGCGCATCTCAATAAATTATAAAATCACTCAAATGTTAACTTATTTTATAAATTCAATTCAAAATGTAAAACTTGTACAATAAAGGGATCCATTATGCATATTTTAAATGTTTCTTTCTAATGTTGGTGATTATGGCTTAGAGCTAATGAAAAATCCAAATTTCAATTTCTCAGGAAATCATATCACATAGGACCAGTGGTGGGCATGTTACTTCAAAAAAGTAATTACTTATAGTTACTAGTTACTTCTCCCAAAAGGTAACTGGAATAGTAAGTGGGTTACTCCACTATAAAAGTAACTAGTTAACAGGGAAAGTAACTATTGCATTATTTTTTTAAAGTTTACATAGGTCTATGAATTTAGATTTTTTTCTAAGGTTTTACAAGCCATTTGCATCAAGTGGAATTACAGAGACAAGTAGCCTACTTACACCGAACCTTTAATATTTACTTCTTATGTACGTTCTTGTCCTGTACCTCAAGAAGAATAAAGTAGTGTCTGTACTTTGAAAACGCAATCTTTCTCTCCAGACCCACCATTGTTGCAGCTTACATCTGCTAGTTTGCCTGAGCAGGACTGCAGTGTGCATTTGTGGTTTCTGTATAAACTGAACACTGCCTCTGATTGGCTTACAATGAAGGCTTACTCTACCTTAGCCAATCATCATCACTGATGCGATTGTCTTGCTCCTCGCTCCTCCCTTCACCAAAGAAGAAAAGCTTAGCTCCTACGGCTGTGAGCCACGACAGATGACAACAGCTTCAATGAGTAGCTTCAGTGTTTATAACGTGTCCCATTTAACTGTCGGTAACGTGTGACGATAAAATAAGTAATTAGTTTGATTACTCTTTACTAAAAAAATTAACGCCATTAGTAACGTCGCTTATTTTAACGCCGTTATTCCCATCACTGCATAGGACCAATAAGAAAATGGATTTCTAGGACAGAAAAGTTATATTTTGGCATGTTATGGCCTACAGAACCTGCGGAAGAAAACGGATTCCACAGTTGTCACGCTGAATGTTACTGACACCGTCTGCAACGGGTCAAGCCACAAAAGGTCATTAGTAAAGAGGATGGCTATTCACAGACTGCTGTACTGAAAAATACTGAAGCTGTGTAGTAAAAAAAAGGTCCCTAAGCAACAGGAATAACCACAGCCCTGAGAAGATTGTGAGACCACCATAAACACCTCAGCAGTACCACAGACCGGTCGCTTCCATGGCACTCTGTATACGCGACGCAATTCATACAAAGACAACGGCAGCTAAGCCTTTAACGCATATACTGTAACGTTTGCGCACAGACATCTTAGAAGGTCAACCTTTCCTTCTTAAAAATCCCTTTTTTTAAAGCGGTCTAATATGTTACTTTTCTGAGAAACTGAGTTGTGGGTTCTTTATTACCTGTAAACCATAATCATTGAAATTAATAGAAAACACTTGAACAGGATTACTGCAGCTCTTCCATGAGCTTCACTTTTTCAGTTTAATTACTGAAGTAAGTCTAATTTATTGAGATGCACCTTCATAGATGTGGTTGTTCTCTTATGAGAGTTCAACTCTGCAGAGTTGCTCAGAACCTCTGACAAACCGCACTGATAACTGAGGTTTAGGTACTTTTTGCAATGGCAGTAATTTACATACATTTCAGCAGTTTCTCACCTAGATCTATGCATGAAACCTCAATTACGTGAGAGCACACTGCACAGTTGGTTGTCAGAGCGGATTGGACAAATGTGCAATCTCTAAATCGCTGCGATTTACCTAGTGCAAGCATCTTGCCACCTTTCAGTGAATAAAGCCTCGTAGATTCTGTCCACTACACAAGCAAGCCAGTCAAAAAAAGTAAATTATGCAAAGGTGAGTCATACCAATAACACCACAGCAATAATTTTACTGGTGAGAGTTCACAACTAAGTAGATTGCTGACTAATAAATCATGTGCGGGAGTAGTCATGTTTGTTCAGACTGCAGAACTCTCTAAATAAAGCTCATTGCTGAGGTCATAACAGCTCTCTATGGACATATCTGCAGGTGACTACTGCTAAACCACCCAGAGTGGAATAAAATAAGTAATCTATAAGTTAGGATAATAAGTTAAGAGTTTTACTACTAAAAGCCACCGCATTTAAAAAGTCACACTCACCACAGATGTTCATCACAGCCTCTGTATTAAAATCATCTCCTTCCATCCACTTTTGAGCCCTCAACTGTAGACACACACAAGGATCACATTCAGACAAGAGAGGTGGTTCTTTTGCAGTCTGTTAAAGACTAGAAGACTGACGACTTTTACCCATTTAGGAAGATGTCACACTTGCATTCATGTTCCTCATAGCTTCAGTCAGACATGCCAGTGATCGAAAGACAACCAGATGCAGCAAGTTGAATAATGAGCGTAAAACCCCACTCTTACTTAGTTGTTTAGTGAATGAAGTAATCTGGCAAGTACTACTAAACAAGTTGAACCAAATAAGCCCACTGCATCTAGGTGGGTGATACACATGAGTATAATATTAAGATTTTAAGAAACCGATGTACCTTGGCTGCAAAACGAGCCCTAACAATCATCCCACCATCACCGTGTTAGATGGTAAGGGGTGTTTGGGTTAAAGTTTTCTTGTGCTGCTTTGCATTCTTGTCAAATGTCTGCGTTTTGATCCGGTCTTCACAAAAGGACATTGTTCCAAAAGTCGAGAGGCTTATTTCTGATGCTTTGGAAGCCTAAATGGGCAGCCATGGAGATGGGACTCCAAATTGTTGGGAAAATGACTTACAACTCTTCCCAAACTGATGACAGCAACAGGTGGTTCTCTGAGATATTTTTTTTTATTTCTCTGCAGCATTATTACACTGGTAAATGTTCACGTGTGATCAGATATATATTTGGATTCAATTAGAACTACTCTGTCGCTCATCTTAAAATCTTTGCATTACAACATAGTGTTGTAATGTGCACTGATTTTGCACTGATTGTGCATGAGAGCTTGAGTTGCTGCAAAAGAAAAGTTTACAACAACTCAAGCTCTGATGCACAATCAGTTCCATGATGTTAAAATATTGGTCTATATGATTTGTGTTTTGTGAATAAGACAAAGTCTCAGGCAGAATCACCACATATGGACAAACTACTCAAAGCATGGCCTCACATAGATTATCTTTTGATTAGAAACTTTAAGAAGTGGAAAACAGAGCTGCTTCAAATACCTGGAAAGGAAACTTGAACAGGCTTCCTGGACGCGCCTGGTGTCGTCTGGATCAGTCTGGTCCGCTCAGAGTCTGGTTTGATTCAGTTTGACCTACTTTCATCTGCTTTGATGTGGTTTGTCTAAATATGATTCTTATACAGCTGTTTTGACCCGTCTACATCTGAAAAAAAGGGAAAAGAAAGTCCGAATTCAATCTGTTTCTGTAAAAAAATGAAAAATGAAATGCATTCATAATACACAACCAGTGCAGTTACTGTGGCTCTTTGTAATTATTTAAAAGCTTACTGGAACTTTCCCTCAGCACAATAACTTGCCATCTCCCTCATTATGATGACAAGCCAGCTCATCTTGACTTGTCAAGTAAGGTGTAAGTATTCATTCAAAAAGGAAAGTGGCTCAAACAAAAAAACTTACAAAATTAGTTTGTAGTCTCCTAATAGAAAGGTGATGCTAGGTCACCTGGCTTTGGAAACATTTATCAGTCTTAGTATTCTTTTAAAAGACTGCCTGATAATGCAGGCACAAATCTAGTCATTTTTAGAAATCAAAAAGTGTGCCTTTGCTTTTTCATTCCAAGATTGTGTCGCCATTTCTGCAAACATTTCTAGGCAATTAAGTATGGAACGCCAGTTAAATTTGTTGTTGTGTTGGGTTTTGGGACTCAGAGCAGAATGCGCTAGAATAAAGAACACACTCTAATCAGTGTGGCTGCTGCAGTAACAGGAACTCTGTGCCAGCCTGTTGTGGTGAGCTGAAAAGCGAAGCTCTCGATTTACCGGTCGGTCTACGTTCCTACTCTCACCTATAGTCATGAACTTTGGGTCATGACCGAAAGAACGAGATCCCGAATACAAGCGGCTGAAATGAGCTTCCTCCATAGGGTGGCCGGGCACTCCCTTAGAGATAGGTTGAGGAGCTCGGCCATCCAGGAGGGGCTCGGAGTAGAGCCGCTGCTCCCCCACATCGAGAGGAGCCAGTTGAGGTGGCTCGGGCATCTATACCGGATGCCTCCTGGACGCCTTCCTCGGGAGGTGTTCCAGGCATGTCCCACCGGGAGGAGGCCCAGGGGACGGCCCAGGACACGCTGGAGGGACTATGTCTCTCAGCCTTGGGCTCCCCCCGGAGGAGCTGGAGGAGGTGTCTGGGAAGAGGAAAGTCTGGGTGTCTCTACGGAGTCTGCTGCCCCCCCTACCCGGTCCCGGATGAAACGGAAGACGAAGAGACGAGATTAATAGGTCAGTGTTAAGTGGCCTAAACCAAAAAAAGTACTTCCTTTGAAAGGATCAGAGTGAAAATGAGTTTAAAAAAAGGCAAAGGTTGTGGAAAGACTTTCAGAAAGTCTAAAATACATTTTGTTTAGGACTACTTTACAACATTACAAAAAAGTGTGAATGTAAAAACTGTGAGAACCTAACCGAACAACAACATCTATACCAAGAATGTCAGCATCCATACAGTTGAGCGATAACCTGCTGTAGTGTGAAAAGTGCCGCCAATCAATATTTAAACTATGTAGCAGTCTTTATTTAAACATTTACCACAGGAGAAAAATCTTAAAGAGCACAAAAGATATATATATATATATATAAAAAAAAAACAGGCTCTTAATAGGTGACCATAAAACCAGTGAGCTCCATTACAGGGACAAAGCACTGATCTAGAAGGAGGGAAACCTACTATATCATGATTGAACA
The DNA here is from genome assembly GCF_021462225.1 of Girardinichthys multiradiatus. Classification (NCBI taxonomy): domain Eukaryota; kingdom Metazoa; phylum Chordata; class Actinopteri; order Cyprinodontiformes; family Goodeidae; genus Girardinichthys; species Girardinichthys multiradiatus. The sequence goes on along the minus strand of NC_061795.1, from coordinate 41,741,232 downwards.
CTGAAAGGAACTGGTGCTGGAGTGGAATCTGGGTCACTCAGTCTCTACGGTCTCAAACCAGGCAGCCTTAATTTCCATCCACCACCTACTTCTACCTCATCAGTGAGTCAGCAAGATATTCAGCTCTTTCTCCCCGTTCCACCCTCCGCACCCACACCCAGGAGGCAGCCAGCAAACCTGCTAATGACTAGGAGGGCTGCTGGAGCTTCTCTCCTCTTCAACCATGGAGGTCTTCCACAATTCTGCTATTTTTAAATTCAAGTTACATACAAATTGTAACTGCTACAACAATGGACACTGTGTTCCTGAATTAAGTGATAAAGGAAAATATAACTTAAATGTTACGCATGTTTTCACAACGGCATTGTTTGCTAATAAATTATGGAACCCATGTGGTATTTTCCCCTCACAATTGTCACAAGAGGAGGAAGAGAGGTCAGAGGTTGGGTTTATCTCCATGGAAAGAAACCATTTCCACGCCCTTCTGGGTCAAATTACATAACTGCTTGTCAAGCATATGAATGAGAACAACGAGGGTAACACCTGCACAACAATTAAAACAACAAGGAGGAGCAAGAAAAAGCTACATAGCTGCAGATGAGAAGAGAAATGGTTGTTCCGGTTCCGGTGACCCTGTTACAAACGACCAAACTGACCCACTTTAGCCCAACAAAATTAAAGCCACTGACAGGTGGAGCAAATAACATTCATCACATTGGTCCAATAAAATTCTATATTTTCAATTTTTGCTTCCTGGAATTAAAGAACATGTTGCTTTGACAAATGGTATTCATTCAAGCACTTCAAACTAGAGCTCTTCGTGGGACTATTTTTAATCCAGGTCCGACCCGATCCCGCTGTCTGTCTCTTTCACTCCTGCCCGCCCCTTTAATTGATGCCCTGTATGATTCATTTCACTGAATGTTTAATAGCAGTTGAACAAGAGCAGAATAAATAAAATATATCCAACAAAGCTCTGTCCTCTTTGAATCACAAATATAAACTGAAAAAACTAAAAATAACATATGCGCACTAACAAATATATATAAATAAGAAACTATATAAAGCAACATCACAAAAAAACCCAACAGGAAAAAAACAGGCTAAACTTGAAGTTGCTAAACTTTCTTCTAAAAGAAGGTTTCTCTGGTTGTCTGACAGTCGGGCGCTGAAGTATCCTGTTATTTCTTCATCAACGGACTTTGGACATGAATTGAAGGAGGAATCCTCCTCCCGATCTGCAAACCAGTTGGGTTTTATTTATTTTTTGGATGTAACGCTGTTTCCAAGCCGAAGCCCATGTTCTGAATGAGAGATTTAAACAGCTTTTTATCAGTTTTTTTATTTGAATAATTTTCCAATGTATTGATTATATTATTCAAGTATACAATGTATTTTTCTCCAGTTTTTAATTTTATTACCAACCTCAGCTGTACTCTTCATTATTACAACAATCTTGTGCTTCTGTGTCTATTTTGAGCCACCCGCTTCCATCCATGGTAATCTTAAAATCGCTCCTGCGACTATTCACACTACCAAGGCAGATGTTCTCTCTATTCATATACCTTTCAGCAGGACAAAAGCAAGCTAGCACACAACAAAGATTTCACAGAAATTGCTTGAAGACCCTGAAAAACAGCCTATAACTATAACTGGTCAACAAAACCCAATTCACCCGAAACACCTTAAACAACTATAAAAAGTTCTGTAGAGTGAATTTGAAAATATATAAACTTATTTTCTTGATGTGAGTAGCCATATGATACTGCATATAGCATTGTTTGAAGGTAAACTAGTCTACTGAAAGCAGAATTAATTGTTGTACAAAATTTTGTTTATGCAGGGATCAATCATTTTAAATCAATCTGCTGGGAGGGTCTGAATATTTGCTTTAAGTAAAAATGACAAGATTCTGTATAAAAAATGTAGCTACCCTGTTCTAAAAGAAACTATTTTAAATATCTAAAACTAAAGTCATTAGCTTTATGTGGTCTTCTACACACCGAAGTATACAATTTGAATTTTGAAGTCACATTTAAGGACAAAGTATTGAAATGAATTTGTCAAACTTGAGGTTGAAGAAGTTTCCTCTTGCTTCTTTGCTTGAATTGGATGTGAATGAATCAAGGAAATACTAGTCATTATATTATCATTTTTTTGCGATGTCATTAAGTTGGCCATCATCTCTTATCTCAAACCTGCGGTTTTACGTGGACTATAGTCAATGATTTAACTTGCTGTTACTACTGTTGTTATCTCAGTTTTGTCTATTTTAAGTTTTTTCTGTATTGCTGTGATGTTGTACAGCTGCCCCCATTAGCCACGGCACCGTCAAAAAAAATGTTTTTTTCCACTTGGTTAAATAAGGGTTGAATAACAAAACTGTATTTTGGTAGAATGCTTTTTCTACTCATTTAAAAAGGGCAAGGCAGACACTTTTAATTTAAGAACTACAGTTAAGCCCAAAATATTCATCACTCTGGCAGGTTTAGGTTTAAAGTGATCTTTACCAACACGTTTCTTCTTTTTATCCAGAACTGATACTGCTTTTACACAGTTTTATTATTATCTTTATAGAGATACCCTCAAGGGAGCGAAAAGAAGAATATCCCTATTTGTGCATCAAAACACAGGACCCCAACTGTTTTTGACTAATCTCAAAAAATACATTTATATACATGCTGTTAGATGATGTGTACATAAACCTAAAAGGGGGGGGGGGGGGGTCTTAGTTCTCATGCATTTAATGAGGGACAAACAAATTTTATTTTTGAGTATTTGTCCTGCTGATTATCAATGAGAGCTAAACATAGAAATTTTTTTTACCTATTTCTGTCTGATTTGTGTCTCCTCTCTAGCTCTACATACAATTCCAAGTCAATAGGGCCTGGTAACAGGAATGTAATGTAGCGTGCTTGCTATGGTCCTAGATGGCCGTAAACCAGACTAGAGGTGCACCAATTGATCGACATTGAAGATGTGTTGTGACCTTATGACACCTGACTGACTGTCAATTATAAAGAAAGTCGTTATCGGCAGGTCAGGCTTTCTAAAGATCGGTAATGAGCCAGAGAACTGCAATCGGTGCGCCCCTAAACCAGACCAAATAATCCCTAAAGCCTTAACATTTGCTTAGACACAATATGATTTTAACTAGTAATCTGCACCTGAAAGGAAAAAAAAGGCTTGTAAATGGATTAAATAAAAAACTAATAAGCCTATGTATCCCTCTTTGTATCATATGGGAGTTGGTGTTATGTCATTAAATGCTGTTTAATTCAATTTTTATCAAAAAGTATACGTAGTCTGTTGAGAAATGTGTGGAGAACAATGTGTCCACTTTAGGTCAATTAGAGTTCTTAAGAAGAAAGAAAAGAAATAAGAATTAGTCAGTGTTTGACTCTAAAAGTAATCCAAAACAAAGAAAGTAAAAATTGTAAAATCCAGGTATAATATATGGGGATCAACCTTGATAAGCACTAGACTATATGATGTTGCCAACTAGTCAAAATAATTGATATTTTATCTTTATTCAAAGATATTCATTTGCATTAAAATCAACATAAAATTACCCATTTACAGGTGCCCAAGTTTTGGGAATGGCATGCACACAGTGGCACACTAAAGATAAGCAGTTGTAATAAAATAAAATAATTTCACAACTGGATCAAAGGTACATACTTCCATAACGAGTATTGGTACCTATACTAAGTGTTATCTTATCTATGGTTTTGGAAAACGGAAATGATACATTTAGATTTTATTTTTGTTAAACAAGAACTGAATTGTCCGCTACTTATTAGTTTTGCCCTGACAGAGAAAGTTAAAATATTGTCATATTGTAATTAATCATACTTTTTGGTCTTAACTAGAAAGAATCCTGTGCTTTGACAAAAAAACATTGCTGCAGTATTGAAAATTGTATAGAGTATCTTTCTTCGACATGACAACCGTATTGCCAACATAAAAGTACAAACAGGCAGGAGGAAAAATAATTTTTACAAGAATCAGGGTTTACCTAACTGTGAGCAGGGTTACTGGCTGTGTGAGGGATTGAAAAAAAGAAAAAGATGTCTTAAATCAGGGGTCTGCAGCCTGTGGCTCTTTGGACCTTCCACAATGGCTCTGAATAACCTAATAATAAAAATGATGATGAACCAACTAATGCTTTTATATATTATAACAATTGCAAGTTTTAACATTTTTTGCGTGGAGCTGTGTTGAATTTCCACAACAGGACTAGTAATATTTTTTTAGATCCATTTTTCTTGTCATTAGGTGGAAATGTTGGGCTTTTTTCAATGTAATTTTCCACATATATCAACATCCCATAGAAGAAAATATATCCATCCTCATTTTGCAAAAGCTTTAAATTTTTCTTTATTTTAAAACCTAAAAATAGGAACAGAGTGGTGGTCCTTTGAAAATGACAAGAAATTTCCTATTGAAGATATATATCCAAAATTAAAAGTTCTCTTTTTCAAACGGTCATTTAACATTTGCGGTTCTAAACAAGTTTTATTTAGCTGGACAGAGGGCAGGAATGGCTCTAGGCATTGTAAAGGCTGCAGACCCCAGTCCTAAATAAAGACGTCCTTTAAAAGCAGATGTCCACTCAAATGAATCAAATGAATAATCAAATGAAAAATCAAAGTGGATAGAGCCTCTAGAGAAATATTAAACATCATGACACAAATCGAGACAAACTGCACTTGAGACCATTCTAACACCTCAACTCCAGCAGTCAAACAAGCCCATTAAGAACCTCTCAATCCGTTTATCCTGATAAAATGTGCATGTGTCATCCTAGTCTGCGTGTATGTGTATAAAGAGCAACAGAATGTGCTTAACTTGTGAAGTAAAAGCATATAGCCAATAATAAAAGTTCTATACAACTCTTATCAGCCACTCCATATGAGGAGAACTTTAAGCCTTTCTTAACTTAGCAGAGCTTTTTTGTTCTCATTGTTCAATAGTGGAAATCAATAAACACTCTCTCAGGGGGCATCTATAGAGTTGACACATCGTGGACACTGTTGTTGATTTGAGCACACACCTGTCCCAACTCTTCAACTGCAACAGAAAGTAGGGATGTCCCACTCTGATCTCTGGTACTGGAACATGTTCCCAAGTAGGACGCATGTACTCAGATGCACATGTGAATTTAATAAATATATACACAATACTCACAAAAGGTACAGATATTTGGCTTTTGAGTGAAATTTATGGAAAACGTAAAAAGTTCACGCTACAGCGATATTATATCATGAAAGTATGGCATTGAAGTAGAAGCATGCAATGGTGATTTCCTAACCTTAAACAATTGATTGAAACAGAACCCAATAACAGTGGTGGGTATAACACAACAGCAAATGTCAATGTCTCAATAATGTGTCATGTGGCCTTCAGCATCAACAACAGCTCGACTACGATGTCTCATGCTGTACACAAGCTGACATATTGTCTGCTGAGGCATGGCCTCCCAGTCTTCTTACAGGGTGTCCCTCAGGTCATTGCAGTTCTGGGGTACAGAGTTATGAGCCTAGATGGCGACTCAGCAGATCCCATAGATTTTCTATGAGATTCAGGTATGGAGAAAGTGCAGGCCACTCCATTTGAGGTATCCCAGTGTAGGGAGGTTTTGTGTGGACTAGACACACTTTCCCAAAGCAGCTGCGTTTCCATTACAAATGTGCATAAAACTTGGTCGATATTCTGCCAATGTCGAAAAAAAACAACACAATTTCACAATTGCGGTGTTTCCATTAAATAAGAAATACAATTAAAATAACAAGGGAATAAGTTTGTTCGTGCGCCAACTCATTAAAAAACATGGCGGCGACGGATGCAAAGACTTGTAAATGCTCGCATTTTTTTGCTTTTTGGAATCTATAATGCTGGTAATGCCCCTGTCGCAAACTAAATAAAAAAAATACTGCGTCTCCTGGTGAATCCAAACATGCCGCGCCATCATCCTCCTACTACTACTTGTTGTCTTCTTCGTCTTTTTCGCCAGCAGTACCATCTGGTTGTTAATCACAAGACTTGTGTGATGCAAAAAAATTGTTTCCATTGCAAATTTGCGAAATACACCAATTTCAATACGGCCAAAAAAAAACACCTCATCCTAGCGCAAAAACTTTTTATCGAAAAACGGGTGTTTTTTTTTATTTATTTACAATTTGTAAATACAATTTGTGCAATTTGATGGTCAATGGAAACGCAGCTAGTGTAACACCACCATCACCAAAGACTCGTCTGGTGACAACAGTGGCTGATGCATAGCGCTCTCCTTCACATCTCAAACATCATTTCTGCTCAATGTGAATGAACTTTCGTCAGAGAACAGCACTGAGGTCCACTGGTTCCTCATCCAGCGTAAATGCTCCCAGGCTCATGCAAGACAATGATACTTGTGCCAGTTAGTTTGGTCATGTTGTCTAGAACGCAGACCATGCTGATGTAAATGGTTTCAAATGATCTGACGCGACACGTGGGTGCCTCTCACCTCCCTTAAATGTGCCTGGAGTTGACTGACATTCATCATGCAGTGCACTGTTCACAATGACGTGGTCATCAGTACAGGATGTGGCCAAAGGACGTGCACTTCTATGTGTTTCTGTGACTCTTCCAGGCTGTATCTTTGGCGAAACCTGCTGATGACACTCTGTGACTCTAAGCTCAGTGGCCACTTCCACCTGCAAACATCCTGTTTGAAGCCTCGCAATGGCAAGGTACTGTTGATCAATTGCTAGGTGTCATCTTGGTCTCATGATGTCAAAATGTGAACAGAATGAGGAGGACTGTTTAAACACCAATTCCAGGAACCAGGAAATTAATTGGTCGATTCATGGATCAAACACCTGTTGTGAATTTTGCTGTTAAACTCCTTGTTAGAAAACAGCAGGTTGTGCAAAAAGTACTGAAACATTAAACAGGTGGACATGTGCATTCAAAGGTTTAAAGAAGGTCACATTAAGTTCACCTGTAAAAGTTATAAGGCATTTTAGGTTCACCCTGACATTTCACCCGAAAGCCAAATATTAACTCTTTGTGATCAATGCTAGATTTTAGCTCCTTTTCACATAATTTACTACACAACTTTCACATTTGAAATTAAGTTTGATAGAAGTACCTTGCTTTTAGCTGACCTTGATTAGATATTGTATAACTTAGCCATTTGTGTATAACTTTATATGAAAAAGGTCACAAAAACAGACAGAATGTGATCATAAACACAGGTGGGTGTGTAAAAGGCTGCAATCTTCACTGTAAAATTTTCTTGACAATGCTTATTTCATTAGCATGTTTTGATCTCTGAAAACATTCAATGCCATTTTTAATGGTTAACACTAGAACTACACAATATCAATCAGCACCATATCAGTTTGCAAAATATAACAATCTTCAAGGACTGCCTAGATGCATTATTTGGTAGAATATACTTAAAGTGTCATGCAGTGATGCTTTGCATATTGCTAAAATATTTGGCCAGTTGGATGGACTACCTGTCCTTAATGCCTACACCTGATTTACATCTCTAGTGCCTGAGATACTAAGGCTCACAAAGCGTAGTGGGGACAAAGTGTCAGGAAAATGTAGGTTAATTGTAATCAATTTTTATTATTAACATTTTGAGTGATAAAATCTCAAATAAATATTTTCCTTATATTGTGACATTGCTAAAAGACAATGACAACATTAAATGACAATGATTTCATGCGATGGTTTGCTACATTCACCCTTTTAATTTGATACTATGAATGGCAGTCTATAGCATCACCGGGAAGACAGAAGTGAGAACTCGGCCTTTAATGTCATTCAGAAAGAGAAATGTAATAACAACAGAGAACTGATATATGGGTCATTGTGACACAAAGTTTGATGAGATTATGATAACTAAGTACATCAATTTATGTACTTGAAGTTCAAAATGCAGACAAAATATAACAGAAGGCTCAGACAACCTCAAATAGAAAACCCTCCACCGCTATAACCACAAAACTGGGCTTTCTGCATGACTCATCAAGTTTCCAAACTGAGAAAAATCACATAATTATACACCATAAGTCACAGTGAGGCAGTCATGCTAACCACAATTTTTGTAAGAGTTCTTTTTAAATTTCCTGTGTCACCACACCGTGTCCTACTTTCATCCATGGATATCCCTTTGCTTTCTTACAGAAATCACAGTTGTCTTCATAATTGAGTCTTTATAGTCAACAGCTTTGCCAAATCATTGCAGCAGAATTCTGTTATCACAATGCCTTTATGCTAGCATATCGGTATAGATAAGCACTAATGCATATTGCTACTTGTTTAGAAACGAAAGGAACTACACGTGTAAGTCTGAAGTTCACCAGAGACTTTCTTTCTGTCACGAAAAGGTTAATACATAAGCTACTGATAACAATAAACCCAAGAATTAAAGCTTATATGACAAAACAAAGGTTGCACACTTTACCGTTCAATTAATATCCACAGCAACACATTTCATAAATAAAAGCCAAGTACTTGGCTAAATACAAAAAAACACTAAGTTATTGTCAAACTGTAATTTATTTGACTTTTAGCAATAGCCGCAGCAAAATCTTCTTTAAAATTGCAAGTTTTCTTCACGATTTTTCTCTCTCATTAAAACCTTCTATAGTAAACATGTTGCTTCAGTGTTTGAAAGTTTGAAATCCAGAGAAACTCATTGTTACTAGTCTGTAGTGCCATTAACTTGTTAATCTGGTGACATGGTACATCATTATACACTTCAGGAAGCACAAAGAGTTCACAAAATGTTATCTACTGTAGTGTTTTGAGAAGTTTCTAAAGAAGCAAATGAAAATGTAATAAAAAAAAAAAGTGCTTGAACCACCCATTTCAAGTTGTTTGTTAACTTACATTAAAAGGGGTGCTAGGTATGTTGCTATCAGTGTGGCTGTGGCTGCTGTTTTTACTCTTCATTGATGATTACACTACTGACTTAAGTCCCCTTACGAAACAACAAAAAACGTATTGTCAATTCCTGCTGGTGACATAAATATCCATCCGTTATTCATTTTTTCTAATTTGCCAAATGGGGCTAATTGTTGAGGCTTTGGTTTGACAAAACATTATTTGATGTACCAAACGAGATAACTAGATGAATAGAAATGTTTTACATAATCAAATAATCTTTTCATCAAATACCTATATTAAGAAACCCAACCAACTCAAATCATGTCCTTAATTAGTCTACAAAAGGTCCAGTTCCACGTTCAATTAAAAAGGAGATAATTCAATTCTAAATTTTAGGGTTTAACTAGAATGTTTCCTTTAAAAAATGTAAGTCTTGTTTATAGTCTTTCGCTGTTTTTAATTGTCAAAATATCCGATTCTGAAGTTATGAAGGTGACCTTCTGGATGAATAAGAAGACCATAGAAGGTAAATTAAGTGACATTTACTCAAACCATTTGAAGGAAGAAAATTCATCCAAAACAGTTCGTTGAACATTGCACACCAATATCTGATTTCACTTAAGCATTTTTTTAATTTTGGGTCATAGTTTTGTTTGTGTTTAAAAAAAAAAAAAAAAGGTTTTAATGTTAATTTAGGGACATAACTACCCCACAATATTACGTGTTTTTGACGCTACAGCTGTCTTAGGCTTTAGGCTATACACACATTTATACCATTTTATTTATTTTTTTCTTGCCGTCTTTCAGAAGAGACTCACAGACGTATTATTACAAATCCAGTCTGAGCTGCCATTATAAAACCCCATTTAGGAAAAGCAGGTGGCCACAGCAGTCACCAAATTTTTACAGCCAACACCACTGATGTCTCATAATGTTTTATAACCAAAAACACGAGCCTGCCCTTTCAGAGCAGCGTGTGATCCCTGGTTGGGGATCTCTGAAGTTATCGCGGCAGGATGGATGCTCTCGAAGACATAGTGTACTACTAGATACCCATTAAGGCCTGTTTACATTGCTAGCATGCTAGCAGCATTCAAGACTTATGTCATGCTTGGCTAACATTTCGACCGGCACATATTTGTGCCCGAACATAATTAAAGCATCAACACTTTCTGGCAACAGTTAAAACCATCTCGCGAGACTATGGTGTTGTTTTCACCCTTTTTCATATGAGCAAATTGTCTCAATGGCTAATATTAGCATTTTGCAACAGCTAGCAATGGAACGCAAACTGTCATGACTTGGCTAGCGAGCTAACGTCCCTCTTTCTGCTCCACAAAACCGCACTGACATGACCACAGCGCTGGGAAAACCTCGACGATATCCATCACGGATTAAACGCCTGGTGAAGCCACAGAGGTGTGTTATCAATAAAGCACAAGCTCGACGGCATGTCGTACTTACAACCTGTGAGCCACGGTCCGTCTATCCATTGATGCCCGCTGGTAATATGTGATTGCAACACGGAGAACTGTGACATAAACGATTTTCAATCGGTGACCCAGTTTCTCTTCGCCGTCATGCCTGTCGGACCACTAACCTAGTTTTTCAACCAATGGAGTTCACGACTCCGCCATCGGCGTCCCTCAAGCCAATCAGATGCAAGTTCAGGCTAGGGAACTGTGACGGACGCGGGAGCTGACCAATGAAAGCGGGGTTAGAACGGAATGCATCTGTCCATTTGTGTGTGAGCGTGTTACGGAAAACACAAAGCAAACACGCCATTTAGCTGGCGCTCTGCCCGATAGCCCTTATGATGATTTATAGTCTTTAAATAGATTCACTTAAGGTCTTCTTATATATTTATATTTACTGTGAAAAAAATTATAATTTTTTTATATTTTACATTCTAAACAGTTTTATTCTTTATTTTACTTTTTAATTCAATTCCATTCAAAAATACTTTATTAATCCCAAAGGGAAATTAAATGTTGTTATAGCTCATATTATGAAGGTTTCCTCAAAGAGCCGTTGTAGATGCTGATGGTTGTGGGCAGGAAGGATCTCCTGTAGCGCTCCGTCTTACAGCAGATCTGAAGAAGCCTCTGACTGAAGACACTCTGTTGTTGTAGGACAGTCTGATGAAGAGGATGCTCAGGGTTCTCCATAATGTTCTTCATTTTATGAAGAATCCTTCTTTGTACAATGATCTCCGGAGGTTCTCCAGCCTTCTTTATCAGCTTGTTGAGCTTTTTTAAGTCCCTGGTTCTGATGCTGCTTCCCCAGCAGATGATGGCAGAAGAGATCACACTCTCCACAACAGACTTGTAGAAGATATGCAGCATCTTGCTGCAAACACCAAAGGACCTAAACTTCCTCAAGAAGTACAGTCTGCTCTGTCCCTTCTTGTAGACGGCTTCACAGTTGCATCTCCACTCTAGTCTGTTGTCCAGGTGAACACCGAGGTATTTATACTCCTCCACCACCTCCACCTCTTCTCCTCTCTTTTCACACCATGCCACAAAGCGGTCCACCACCTTCCTGTACTCAGCTTCTTGTCCATCTCTGATCCACCCCACAACTGCAGAATCATCCGAGTATTTCTGCAGATGACAGGAGTCTGTCTTGTACTGCAAGTCTGAGGTGTACAGAGTGAAAAGGAATGGTGAGAGTACAGTCCCCTGTGGTGCTCCTGTGCTGCTGACTACCTGGTTAGACTCACAACCCTTCAGTCTCACAAACTGTGGTCTGTTTGTCAGGCAGTCTTTGATCCAGGAGATTGTTGAGGCCTCCACCTGAGTCTTCTGGAGTTTCTGACAAAGCAAATCAGTAAATTATTTATTTAAGTAAATAAGTTTGAGTTTTCTGTACTTATTTATTTTAAATGTACAATTTTATTTATCATATTTTCAGTGTTTTGTTGGAAAGTGTTTTTCCCTTTTTAGATTTTAGTTTGTTTTTATTTATTTAAATTCAGCTAAGACTTCAAGACCAAAGTGTTATTTTCATCCATCTTGCACATTTACGCCTTCTAGTGGGCATATTTTCCCATACTACGAGCTTTTTTGTTCATGTGATTTTCTTTTTTTTTTTGGTGCATTAATATGTTTCATAATATACATGAAAACCTTGCTTAATAATCCTTGTCTGGAGTACTTATAAATTCACATTGCATTAACATTGCTGATACTGAAACCCAAAATCCAATATTCACTCTACAAAATGTACACCACCGGTCAAAAGTTTTAGAACGCTTTTCTCACTTAATGGGTCTCTTTATTTTCATGACTACTGAAATTGTAGATTCTCACTAGAGAAAACAAACCTGTGAATTAACACACATGGAATTATGCAGTAAACAAAAAGTGTGAAATAACTATAAACATTTTAATATTTTAGATTATTACAAAAATTGCCACCCTTTGCTTTGATGACTGCTTTGATCTCTTGGTGTTCTCTCCATGAGCTTCATGAGGTGGTCACCTGAAATGGTTTTCCAAAGAGTCTTGAAAGAAATTCTCAGACGTTCATTGAGAGACGGCCAGAGATTAATACTTCAGTCATTACAGCAAAGGGCGGCTACTTTAATGATTCTAAAATATAACATATTTAAAGTTATTTTACAATTTTTAGTTTGCTACATAATTGCGTATGTTCATTCACTGTTTTGATGCATTCACTGAGAATCTACGCGCAATGTAAATAGTCATAAACATAAAAAAGAAAACCTTTATATGAGAAAGACGTTCTAAAACGTTTGACCAGAAGAGGATATTTTAATGACTAGCATTCCAAATGGTTAATGGTAACTAGGTTTGATTTATGTTTGAGGATTTTGCTTTTAATGTACTCATTACTGAAGCCAGAGTTCTCTGTTTGGTAGCACTAGTATCAGTTCCATCACAGAATAACACTTTCAGCTGAAGACACTGTGAAACTTCACTTACGCCATCCTTCCAACCATCCATTCATCTATTTTCTTTACCTGCTTCTTCCATACTGGGCGAGCTGGTGCCTATCTCCAGCAGTTTATGGGCGAGAGGCGGGGTAACTTCAGTCCCAGTGGCTTATTTTTCATTAGAGACTTGTGGACTAGTGGTTCTTTGATTGTTTCTGAACATCTCAGGGCATTTTTCATCTTGGCAAAGAGGTGGCAACTTCTGCACAGTTCCTTGAACAGATGATCTGCAGTTGTTAAGAACTGGCTCTCCAGAATCCTCTTTTGAGATCTTCTCTGAGCTCCTTAAACATGTCCACTGAACAATCCAGTGACTGTCAATCATCCTCTTTTATAACAGAGCAGAGAAGCTGCACATAGACATGATCTCTGCTGGGAGGTTAAGAGGCTTTGGCAAGTTAAAATTGGAACATCCTGTACCATTTGATTACAATTCTTTATGTTGTCTTGAAATGTTGCGCCTGTATTAATAATTTCTGCTGTGTTATGATTTCAAGATGCAGAGCATTGCAATAGGATTTATACCCATTTATTTTTTTCACATAATCTCTTGTCAGAATCCTAAACTTCATTGTATTTTAATGGGATTTTATGTGATACACAAAAGAAAAAGCAGTGAGCTGTTGTGGATTTGGCATGAAAATGATACATGGTGTATACATTTTTTACAAACAAATATTTAAATTTAATTTAATTAAAATTTTGAATGTAGGTCTAAGGGTTTATTTTTTTTCTCATTTGCTCTGTCCCCTGCATTGGGTATGGAAAACAGCAACAAATATTCTTTACAGTAGTAATTTATCAATATTGATGATATCATAATATATTATAATTCTGAAAAACATATGTTATGTGGTCTTATACACTGCTCAAAAAAAATAAAGTGAACACTCAAATAACACATCCTAGATCTGAATGAATGAAATATTCTCATTGAATACTTTGTTCTGTACAAAGTTGAATGTGCTGACAACAAAATCACACAAAAATCATCAATGGAAATCAAATTTATTAACCAATGGAGGCCTGGATTTGGAGTCACACACAAAATTAAAGTGGAAAAACACACTACAGGCTGATCCAGCTTTGATGTAATGTCCTTAAAACAAGTCAAAAGGAGGCTCAGTATTGTGTGTGGCCTCCATATGCCTGTATGACCTCCCTAAAACGCCTGGGCATGCTCCTGATGAGACGGTGGATGGTCTCCTGAGGGATCTCCTCCCAGACCTGAACTAAAGCATCCACCAACTTCTGGACAGTCTGTGGTGCAAAGTGATGTTGGTGGATGGAGCGAGACATGATGTCCCAGATGTGCTCAATCAGATTCAGGTCTGGGGAACGGGCGGGCCAGTCCATAGCTTCAATGTCTTCATCTTACAGGAACTGCTGATACACTCCAGCCACATGAGGTCTAGCATGGTCCTACATTAGGAGGAACCCAGGGCCAACCACACCAGCATATGGTCTCACAAGGGGTCTGAGGATCTCATCTCGGTACCTAATGGCAGTCAGGCTACCTCTGGCAAGCACATGGAGGGCCATGCGCCCTCCAAAGAATTGCCACCCCACACCATTACTGACCCACTGCCAAACCGGTCATGCTGAAGGATGTTGCAGGCAGCAGATCGCTCTCCACGGTGTCTCCAGACTCTGTCACGTCTGTCACATGTGCTCAGTGTGAACCTGCTTTCATCTGTGAAGAGCACAGGGGGCCAGTGGCTAATTTGCCAATCCTGGTGTTCTCTGGCAAATGCCAAGCGTCCTGCACGGTGTTGGGCTGTGAGCACAACCCCCATTTGTGGACGTCGGGCCCTCATAACATCCTCATGGAGTCGGTTTCTAACTGTTTGTGCAGACACATGCACATTTGTAGCCTGCTGGAGGTCATTTTGCAGGGCTCTGGCAGTGCTCCTCCTGTTTCTCCTTGCACAAAGGCGGAGGTAGCGGTCCTGCTGCTGGGTTGTTGCCCTCCTACGGCCTCCTCCACGTCTCCTGGTGTACTGGTCTGTCTCCTGGTAGCGCCTCCAGGCTCTGGACACTACGCTGACAGACACAGCAAACCTTCTTGCCACAGCTCGCATTGATGTGCCATCCTGGATGAGCTGCACTACCTGAGCCACTTGTGTGGGTTGTAGAGTCCGTCTCATGCTACCACAAGTGTGAAAGCACCACCAACATTCAAAAGTGACCAAAACATCAGCCAGTAAGCATTGGTACTGAGAAGTGGTCTGTGGTCCCCACCTGCAGAACCACTCCTTTATTGAGTGAGTCTTGCTAATCACCAAAGATTTCCCCCTGTTGTCTATTCCATTTGTACAACAGCTGTGAAATTGATTGTCAATCAGTGTTGCTTCCTAAGTGGACAGTTTGATTTCACAGAGGTTTGATTTACTTGGAGTTATATTGTGTTGTTTAGGTGTTCCCTTTATTTTTTTGAGCAGTGTATTTTTAGGCTAATGTGGAAATTGCTGAAAATTTACTTGAAATTAAATAGACAAAAAAGCATTCCACAAATTAGTTAGTATTTTAATATTTATCCACGTGATAAGTGAAAAAGATATACAGTGAAAGTTCTGAACAAATAACACCAGCATATTTTAAGCACCACAAAGATATCGAATGATGAAGTTGAAAAAAGCCAAACACCTTTACAGGACAGGGGGTTGCAGTTATGTTATGGTATCACTAGATGGCAGTGTCTACTAAAATAACTGAACATTAAAGTCTTTCATTCCCATACGTGGTTTACCGTTGTCTGCCATTTGTCATTTGTACGAACAACAACAAAAATGTATTGTAAACATAATGATGAAGATGACGTTTTGTATAATACCTTTAGTTGTTAACGCCATGTTATCCTGATCTCTTGATGCCTTTAGGTACCGGCAAATGAATTTGTTCGTTTAATTTACAATAGAAAATACTCTTTAACTTTTTTATTGTGGAACTCAACAGGAAAAAAAAAAAACAATTACAACCAAAATATAATTTCGGTTCACTTTACTAACTAGATGTAATTAACACGACATTTAAATAGTATCTTTGAAAACTGTGTCTAGTTGGTTTTGTTTTCATTTCAGATCGCCTCTAAATAAATCATGTACTTTCTACAAGTTAAGCGCAGGATTTCCGAGGAGCCCGTGAAGGCATCATGTCTATCACATGTTCAGGTGATAATAGTTGAAGGAAGCTCGAGCGGCGGCGGAGCGAGCGTCAACTGTACATACAGGTCGGACCAGCTCATGACACCTGGGCGTGAGAGAGCCATGCGCGCCCGAGCTGCGGAGTTTTCCTCATTTTAAAACGTGACTTAAACGGACATATCTGGAGGATCCATTTCGATAGAAGCTCACAGGACTCGGATATAGTAAGTTAGAAAGGACTTTCAGAAGTACTGTAATTACTGCAGAGGTTTCTGTTTACTTTTGACTTTTTTGGGATAAAGTAAAAACAAAGAGAGGATGAGTTTATAATGTTGCTTTAAGAACTGACATGTTTATCCCAGAATAATCGCTTTTGTTGTATGTTTTCAATTCATAACCTCAGTCTTTTTTATGGGACATTGTTTGGCTTTGTGGCGCCCAACCGATCCTCCGTATTTCATATTAAATACCATTTATATAAAATAGAGATGATCACTTGCTGCAGCTGTCTAACTTTAGATATTCACTGGACAGGAATGTTGTGAAACCTCTTATAGTCATATGACGTATTTAATCTTATTCTGTCAGCTTGGAGCTGTTAACCATGCTGTGCTAATGCAGATAATCAATTTCTGACATCATGGGTGGAAAGAAATGGGAGGGAGGAATAGGTTGCTGGGGATATGCTAATTACAGAAAATCAAGGCTGATGTGTGGCTCCCTTCAGCTGTAGCATCTGCTGCATTTAACTCTGGAGATACTAACACGCACACGTCTCACATGCATTCACACAGACATGAACAAATAAATATCAGAGAGGGCCGACTTAAGAGAGCTGAAGGAGCCTCCTCACTGTGAATACAGCCGGCCGGTGCCTCTTTCTGGTGCAAATCTCATTTAAAAAGAAGAGAATTGAAAGGCCTCATTGGCACTGACGGCAGTGAATTGATTAAGGCTGCTCTGGCTGGCACTTGGGTGGCATTAGCACTCAAAAATGAGAGGAAATAAAAACTGGAGCCTGGGTGAAGAGGCAATTGATGAAAAAAAAACCCTAAAGGATAAATGAAAAGTATTGTTGCAATAGTCATCAAACTGTTTACTCAGTCAGAAGTGCACTAACCAAACTGATTGTGGGAGTAGGTTTTCGGATGGTGCCATGCATATGCATGCACTGCGCATGGATCCAGCAGATGATGGCACTGATCCCTGTGATCAAAGCGGGTTGTGTAATTCTAAGAGCGTTTGTTTTCCTCTGAAGTCATACAGGATCAGATGGTTTCTCTGTCGTCTTAACTGCTGCTGCTGGTCCTCACACCACGAATGTGGTTTTAGCAGATATAATTCACTGCTGCTCCATGACAGGCAGGGATAAAGAAGTAGAGAGGGAGATGATAAGAGCACATGGAGAGATGTTTGGGAGATTAAGGCAATGAGAAAGGAAAGGGAGCAAAGAACAAAATACCAGGAAGACCATTTCAAGCTTTTTAGGATACAAAAAATAATCCTTTCTTTTCTTAGGTCATAAAGGAAATGTCATATTTTGATACACGGAAATAAACTGGAGCATAGGAAATAATATAAGTTTAGTTTGTCGGAGGATGTATTTGGTTTGCTGTCAAAGGAAGAAAGGAAATAAAAAAACTGTATCAGAGAATAGCAGAGCTATGCTACAGGGTTCTTAGCAGTCTGGGAATCAATCAAAGTATTTTCCAGCCCTGGAAGAGGAAAAGATTAATTTTCAGACCTCAGTCCCTATCCGATTGTCTATAAACTCCATCCATCCATCCATCCATCCATCCATCCATCCATCCATCCAAATGAATGGGTGGATGGGACTTGTGACTTCTATGCCGCAGGGCAAATGCCCCACGCTACAAGCATTATTTGTTTTGTAAACTCACAGCTGTACAGGCAAACATCGTCTTCATTTATGATTTATGAAACGAAATTTGTCACTACTGTCTTTAACTGAGGCAAGTGAGTTCAAATGTTGTTCTGGATTCTTTTGTACCCCCTTAGACGAGTGCTTGATGCTCTCTTGGAGTAAATTAGGTAATTTTGGAAATGGCTTACCACTGTTTCATGTTTTCTCCATCTGTGCATAAATAGCTCTCACTATGGTTTGTCAGAGTTCCAAAGGCTTAAGAATGGCTTTGTAACCCTTTTTCACACTGATAGATGCCATTAACTTAGTTTTTTACCGAGCCATTGTTATTATATGTATCATTCAGAGTAATAAGGGTAAAAAGTTGGCATAAACACTGGAATATATGCAACTCTTTAGACATTAGTTTTCTGGTCTGCATAAAAAGACCTATTATGCATACATTTCTGACCTAAAAATGAGCGCGTGAGCATCCATGTAGACAAATCTCACGGTTGGACTTGTCATAAACAATCTCAGACCAACTGAAGGGCGGAGGAGGAAGGAGGTGAGGACAAGGGGGGAGAAGCATAAAAACGATTAAAAGGAATGAGTGTCACGGAGAGCTCAGGAGAGTGGAAAACACGGGTGCACGCTTCGGGAAAAGAGAAGAAGCGATAAATGCGGGATTATTAGTGACAGTGGGAGGTGGGAGGATGTGTTTAGTTACATAATATTGTAAATATTTGTTAACATGATTTTCTTTTTAACATGAGTTTCTCTTTTACTTTAATCTTCTATTAGTCAATTCTAATGTAGAAAAATGTGGCTTAAATACTTAAATCGATGCACGAAACTGGTGCAACTGAAGTGTATGGTCAGACTAGTACTGACAGATAAATTAAAATGTATTAGAAATGAAAGTCAAAGGTAGTGTTGCACCTATCACCTAGATATCAGAAGTAGCCAATATTTCATTGATCGACAATTGGATCAAAAACTGAAAAATAATTTCATCAGATTTTTTTATTTTATTTATTTAAATGCATCCAATAGGAGCTACCACCATTTCTGGTCTATAGACACAATTACCAGCAACATGTACTTTTATGCGCTTTTAGAGCTTTATAGGTTACGATTAGAGGCTTGATTAGAGGGTTGTACTTTGGTGCAGAAATGCGGATGATCTGTTAAGTCCTTCATTTTCTGTTTCATTCAAATAACTTTTATGTGTTATAATCTGTAGAATAAACAAAATAAAAAAGAAATGGGTCAAAATCATAATAGGCATGCCAGACCTCAAAGAAAACCAAAAATTGGCATTGGACATTGAAAGCCTGATCGTTGCATCATAGTTTAAGTGAACTGATTATCTTTACATAGTTTTTGTTTTCATCTAACACATGATACTTGCACGTAGATCTTGTCCAGATCAAGATGGTTTTGTGCCTGACACAGATGTGACTTATTACAAATGGTTTAATCTCATTCTGCAGTGAGGTTCAACAATGAGTTGGGACAACAAACAGAACTAAGAAAAACTCTAGTAAAACCAGCATTAGTCTCAGCATACAGAATAATTTTGGTAATTTTTGTTGCACAGATCAATGTTGTTACAATCACATGATTTAAATGTGTAGGATTAGTTTGACTCCAACAGCTCTCTAAAGGCATCTTTCCACTATGCTATGCCGAAACTTTGTTTCGCGGAACTTAATTACCCTGAAACCTCAATCTCTGTTTGAGGCTGTTTGTCAGGTTCAGGTCAACTCTGGTGCTGTACTTGAAATCTCCATCCATTTTGGCCTCTTTTCTACTAGTCCCTATTCAACGCGGTTCGGTACCACTCTACTTTTTAGGCTTTTCCATTAGTAATGGTTCCATGTAACCGTTATTATTTTTAGTACCTGGTGGGATGCAGTTCCAACCATGCGGGTCGGCATGGTTGGAACTGCAAACGCAAGCTGAAAACACGATGACAGAAGATCATTGGTCACTGATTGGGTAGGAGGCAGCTTCACTATTTCCAGCAAATTATAACCAACATATAATAACTAATGTCTTCAACCGTTAAATTGTTTTGTACTGGGCTTATTGTGTATATAACCACTGAATGAAGCTAGCATAAGGTAGCATTACTTACGCTCACACGTTCTCTAGCTTGTACCCTTCAGTTTGATACCACTCAATGGCTTCCCTCTCTCTCCTATTTTTATCCAGAGTGTTTCGTCTTGCCACTCCGAGCCTTGTCTGACTCTTCTTTTACTGAGTCTGACAGCAGCCATAGACTGAGTAGCATGTCCTCCATTGTTGTTGTGTTTGTGTTACAAACAAATCACATGACTTTTCTTTTTTGAACTGTGGGGCCTCCTTGCTATTGACAGATCCTGTCCACATTGAGATGGTACTCAACTGTAAGGGAAAAGGAACCAAACTGTATAGAGTAGAACCGACCCGAGACAAATCACTCTGAGTAGGTACTAATAGAAAAGGGGTATAATGCTGACATTGATAATGACAGGGTCGCTCCTGCTATTGTATTTTCCCGACTATAAGCCACTACTTTTTTTCCCATGCTTTGAACCATGCGGCTTATAATGAGGTGTGGCTTTTCTGTGGATTTTTCTTCACCCGCCAAGTGGCGCTTTAACAGAAAGTGAAAAAAACGAGACAAGTGGGAAGTCAAAACTGGAAATCAAAGAAGAAAAAGCGCTAATTTTTATTTAGCACATGCAAGTAGCAGGCACAACAAATATTTTTTTTTGAGGCTGTTCAACTCCGACACTAGAGAAGATGACTTTAGTGGTTTCAGTGCGCTGAAGGACGATGAATAAACCAATCAATAACTTTTCTGATTTGTTTGATCAGCACTTTCACTTTTATGCTACAGGCACCATTCGGAAACTAATCAGTTCAGTTATGTTCAGTTAAACTATGTAATCAGTTCAGTCGATATCAGCAGCTTTTAGCCCGGTGTGGCCTATATATGTACATTTCCATTTAAAAAAACAAAACTTTGTGGTTGCGGCTTATATTGAGGTGCGCTCTATAGTCGGGAAAATACGGTAATTAGTCATTGTCTTGACTTGGACAAAGGAAAAACAGTTCCCCTTACAAAAATAAAAACAAGTGAATTTCAGTCCACAACTTATGTTAAGTCACTTGCACATGCAAAGAAGTAACTGCAACATGTCTTAAATGTATTTTGAAGATGAAGACTTTGTTTCAGAGGTAATCTATTAACAACTCACTTCGCTTCCAGGCTGTAGTTGTTTTTTTTAAATTATTTTCTTGGAGCACAAACACTGTAAAACTTTCAAAGATAAACGGTTTAAAACTCTAAAATATTAACTATTGACTGAAGTATTTACTTCCTCTGCCTCAAAAAAGCAGAAGTCTATTATTAATGTATTTTGTGAAATCCTTCACAATTAAAGTTAGATGATTTTGAACTGGGGTGGCTAAAACATAAAGCTGACAAAATACCAATCTAAAATTTTTGGCAGCTTCCCACCACAAAACACAACCCTTAAGGTTCACCAAAAGTACTAAATCCCAACCAGGGCTATGTTCTGGGTAAACTTCTACCTGAATAATCAGTTTCTATCACTGTAGATGCACTGGAAATGAAGGAGGGTAAATGATTTCCACAAAAAAACTACCGTCAGTCCTGGAAAATGTTATAGAATTGAAAATGTATCTAGGTGCACACCTAAAAAATATTTTGATTATGGGAATAAAAGGATAAGAATAATTACCACTTTCAACCTCTAGTTGAACCTCAACATTGTAAAATACTCAAATGCTGAAGGACTGTACTTGTTTTCTACAGTCATGTTAAAGTATAGCACACCAAGGGCTCCAGTGGGGCGCTGATTAAGGAAAGCCAATTCAGTTTTATATGGTTTCATTAAGTTGATTGTTCTCATGTTGCATTCACAATGACACCACCTCTTGTTCTTGTGCAAATTTACTTTAGAATGAGCTAGAAAATTGCAATGTTAGCGACCTAACGGCTGCTAACTTCGCATACTTTAATCTAAATATATTGAAATTGTCTTTAATTTTATTTACAGATGGCTAATTCTCCTTGTGGGTTTCCTTAAATAAAAAAATATAGCTTGCATTTTGCATTTTGGATCTGCTTTTGTGCTGTGAGAACACAATCCTAATCCAACCTCAAGTAAAAACAGTATCAATAATCACTCTTCAAAAACCTGGCCAAATTCAATATTTGAATTGGATTTTATTTCAGTGTTTTATTTGTCACAGAAATTTCAGATACATGGCGTCTCCACTCTATAAGACATAGCTTCCATGCTAAATTATAAAATGAAATAAAATGAACAGAGAAAAGGAGTCAGAGAAAAAAGAAATCAATACAGATAAAGTATTTATTATTATATCCTGTCATAACCTAAGGAGACAATAGTTCATACTCCTTCAAAATGAAACTAAAGTCAAAGTCTGATTTGACATTTTATTTGATAATCTTATTCAAACAGATGGACTTCAGCCTTGGAAAAGCTGACGTTTATAGCATCTGTTCAGCTTCTTCACCTCTGCGCACACATCTAGTGCTTTTGGTGCTGTAACATTACCTTGTAATGTGATCTGCGCTGCTCCCGTCCAGTTTGTTAGCAGCTCGTGACTTTCTGTAACCCTAGTCTGCTGTAGCCAAGATGCTGGCCTCTGAAGTGAACCAGCACATCAGACCTGGCTGTTACCGTGGTGAAAGAAGGTCTCGCCATCCTGCTTGCGTTGTTTAACTCATTAGAAATTCTTTCTTCTTAGCCGGAATTGAAAGGAAGGTAGTCGGCATGGAGGCTCACTGCACACTCAGTGATGGCGGCCAGAGTGGGCCAGCTCCGTCTGAAACAGCTGAAAACAGCAGCCAGTGGCTCCTGGACTCAGCTAGTTGGGTTGTTATTGCTCCAACATAAGTTAGCGTTGCCATTTACCATAATTTATACTGTTATATGGAGCCAGAATACTTATCGGAAGTCATTTTCTTTAAACCAAGACATCTGTTTTTGTAATTTAGCCAAAAAATAATATTGTGCATGAAAATGTTCAAAAGAGTGTGTTTACAAGTGCAGTGAACTTCTAAGAAAAGAAACCTTTGGCTTAAATCACTGAAATACATTTTTTAATTATACATTATGTCACATGCATTCCCTTGTTTTAGTAAAACTTGCAGTTGGCATGCATCAGGCACCGACAAGAAGACACTTGATGGAATAGGGTTTATGCTTTTCTCTCCAATAACCAAAGAGAAAACTAAACCACAGTTTCACAGCATTACCAAAAATATTAAACTCAAAAATATGAAATATAATCAGTTTTGATTTAAAAGAGAAAAGCAACATTTATTACATTACTGCTGCAAAAAATATATATAAATTGCTAGAGTTACAATAATTGATGAGATTTATTTACACATCCAAAGATTGAGAATTAATATTCTGTTGAAAATGAAAATCAGCTGTTTTATATACTCATGGCAATGATTTATTAATCTTTTTTTTTTCAGCTAAAGATGGGCAGAAAAAAATCAAGGATTAAATTCTTCATCAGTCACAAGCACTGAGATAAATTTAAAGTTGTGTCAGCTAAAACTGTGGGTTTAAATTATTTTTTTAACAGACGTACACAGTGGAGGAAGGCTGAAGCAAAATATGGAATAAATAAAAGCTGGATTTAGTAAACACTTTTAGGTAAACTTTGCTCTTCATGGAGTAACATTGTGAGTGTAACAAGGATTAATATTTGATATTTATACATTTATTATTAGCTTGTTAGTCTCCCAGTTTGTCTTTGTTTTTTTTTGGGGGGGTTTTATTAAAAAGAAGCACATCTATGTCAAATTCCCTTTTTAGACAGCAATAATACAAATCCCTCTGGTCAAAATAACAGTTTTAATAGTAAAAATCTAAATCACAGATATAAACATATTAATAATAGTGTAATTGTAGTAATCTGTGATTACGATTTTTTTCTAAATCCTTAATTTTACGAAGAATTTACTTCCACATTTAAAATGTAAGTTTTTGCTTAGAAGAACTGATATACAGCTATTTGTTTTAAAGATTCCTGTCTAATAAATGTTAAACTGGCTTGCTATAGCTGAATGCTCATGCAGTCGGAGGAAACTCTGCTTGTTCTTCAAGGGGAGTGGGCTATGCTGTTGTATTAGTCAGAGAAATAACTCAAACAATTGTGTTCTGGTTTTACATTAAACATGTGCCTAAAATGCCATTTAAATGTAAAATGTGAACTACACCAATGCAGACAGACACGTATAGATCTGAAGTCTCTGGTTTACTCTACCTCAGCAAGTGCAAAACCAGAGCAGTCCATTGGTGAATCAGTTATACCGTCTCTGCACTATTATGTGCTGCTAAAACAGTGCATTATTTTTAAGCCTTAATACTTACTAATATACTGTCCTGACACATAGCATTTATGCTTATTTTGTTGATCCCCTTAAAAGGCACGTGTTCCAGTTTGTCCCATCATCTTTGTCATCCACTAACCACAGCAGAACCAGTCCATGATCTCTGTGTGTGTGCAGTTCATTACACTGTTGCCTGTTGGCCTGTACTATGTTGGCTAATTGCTGATTGGTTAGTTGCAGCTGTCACATGGGGCTGTATGTGTTTTTAATGTGTATGTATTAAGTGGTGTTGACATGTTTTTACAGTGCAGGCTTGCTGTCACTGGTGTTTGAGGTCTTTGAGCACAATGCTGGTTTCTGCCCCTGAGGCCATGTCAGTCCTTCAGAGCAAACTAATTATAAACTATAGGATTTCTGTGGAGA
This sequence comes from Girardinichthys multiradiatus, assembly GCF_021462225.1. Classification (NCBI taxonomy): domain Eukaryota; kingdom Metazoa; phylum Chordata; class Actinopteri; order Cyprinodontiformes; family Goodeidae; genus Girardinichthys; species Girardinichthys multiradiatus. The sequence goes on along the minus strand of NC_061795.1, from coordinate 41,716,558 downwards.
AGCCATACTTTGTACAGCTGTACTTCCAGGTGTTTTCTAACAGATTTGTCTTCTTTTTTTAAGGCTCAGCAGAAAAAACCCAAATATTTTTCTCGTGTTATAAATTTGTAATAAAGTTTTTAACTTCTGGCAAGATATTAATGTAATCATACAAAGATCTTGGGATTTTCTGAGCTCTAACATGAAACACTAAAGTATTAAAACCATCCGTTTAAAATTACTTATTCAAAAAAAGGAGCAAAATTATGTTTTGGGTTTTTTTGCTGTGTTTTTATGCATAATGTTGTTCATGGAAGATATACAACACAGGAAAGTTGATGGACTTGCCAAAAGTCAAAAGTATGACTTGTGGATCTGCTTTATGCTTCTCATGATCTTCAATGTGTGTTTTTTGGAAGCAGTTTCTGGATCAGAGCTGAACAAACATACTCTATTGTTTGTAGTGCTCTGTCTTTGTTGCCTTTAGATTAATGCCAGACATGAGGAATGCACCGAAAGGCTACAGTAAAATGTAATTTTTTTATTTGAACATAATTCTAAGAGCGCCTTTAAAAGCCTTGCTCCACTTTATGGCTTAGCTGTTGCTAAAAAGTATTTGAGTCTGTGGAAGCTGCTCAGTATTTATTTCCATGACTTCTTATACAAAACTATTTGATGTGTGAACATTCATCAGTCATGACAAAACTTTGCTGGTGAGAAAATCCTTCTTGCAGTTTCTATTTGCAGATTAATGTTTATTGACCTGCCAGCCTTCAGTTTGTTACTTTAGAGTCGTCTGTCTATTATTTTAAAATAAATATATATGTGATACATCCCAGGCATTTTTTGAGTTCATAAAAACTCTTATATATATGAATCGTCAGTGGAAGAAGGAGGCTGAACATAACTGAACATAAAGTTACCTTTTAAACGGTTTTAGTTTTGAACTACTTGTATCATAACTTATTAAAGATTTCATGTTATTGTAAATTAACACCAGTTTTGTAGTACTCGTACTCGTCGTCTTCCGCTTTATCCGGGACCGGGTCGCGGGGGCAGCAGACTCAGCAGAAACACCCAGACGTCCCTCTCTCCAGACACCTCCTCCAGCTCCTCCGGGGGGAGCCCAAGGCGTTCCGAGGCCAGCCGAGAGACATAGTCCCTCCAGCGTGTCCTGGGTCGTCCCCTGGGCCTCCTCCCGGTGGGACGTCCCTGGAACACCTCCCAAGGAAGGCGTCCAGGAGGCATCCGATATAGATGCCCGAGCCACCTCAACTGGCTCCTCTCGATGTGGAGGAGCAGCGGCTCTACTCCGAGCAACTCCCGGATGGCCGAGCTCCTCAACCTATCTCTAAGGGAGTGCCACCCTACGGAGGTAGCTCATTTCAGCCGCTTGTATCCGGGATCTTGTTCTTTTGGTCATGACCCAAAGTTCATGGCCATAGGTGAGGGTAGGAACGTAGACCGACCGGTAAATCGAGAGCTTCGCTTTTCGGCTCAGCTCTCTCTTCACCACAACGGACCGGCACAGCGCCCCCATTACTGTGGCAGCCGCACCAATCCATCTGTCGATCTCCCGCTCCATTCTTCCCTCACTCGTGAACAAGACCCCAAGATACTTAAACTCCTCCACTTGAGGCAGGAACTCCCCTCCAACCTGAAGAGGACAAGCCACCCTTTTCCGGTCGAGAACCATGGCCTCGGACTTGGAGGAGCTGATCTTCATCCCAGCCGCTTCACACTTGGCTGCGAACCGCCCCAGTGCATGCTGTAGGTCTTGGTTAGCAGGACAACGTCATCTGCAAAAAGAAGAGATTAAATCCTCTGGTCCCCAAACCAGACCCCCTCCGGCCCTTGGCTGCACCTAGAAATCCTGTCCATAAAAGTTATGAACAGGACCGGTGACAAAGGGCAGCCCTGCCGGAGTCCAACATGCAGCGGGCACAGGTCCGACTTAGTGCCAGCAATGCGAACCAAACTCCTGCTCCGCTTGTACAGAGACCGGATGGCCCCTAGTAAAGGGCCCCCGATTCCATACTCCTGGAGTACCCCCCAAAGGGCATCACGAGGGACACAGTCAAATGCTTTCTCCAGGTCCACAAAACACATGTGGACTGTTTAGGCAAACTACAATGAACCCTCGAGTACCTGTAGAGGGTATAGAGCTGGTCCAGTGTTCCACGGCCGGGACAAAAACCACACTGCTCCTCCTGAAGCCGAGGTTCAGCTATCGGCCAGACTCTCCTCTCCAATACCCTGGCATAGACTCTCTTCTCCAATACCCTGGCGTAGGCCTTACCAGGGAGGCTGAGGAGTGTGATCCCCCTGTAGTTGGAACACACCCTCCGGTCACCCTTCTTATGAAAGGGGACCACCACCCCAGTCTGCCAATCCAAAGGCACTGTCCCCGTCCGCCACGCAATGTTGTCAACCATGACAGCCCCACAACATCCAAAGACTTGAGGTACTCAGGGCGGATCTCACCCAACCCCGAAGCCCTTCCACCGCGGAGCCTTTTAACCACCACGGTGACTTCAGCCTGGTGATGAAAGAGTCCAACCCCGAGTCCCCAGCCTCTGTTTCCACCAGGGAATGCGTGATGGCAGGATTGAGGAGATCCTCGAAGAGCTCCTTCCACCGCCCGATAATGTCCCCAGTCGAGGTCAGCAGCTCCCCACCCCCACTGGAAACAGTGTTGGCGAAGCACTGCTTCCCCCTCCTGAGGCGCCGGACGGTTTGCCGGAATCGCTTCGGGGCCAACCGGTAGTCCTTCTTCATGGCCTCACCGAACTCCTCCCAGGTCCGAGTTTTTGCCTCTGTCACCGCCTGGGCCGCGGCACGCTTGGCCCCATGGTACCCGTCAGCCGCCTCAGGAGTCCCACAAGCCAACCACAGCCGATAGGATTCCTTCTTCAGCTTGACAGCGTCCCTTACTGCCGGTGTCCACCACCGGGTTCGGAGATTGCCGCCGCGACAGGCACCGCAGACCTTACGGCCGCAGCTACGGGCGGCATACATCCCTGGCCAAGGGGTCTGCCAGACGTTCCCAGCAGACCCTCACTATGCGCTTGGGCCTGCCAAGTCTGTCCGGCTTTCTCCTTCCCAAGCGGATCCAACTCACCACAAGATGGTGATCAGTGGACAGCTCAGCCCCTCTTTTCACCCGAGTGTCCAAAACATGCGGCCGAAGGTCTGATGATACGACAACAAAGTTGATCATTGACCTCCTGCCTGGGGTATCCTGGTGCCAAGTGCACTGATGGACACCCTTATGTTTGAACATGGTGTTCATTATGGACAATCCGTGACTAGCACAGAAGTCCAATAACAAAACACCGCTCGGATTCAGATCGGGGAGGCCATTCCTCCCGATCACGCCTCTCCAGGTGTCATTGTCATTTCCCACGTGGGCGTTGAAGTCCCCCAGCAGAATAATGGAGACCCTAGGAGGGGCACTATCCAGCACCCCCGACAGGGACGCCAAGAAGGCCGGGTACTCCGCACTACCACTCGGCCCATAGGCTGAAATGATAGTCAGAGACCACTCCCCAACCCGAAGGCACAGGGATGCGACCCTCTCATCCACTGGGGTAAACCTCAACACGAGACGGCTGAGCTGGGGGGCGACAAGCAACCCCACCCCAGCCCGCCGCCTCTCCCCATGGGCCACTCCAGAGGAGAAGAGAGTCCAGCCCCTCTTGAGGAGATGGGTTCCAGAGCCCACGCTGTGCGTGGAGGCGAGCCCGACTATTTCTTGTCGATATCTTTCGACCTCCCGCACAAGCTCAGGCTCCTTCCCCCCCAGCGAGGTGACATTCCACGTCCCTAGAGCCAGCCTAAGCATCCGGGGATCGGGCCGCCGAGGTCTCCACCTTCGTCTGCCGCCCAATCCTCTTTGCACCGGTCCCTCATGGTTCCCCCTGCAGGTGGTGGGCCCACTGGGGGATGGTCTCGCGTCTCTCGTTCGGGCTTGGCCCGGCCGGGTCCCGCGAGGAGCAACCCAGCCACCAGGTGCTCTCCAATGAGTCCCAACCTCAGTCCTGGCTCCAGGGTGGGACCCCGGCTCTGCCGTACCGGGCAACGTCACGTGCCTCAATTTTGTAGTCGTAATGAGGGGTTCTTGAACCGCTCTTTGTCTGACCCGTCACCTAGAGCCTGTTTGCCATGGGAGACCCTACCAGGGGCATTTAAGCCCCAGACAACATAGCCTCTAGGATCATTCGAGCACTCAAACCCCTCCACCACGTTAAGGTGGTGGTTCAAGGAGGGGCCAGTTTTGTAGTATTGTAGTTAACTGGACTGACAGTAGGTAGTTCAGCTGGACTTAGAATGTCTACCTAGTTCCAACGACATGAAGGTTTTGATAGCCCCATTTTCAGTAAAATGTAAGGTAGGAATAATGCTCAATGCTTCGACTTACCCCTCACCCCCAGGAGGAATCAATCCAACAAGAGGAACTCCCTCCCCCAATCTAATAATTGGATGGATCGTGTTTCTAAATAATAGTGTGAAATATCACTCCAAATGGATTTAATTTTATCGATGCAAGATAATAAGATCGAATGCAATTACATTTAAACTCCAAAATTATTATTAAACTCCAAAACTGCATCTTCTCAAAGCTGATCTACTAGACTCACATCTTCCACCTGCACATCTGCGTATCGATGTGAATAGGTCAATAACATCCCTACTTGCAAAGCGTCTACCTGATTCCCTTCCATATTGTGTTAACCTTTTGCTTGGAGTTGTTGTCTTTGGTGGGTGTAATATTTTGACTTCTTTGTGTATATTGAACTGTGAACTTCATGTTTGCTGAAAGACTTGCAACTTTACAAAAAGCTAAAAGGGGGACTCAGTTGGATTTGAAGTAAGAGGGAAATTTTACAGTATTTAAAGGACAGAAGGAGGATCTTCCCCTTAAATGTCAATGGTCCTGTCGTATTGATGCTAATTGCGAAGAATCTGGTGTTTCTTGTTGGCTTGGCTCGGCACGCACACACAGTTGTATTTACTCTGTGTGACAGCAGGGCCTCGAGGGCTTAGGTCTGGCCTCTAGCTGGTGACACTAATCCAAACAGGCTAAGCCAAATGAGGAGGAACAGTAAACTAACACACACAAGCGTCTCTCAGCCTTGTGTGTGTCCTGTTCTTCTTTGTCTTTCCCTTTGTTAACGTTTAACCACTTCTGTCAAATGTACAGGGTCAGAATGATTTGGCTTTTCCTGTTCCCACTGATTCATCCCAATGCATGGCCTTATTGATAGGGACCTTAAAGTTTTTTAAAACGTAATATTTCTCACTTCACAGAAAACTGTGACCACTTCAAGTTAGATTCCAGATGATCCAAATTCACCTTGAACCTGTTGAGTCTCTTGTGAGCAGGTTGTTGAGAAATGTTTAAGTCTTGACCTTTTTATAGTCTAAAAGGCAATTTTTTATGTTCTTGGCTTTAGCCTCATGCTCTTACATAACTGTAAACCCTTTTTAACTAAATGTATAATTTGCACATGGTGTGCATGCAAAGTCAAAGGTCTTGTCCTAAGTCGGTACATCGTAGAATAATGTTCCCAGCCTTCTCCTCTACTTAGGCAAATTAGATAACAAAATGTAGAGAAATCCTATTTTTCCTCACACATTCCAGCTGTTCATTGCAAAATTTCACTTTATGTTAGTCACATGTGCAGTGAATTTGTTTTTAATACATAATATTAATATTAAAAATAATTATTAATAATAGAAATCAGACATAATTAAGGTATTGACCTATCAATGTCACATGTTAAATATTTGTTTTTATGTCAAGAGATAAAGAAAGAAACAAAGTAGTTGAGAATATTCACAATCTTCACAATCATAAAAGCTTTGATCATTTTATTTTCAAATGAGAAATTTAACTGTTTCATATAATATTATTAATAAATATTGTTATATTAATACAATTAAATATACATGAGCAAAACATTAATCAGTGGACTCCAACATAATGTTTTTTTGCACCAGAATGCAGCTAAAATGTGTTGAATTTGTATTTTTATAACCCCTTCAGTTTCTGTTTTACTTTGCAGTTCTGACTTTCATTTTCTTTTTTTTGTCACAGAAGTTCAGGGTTGTTTTGTATTGTGCTAAATTGTTGTGTGTGATTTTCTTCAGAACGCATAAATTACATTTTGCATAAGAAGCATGAAACCACTGAGAATCCATGCATTTGCTGCGGCAACATGGTCATAGCCCTACTGGAACATTTTTAACTCTTACCTTAGTCTTGTTGTTATTTTGATGGGTCACTGACCTCATTCTCTTGGTATTCTTAGGCACAAGACAGCTTAATTCTCCAAAAAATACTCTGCAAAATACTCTTTTTATACTGTTTTGCTCCTCTTCTTCATTCCAGAATCCATAACAAACTGCAGCCTGTGGTGTAAAGACTACTGCAAATTGTTCAGATACATATTACTAACTATATTGTGGACTACTGTTTCTCTTTTTTTCAGGCGACATTTGTAATTAGTCCTCTTAAACCAGTATCCATTTTATTATTTTATTTATTATCTATAATTCAACCAATAAACAAAAACAGCAGGTTTATTTTTTAAGTCTAGAGAATTTGAGCCATGGAATTAAATTTAAGTAAATTACCTAACTCCTGTTAAAACCTGTGTCCAGATCTGAATCAAAAAATGTATTAATGTTTAATGAACTGTGACTGAGATCTAACGGGATCCGTTGCCCTTTTACACTTGTAGACTCCCACTTTTGCGCCCTTACATATTAACGGATTTTTTTGCCAGCTTGCCATGCCAGCTGTCGCAAACTACTGAAGACAGGTGGAGAGTGGAAATTGTGGTTAAAAATCAGTCAAAGAATTGTGTTGTATTCCCCTGTTTAAAGAGAAAAAGGACTGGACTGGTGCTTTGTGGTCCAAGGTCCTCTTTTTGGATGGAAGTAAATTTTGCATTTCATTTGGAAATCAAGGTCCCAGTGGCTGAAGGAAGGGTGAAGAGATACAGAATCCAAGTTGCTTGAGGTCCAGTGTGAAGTTTTGCAAAATCAGAAATGATGTGGGAGCAATGTCATCTGCTGGTGCGCTCCATGCTTCCTTCTGCTGACAAGCTTTATGGAGATTCTTATTTCATTTTACAGCAGCACTTGCCCCCACTGTTTGGCTACCAAACCCCATAGAGAACCTGTAGAGTATTGTCAAGAGGCAGACGAGAGACACCAGAGCCAACGGCTGCTATTAAAGCAACACCAGAGCCACAGACTGATCAGCTCCATGCTGCGCTGCACTGAAGCAGTAATTTAGTGCATATACTTTACAGTACATTGACTTACTTTTCATTAGGGCAAAATGACTGCATTTAGAAATCCATTTTTATTGGTCTTATGCAATATTAACATTTTCCGAGAAACAAATTTTTTTTTAATAGCTGTAGGATATAATCATCATTAATGTCGTTGAGTGATTGAAGTATATCACACTGTGTGTAATGAATCTAAACAATAAACGGTCTCCTTGTATGTAGCCAAGCCCACTCAGTTTAGTCATATTCTGTATCAATACTGCAGCAACACTGCAGGATTGATGCATACACGTAGTGACTTGTACCCTTCTTATAAAGTCAAAATTTAATCTTATCTATTTCCTACACAAATTAGCTCAGACACAAAACACCCACTCTAAATTCACATCTGTGGTCCGACATTAAGTCGGAAGAGCTCAGAGACTGATATCCAGGACCAGAGCCTAAATGATGCTTACTCTGATCCCCGCAAGCTTTCAGACACACAACCAGCTTATATCAAATGTTATGAAGACAGTTTATAAAGTTAATATAATGTAATCTAAATATCGCAGTGAAGTCGCTTGTGATCAATAAATCAATACCACATTTCCTTCTCTTCTCTTTCTTTTTTACCAGTTCGAATGCTCTCAATGTGATTTAGCCTCTTTACAGATTTCTCTGGTAAAGAAAATCTATCTGGTTAGTCAAATATGCTGTTGGGATGCACAGCACAATTGTTTTAACAAATATAATAAACTACAACTTATTGCATTCTAGGCACTGTTCTGTTATACTTCTACATACATTTAGATTGTGATAATAACAAATCTATATTTTGCCTAGCCCCAGAGTAAGCCAAAAAAACCCCATTGTTTTAACATAGTATACTGCAGTGACACACATTCATGAAGGATTACTTTATGAATAGATAAGGTCGCAAAGGCGCATGTGACAAAATCACATTGCGTGGTACTGAGTAGTGTAGATTCACTTGAGGTCTTTTATGAATTGATCAGTTTGGCTGTAAAAAAAACTTGTACTATTGTTGATCAATTTGCTTTGATGATCGCCCCAAAACATTAACACAGTTCTAAATACACTGCTAGTGCCACTGTGTCTCTGAGAAAATATGTACTGAATTAGCTGTCGGAACAACTTCACAAGTGCGATCAACAAAATTTGCTCAAAGACCCACATTTTTCTGACCAAAGGAGCTAACTTGTACTAGTTAAGTTTTTGGTGCTAAGGCCTGTCTGTTTCACTCAGGGGTTAGCGACCATTTCGATGCAAAGAGCCATGTTTGGCTTTGCGTCTAGTAAATACATTTCTCTAGACCCATAAAACTATTTTATAAATGATCAACCCTAATGTATATTTACTATATAAAATACATGTGCATTACAGTTAAATTAAAGAACCAAAGTTTATTTGTATTTTGGGGTTTTAGAACCATTGAAAATACAACTTCTACCATAAGCAGATTGGCCAGATTCCTACAAAGCACCTGCCTCGAGCTGTTAAAATGCTGAACCTCTGTTATTACCTTGCTCTTATTATATAAAACTTATTTTATTAATCTATTTTGTGTTTGTTTATTAAATCCAAGATCGAAATTAAACAATTGTAGTTTTACATCAAAATCTCAATCAATTGATTTGATTAAAATAAAACAAACACATTCATTTTATTGAATAAAAAATTCAATGTTTATGGAAAATGAAAAAAGCAGGTAGTTTTAGCCTAATGAAAGCCTAATGAAAATAAAAATTATTAAATCTTCTCATTCCATTAGTCTCATTTTTTAGAGGAATTTCTATGCAGATATTGAAACAAACCACATAGATGACTGCTATACGTCTGCTTTTATTCAAATTTATGTAAAAAGAAAAAAACCCTGCTCAATTCCACAGAATGTTTATGAGCCACTGTGGAGGGCCCATAAGAGCTAAATGTGGCTCCAGAGCCACATGTTGTAGACCCCTGGTTTAACTTATTTCACTACATCTTTGTCAGATGACATCAAGTTGGTTTTTGCTTTTTTTTGTCACTCTTAAATGTTTCGGATGATCAAACAAACGTAAACTGGTTTTCAAATGATGATTGTTTTAGGTAAAAAAAATCTATCCATACCCATCTAGCCCCATCTTCAAATGTAGGAAGGAATCTTGTCCTATTCTTCTTTGCAGAATTGTTCTAATACAGGGACACTGGAGGGTTTTCAAGCATGTTTAAGGTCGCACCATAGGATCTCAGTTTGATTTAGATCCAGACTTTGACTAGGTCACTCCAAAACCTTTTTTGAGCCATTTGTTGGATATGCAATTCTGTTTTGCATTTTAAAGGATTGATTAAATGTAACAATAGTAACAATATTGTATTTAAAAAAAAAACTAAAATTAAATAATAAATAAAATATTTTACATTTTCATTCTTAAGTATTATCCACTTGAAGCTTCATACCAGACCTTTTTAGTTTTTAGAATCACATTTATCTGTTCACATTGCTTCCTGTTACCCTGATGGTGATCACTGACTGGAAGTCATGTGTTGTTTGCATGAGGGTTCATTACCCTCACTCTGAGGGCAAAATGAATTACAGCTTTAATAGCAGAAGTCAAGTGGACTGACTGGAGTTTAACACAGAACACTGACAAAGGAAAGAATGAGATAATATGAACAGGAAACCCATTTCACTGAGAGAGCTAAATAGAGAAGAACCTAAGTAAAGTTAAATCAGATGCACTTTAACAAGACCGAAAAGGACAAAAAGAGCAAGCAGCTCAGCAGAAAGCTTTGCAGTGCTGTCAGGCACATTAAACTTATATTCTTGCACCCCCAGCAGCAGTGCATCAGCCACGGTTCACATATCACAGCTTACCCACTGTGATATACTCGGAAAGATAATCTAACCAGTTTGAAAGCTCACAAACTCAGCGTTGAGGTTATACTCTTATATCTTCTCTCTGTCTTGTGCATCTGCGTTGACACTGGTTGGTAGTCCAAAGACAGAGTAACCCACTTATAAAGACACAATCTTATCAATACTAAATAGTTATGTTTCTTGCTTTTGATTCATTAATTGTACATTCAGGCTGTTGAGTCTCAGGTGCTGAAAATGAATTTTAAAGCATGAAGTAAATGGCCTAACAACATCGTTTTAATTGCACTTTATCCAGTTCATTGTTAAAAGCATGCTTGTGTCAAATGAATGTTATAAAGAATTGTTAAAAAATCTTAAAAGAACTGTTGAGAATATCATATGTTTACTGTATATCAATGGCATATTGTCATACCTATGGTCAAGCCAAAAATTATTCATACTGCTTTCAGATTTAGACATTTAACCATACGTTTGTTTTTGATAGTAAATGAGACAGCTGTCTCGCAATAGATGATAAAACTATGTAAAAGTAGTATCAGTTCGGAAAAAAAATGTTTTCAATAACATTTAATTCAAAAATATTGGGCCAAGTCACTGTAGCGTTTGTGGTTTTCATGGTAAAACTACTGTATTCTCAGAATTTCTGTATTGTATTATAACCAGGAAAAAAACAAACCTGCCAGAAATGCGTCTTGAAATAAAATAGGCCACTGTTCTTGATATTATTTGGAATGTTTTTGATTGATTATCATAAAAGTAAAATGTTTCTGTTACAAATGTAGAATATATACGTAACCTGAACCTTTATTTTATTCAACAAATGGACTGATTATTTGTACAGTAAATCCAATTTACTGTTGTTAGTTGGACAACAGTTTACTGTCATTTTAACAACAAACATTTTACAGTGTTGGTATAAAAATGCATTGTATGAAATTGGGGTAAAAATAAAATGAAGTAAAATTGGCAAGTTGATTTAGAGTTCGCAAAACACAACACTTGAAACATTTTACATAATTTTCAAAACTACATTTGACACTTATTTATTTTTCATTAATTTAATCAAATACATTGGACAATAATTAACTTTCTTTATCAGTTTTATTCTTGCAGGGTCGCTGGTAGGCTGAGGGGTATCTCAAGTGGGCAATGGGCGAGAGACGGAAAGGCCCCGGAGAGTTATGATTTTTTTGGGGGGCATTTGGAGATAATTTTAAAGCATTCCTCAAATCTAGTGTTTCACGTTTGGTTTTTATCCACAAATGTTCTATTTCAGGACCACCTCGAGCCCTGAGGTGAAAAAAAGGAAGCGGTGACTAACCTCTCTGTTTTCTGGTCTTCCAGTAAACGGAACAGATCTCTTGATATAAACACTTGCAGTCACCTTGCAGATGTTTGATGTTATCACATGGCATCTCTTTGAATAATAATACTAAGTAAATGCACTGTTGTAAAAGCCTATTGTGCTCATGGAGTACTTCTATGTTCACTAGTCCTGCAATAGTAAATACTTGTGTTTATACTTTAGACCAGCAGGGTACTGGTGTTGATTTCTGAAAACATATGTGCTTGCCTGCAGGTTCAGGGATTAGTTGCTTTTTAGTGAGTAGCTTATACCACCTAAAGCAGTGTGGAGACGGCGGTAGGTGTTTGCATAGGGTTTCTGAGTCTTTGTATGAGGAAGCTTCTGCACAGAGTTGCTGATTTGTTGTGCATTGTTGTCATGAACTGTCGTGTCAGTGTGAAAACATGTTTGACTTGCTGCCTTGGCGGCTTGTTATAAAAAGGGTTGCAAATCCTGTTTTCGGATGAAATTGACATCTACTGCAACAGGAACCTTGGGGCTGTTCAACTTCTGAAGCTCTTTAAGCAGTCTGGAGCGCTGCTGCAAACTGTAGAACAGGTTTCAGGTTTAGGATAAAGAGCTGTCAACACTGGAGCAGATGTAGATGTGAGTTTACATGTACATCCATAATCATGTAAGAGAACTAGTTTTTGAGGTGTGTAATCTTTATGGGAAAAGATCACATGCTCATTTCATTAGAAGTTGCTCTGGCTTGATTTCTTTTTCTTTTGTTTTCTAAAAAAACAACAAAAAGAGATATTGTCTTTACAGTGAACTTAATTTTTTTAATCCAAGTTAGGGAAATTATGAGTTGCTTGGAGAGCTGGAAGTTTCATTTTTGGCTCAGTTTATTTCAGAAGTCTGTCCTCTTCTCTATTTTCAGAATCTTCTCAGACAATGCCTCTACCACTCTCAGTGAGCTTTATTATCTAAGCCACTAAAACGTATACAGCAGGTAAAGGCATAAGGGGCAGTTGGAGTCCAGTCAACTGGCTAAATATGTTATCATAAAACATAAGGCTAGAATGCATGACATTTGAAATATAATATACTCCCAAAATTGCATCCAAGCTGTCCTTTGCGGTTGTGATATGTTTACATTGATACTGGAATGAGGATTGTGATTCAATATACTGTGCACAAAGTGACCCTGTATGGACAAGCTAGTTTAGATGATAAATAGATGGATGGATGGACTTTTCCATTTTGGCTTCTTCCTTGTATAAAACATAGCGACATGGTGGTATCAGTTGTATCTTTTTATAAACTTGAGGTTAGATTGACATATTTTAGAACCTGATTAAATACCAGATCATTTAAAATCTCACAACTGACCGAGGGTTCACTTTCGTTTTATTATGACTGTAAAGGTAATTGGGCACTCTTGCTGATTACAACAAAAATGCGTATTTGGACTTTTGAGGAGTTAATCGTGTAGGATGAAAAAAATAATAAGGATTTAGATGGAAACTAGTTGATAGCAGCAGTCTCCGCTAATGCTGTTACTGCTTCAGGTTTTAACTCGGATATTCACTACAGGATCAGGATATTGGTTTGGCAGAAGACCCTACTCTTTGTCGTCTGGACGGAAAGATGTTAACAGCCAGACAGTTATTCTTATTTCAGTTATTCTTGCTGCATTGAGAGATGCATACTTGCTCCCACATTGGGTACGCTGGCTGCCTCCTGAGCAGCTGGCCTTGCATCTTCTTTTCTACTTCAAGACATCTATCACTTTTCAAACATTATCAAAGGTTATGTTTAAGTCCATCGCAAACCCCCACAAAAACCTCAGTAGCTTTGTGTGTCAAGTGCCAGAAATTAAAATAAACAATTTCTTCCTATAATTGTCACTACGTTTTATATGTGCTGCAGGCATTTTAAATCTGATTTTTGGACTGAGTGAAGACCACTGACTTTCAGAGGAGTCCTATGTGATTTTTCCGACTTGGAACTGAGATATGTTCACTTTTGAGTACAAATTGAATGTACCATTACAAGAGCTTAACGAATGACATAGCACAGGAAACTCCAAACAAAGTGCCAAATATAACATATATATTAAATATACCTTATTAAACAGTGAATAGTGCATCCAAGAACCCAAGTCAACACTAGATGCCTGCCGCCTCACCATCACATTGCTACAGTCCTGGTTTATGCTCTGCAGTTTCGGAGACACTGGATGGGTCTGTTCCTGTTTGGACTTTGTCCTGTTGGCTCTGTGCTGTAACAGGACAGTAAATCCTGCATCAGCACCATCCCATGCATGCAGTCTCACAAGGAAACTAATTTCCTTGCTTCCTAACACACAGACTGATGCTGTAGAAACAAAGGCAACATTGTTGTGTTGAGGTCAACTGTCTTCGCAGTGCTATTAAACAGTCAATCGGTCATAATGTCTGAATGGTGCTGTCACGCTCCGTCTCAACAGGCCCTGTTATTATGGCGGCTTTTATTATAATAAATAATCGAGTTACAAGGCTTGTCTTAAACACTTACGTTGTTTATCTGTGCAGATGGACGTTTGTGCGTTTTGGCTGAAAAACCTTGACTGTAGCAATTGTAATTCCATAAACTGTGGTTTATTATGAGCATCAGCCATCATAATGGAATAAAAGTTGCTGCTAATTCAGATGAACATTAGTCCGCTTTGCGGGGGGTTTATTCTCTCAAGTCATCCGCAGATTACATCACCGCCCTTTCCCTCGATTTGCATTTGTTGCCTATTTGTTATTAAGTTGGCATGACAGCATGACAGAGAGATAAGTGCCTTGAAGGAGCGACAATAGAAAAGGCATGAGTGGCAGGCAGAAAGACGGATTGGAGGGGTGCAGAGCTGGAAAAAACAGCGTGGCAGAAGTTGGAAGGGAAGCCAGAAGCAGCAATGACAGGTCATTCCTACTTTAAGAAATACAATGTAGGTATGGAGAACTGATGATATTGAGGTTTTGCTGCAGGTTTTATCTGCCTTATATGTTTACATGCAGTCCTAGTATTTAACCAAATGTTCAATGTTAAAGAATGAACAAATTAAGCATAGAAGTGTTTGATAAAATAAAAGAGATTTGGAAGGATATGACCTTTACTGACCTCTGTTGGTGAGTTATTAAAATTGCAACACCAGAAGAATTAGATCTGGTCCTTCGGGTCTGCATTAAGGACGATATAACCTAGTCAATGTCAACTTTATGGTACATTATGCGGTGTCTTCTGCAAACGGAAATTAAGCAGAGATCAATAGGCTAATGATGAAACTGACAAATTTTCCCTTCACCTGCCTTGGCTGGTGGTTGGCAGGTCAAATGTTTCTTATTTACTATTTCTTCCCTAGTAAATAAATGCAGCAAAAGTAAAAACTGCTACTTTTTTCAGTCTGTAATTGTTTAAATAAAACAAAGATTACACAGATGTGTTAAACAGTCCATTAAACATCCAAATCGACTAAAATCGGCAGACCTATGCCTTTGACTACTGTAATACATGGATTTCAAAACCTTTTCCAATTAAGAATCTGAAAAGTTGTGGACCAACTTTTTGCCGCAATCAAAAATGCAATTTCTTTAGGTGTATGTTTCTAATAGCTCTTCACATCAAGACACGCAAAGTTCTGCCAATTTTTCCTGAAGCTTAATCAGATTAATAGTTTTCATCATTTGCCACATATTACAAAATGAATTTATGTCTGGATTGGAACAGTCAATTTGAGCTCAACCATCCCATTGTAGCTATGGGTGTATGTTTAGAGTCTTTGTCCTGCTAGAAGTTTAACCTCCACTCTAAAATAAACTCTTTTAGCTATTTTTCCTCTTTTATTTACACCACTTTAGATCTGATGCTTCCTGCCATCACAATGGAAACTGAGGCCAGTCACATGCTGGAGGCAGCATTGGAGCAGATGGATGATATCATTGCAGGTGAGAGCCAGAGGCAGCAAGAGTTGTCTGTGTGACAAGGAAGGTTAAGGGGTTTAAATGCGGTCTGTGTTTTGGAAAAATTTTGGTGTAATGCTACAGGCAGCTGTTGTAGGTGAGTAAAACATCTTGAACCACATTTTACACATTTATACTCACCAAATTTAGGATGAATAAGATAAAAAAGAAACTCATATGTCTGCATTTTGAATAATTTAATATGCTTTGGTTGCTCTGTCTTATAAATACAATGTAAAACTATGTTGTAAACTATTGACTCATATCATATTTATATTTTTGCAAATGTTTCTAAATCACACAGCTAAAATAAACAAATATAACCCACTACTAAAACTGCTTTCAGTTTTTCACAAGGTATATTTCTGGAACAATTGTTTTTACTATTAATCTCAGAAAGAGAGCAATTAACATCTAAATTGTAACTAAACCTAACTGAGGTGCTTAAAAAAGCTTCCTTTACTTCAAACAAATATAAATGTCATGACTGTAGATCAGCACTGTTGCCTTGCAGCAAGAAGGTCCTGGGTTCGACTCCCGGCCATGGGTCTTTCTGCATGGAGTTTGCATGTTTTCCCCTTGCTTGGGTGGGTTATCACCAGGTAATCCGGCTTCCTCCCACAGTCCAAAGACATGCCTGTTAGGTTAACTCTAGAACTCCCAGAATTCTAACTCTACTAGAACTCCCAAGCCTGTTAATTTGACGGTGAGCATTCTGGATGCGAGGGCGGTGATGACATCATCGCATTACATTGGTCAGAATGCTAAAGGTTTTCTTGCACACTATAAAATTATGGTTTTGACAAGAATTAATCATAGTATTTGATCAAAACCTATTAAGTTTTATTGTTATTAATAAATAGTACTGAAAAATAATACAGAGTAGTGGGTACATTTAAAAAAAAAGCTTTACTAATCTGACCAAAAGCTGGACAGCTCCATGTTACGCCCCCCTTTCACTCTGCGGACATAAACTAGAGCTAAAAATGCTTCAGCTCATCCACACTCATGTCCGAGGAGGAATCATCTCCTAAAACTCTGCGGGCCTCAGCCACGGCGCAGCCCTGAACGTGGATGAGCATTTCGGCATCCACCAAGCAGAGGAACGCGGTCTGAGCATCTTGGATCTGGTGCTCTGTCAACGCGTTCTGGCTCTGACGCCTCCCTCTACTTTCTTCCTCCCCTACTACTGTCCACACAGTCCCATCCTTTCCTATCTCCTCCTCCTTCCCAGGTGTGCGCTCGTCTTGCAATGAAAACGCTGTAAAGTGCTGAATAGATTGTTGTTACTGGGCTACTATATCTATGACCTAACTTATTGTTTATTTCTTTTTCCATTATCAGTACCTTGTTTTTTAGTTTCTCTCCAGCCAGTGAGCTGGTTTGCTGGGTTTATAGCTGGGCACTGGGCACCTGGCTCGTCTCCCTGTCTCTGAACCTGCGCTGATTGTGGCACTGTTGCTGTAGTTTATATATTATTAGTTTACTAATCTGTAAACTATAACCTAAAATGATAAAATTGTTACATAGGCTAGTCTTTTACTACCTTAAAATAATGCGCCACAACCTCCTGCTAATGGGACGACTCATGTTTTTTAGCTGGAGGAGGCTCACTCTCTGACCCGCTGTCACTGGAACTGAATGCTGACCAAGAGCCGTCAGAATCCCTCTCGACCCCAGAATCACAATCATGTAATTTCTGAAGCATTTCCAATGCCTCTTGAGCAGAAAATATCCTTCGAGAAGCCATTTCTAGGATGCCAACAATCTCCTTCTCAGACTGCGTTCTAGAGTGGTGGTTGCTAGGCAACGCTCACGCGTATACTCAGCCGTGGGGAAAAAAATATCAATGTAAATAATAGGGCCGTCAAAATAGCGGCTGTGGTAGTTAGAGGTAGACATACTTAGATCTTTTATTTACTTTGTTATTTTTTTTAAATAGAGACATAGGAATACACAAGACACCGGTTTAGAAAAAGTCAGGATGCCAGGAAGATAAGAGTTTGAATAAACCAGAGTTATGGCATGTCAAACTTTCAAAACCGTCAAATTGACGGCCCTGGGAGTTCTAGTGTTAATTGGTCTCTCTAAATTGCCATTGGGTGTGTGAATGAGTGTGTGCATGGTTGTTTGTGTGTTGCCCTGCGATGGACTGACAACCTGTCCAGGGTGGACCCCGCCTCCCGCCCATAGACTGCTGGAGGCACATAAAAAGAGAACCTTTCTCCAATGGTCTAAGATGAAAAACTTTTAGATATATCTTAAAGCTTTATTTTGTCAGGAAACCTTTTCACAGCTTGGTGAAAGGTGCAAATGAGAGCAGGTTATTTTTATTACATCTTAAACCTAGATACTCGTACTCGTCATCTTACGCTTCATCCGGGACCGGGTCACGGGGGCAGCAGCTTCAGTAGAGACACCCAGACGTCCCTCTCCCCAGACACCTCTTCCAGCTCCTCCTGGGGGAGCCCAAGGCGTTCCCCCCTCACCAACCAGGTCTGCCAGTCCAGAGGCAATGTCCCCGACCGTTATGCAATGTTGAAGAGGCCAACCAACCATGACAGCCCCACAACATCCAGAGACTTGAGGTACTCAGGGCAGATCTCATCCACCCCCCGAAGCCCTGCCACGGTGAAAGAGTCCAACCCCGAGTCGCCAGCCTCTGCTTTCACCAGCGAATGGGTGACGACAGGATTGAGGAGATCCTCGAAGTACTCCTTTTACCACCTGATAATGTCCCCAGTCGAGGTCACCAGCTCCCCACCCCCACTGTAAACAGTGTTGGCGAAGCACTGCTTCCCCCTTCTGAGGCACCGGACGGTTTGCCAGAATTGCTTTGAGGCCAACCTGTAGTCCTTCCAGTTTTTGCCTCTGCCACAGCCCGGGCTGCGGCACGCTTGGCCTCACGGTAACCGTCTGCCGCCCCACAAGCCAACCACAGCCGATAGGACTCCTACTTCAGCATGACGACATCCCTTACTGCCAGTGTCCACCACCGGGTTTGGGGATTGCCACCACAACAGACACCACAGACCTTGCGGCCGTAGCTACGGGCAGCAGCATCAGTAATAGATGCGGAGAACATGGTCCACTCGGACTCTATGTCTCCAACCTCCCCTGGAATCTGGTCAAAGCTCTCCCGGAGGTGGGAGTTGAATACATCCCTGGCCGAGGGCTCCGCCAGATGTTCTCAGCAGACCCTCACTATGCGCCTGGGCCTGCCAAGTCTGTCCGGCTTTCTCCTCTTCCAGCGGATCCAACTCACCACCGGGTGGTGATCAGTGGCAGCTCAGCCCCTCTCTTCACCCGAATGTCTAAAACATGCGGCCGAAGGTCTGAAGACTTGACAACAAAGTTGATCATCCACCTCCTGCCTAGGGTGTCCTGGTGCCAGGTGCACTGATAAACTCCCTTATGCTTGAATTGGTGTTCATTATGGACAATCTTTGAATAGCGCAGAAGTCCAATAATGAAACACCACTCGGATTCAGATTGGGGAGGCCATTCCTCCCGGTCACGCCTCTCCAGGTGTCACTGTCGTTTCCCACGTGGGCATTGAAGTCCACCAACAGAATAATGGAGTCTCCGCTTGGGAGGAGCACTGTTCACCACCCCCGACAGGAACGCCAAGAAGACCGGATACTCCGCACTACCGCTTGGCCCATAGGCCGAAACAACAGTCAGAGACCTATCCCCAAACCGAAGGCACAGGGATGCGACCCTCTCATCCACTGGGATAAACCCCAACACGAGATGGCTGAGCTGGGTGGCAACAAGCAAACCCACCCCAGCCTAAAACCTGGATAATTTCCATTAAATAATTTTGGTCACAATACTGACTTTAATAATGTAGCTAACCTGATCAAATTTTCAATAAACCTAAATTTCTAATGTCAATTTATATTTACCAGTCTAGATATATAGAAAAAAGGCCCTTTTATTGTTGGAGTCTAGACAATGAACTATGGCTCTACTTTTTGTCTCATTTTTGTTCATTTGATGTAGCTGTATCATTTTCTTGTCTAATCCAGAGTCCCGCGGCCTTATGGAAAACATAGTTTGAGAGAAAACCTTAACAGTAAGCTAATAGGTTGCAAAAGAGTGTGCAGCACAGACTGCAAGAAGCTAATTTTAGGTGTGTGTGTGTGTGTGTGTGTGTGTGTGTGTGTGTGTGTCTTTGTATGTAAAAAAAGAAAAAAGGGATGTGTTTGCTGCAGTGCTCTCAGCCTTGACTTGGACAGATTTGACTAACAGGAGGGTAAATGTTTAATGTTATCCATCAACGTGATGTGAGAAAACAGAAAGCATCTGTCCAGTACAACAAAGGGAGAGAGACATTCCTGCTTAGTTACTGTATATTAGAGATTATGATGACGTATCATACGTATATACCGAACAAAGGGCTTTTATGTATCTTCCAAGTCCATCAGCATTGGAACACAAAATAAAATATGGGAAAATATTTGTATTTTAGTTTAAAGAGGCATCCATCCATCCCTCCCTCCCTGATTCTTGATTCTGTCATTTTTACAGGCTATAAATTTAAATCCTGAAGAGACTGAGCCAAATTACATTCATGGAAGAGTTGAAAGGCCAAAACAACAAAGGTGCAAAAACAACACATGCCCGTCTCATATTTGCTAAAATATCTTGAATATCCCCAAGACGTTTGGGGAATATTCTGTGAAATGACAAAACAAAAAAAGGAACTTTTCTAGTGTAAAACTGCAATTCAGAAAAAGACCATTGTATCCGCAGTCGAACATGGCGGTGATAGTGTGATCCTGTAATAGGCTCCTTGGCTGCTTTAGGAACAGAAAGAACTTGTTATAATTGATGAAATCATGAATTCTGTTCTCCAGCAGGAGGAGAATATCTGGCCATCACTTCAGGCCCTTAAGCTCAGGTGCACATATGCATCCGAAAAATGGTCCCAAACACACCAGCTAGTCCACTTTTGGGTGGCTTAAAGTAATAAAACAGGTTTTCAAGCAGCTTTGTTAAAGTCTGAACTTCCCATTGTGATACGTTGGCCTAACCCTAAATAGGGACTCCAAGATTCAGAAAAAAAACCTTTTTAATCCCTTAGGCTAATTTATCTAAAGCCACCTTGTCCATGTACAGTCTAAGGAAGGATGGACAAAAACACTACATATACACAGTAATTATAACATGCCAGAAACAGTTAAAACATAGCATGCATCATTGTGGTGTACAAAATGCACATAAATAAAATCTAACAATAAAAGCAGTAAAACAATAGAGGAGCGGCTGCACTTGTTTAAGACCAACATTTACCAGTCTAATTGCGGATGGAATAAAAGTTTTAGAATAAAAATGTCAGGGGCATGAGATAACGCCGACCTAAAGACATCTAGATAAGACAGCAGGATAAAAGATGGCCATAGTTTTGGGTGATAATGCACTGAGCCTTCTCACCGAGGTGTTTTTGCCAAAGTGTTTGGCACCAGTGATTTCTGAGCATACTTTAATTATGAGGCTCAGACATTTTCTTGCCAGCAGATAGAACAATAAGATTTTACAATACAAAATAGTTATTTCTCAAAACAAATTTTTTTATTATCATATTTTAGGTGGTTATGGAACTCTCATCCCAAATCCTTGTATTGGTCGAGTCGATTGGTCGTTTATGTCAAGAAAATTCTAGTCATATCATACAATAAATGATGTGAGCATGGAAAGAAAAAAGCCACTAGCAGCAATTTATCACCTTTCTTAAACGTTTTAGTTTTATTTTAGACTAAAATTATGTTTTTGTTCACAAATAACAGAAGTTTGTACTGTCCCTGCAGCTGCTGCACAACATACTGGGCTCACTGAGAGCGCTGAGGCTCACTATCCCGGCTCTCACTGACCGCAAATAGAAACGCATTAAAAATCCCATTAGCGATAACATCAGCCAATCACTAACAAGGAAATTAGAGCCACTTATCAACAGAATTTAGATATGTTGGTCTTATTACATTCCACAATCAAGAGAGGTTTTTGGATCTGGTGGGAATGTAATGTGAAAGCTCTCCACTTGTTTTGTTTGGACAGGGTTGGGTTCATGCTGTAATTGATGGAATTGGAATAATGCTGCTCGTGCACTGCTTCCCCTGCTTTCATAGTTACTGTACACATTAAAAGAATAAAGTTCATACTAGAAATAAGAATCCAAATTACAGTAACCTATGTTTAAAAGCCAGTTGGGTGCAAATTGTAAGCATTGAAATGAGGTGAAGCTGTTTAGGTGACTGTGCGACGCAGGTGTGCAAAGGGTTCTGCAGCGTTCCATGGTGGATGTATTTGGCAGCATTACCTGTAAAAATTCTCAGAGGAAGTTTTTACTTCTGGTCCTGCTGGAAAATGAACTCAGCATCTCCATAAAGCTTGTCAGCAGAAGGAAGAATGAAGTGCTCTATGATTTCCAGTAGATGGCTGCTCTGACTTTGGAGATGATAAAACATAGTGGTCCAACAGCAGCAGATAACATGGCTCTCCAAATTGTGATTGAAATTGGAGACGTCACACTGGACCTGAAGCAACTTAGGTCCTATGATTCTCCACTCTTCCTTCAGTCTGTTAACTTGATTTTTCAATAAACAGGAGAATTTACTTTTATCTGTAAAGAGGGCCCACTGAGCAACCTCAGGCAAGCTGATTCTGATGTTCAGTTCTATCCCATCTCCTGGATGCATTTGTGTGGTGGGCCTTGAAGGTCTGACTACAGCCACAGTCCACGCCATGCGAATCTCATCCAAACTCTTGAATGGGCTTTGGCTCACAATCATCTTAAGACTAGAGTTGTCAATGTTGCATGTGCACCTTTTTTCTACCAGTTTTTCCTTCCATCCAACTTTTCATTAAGATGCTTTGATACAGCACTCTAAACAGTCAGGTTCTTTATGAATTTGTTGTTGCTTACTCCTTGTGAAGGGTGTAGGTTACAACTGTCAACAGTCTCTCCCTTATGTTAAAGAGCATTGCTTAACGATTTTGTAAAACAATTCACCTTTTTATTGATCTCATGCAATGTTCAGTTTTTCTGAAAATCTAAAATTTCTATAGCTGTATGCCATAATGACTAAAATGAACAGAAATAAATGCTTGAAATACATCACTCTGTGTGTAATGAATCTATGTAATATGAGATTCACTTTTTGAATTGAAATTCAGAAATAAATTACATTTTTGATGTTATTTATCTTAGTGAGTTTCAAATATTTAAAGAATCTTCTCTTTTTATGCAATGCAGTTTGACAGCCTGTTTCTCTTGCAAAAAAAACTGTATACTTGTTTTTTTTGCAATACTTTCCATATTAATATATTTTGCACCAGAATATTCAGAAAGCTGCCGCCAGAAAGGTGGCCTCTGCTCTGAACGCTTAACACCTCTGTTGTAATACAGTCTAAGCCTATTCGGTTTCTTGCAATCCACCTCGTTAGTGATTTTAGATTTCAGTCTACAAATAAGCAGAACACATGGCTTTGTTATTCAGGACAACCCTGCTGGGTGAGATCAAACAAACTGAAACTTCCTTAAAGCTTTAAATCCTATTTTTGTGGTTCTGTTCACCTAAATTATGCCTATGGTGCTATTTTAAACCAGTTATTGTGTTGCCATGTAAATTTCTTTATTTTGTTATTTTATTTTTACTTTCATAGTGAGTCTGTTTTTATGACGGAAGGGGTAGGTCAGGAGTAGTTTGAGACTACTTTAAGACAGTAATGTAAAGGCTCTTTTCATGTGCTCTCTCCTAATTTAGGCCGTCATTCCTTATGTTGAGCCACAATATAACGTGGCTGTTTTATCGGGCCACTTTTTCTTGAATGTATCCAGATGTGTTTTTGTTGGCTTCACAATTTTAAATATGAGTTACAGGGCAATAATCCAGGTGACACATGAACATTTTGGAATATGCCTGCAAGATGGATGGGTCTGATTAAATCATGCTTCCTGTTCTTACAGCTTTACTCCAGCATGTTGTGTAGATCTTTTGTTTATTAACTGTTAGATTTGTTGTGTACTTTTGTAGTTTTATACCTTAATTTGATAGTTGTTAACAATCGCCCCGTCTCACTCAGGTTCAAAGGCAGCAGCGATGGACTTTCCCAACACTGTGTACGACCTGGGTTCTCCTGTCAGCGCCAGTCCGCTGCAGGTCATCCAACTAGCTGAGGAGCTCAAACTTGCTCTGTATATTCAACTCAACCAGGAGGAGAGAGATAACCTCAGAGCTCAGCTGCCAGAAGAAACAGCACAGGCTCTCATCGACTGGCTGCGGACTGGAAGTGTAAGTACAGGAGCTGAAATGACAAACATTCTCTACGAATCTGCTTTAACCTTTACTTTAAATGATTTTATTAAGGAGAAAAAAGATTCTAACTGGTTCTGGGTTGTTCTATTATTCTCTAACAGATGTTTCAAGTTGTCTACCTTCTTTTGACTTTAGAAAAACTTCTTGATCATTTTTCCTCACTAATTGCTTTTATTAGAAGAAGAACAAGTGATTTTCTCCCTACATTTCCTAAAGTTTGTGGTTTGTGTGTTTGTTGCTGGTAAAGGCAGCTGAGAAAGTTCATCAGTCCAGATGGAAGAATCTGATTAGTACATTTAGTGATTATGCTCTTATACTCAACTGTAGCTTTGGTGTAGAAAAACCTTCAATTCAAGTGCTTTATAAGAACAAATGGTGCATGAAAAGTTTGAATTACAGATACATGAAATGCTTTTCAAAGTATCAGGGGTTGTGATTTCTTCATTCTAAGTCAGTGCAAATTCTCGTTATTGAATGCCAGTAAATCCCTCTTAGGGGCTATACTCTGGAACTTAAAAGTAGAGTGTGCGTTGACTGTAAAAACTCTAGTGTTCATCTAGTGTTTTTGATGTACAGGGCGGTCCCATTTGGTCGGATCAGGTTGATTGGAGGAGCGAGACATGTAGCTGCTGTTTACCAGAGCAGTTTTTTTCTGCTTCAAAAATATTGCATGTCTATGTGAGGATCTATTCAGATCTGATATCTACACCAGTGTCTTACTGTTTGTCTCTCCATCTTTTGGACAGTCAGCCCGTCACCTTGTCAGTCTTGTGGATATCTGGACTTTCTTTCGTTTGATTTTTCTTTGTCAGAAATGCTGTTGTTTTTTGCTTGAGACAATGAAAGTTCTGTCTGTCCGTCTTTTACATTTTTCTCATAAATGATCTTGCAACACTCATGTCATATTAGGCTTGCAATGAGACATGATCAGCACACTAATTTACAATTCATCTGTTTACTAGAGACAGATATAAAATTGGTTTATAATTTCACATTTTACATTGAGATACATTCAATGTTTTAACATAGAGCAGTGCCTTAAGATGTGTTTCAACACATTTCCCATCTCATCTTAATTTTATGGGACCCTTTTACCCTGGCTGCCGGCAACATGCATTTCCACTCTGGTGTGTAAAACTGGACTGTTTACTCAAATGACCTTAGACGCCGAACAGGTCCTCTTCCTGCGGTGTGGTTGCTTCAGCAGCATCAGTGATCAGGACACAGATCTCTACCCACCACTATAAGCACAGTCGAGAATCTGATTTACAAAAGCAAACTGACCAATACAGCTCTAGTCTATTGATGTGATTGTAACTATGCTGTTAAAGCGGATTGTCACTCCAGACTTTGTGGAAATGTATAACTACAACAGATTTTAAATGAATTCGCTAATCACGACACCCAAGTTTCAGTAGCATCCTGTCAAAGTGATTACACTTTATAACTTAAGTTAGACAAATTTCTAATAAATTTAGCATATCTAGACTTTTGCATTTACTCACCTTTGGAGCAAGAAGTAAGAAAAAGAGAGCACTCACAGCTGCAGTGTGTCTGCTCTGTAATGTTTTTTTTTCCTCTAAGGCAGATTATATTCTGTACTTGAAAGTAAAAACTGTACAACACTGTGATGTTAAACATGGATGGCTGGGTTTAAATTTTGTGTTTGCAAACAAAAAAGCAGTTTTCTGGAGTAGATTTCTACCCTGGTTCTCTGTTTGGCCCTGGTTCCTGCAGTGGAAATGAAAAAGGTTTGGAGAAGCTACGCTTGAAAACTAACCTGGCTCCTGCGGTGGAAGCTCACCCATACATTACAGTCTCTTCATGTTCAATGTGTCCATCTTATAAATGTTTTGTAAATTTATTAAAGCATTGAATCACTGTGCATTTTCATGAGCAACCCTTAAAATTGTCTGCATGATTAAATTGCGTTGTAGTGTCTTGTACAAAGGTATGTAGAAAAACATTTAAAATTGAGGTAAATGTTTAGCTCATTGTTTCATCACCATAAAGGACCTGGAGAACTACAGTTAGTGTTTTATTGCTGAAATAACAAGTAGAGAGTTAGAACGTGTTCTGTTAAGTTTTCCTTGGAGACACCATTACAGCTCAACATTTATTGACTTCCTGCACGGCGTTCCCTCCCTCGCACCGTCTGTCGGCCCTTTGTGGCCTCTGAGTCGTTACAACTTGTCTGTTTACGTCAGCTTTTACCTCTCTTCTCCCTCTTTTTCCCCTTCACTCTCTATTATAGTGCAGAGTCTCCCCACTCACTGAGACTGTGCATGTTTAGGCACCCACCCTCTGTTTTCTCATGCAAGTCTGTTTTGGAAATGTAAATGAGGTCGTTTTTTATTCAGGCAGCCTAGTCTCTGGCAGGAGGACCTGATTTCTTGGGACTGTTACTTTGAGGTAAGGTCAAACTGCTCCAAAAAGTTGGAAGTATTTTTTTGTAATACTTGAAGCATAGTTGCTAGTTTCGTTTTCTTCTTTCAAGTAGGTTAAGTATTTAGTTAAAAATAAAAAGCAGGGTTTTGACTGAAGGTTTGTATGCTTTTAGTAACTAAATTACTGGCATACAGCTGGTTGTGCTGTTGGAAGTTGTTGGCTGCTGTTGCTGAGCTTTGTCCTGCAGAGGCTGCTGTTTTCTGTGCAGAAAGCAAAGTCAAATTGTATTTAGAAAAATGGAGATGGGTGCGGCTGAAAACAGAAAGTGATTCTTAAATCTCACTAACATTTTCAGCTCCCACATTGTCTCAGCAGCAGATGTCTCCCATGTTGCTCTCAACCAATGCTCATTGCTCACTTTTTCTTTCACTCTTTGTTTCGTTTACGGTTTTTTCTTGTCTTCTCCTTCCTGTTTCCTTCTACTTTCTGCTACCCATTTTCAGTTCACACGTTTATTATTTGTGTGAACATGAATGCACCTTAAATGCCATTAATTTTCTTTTGTGTGCAAAGAGAATTCTATGCACAAATGAGGGGATGATTTTAGAAAAGGGGAATATGTTTTGAATTGTCTGTCTCCTTTTTCTGAATTTCTAAGAAACTGAAAGCAATCTTATATTCTTACCTCAAGTCAGATATTTTAGAAGAAAACATTCAGTGAAGATTTTAAAAATAATTTCATTAAAGTTCATAGAAACGCCAGTGTGTGGTTGAGTCAATCAATTTGGGATGCAGCTCCTTTTTTCCTGAGAAGCACAATGAGATTTCTTTCCTGAAATGAAAAGGCTGTTTGGACAATCCACATAACTCTGTGGCAACTGCTTCCAAAGGGAAGATGCTCATGTGCAAAATTTGAAAACAGATGAATAAAAGCCTGAAAGATCATCAAGGCATCTAAAACAGAAGCTTGGCTGCTCCTTCTTGTACTCTTCCTGTCTAACTTCTCCTTATCTTGGACCTCCCCGCTGACCTAAAAGCAGGAGGATCAAAGACATTTGAGCTTCGTAATTAGTCTTCAACCCTGGGGTTCTCTCCTGAGATACTTCACAGTGAAACTTACACATATACAGAGGAAGGATTATAAGATGCCTTGTGACTGCCACTCACTACAACTGACTCAGAGATGTTTGTCTTCTGATAGAAGATACTTGGAAGATACTTAGAGAACCGTTTCCCTCCCCAGCAATCATTAATCACAAGTAAAATGTAGTTTCTTGTTTACTGGTTTGTATAAAGTTGTATTGTTTAAACTTGGTCTCCCCAATCTTATCAGCATTTTAATGGTTACCCCTAAAGACCAAAGTAAATTTCTGATTATTTGCAAACCAAGACCTGGTACCTTCTAATCTGGTAGCTTTGATAGATTTATCATAAATATAAATACAGTTTGTCTGATTTTCTTTGCAAGGGTTTCTATTGTAACTGCACAATATATTAAGTAGCTATCATCATCAAAATATCAATGTGTGCAATATTGCACTGCTCAGTTTCAAAATTTGGGAGTGCTATGCATTCATGCTCTGAATGGCAGTTGGATGGACTTGATATGAAGTAGCATAGAAATTAGTGACTTTGACCTTAAAGGTCACGGAGCATTGTTTGGATATTCTGATGGAGGAATAGAATTAGGCATTTGTGAAAATTGCCATGGAATCTCCTTCATCACAGTGGAGGTCTTTTGGACCACTCTTCTTTCAGGAATGGTTTAATTCAGTCATATTAAAGGGTTTTCGAGGATGGACAGCCTGCTTAAAGTAATTTCACGGCAACTCCAACATTAGAATTATGTTCAGACTTTTGACATAGTTGCTTCAAAACATTCCTTTTTCTTTTAAGCCTTTCAGAAGTGAAGTTGCTCGGGTGCTTTGGATCACTGTCCTGTAGCATAAACCCAAGGGCGTTTGCATGTAAGGTCATGGACCGTTGACAAGACAATGTTTTTCAAGATGTTCTGTTAGAGAGCAGAGTTTCTGATTCCATCAACTGGTCCTGAACTGGTCCTGGTTCAAGTCCTGAAGCATTAAAGAAGCCCCAGATCATCACACTACCATCATGTTTGACTGTTGGTATGATTTTATTTTTGTCTTAATCCTTTTATTTCAAAGCCAGATGTAACAGGAGATACACCTTCCAAACAGTTCCACTTTTGCTTAGTCACCCCACAATATGTTCCCAGAGGTTTTGGGGATCATCAAGATATTCTTTGGTAAACGTGAGACAGGCCTTTGTGTTGTTCAGACTTCTTTTTATCATCGTTTTTAAGCCCGACTTGACTCACATGCAGAGAACACTCAAAGACAGAGAAACGTTTCTGCATTATTAATAAATATCTTAAAGTACGTAGAGCGAGGGAACCCAGCGGGCCGTCAGACTGAAAGAAGAAAGACAGAAGGTGAGTTCAGATAACGGAAACAGATAACTGTCAGTAAGGTGAGGCTTACTATTCGGGTGGAGGCGATACACCAGGGGGAAGGTTTGTGAGTCTGGAGACTGTGCAGCCGTACTGATTCTGATTGGGGCTTATCAGATGATCCAGGAGGAATCGTTGGAGGGCGGACCGGGTTCGCTTTACCGGACAGATGGTTTACCAGAGCGGCAGCCAGCTGGGGAAAATATCCAGAGTCCAAATTACAGTCTATGGTTTCTTCAGAAGATCTCCAACAAGGAGCGAGGTAAGGCTTCCTAGAACAAGGTAAACAAGGAGTTAGTCAGGATTTCTTCAAGAACAATTCTTCAAGAGTTTCAAAACTTGAGGCCAGGTAGAAGTACCACAGTGGGCAAAACACTCAGGCGTAGAGGTGCTGGCGAGCCACCCTGATATAGCCCTCCAGCTGATGAGGCAATGATGTACACCTGTCACACACACGGTCCTCGGCTCCCGTAGCCCCTAGTGGTGGAAAACGTTAGCAGCAGGCAAGGTGAGCAACCAGAATGACACTTTTGTGTCCTCCTGAATGAGGTTGTGAAAGGTCTGTTGCAGTAACTTTAGTAGGCCGGCCATTCCTTGGAATGATCACCACTGTTCCATGTTTCCTAAATTGTATATAATAACTCTCGCTGATTTCTTAGTGTCCCAAAGGCTTAGAAATGCAACTCTTTCAAGATTGATAGATGTCAATGACGACGGGAGACCACGATCCGGCGAACAGAGTAGGCGGGGTGGCCCAGAACAATCCAGGCGGGAGGAGGGGGCTTGGCCGGAGGGCAGAGCATGCTGGATCAGACAGGCTTTATCTGAGAAAGATGAAAGACAGGGTGAATACAAAAACTGGCAGGCAAACAAAGGCGAACAGAGGCAGGGTTAATGAGACACTGGATGGTGTATAGGCCGATGAACCCGGGAGATAATTTCTTGGACAAAGATTTGAGTGCAACGTCACGTGTGGACAACCAAACCTGCTGACCCGGACTGTAACCTGGAGCAGGCACGCGTCGCCTGTCAGCATAGTGTTTGTTTTGAGCAGCCGTCTGATGGAGAGCCCTGGAGGCAGCATCCCAGATGCGCTTGCTTCTACGGAGGTGCTGCCGAACAGACGTCACTGCAGTGTCCCTTTCATCGGATGGAAATAAAGGTAGAGATACCCCAGTGAGACTTCGAACGGAGAAAACCTAGTGGCGGTGGACACTTGGGAATTGTGCGAGTATTCGATCCAAGGTAGGAAGGTGCTCCACTCAGTGGGACTGGATGAGGTCACACTTGGCCGTTGGCTTGTGGGTGGTAACCGGACGTCAGCGAAACCTTAGCCCCCAGGGCAGTGCAGAACTCCTTTCAGACCTGGGCGGTAAATTGGGGACCGTGGTCAGACAGACTGTCCCGAGGGATCCCTTGGAGCCGGAACATGTGCTTGACCAGGAGCTTAGCAGTCTGCATAGCAGAGAGTAACTTCCTGAGGGGCACAAGATGGCAGGCTTTAGAAAATCAGTCAACAACTGTCATAATGGTGGTCATACCCTGAGAGGTAGGGAGGCCCATAACGAAACCCACGGCGACATGGGACAAGGTCGGCGAGGAATCCCCAGTGGTTGCAGGAGGCCCGCCTGCGGACGATTAGACGTCTTATTTCGAGCACAGGCTGGACAAGCAGAAACATACTCCTTGACATCGTGGTGGAGCGTGGGCCACCAGAAGCACCTGGCAATCGCTGTGATGGTCTGACTGACCCCGGATGAATGGCAAACTTCGAGGAATGAAACCAGGTTATAAGCCGGGACCGAACAGCCATGGGAACGAGCATGCGGTTAGGTGGCCTTGTTCCTGGGCCCGGTTCAGCGAGGAGAGCCTGCCGCAAGCAGTCCTCAATCTCCCAGGTCACGGCCTCAACTGTGCAACAAGATGGCAGGATGGGCGCAGCCTGCTTCTCAGAATTATCCGAGGTAAATTGTCGTGACAATGCATCTGGCTTGGTGTTCTTGATACCGGGTCTATAAGAGATCAACAGGTTAAAACGGGAAAAGAAAAGTGACCAGCGTGACTGACGAGGGTTTAAACGTTTAGCAGCCTGAATATAAGGTTTTTGTAATCAGTCCAAACCAGCACTGGAAGCTCTGCACCCTCCAGCCAGTGCCGCCACTCCTCCAAAGCGAGCTTAATGGCTAACAGCTCTCTTGTCTCCGACATCATAATTTCTCTCCGCCACCAATATATGGCGAGATAAAATGGCGCAGGGGTGGAGTTTCTCATCCCCGCTGTGGTGCTGGGAGAGCACCGCTCCCACCCCAGTCTCCGAAGCGTCGACCTCCAAGGTGAACTGCTTGGCTGGGTCCAGGTGGATGAGCACAGGAGCCTGGGCGAACTTGTTCTTTAGGGTGATGAAAGCAGCCTCAATCTCCGGAGTCCAGGTGAAAGGAACCTTAGTAGACGTCAGGGGGCTGGCCGTGCGACTGTAGTCTTAAATGAACCTCCTATAAAAGTTGGCAAATCCTAAGAATCGTTGTAGCTGTTTCCGGGTGGTAGGAGTTGGCCAGTCCTCCACAGCCTTGACCTTGTCGGGATCAGCGCGAACCTGTCCACCCTCAAGGATGTATCCCAGAAAGCTGATGGACTGCTGATGGAACTTGCACTTCTCGGCCTTCACATAGAACTGGTTTTCAAGAAGGCGTTGCAGAACCAGACGTACATGACGGTGATGCTCTGCAAGAGTTCTTGAATAAATTAGGATGTCATCCAGATATTCAAAAACAAACACATTCAGAAAGACCGGTAACACGTCATTCACCAGGGTTTGAAAAACTGCAGGAGCATTACATAATCCAAAAGGCATCACCAGGTATTCAAAATGTCCCAGCGGGGTCTTGAATGCCGTCTTCCACTCATCCCCCTGGCGGATCCGATCTAAGTGGTAAGCATTTCTAAGATCAAGTTTTGAAAAAACAGTTGCCCCATGCACAGGTTCAAAGGGAGACGAAAGGAGAGGTAAAGAATATTTATTTTGAACAGTTATAGCATTCAACCCTCTATAATGAATACAGGGATGTGAGGAACAGTCCTTCTTACCAACAAAAAAAAAAACCCTGCCCCGAGGGGAGACGAGGATGGCCGAATAATGCCGGCTACGAGCGATTCGGCTATGTAGTTCTTCATTGCCACCCTCTCCGTTCGTGAGATCTTATAAAGCCGGCTGGAAGGCAATGGAGCACCTGGTAACAGATCAATGGCGCAGTCATAGGGCAGGTGAGCAGGGAGAGAAAGAGCCCGTGACTTACTAAATACTGACCTAAGGTCATGGTATTCGTTAGGCACCCGGGTAATATCGGGAACTTCGGTCTCCTCTCCCTCCTTATGATATCTATGTGAGACGGCTGACTGCAGGCAGGACGACAAGCACTGAGTGGACAAGGATTCAATCCTTATTTTTTGCCAATCTAGATGGGGGTTGTGGGCCTGTAGCCACGGAAATCCAAGAACCAATGAGGTCTGGGAAATAGGAAAAACAAAAAGTGATATATGCTCCCTGTAGTTACCTGATAGCACTAATTCGAACAGCACCATCCTGTGAGTAATGCTATGAAGTGTCATACCATCAAGGGCCAGAACCTGACGTGGCATGGGCAATAATTCAATCTTAATGTGCTTAAGTTTGACCAGATCCTGGTCTATCTGGCTCAGCTCGCACCCTGAATCTAACATAGCAGTTAAAGGAATTGTCTGTTGATTAACTACTAACGTGGCTGGCAGCGTGAATAATGGGGGTAAACTGGTCTCTCGGTCCGCCAGGTGCCCCATCATAACCGGCGGACCCGCCATTTTGGCCGGACCGGGCACTCTGCTACCAAATGTTCAGGTGAAACACAATAAAAACACTGGCTGGCCTCTCTACGATGCTGCCGCTCATCTGGGAACCGCGACCTTCCTATCTGCATGGGCTCGGCCTGACTCGGTGACTGCATCGGCTGGGCCAGCGGCTGGGGAGGAGTGGCGAGATGCGCTCTAGTAGCGGCCTGCTCAGCATGAGTCCGCCTTCTCTCTCTCATCCTGGTGTCCAGCCGGACTGCCAGGGCAATGTACTTATCTAAGTCCTCGGGCTCATCTAATAATATGAGTCCGAGGACTTTAACGCCTCATCTAGTGTTTGAGAAAATTTTGATTTTAAAGCGCATGAGTTCCAACCAGAAGCTACTGCCAAAGTGCGAAAATCATTGGTAAACTCAGTCAGGGGTCGATTATGTTGTCTTAACTCCTGAAGACGCCGGGCCACACTTGACTGATCCTTGTCTATGTTAAAAGTTAATCTAAAGTCCCTTATAAACTCCTCATATGAACATTCAAACTGGTTAAGGTTGGAGAACTTGGCCTCTGCCCACCGAAGCGCCCTGCCGGTCAGTAAACCTAACACATAAGAAATCTTAACATCGTCATGGGGAAATTACTGAGTGGATCTATTAAACACTAGGGTGCTCTGTAACAAAAAACTACGAGAACCTCCAACCTCCCCAGAAAACTTCTCAGGGCTGTGGGAAGTTGCGTCACGAAGTATGCAGAAGTTATTGTGTTACCGGAGGCCCCACAGTGGGGTGGGTCTAACGGTTAGTGAACACTGCATTAGCGCTGTCATCTGCTCTAGCTGTTGACCGACCTGCTGTTGTTGATCCAAGAGGGAGCGAAGGGTCGAACCGTGGGCCTGGATTAATTGGCCATGCTCAGAAACGGTTCTCAGAAGAGTCTCTGCTGGGTCCGGTTGGCCTGAGTGTTTTGTCATCATTTTTAAGGCAGACTTGACCCACATGCAGAAAACACTCAAAAGACAGAGAAATGTTTAAGATATTTATTAATAATGCAGAAAGTACGTAGAGCGAGGAAACCTGGCGGGACGTCAGACTGAAAGAAGAAACGACAGAAGGTGAGTTCAGATAACGGAAACAAATAACTGTCAGTAAGGTGAGGCTTACTATTTGTGTGGATCCATCAGGGGGAAGGTTTGTGAGTCTGGAGACTGTGCAGCCGTACTGATTCTGATTGGGGCTTATCAGATGATCCAGGAGGAATCGTTGGAGGGCGGACCAGGTTCGCTTTACCAGACAGATGGTTTACCAGAGCAGCAGCCAGCTGGGGAAAATATCCAGAGTCCAAATTACAGTCTATGGTTTCTTTAGAAGATCTCCAACAAGGAGCGAGGTAAGGCTTCCTAGAACAAGGTAAACAAGGAGTTAGTCAGGATTTCTTCAAGAACAATTCTTCAAGAGTTTCAAAACTTGAGGCCAGGTAGAAGTACCACAGTGGGCAAAACACTCAGGCGTAGAGGTGCTGGCGAGCCACCCTGATATAGTCCTCCAGCTGATGAGGCAATGATGTACACCTGTCAGCACACTCGGTCCTCGGCTCCCGTAGCCCCTAGTGGTGGAAAACGTTAGCAGCAGGCAAGGTGAGCAACCAGAATGACACTTTTGTGTCCTCCTGAATGAGGTTGTGAAAGGTCTGTTGCAGTAACTTTAGTAGGCCGGCCATTCCTTGGAATGATCACCACTGTTCCATGTTTCCTAAATTGTATATAATAACTCTCGCTGGTTTCTTAGTGTCCCAAAGGCTTAGAAATGCAACTCTTTCAAGATTGATAGATGTCAATGAGTCTACTTCTGCCCCGCTCAGGGGTGTTTTTGAGATCTTTTAGCCTACTTCATGGGTTCTGCTTAGGTGATTTGTTGACTGCAAGGCTTTAACCTATACAGCCATAATTTACAACTTTGTTGTTTTACTTCATGAGCATGCATTATTCTGCAGTCTTTTACCTGTTGTGCATGCATTGTCTGTGCATGTTTTGAGTCATCAAGACAAATGGCTGACATTGTTATGATGCATGTTCCTGCAAAATATACAGGAAATGGGACCCCAGGTTAATAGTTTTGAACAAAAAAAAATGATGAGATGCAGACACACACACAGATGGGGCGCGGACACAGAAGACCGCTATGAAGTCTTCCAGCACTATAACTTAAACAGGGAGAGAAACTTTGTGTGTTTGTTTGTGCCGATAGCACAGTCTACCGCTGCTTTGTTCACTTTTCTGGCATCGGATGAGCCCAAACTCAAGAACAGATGACGGGGAGAGGGAGCAAACAACCTCCCACTAACCCCCTCCTCTCTGGACTCGGCCATTTGGCTGTCAGATGGACCTCAATAGAAAGAGAGCAAAAAATAAATAAAAAATAGGGTAAGCGACTCTCAAATGAAGAAAGAAACAGGGACAGAGGAGACAGTGTTTGTCCAAAGGAAGAGGATGATTATATCTGTTGGAAACTTTAGAATAAAGAGTAGTTTCTAAGGAGAGAGGGGAAAAAAGCAATGTTGAAGAGGGAAAGGAAGGAGAGAATAAGGAGGAGGGGGCGAAGCTGAGGGGAGTTGTCCCTCTCAGGACGCAGAGATCATAAAAACCCTCCTCCTCCATAGCTTTGAACATTGCCACAGTACTCGCATGCTATACAGCAGTGAGTGACTTTTTTTAACTTGGGTGAATTACACATATACACTAAACGTGCACAGTTCAACAGAAACGGAAAGCAACAGTGATGGGCTGGGAGCATGGAAACTCCCATTGATTTCTACAGACACTTCTCCTGGCTCAAAAAGGTGAGGGCTGCATGCTTTTCGTGTTTGTGTTTTTCATGTTTGTCAATGCTGCACATTCCACACATTAGATTGATGCCCTAAAGAAGTTTTTTATTGGCTACAAGCAGGATTAGTGCTGTTTAAAGGGAAGGTAGAAACTCTTCCTCCCCTGATAGAGTTGTTGATCTTCTTTGGATGCATGTCATTGTCCTGCTTGCATTGTGTTCTTTCCTGGCAACAGACTGTTTTCTGATATAATTTCCCTTATAGTCCAAAAGCTGAGCTTCATCTCCAAGTTGTTCTTGAATAATGAAGACACTCCTCACAAGGTTTGTGTTTTCAGATCAGAAGCATTATCCATCAGCTGATGGCCATTGACATAGCTGTGGCTGATACGGCATGATTTAATTACAGAGGAAATGTGACGTTTCAACTGTGGTTAAGAAATGACATTGTATGTTTCATTGATAGAACAGTTTATCTTCAGTTGAAGTTTATGTTCTGTTGTCATGAGTTTCATTGACCTACATTACTGTGCAAAGGTTTTTAACCATCCCTAATGTCGTTATTCCATGCCTAAAATCGAAAACACTGTGTTGCAATTTTTAAAATGGGTCTTTTGAACGTCCTTTAGATTTTTTTCTTTTTTTTACTAATTTTATTTCTTTAACCAACTATTTCATAACCCCATTTTGTGCCCACTCCTTTTATTTTGTTTATGTATCCCGGTTTGTCCCATTAAGATTGCATCTCTTTTACAAGAGACACCTGACCAAGACTGCAGCAACACAGTTTCAATACAAAGGTCACACTAAAGAGGAGTAAATCACATTGCACACAACTAGTCTAGGCTCCAGATGTTTTAACAAGGCTTTAAATGAATTAAGGGGAACTGAGTTTTATTTAACAATTATTTATAATATCTATTGTTTGCTTCCTAATTAAGACAAGTTCAACGAGAACAAACAGAGACTTTGTAAATTTGCTGGACTGCAGGGACTGATCATATTTCTTTGTGTTAAAAAACAGGGGCAGCAGAACGATGCACCCTACTTTTAAAAATGGCGGAGCAGCTGCTTTGCTTGCTCCATTATGTATACATATATAACTCACTTTTCACTCACCTTACCAGGAATAATAATTTTCACACCCATCGATTCCAACCATTGTCAATATCTGCTTAATCTATTAGGGGTGGGGTGGTGCTGTGCTATTTGCCCAGCTCCAGCATTCAGTGGGCAAGAGGCAGGGTACATTCTCACCAATCTATCACCGGGTAACACAGAGACATACAGGATCAACAACCCTGTGCACACACTTACCTGTTTATAGAAAACAATCAGCCTAACTTGCATGTTTTTGGACTTTAGAAGGGACCTGGAGTACTCTGAGAGAACCCACATATGCAGAGCAGAGAACATGCAAACTTCATTAAGAAAGTCCAAGATTTGAGCTGAAGACCTTGGTGTAACAGTAATCACAACTGTTCCACCGTGCAACTCTGACTTAATTGATGAGGACATGATGGTCTGACGAGAATCAACATCAGTTGATATTTCAACACAAAATGGTAACATTGGATGTGTTTTTTCAGAATATGCATTTAAAGCACTTTCTCGAAGGCAGTGAGACATTTATTTTTTTTTTTAACCAAAATCATTAAAAGTAGGTGGTGTGCTTCATGCGGTCATGCATTCTTAGACACTGGGATCATAAATTGAGTTCCACCCTCTCCAGCAGTTATAACTTCCATGGTAGATCCTTAGCATATATTTTCCCTTTGCAATACTGTAGATTTATGCAGTGAGGATATGTGGAACTCTAACATACTTTACTCTAAGTGGACACTAATCATCATAAAGCAGGTCAGAAATAGATTTAAAATTACCAGTTCCCACATCCATTATTGGTAAAATTCACTGAAACTTTGTGAAAAAGATTGTGAAAATTTATACTTAATTTGTCTGCTTACATTCATAATGGTCACGGTAAAACTGTCAAAATAGAGGAGATTTCTAATGTGTTTCTGGTCTGACAGTTTATTTTATTCGAGTATTTTTCAGGGGATTATGCCTTATAGTCACAGACATCATGTTACTTTTTTTGTTGCCTGGATCCAAAAATAAAACCTCTCACTTCTTGAAAAGTATAATTTAGATTAAAAATGCATCTTTTGTCCACTTCACTTCCCTGTCTAGAATTTTTTTTTACATTCATGAGTTGTTGATATAGTTAGGCTGATATAGTTGTTTACTCAGCATAAACAAGTAACCAACCACTGTTATACAAACTTTACCTTTTCTATTTTTATTGCAGTTAAAACGCCCCAATTATAATATTTTTGTCCCTTTTTTAATTTTAGTAATTTAAGATTAGGCAATTGTCCATAAATAGTCGATATCTGATACTCCACTGAAGGTAATGAAATCCGTGCCATGGATCTGCTTGATTTTTGTCCCAGACCCAATTTGTGCAGGACATTTGTAACATGCTGCTCCAACAAAAGGTTTTACGTGGTTAGAAAAGCTACTGTATTGTACACCTCTTCATCCAGAACATGTAGAACATCATAATTTATCTGACAAGACATATCAAACTTGACTTATAGAGCTACAGTCTTTAATCAAATCACATCTTGTTTAATGGGACAAGTTTGTTTAATTTGCTGAGGTGCTAGGCTATTGCTAGCATTTTTACTCTCTGTTTTGATATGACTCGTTGATAATTCATCTTGTGATGTATTTCAGTGTGGTTCCAATTAATTGTGAGTGGATAAACCTTACAGAAAACGTTACTCTCCTTCAGAAACCTTAACCTCTTAAGCCAGAGGGTCCCCTTACAAGAGGACTTAGCCTCTTTAGCTGTAGCTGACTAACTCTGAGAATGACACACACTTCATATGTCCAGATCTTCATCTGAGATTCCTCTACAAAAGTATCTACTTCATTCTTATATCCACTGACCAAAGCTCAAACGCCATGCAAAAAAGCATGCAGACAGCCAAAATGCAACTTATGACCAAGAAAGTGAACTGTTTTTCATTTTCTCTATTCACCCTATTCATTATAGTTTGTTTGCATATATAGTGTGGAATTAGAGTGTGAAAATAAAGAGTGCTGAAAAAATAAAAATTGTGTTTTTTTGGGGGGGTGGACTGTTGTTTTATGACCAAATATATAATGTTGATGACACTGTTACTGTCACTGAATTTGGACATAGACAGGATAGGTTTTCACACATTTACTCAAAAGTTTTGAGTTCTCTATTTCTTTTCTTTCCATTCTTACCCCAGGCGATGACAGAACGATAACAACAGGCTGCCCTGGTTTCTGTTATCAGCCCTTTCAAGTGCTGTGTCACCATCCTTACATGGTTCTGCCTCTCTGAAGTCTGATGGGAAAGTCAGTGATTACAGCAGATTTTCCACTTGAACGACTTTCCAGAGGTTACAGTGTAACATTACTGCAAAACAAAATTTAAAGATGAGACATTCATAGAGCGTATACAGAAATGCTGTTTCTATATTTATTTCCTTGCTCTAGTATCTTGGTGTTTGAATGCAATAAGATACGAGGTTAAATGGTTTCATTTAGTCACATCCGGTGGGTAATTCTATAAAAATCCTCAGACCTTTCTGACCTCAGCCGCAGATGATGAATCAAGATATACATGCAGATTTTTAGGTCTTCTGTCTCCAGTCTTAAACACACAATAGATAATTGTACAGCTAATTTATTTTTTGTTTTGCAGTTTATGTTCACATTTTCCAGATTTGCCAGATAATAAAACTTGGAATAGGGGGTCAAGAATTAACGTGCCTGTCAAGGGCTTGTGCTTGAAGCTTGACAGTTGTTGCTCTGTATGCAGCACCAGAAAGCAGTTTGACTCAAATGGAAAACAAAGATGTTTGTATCCTTTTCAAAACTGGGTTGTCGGCGTGGTGGCAGGAAGGGCCAGCTACAATAGAGTGGCCACACATTTTAGGCCTCTGGCTTTCATATGATTTGACTCTCACAAATAATTACGATGATACCTTCTAAATGTAGTTCATTTCTGAAATACTTTGTATGTATTAATGTGCATTATGTTACATGAAGGGTATAATAGATGATAATTGACAGTATCATGTATAAATTGTACATAGCATGTTTTGTGGGATTTTTTAATGAAACCATTGTCTTGTTTAGATAATTTTGTAGGTGCCTTTTGCCATTTTAGCCGTAACCAAAACATGTGTTTGCATTTCAAAACAAATTGTTCAAAACACATTGTTGCCGCTTGAAGCGTTAAATCACGATTCTTGTGAGGTGTGCTGTAAAACCAAGCTGCAAACAGCTGATTGAAATTGTGGTACTTTGTGATTCCCCTTTGCTTTACTGGAGACAAAATGCTAAATGTTTTTATCGGTAATAAGGTTAATTTCAGCTTAAATGCTGGGAGATCCCAAAGAGTTCCCAGGCCAGAAGGGATATAAAGTTCTTCCACTTACATCTGGGCATAGCTCAGTATCTCCTCCCAGTGGCATAGGCCTTAAAACCTTTAGGACTCTGGAACCCTCACAAAGACTGCTTGTTTTTTAAAAGGGCCTTAATAAATTGAGATGGTGGTATTAGGACATCTTTTTGCAGAGATTTTGAGATAAATACTGTAATACAATTTGTTTAAACAAACCACACAAAGTTCATTCAATGTACTACAGTCCTTCACAGAAACACTATATCAAACAGAGGGAGGATCAAACATTTTCTACAAGAGAATAGCGACATAATGATGTGGCTTCTAGTTGCTTCTCAGGTTATGGAGCACCAAACCGTTTTTTTATAGAACCAGTTAAGAACTGGCTTTTGCACCAGCCCTGGTTAAGCACTTGAACCATTTTGATGGTCAAAACCAAATTCTGATTAAACGTCTGAACCATCTCCACTGTCATTTTGGTGCAAAGCAGCAGCTCTACTCTGAACTTCATTTTGGATGATTAAACTCCTCAACATCTCTAAAGCTGAGCCCAGCCACCCCACAAAGGAAGTTCATTTCACCCAGGATTATGTTATTTTAATCATTTTTCATATCTCTGTACTTATCATCTGCCCCATTCTTGTCACTTGGAAAATGGACACAGAAACACTTACCTTCCTCTACTTGAGGTAAAGGCCCATGACTGGCCTGGTGCACATCCCTTCCCCCTCTAGATTGAGAAATGTTGCATTTAGAATTTATTTCCAATAAGCCTTCAATCAAAACAAAAAAAATTTGAATTCACATAGAAAAGACAGCATCATTTGAAAGTATTGAGCCCATAAAAATGTCTGTTAATATCTAAACATGGCTAGGATTGATTAAATGGGCTATCGAAGATAATGTTTTTGTTGAGCTAAGTTTGGACAAAAATTTGCAGCACATTTTTCAGTATTAAATAGGACCTCAAAACATTATCGCCAGCTTACATAGTGTTATTTTATCACAAGAAATCTAGACTAATAATAAACTAGTGCAGAAGTGCCACTCCAGTCCAAAGTCCAGTTTCATTTAATCATCTAAAGTAAGACTACTTCTAACATTGAAATATATATGACATGACAAATGGTTTACTTCTCAGTTAGAGATGTGAGCTCACAGGTTTTCTCAGCTGTAAAGCTGACAGAAGCCGAAAGCATCTTATGTCCAGTTTCTTTTGGAAAATCCCTGTTGACAGAGAGAGTTTAGGGACTAGCGGCTTTAGACCAAAAGACTGTAATCTTAAAAGAAATAGAAACTGTTCCATCAACTCTTCATTCACAGTTGCTTTGCTTGAGTTTTGTTTTCAACTCTTGAGTTGTTGAACATTTAATTCTGGTAAGAACTGAGAAAGATTTTGACCCAAACATTGTCTCTTCTTGAACTGGATTAGATGCTAGATTCCATTTCTATTTCTAGAGAAGCGCCTGATACAGCTTCCTTTGCTGTTCTTTTCCGGTTTTGCTATAGGGGCTTAAAATATATCCATAACAGTTTATATAAGATATGTTTCATTACACTCAAAGGTCAGAGGAGAAAAGTCTTATGAAAATGTTGTTGCAGGCCTCCGTGACAGTGTGTGTCTGTTTTAAGATAAATGAGACTCAGATGATGTTTCATAGGAATGCATCATGTGCTTCGAACAGGGATGATTCTCTGAGCTCGTTGTGGTCATGTTTGTTTGCTTACCTACAGTAACCCTGAAAAGTGACTGTTAAAAAAAAAAAGAAAAATCAGTTCACTTCAAAAATCACCAATATTTTTAACAGATGGGACTCAGTAGATGATTGGAGGTAAGAATTTGTGACCCCATAGACAATATACAATGTGCTACTTTACAACATACCAATGTACTCGTACCCCATAGAACTCGTTGTTAGTCAGCTTTCTGAAGAAAAACAGCCTCCAGCATGTGTTAAATTTACTTTCTCACAATAATCTCTGTTATGTATGTTTTGTCGGGTGGAAAACCTTGGACAGACTACGGTTCAGACACCTGCAAGTAAGAGTGCACAGGTGTTGAGGGCTATCGACAAATTACTCCTGCTAGCTCATGCTCATTTGGCAAAACATGGACTTTCACCATAAATCAGTGGAAGTCGCACACTTAACCAAAGGTTATTTGAAAAACACATTTTTCTCCAAAATTAACTTGCATTTTATCAAAGCCTACAATATCTCCTTTTCCAATTATTGTTGTCTTCTCCTTTATTTAGTGGCACCAAAAAACTTGCAGTTTCTGATCTCAAATAGTACAACACTGAAAAATATCTACTGCAATTAATTTTACTTTGCAACTCGCGCAAGGGTTTCTAAAAAGGAAGATTGTTCTGCAAACACAAAAGAATTTATATTTGTCAAGAAAAATGTGAGTTGCAGGAATACACACCATAAATGGTGGAAAGTTACCTGTAAGAAACAGAAAGGCATTTAAATCACCTCATAAAGCTGCCTGGTTTGTTATGAGAAATTGTGGAATGTAAGATGTAAGTTGAAGTTTTTAAGTCTTCTCATAAAGTCTCTTAAAGTTGCATATGCATTTCTACTGATTGTCTAACTAAATTGATTTTCTTCTCACTCTTCAAAAGAAAACAGTGACAATCACAGCTTGTGTTGAGCCACATTCCTGCTAAATAGTTTCATTGGCTTGTTCTCTGTGAGGTATTTTATGCGTTGGTGAGAGATTTAAAGAACATGCTTTTCAGTGTGTTTTTCTGGGCTTTATTAGCGTCTTGTATTTGGATTTAATATATTTTACCATCTTTCATTGGACTAAATTTTAAAAGATCAGATGGACCTTAAGGCAGCTTAAAATGGTCCATATCAGTCAGGCTAAACAAAGCTCAACGTTTAATGGCTTTGACTTGGAAGAATTGGGACTTCATCAGAAAACTGGAATTAATGTCAGTTTTTTGTAACCACACCATAAGGTTTCATGCTTCTTCTGTAAATTTCCTAATTAATCTGCATGCTACTTTCTTGTGCGTTGTGTCCAGGTGAGCATCTGTTCTCCAGCCAACAATGAAACCTTTCAGGAACGGCTACTTCGACTAGAAGGAGACAAGGAATCTCTGGTGTTGCAGGTCAGGGCTGAATTTTCCAGTAATTATAAACATTTATTGAACAATATACAAAGTTTTACATCTCATGTTTATTTTCAGATGGTAATTTAAATCCATAACATGTCTTTCGGGCAGGCTTTTGCCACACCATCCCAGCTTCCATAGTCTTTAATCAAGGAACTTCAGATGTTTTGTGTTATTTCATTACAAATCATGCCCAGACACTTCCACAACCACATGTGAAAACTGACAGGTTCTACAGTAACTATAAATGTCAAGACTGTTAAACTTAAGCAGGAGATGATTATAGGTGTCAGAACTATGTGTTAACAGGTTCTCTATGCGCTCAGATCAGTTTAATAGCTGGTTCAGGCAGCTGTGATCTCCAGTCTGTGTTTAAATTCTTTAGATTTAATTTGCTGTTATCATACTGCACCTCTGGCTGCCTTTTCCTGTCTGTATTTGTTTTGCTCTTTGAAAACCACCAGCTTTTTACTCCAGTGAACACACCCGGTTGAACGACCTCGTCTCACAAAGCTATCATACAGTCCATATCTCATTCCTTGCCACCACCTCTCCCCCACATAACAACTCGTTACACATTCCTCATCTGACATCAGCTCTGATTGGCTGATAACCAGGATGACCGGAGCTTCTGTTTCTTTGACAGAGGATTTAATTGGCTGTTG
Source organism: Girardinichthys multiradiatus (assembly GCF_021462225.1). Classification (NCBI taxonomy): domain Eukaryota; kingdom Metazoa; phylum Chordata; class Actinopteri; order Cyprinodontiformes; family Goodeidae; genus Girardinichthys; species Girardinichthys multiradiatus. The sequence goes on along the minus strand of NC_061795.1, from coordinate 41,673,081 downwards.
ACAGTTTGTCCCTTTCGTGGGTTTCCGCTTCACTTTCTCCTTACCTGCTTCTGCCTCAGGAGTGCATATGTGAGGTGTTGCTTGGCTTCAACCTTTATTTCTCTTTATGTCAGCAGCGGATAAGCACTCTGTGGTTAGCTTATAACGTCCCTGTGGTTCAATAAGGAACTGTTTTTTGTTTGTTTGTGTTCACCGGAGGTAAGAAGTGTTACTTTAAACTTCCTATTTACACTATATACTGTCCTGCTGAAGGTGTTTAAAGTAGTTCTTGTCTTGGTGATAAGATGCACTTATTTCGTTTATCAGGTGGAAGTGATTTATGTGTTTCCATGCCTAGTTGTATCTTAAATGCAACTCATTACTTTTACTGACATTGTTAGAAAAGACGGGAGGTTAGATCATTTAACGCATGTTGAGTGAAAAAGTTGGCTGTGAACAGGTCATGACTGCAGGGCTGAAAGTCAGGGAAGTGACAGAATCAGCTGCTGTCAGATGGATTTAGCACACTGCTGTAATGAAAGAAGGGTGGAAGTGTCTTTGGCAAGAGGTGAATGTGTTGTCTGTGAGATTATAGGAACTGTGCAACACATTCCTGAGTGACAAGTTGCTGAGTAGCTGAATGTTGCTGTGGAGTTGAATGTTGAGGTATGCCAGGATAAATGTATTGAGTTTATGGAACTTACAGACGTAAACTACCTTGTAGAATAATCCTTACCTCTTGAACTTTTTCACTCTTTGTCACATTACAACAACAAACTTAAAAGTATTTTATTGATATTTTATGGTATAGCATGGAATTGTGAAGTCAAAGGAAAATGATGCATGTTTTTTCAGCTCCCCTGAGTCACTATTTTGTAGAAGCTTCTTTGCCAGCAAATACAGTGCAAGTCTTTTGAAGTAGGTCTTTTGCAGTTTTGGAAATCTTGGGACTGAAAATTTGTACATTCTTCTGTGCAAAATTACTGAACCTCTTTGATTGGATAAGGAGCTTTTGTGAACAACAATTTTCAATACTTGTCACAAATTCAAGGTCTGGACTTTGACTAGACTATCCTAACACAGGAATATGTTTTGATTTAAACCAGGAGTATCCAATGTGTGGAGTGGGGTCCATTTGCGGCCCTTGGATGGATTTTGCGCAGCCTGCAACCAATGTTAAAGAATGGTTCTAATTTGGCCCATCAGCACAATTTGTTGGTGGAGATAGAAATTTTTTTTTTAGTGTGAAACTTTCACTGATGCAAGGCCTTTCAAAAAAGATGTAGAATAAAGTATTTTAAAATTGTAAAATGTTAGGTAAAACACAAAGGAGCAGTCTACATTTTGTGCTTTCATTTTAATTTCCTATTAGGTAGGACTGTAAACAAACTTGTCAAAAACAAATTTGTCCACACCCATTCATTACACTTGACTGGATAAAGCATTTTCAGCAATTACATTTTGAACACTTATATTGCAGCTCTTGCTACAATGTAAATGTTTAATGTACAATGTATTTAGGGTCATTGTGGAGGTAAACCTCCACCTTGGTGTCAAGACTTTTGCAGCTTCACAGGTTTTCAAATTCCATCATCTTCCTATCAATTCTGATCAGCTCCATTGTCCTTGCTAAAAAGAGCCTCCCCACACCATTATTCTGCCACCACCATGTTTCACTGTGGAAATGCTGTTTTTAGAGGGATGTCTATGACCAATAGTTTTCCTGTAATGTGAAAAACTGTAAACAGTTCGAGGTTATGAATACTTCCAGGTTACCTTCTGCAGCAATGTCACATTTGCTGATTTTGTCTTTTATTTCTTATTCTGTTATAAAAAAATGGAAGATTGGTTTTCTAAGCCAATTACAAGTTTCAATTTATTAAATTTTTGCAGATTTAAAAGTCTAGAGATTTTTGATAAAACAGAATATCTTTACATAAGTTGTGAAACATTTCTAGTTCAATTGAAAATGTGTTTTCATAACAAACAGATTTACATTTTTTTCCATATTTTTCCTTTATCAACTCTGTTACTAAATATATTTTTCTCACTTTTACATCAGTGCCTAAATATATATATTTCATCATTGTTCACCATATTATTGTAATTCAGGTAATATAAAAACTTTCACTAACTATGTGATCTGTTTCATTTCCATTATTAATTTTATTGTAACAAGGCAAATTTTAGCCCAACAGTTTTATCTAATAAAAAGTGTTATATTTGTCTGCTCGTAGCAAAATATAAGTCCCTACAATTATTTCTGACTGAAATGCTGGATTTATGCAGCACGTGACGCTATAAAACCTTATCTTTATGTTAGTGAGCAATAAGTGAAGCTCCAGACACTCCATTTTGAAATATAATGTTTTTATTTGTAGTAACTACTTTGGCTTTAAGAGTTCTTGTACTACTAACTTGAGTGATTCGTAAAAGCGGTAGAGCTGAAAATCGCACCATCCCAGTCACTTGCTGAGCAATCTGTGCCTCCCTAACTTGAATACTGTTTAAATGCCTCAACCAATGATAGCTGTAATTTAAAGTCAATGCCATTGTTATTTTGAGGTTGTTAAGAAGAAAAATGGAAATCAACCACTATAAAGGATTTTGTCCCCTAACAGGTGAGCGTTTTGACAGACCAAGTGGAGGCGCAGGGAGAGAAAATCAGAGACTTGGAAACCTCCTTGGAGGAGCACCGGCAGAAACTGGCCTCCACAGAGGAGATGCTGCAACAGGTAAAACATGTATAACAACAACAATTTGCTTTGGGTTTAAATAGTTCTGGGTTATTTGCATACATTTTTATTTTGTCATCTTAAAGTAGCTAATATTCTATTTTCAATTAAGGCAGTGCTTATAATACATAGTCAGCGATATTATCTTATTTAGGACTGTAATACTTTTTGTGATAAATTAGTTTATTATTATTTAAAACCTGCTTTTGTAAAGTCATATGAGCCAGTCAACTTATTTTCTGCTTTTAGTCATTTCTGGTGTCTCTATAGTTTTTATTCAGTGAAAAAGGGGTAAACAATGTTTCTGATGAAAATTTGAATTCAGAAAAGTTAACCAGGGGGCAGAACAACTAATATCTTTACCTGCATCAGAGTATTTGGTCAGCACACAGCTCAATGTTTACCTGCATTCTTTGTCAGGCAGCTGGAGATCACAATCACATCTTTAACCTGCGTGTTTGTGGTTAAAGCATCTTATCTCATGCCTTTATAGATACCCTACATTCACAGCTTCACATACCCCAAGCTGCAAGTACAGATCTGTAATGACAAACAAATTCCTGGCACTAATGATCTAGATTCAGCTCTACTAACTCCAACTTTCTTTTTAGTCTCTAAATATAATGTGGGAATATGTGTGCAATATTAATATCCCAAAAGACCTTCAGAATGCAATAATTGTCAAATATTAAGCTCTAAGTCTCATGTATTTGCACTTTTCATTGCAGTAGATACTCTATTTATGCCTGCAGTAGATACTTGTTTATTCACAGCAGTTTGCCTACCAAACAGTATGAAATCACTGCTGAGAAATTTCAGCCACTATATATCAAGAATGGCACTATAAGAAGTCACATTGAGTGTGCATTACTCAAGCACTAAGTAAACTGTTTCAGTATTTCTGCTTTATGTTTAGGAGTGTTTGAACATCCCATTGGATTTTGTTCAGTTGTAAAAATGCTTGTAGAATCAAATGTACTTGCAGATTTTTCCCAAGTGGTCTTTATTCTTTGAAACATGACAACAGAGTACCAGGAGGCCAAGATGACACCAAATTGTCCTCTGCAATGGCTATAGGTTTTGGGGCATAACATATTTGCATCATTGAAAATGTCAGGCATATACTTTGCATTGGACAGCAACCATATTGGAAACAGAGCTGCTTGAAAACGATTTAAATCTAATCTTCTCTGTTCAAGGCCCCTAAAAAGTATTAAATACATCCAGATTTTCCATTATAGGATGTAGATTAAATTTAGTCAGGTCTTCTATTTCTGTGTTTGTATGTTACTAACTCTTTCGCCATTGGAAGGTGTGAATAAAGTTTGGCTTGAAATAGAGGTTTCAATAGTGTGCTAAAAATCCCCATCATTAAATGTTATGAATCATACTGCATAGTGTGCGTGGCGTTAAACTTAGACAACCTACCTACAAAAGCAATGGAGTCACATTCAAAGTGACGCAAGTTAACAAAATATAGTTATTTACCTTAAGATATCAATTCAATTTAGTTTTATTTATGTAGCACCAATTCACAACACATGTTGTCTCAAGGCACTTTACTAAGTAAATTCAGTAAAATCATACAGATTTCAAGTCAAGTACATACATTCCACTTAATCATATTAAACAATGTAGTCAGATTCAGTTTATTAATCAAATTAATGAAAAAGTTTTTCTATCTAAGGAAATCTCAACAGATTGCATCGAGTCAGTAACTTGCAGCATTCACTATTAGTAAATGATTTGAAATTTGTCATGTAAGTCAGATCAGTTTTTTTTTATCCATGTACATCTTGAATCTAATTAGTAAAGGTCTATAAAATGTCTTAAAAGGACTTTGAGGTTAATTTCTTACAGCTAGATCACAAACAACACAGCCGCATTGGTTGAAATTAAAATCTGACATCTTATTTTTACCAACTGACAAACCGAATGGCCAAATGTTGGTGCTGATGGTTTCAGCAGGGAGGGAAAATGACTAAATAAAGGAGTGGCAGTTTGTTTTATTGCTTATTTCAGTTTGTCTTGACCTCCTTTGACTCATGTGTTTAGAGCTGAGGTGTGGTGATGTGTATCACACCAACACAAAGTAGGCCTAACAGGTCAAAGATCAACAGTGGTTCCTGGAATGAATTAGGCAAAGTTTATCCTAAAGCACATTACAAATGAGGTGACTTGTCTTTCCTGTTAAGCTAAAGTTGCTGTTAATTATGGATTTACATTGTTTTATTCCTTCAATCAACCATTTGATCAGTCAATTAACCAATCAAAATGTATTTAATTACCACATTTAACTCCTTAATGCCTAAATGTGTATAAAATAATATTTTTATAAATCAGTGATTTGTATTTTTGCTGTAAAACATTTAGGAGAGGTTGTTACCTTGAGTATAGCACACACAGTAGATATAAATGTATGTATTTAGTATAAAAAAATTAGACAGTTGGGCAAATCTTTGACCACTAGACAGCAGCAAACTGCTTCCAAAAGTATCATTTGTTTATGTTGAATATGCAACAGTCATTGGTAGCATTGGTAGGCTGTGGTTGAGATTAATTCACAACAGTTGCCTAGAAGGAGTTAAGATGTTTTCCACAGACCAAAGTATTTCACTAGAGGTAATTTATCAAACAGTTGTAGGAAAGCATCAAAATCCAGTAAAAGTGGCACCATGTGCCTCAGTAGTGGGGCATGAGCATCAGCTATAGAGGCCACAGTCCTTGGTTCAATTCCGGACCCCGGTCCACTTACTGCATGTAAGTGCAGTAAGTGCCCATTTTCCTGTCAACTTGCTGATGAAAAAGGGCACTAGTGCCACTAAGCAGCAGCCCAATAAAGAAATCGCCTAAATGAAATTCTCAGCTAGAGTTAAAACAAATTAAATTAATTTAGAAACAAATAGGCTGATAACCTACTGAAGAGGCCCTGTCACCTCTGGTTTCGATCTAAGAATATTTAACAGTATCTGCTTTCACCATGGCATCACTGTGCCTGATTGGGCAGCAGACTGGCCTGACCTAATCCCATAGATAATCTGTGGAGTATTGTTATGAATAAGATTAGAGTCTCCAGAGCTAACAATGAAGATAATCTGAAGGCTGCTATTAAAGCAGCCTGGGCTTCCTTAGAACTTCAGCAGAGCCACTGGCTGATCACACATTGCAATAAAGCAGTAATTCACGCAAAAAGAGCCCTGACAAAGTCTCAACAGTATATACTTCACACTATACAGACACAGTTCTCAGTAGGCCAACATTTGTGTTTTTAAAAATCAAATTCTTTAGAAATTGTTTTTACAGAAGATTCTACATTTCTGAGAAACTACATTATAGATTTTCATTAGCTTTAATCCTTATACATTTAAATAAATGCTTTAAATGTCACACTCTTTGTGAAATTATTCTATTCACTTTTTAGTGATGCACATGTAAGTTAAGTGCTCAGAGACCTAAAAATACTGAACTATCCCTATTTAAGAGTATTTTGCTGGTTTTCCCATCCCCACTAAACTAAAAATCAAGCAGCAGCATTTGGTTATCATGATAAAATTCTTCTACATAGTACTGGGATTGACATTATACTTTGCACACATTTAAATTCACTGGAGGATTAATAATGTGCGCTCATGTGATCACTAAAGTTTTTCTCTGGGTTTGGTGTTAAACAGTAAATTGCCAAACTAAATTGCTCAACATCAGACATTTTTCCTTCAGTCAGCATGTTATATATTTGTGAGAACATGCTGATGGTAGCACTTAGCCCAACTGACAGTAATTATAGTCCAATGAACCAAAATAATTTTAGCTACAGTCTGTACTTTTTTAGAACCTGGAGGTGTTTTCATCCAAAAGTTGAAAAATAAAGATGTGCATATTATTTTCATTTTTTTTTAATACTTAGAATTAATATGACACCTTTATATAAATCCAATACAGGTTGGATTGTCTGAACTTGTGTTTTTTACATCTCCTGTGGTCAAGGTGACTAAAACACCACTTTAAGCCAGTTTAAGAACAGATCAGGGCAGGTTTTTCTCCAGTTGTTTTTGTTGACGTCAGCAGACGTCAGACAGAACTCATGAGTTCTTTCTGACTGGACACAAAAGATCCCAACCCTGACTGCCACAGAATCAGCCTTCTGTTTAAACTCCTCAACAGGCTCTTTGTCCTCCATGTTGTCAACACAGAGAGCAAAAAGACCCCAGCTCCTAAAAAAGAAGTCTTATCAGGGTGCAATGCTTTCTCTATCATTCCATAATTTTCTGGACTTATGTAGAAATGCAAAATACAACATCTCAAATTTCATTTGTGCTGCAATAAATCTTTTCCGCAGTCAGTCACAATTTGAGGCTGTCTGAGTTTAGCAGCACCGATATGTGGCTGTTTTACTGGCTTACATGCAGCGGTTAATGACTGCTGATCAAACGCCTAAAGTGATGCGATATGTTTGGTAAAGAGAGATTAAGGTGTGGAGACTGATAATGGTGGTCTGCATCTTTTGTGGTATTTTGTTGCGTCTTCTGGAGCTTCTTAAATTCACTTTGTGTCTATGTAGATGGCAGATTTGAAGGATTTAAGCTGTGGTGACATGTCTGCTTTCTCTGCTGGATTGCTTCTATCTGCATGCAACTAAAATAAGGCTTTAGTGTTATGAGGATTATCCTGGTCTGTGATGTACTGCTGATAAATACAAATATTTCCATGACTGATAACTAAATGCTGCTTGTACAGACAAAACCAGCACCTTTAAACATTTAGGGCCCGATCTTCAAAATTTGCGTGTACAAACCTGCACGCAAACCTGTTTGTGTCAGCAAAGCTGATCTACAAACGAGGTGGTAATCGGATTGCGTGTGCAAAATCAGCGGAACTGCGGGCGCAGACCACTTAGCGCTTCATGAGTATGTGAAACATATGATAATGATCCAAACACATTCATGGGAGGAGGATATGCAAATGTCATCCCTTAACACCGGCAATGTAATTTTCAAAGCCTGAAACGGTTTGCGGGCTCAATTTTTGCGTGTAGATTTAGCACATTTGAAATGCAGGTGCTAAATGGGACGTAAAAATGTCTGCTGTCACTTTGGCCAGAAGGAGGAATAGATAGAATGACAGATGGCAGGGAGAGAGAATCTTCTGTACATGTGCCGTCAGATTTGGCTTGTCAGAAATAAAAATATAAAAAATAGATGGGAATAGAGGATTCTATGTAGGATTGTAGGATTGTCTAAGCTCTGATTTGGAGCCAATCACAAACTAAAGCCACGATATTTCTCCTATGGTAAAACTTATTGCAACACTTCATTCAACATCATTCCAGCGTAACATTGCTGTTAGTGATCATCTGCTGAACATGCACAAATCTGATCATGACAAAATGTGCACATAACTGGTCAAGCCTGTAATCGCACATCATGCAAAAGAGCCACTGCGCTTTGATTTTGATAATATGATTAATAGGAAAAAACTAAAGACATTATAAGGCAGATTAAATCCTTCATTTGCAAACTGGATGCTAAAGTCACTTCTTAGCAGGTGAAAAATCACCATTTTAAGGCAGCTTCTCCATGTGGTGATAAAGACAGTGTATGCTTTAACCTTGTCACTAAACAAGCATAATTGACAGTAATGTTATGTCATTGCAATCGGAGCTCGATCAGTTTGATTACGATGCTTAAATGTGAACACATGCCAGGGGAGGGTTTTGTTTATGCAGTAAAAAATTATTTTGTCACCAAAAAACAATTTAAACAATCAAACATGTTGTATATCGTTAAAATATTGGTAAAACCAACAAAACGAATTCAGTAAAATCATTGGAAAATAATTTATTTTTACATACATAAATGTTCAATTTTTGCAGGACATTTATGTGACGCTATGTTTTAAAATTAGCAAAGCTATAACATACAGATTGCTAACTCCTACAACAACCTGTTTTTATGTTGCTAATATTACGTTCAGGCTTTAATACATTGTGGCTGTTTATGATAAATTCCGAACTCTTCAAACATATACTCTCAAAAAAACAACAGAACTCAGTGAGTTACGTCAAGCAAGATAAGAGAAATAATCTTGTCAGGGCAGATTACAAACCTAATTTGAATAGCACAACAAAAGTTAACTAACTGCAACAGTCCCGAAAAGCAAGGGCCGAACGGAACAGAAGGAAAAAATCAGCAACTGGATCATTTATAATGATGCAGCGTAACAATACCTACACATTTCTAGCAACACAGCAGAGGATCTGTTTGCTTTTCCTCTTGTTCCAGCCAGTAGCACACACAATTTCCTCATTTAAATAGGGCGGTCTGCACCTGTTTTCCACCTGCTATCCATAGCACGTGCAGTCTTTGAAAATTGCACGCAACATGCCCACTTATTGCATATGCAATTTATTTATAGTACACGCAAATTAGCACCCGCTATTTGGGATCTTTGAAGATCAGGCCCTTAATGTGTCACACAACACCTGAAACTTTTATTTAAACTTATTTTAACTGGGCTTGTTTAGCTGTATAGTAGGTAACTAAATGAAGATTCTCACATGAGAAACACAAACACTGCCTGAAAAAAGGGAATCCTGTGCTGTCCTCTTTACCTGCACCAAGCCCTTGGAACAGTTATTCAATATTATTGATGTCAAACCTCAGTTTTCTCTTTCAGTTCATTCTCTGTGTGTTTACATTTGAATGCACTAGATACATAATTTTTTTTACTTCTTCAATAAACGGTCTAAAGATGCACCATAAGTTTTTGTTCAGCTTTGAAGATTTTCTTCTTTAAGAACTTTAATGAACAACATTCAACAGTTTTCCTGGCCCTCTTGAGCTGAATTAAAAATGTTCACATTTAATCACACTTTGGAACATAAACACATATGCCAGTTGAAATAGTGTTTAAATGAGTGAATATCAAATGTCCAATTGCAAAGGAATGCAAAACACAAGGATCTACGAGCTACATAGCATTCTCTCTCCCTTATGTGTTTTGCTGGCACCGGGGAGCAAGTGAAAAAGCCTAAACTTTCATGACAGGGACATGTGATTAAGCAGTGCTGAAAAACGGGAGTAAAAGTAAGCTGAACACTGCTTTTGAGAGGCTCGTTACCACATAGCTTCAATTCAATTCAATTCAGTTTACAGGTCCTTCTCAAAATATTAGCATATTGTGATGAAGTTCATTATTTTCCATAATGTCATGATGAAAATTTAACATTCATATATTTTAGATTCATTGCACACTAACTGAAATATTTCAGGTCTTTTATTGTCTTAATACGGATGATTTTGGCATACAGCTCATGAAAACCCAAAATTCCTATCTCACAAAATTAGCATATCATTAAAAGGGTCTCTAAACGAGCTATGAACCTAATCATCTCAATCAACGAGTTAGCTCTAAACACCTGCAAAAGATTCCTGAGGCCTTTAAAACTCCCAGCCTGGTTCATCACTCAAAACCCCAATCATGGGTAAGACTGCCGACCTGACTGCTGTCCAGAAGGCCACTATTGACACCCTCAAGCAAAAGGGTAAGACACAGAAAGAAATTTCTGAATGAATAGGCTGTTCCCAGAGTGCTGTATCAAGGCACCTCAGTGGGAAGTCTGTGGGAAGGAAAAAGTGTGGCAGAAAACGCTGCACAACGAGAAGAGGTGACCGGACCCTGAGGAAGATTGTGGAGAAGGGCCGATTCCAGACCTTGGGAGACCTGCGGAAGCAGTGGACTGAGTCTGGAGTAGAAACATCCAGAGCCACCGTGCACAGGCGTGTGCAGGAAATGGGCTACAGGTGCCGCATTCCCCAGGTCAAGCCACTTTTGAACCAGAAACAGCGGCAGAAGCACCTGACCTGGGCTACAGAGAAGCAGCACTGGACTGGTGCTCAGTGGTCCAAAGTACTTTTTTCGGATGAAAGCAAATTCTGCATGTCATTCGGAAATCAAGGTGCCAGAGTCTGGAGGAAGACTGGGGAGAAGGAAATGCCAAAATGCCAGAAGTCCAGTGTCAAGTACCCACAGTCAGTGATGGTCTGGGGTGCCGTGTCAGCTGCTGGTGTTGGTCCACTGTGTTTTATCAAGGGCAGGGTCAATGCAGCTAGCTATCAGGAGATTTTGGAGCACTTCATGCTTCCATCTGCTGAAAAGCTTAATGGAGATGAAGATTTCATTTTTCAGTACGACCTGGCACCTGCTCACAGTGCCAAAACCACTGATAAATGGTTTACTGACCATGGTATCACTGTGCTCAATTGGCCTGCCAACTCTCCTGACCTGAACCCCATAGAGAATCTGTGGGATATTGTGAAGAGAACGTTGAGAGACTCAAGACCCAACACTCTGGATGAGCTAAAGGCCGCTATCGAAGCATCCTGGGCCTCCATAAGACCTCAGCAGTGCTACAGGCTGATTGCCTCCATGCCACGCCGCATTGAAGCAGTCATTTCTGCAAAAGGATTCCCGACCAAGTATTGAGTGCATAACTGTACATGATTATTTCAAAGTTGACGTTTTTTGTATTAAAAACACTTTTCTTTTATTGGTCGGATGAAATATGCTAATTTTGTGAGATAGGAATTGTGGGTTTTCATGAGCTGTATGCCAAAATCATCCGTATTAAGACAATAAAAGACCTGAAATATTTCAGTTAGTGTGCAATGAATCTAAAATATATGAATGTTAAATTTTCATCATGACATTATGGAAAATAATAAACTTTATCACAATATGCTAATATTTTGAGAAGGACCTGTATTTATATAGCGCCAATTCACAACACATGTTGTCTCTTGAACATTTAAAATCTAAAGCCAGATCATATCTGTGGTGAAGTGAAATGTTCCGAGGAGATGAGAAGGAAAAAAAAACAGCTGAGCATGTGGCTGTGCCAGCATGCTTTAAATCCAGAAAGTTTTTACTTTGTGTTTTAGTTCAGACTGGTGCGTGAACCGTTAGGGAAATAATGCGACTTGTAGAGAATCTAGAAATCCCATTTCCACTAAAATGCTGTGACTGAACAGTGACACAGAGAGAGGTTGAACAGTTCTGAATATAGAACAAAATTTCAGGAACACTTTACTGTAAAATATAGATGATGGCAGGATTTAAGAGTATGAAGTGTAAAACTGAAAAGTAAACCTGTTGGTTTAATAGACATGACATTTTTAACGTAACAGAATCTGGATCTGTATGGTTGAATGAACCAGCCCTGACATTGGACTTAATTTTTACATCCAAATAATTAAGGAAATTGCCATGTGCTTCCTTCAGCTGGAGTGGACCATTCTAACACATGAATATGCTTTCATCTAAACCATTCTATTGTAGCACTGGCTGTATGTTCCGGGTCGTTGTCCTGCCATAACGTGAACTCCCGCCCTGGTGTCAAGTATTTTGCGGCCTCCAACAAGTTTTCTTCCAGGATTGCCCTCTACCTAGATTTATCTCCCAATCCTAGCTGCATTTATAAGGTGTGAGTGATAAAGTGACTTTTGGTGCAAAACTGCAGTTTAATTAGGGGCATAAGAGTGAAATAAGGCTAAATACAAATGTGTGGCACACTTTTCCGATTTGTATTTATTTTTTAAATTTTCATTTAAATTTTTTCGTCCACCTCAAAAAATTGCAGTGTTTTCCTTAGGTATATTTGTGGCGAGAAAGATTTCTTAATTAGTATGAATACTATTTAACAACAAGTAAGGTACAGAGAGTCCAGACTAGTTAAAGTTAAACTGGCATGTTTTGTATTAGTAGTGTCCCAATAACTGCTGAAGTCAGTTCTGTGTTAATCAGCAAACCAACAAGTAGCTAAGGGTTAGCTTGTGTCAGCTTATTTAACTATGCAATCCTATTTTTTTTTTTTTTTTGTAATGAAACTGGACTTGTTTTCATCCAGACGTTTGCAAGAGCATTTACAGAGTGCATGGCTCAAACACATTTTTTGCTCCATGTCGAGTCTTTTCTTTAGCTATTTAGGTTTATAGGTCGCAGACAGAGTACAGTGTACTCATCATGCCAGAGGTGATTCTCCCACACGTCATCAAACAACATTTCCCAACTAAACTGCTGTTCTGAAACCTTTGTGCATGCTTTAGCAGTGTTGTAATGCAGCGGTGTTAACAGGAAGCAAGAGCAGCACACACCCATATGAACCAAAAGAATTAATATGTCTCCAAAGAAGACCATCATTAAAGCCCCAACAGTTCATCAGGTGCATTTGTGGCAACACAATCCATCTCATCTCAATTGTTTATTACATTGTAATTTAAAATTTCCCTTTGAAATTCAACTTTTTGTTATTTTATCTGCTTCTTTGGATTTTTTGATCATAAAAAGGTTGCAGCTGAAGGAGTTCGAGGAAATCAACTCAGAACATTCAAAAGGCATAGTTGAATGAAGGATGTCTTACTTCAACTTGCTGTAAACCTTGATAAAAAAAATGCTTTTTTACAAATGACTTTCAGATGTTGGGCTGCACTGTGGCACAGTTGGTAGCGCTCTTCCCTTGCTGCAAGAAGGTCCTGGGTTCGACTACGTGCTGGGGTCTTTCTGCATGGAGTTTGGATATTCTCCCTGTGCATGCGTGGGTTCTCACCGGGCACTCCGGCTTCCTCCCACAGTCCAAAAACATGACTGTTAGGTTAATTGGTCTCTCTAAATTGCCCTTGGGTGTGAATGAGTGTGTGCATTCTTGTTTGTCCTGTATGTCTCTGCGATGCCCTGTGATCAATTGGCGATCTGTCCAGGGTGTACCCTGCCTCTCGCCAGTAGACTGCCGGAGATAGGTACCAGCTCCTCCGTGACCCATTATGGAATAAGCGGTATAAAAGATGAACGATCGAAGTTTCAGATGTTCTGTTTTTTTATTCGTTTTTTATGCATTTATTTGTTTGCTGCCAAACTCAGAATTTTTAGTTCAAGTAATGCGTTTCATTGTAGGGACATAAATAAGACCTGTGGATGAGCTGAAAAGGCCTGAAGGTTTAAAATTTAGACGCAACTATTGTAGATACTTTTTATTTTGCTTGATCATTGATCAAAGTACACTGTACTCTAAGTTCCTCTCTGATTTGTATATAAATATATATATATATATATATATATATATATATATATATATATATATATATATACATTAAAAAACATTATTCTGTATTTCCACTGTTCTATATACAAAAAAAAAAAATCCTCACTGAGAGCAAAGTGTACCGGATTCAAATTCCTTGCTTGTCTGTACAAACTTGGCGAAAAAGCTGATTCTGATTCTGATTTAAACCAGATGAGATTGATCTGATTACTATTATATTTAGTAATTTTACTATTTCTAATATAGAGATTACCTCTTTAGAGCAGAGATTTAGACACTTCTGATTGTAACATTTATTTTGTTCCAATTTGGACATGGTCAAAGCCTCTTTAAAGTGATCTATAATTAGGGGTGTAGGATAGGGATGTAAGATTTGGCACATGTTGCTTCTTATAATTTATTAAAAGCAAATGTCAAACAGCTGAGCTGTGGCTGACCACCACAGACATCTGATAAATTACCTTTACATATTGCAGCTTATCCCTCCGTAATGCGATGCTGGTGTTAGATTGCAAACTGACAGTCAGCTGCCATAACTAAGCAGATTCTCTGAGCTGGAGTGATTATGGGCTTTTAACTGTCTGTGTGGCTGTGGTGTTGACACTACTTGTTAACTATGTCCACTTATGCAGCATGGTTGACTGTAACAAATGTTCATTTGTAATATTTGCAGTTACCTAGCATTCATTTTTTAATGCCATCAACATAGTTTGTCCAATCGAATAGACCCTAACGGTCTCTTACACCTCACCACTTTCAGACGCATCCTTGCTTATGCCATTTCCATGACCTGCAGAGTGGTCATGAAAATTAGTGGAAATGTGTCATTTTTTCTGGTCGAGCAGCTGAATGACCCAGAAGTTTACCAACACAGACAATATCACAATGAACTTCTTTGTCTGCTTTTTCCTCTTTCTCACTAAAGAATCCAATGCCAGGGCTTGCCTTATATTGTACCCGTCTATATTATAACTGCAGCCTAAAAACCTTGCTACTTTTTTTGGTCTTCCAGCAACCAGCACAGCCAATTCTGGGCACAATTTGGAGGAGTGTGTCCTCTTTCCCTAAGCTGAACTTCATTCTGTCAAGATAACACACTGCTTTCTATCAGTGGATCATGATGTGCACACCCAATATATGATGGATGACACATCATTATTTTAAGAGGAAACTAAAATTTAGTTGCCAATTTAAATCTTGTATTTGTTAGGGGTTTATTAAAACTAAAAAATACCTTCTGTTTTTAATGTATCACTTTGAGCAAGACTCCATTCTGAGCAGAAATCATACAGAAACCATATCAGAGTAATGCTAAGTATACCTTTTAATGTGATGTTATTTAGAATAGAAAGTCTACAAATTATTACAAAATCACATTGGAAATGAGATAAATAAATAACCATATTAAAAGGCAAGCAAATCAGTCAACATAGAAAATAGGATAAGTTTCTTTCTTTCACCCTAAGATTAAAAAATATACTAGAACTAGAAAAAAGGTAGAGCAGAACTTCCTAGCTCAGTACATGTAAAAACGCACATGTTCATTTTCTTTTCAAGTTCTCTCAGAAGTATTTTAAACGAGATGATGAGATTCAGAAGTTTCTTCGTCACTCCACAACTACTAAGTTTGAAATTCAGAAGAAGCAGAAGGGGAATTGGAAGTAGTTTGGATGAGGAATTGAAAGCTGAGTTCATGCTCAGGAGTGTCTACATCTCTTATCTGCCTCTTTTTCAGACATGCTTTCTTTTCCTCTCTCTACAACTGAAGCACGGTGATATTAATAGTCTGTAGCAAGCCTGTGTGTGCGTGAGAGCATGTATATTTAGCTTTGCGGGGTCTTTAGCCCCTCCAGCAAGCCTTCTCTTAGTGTGGGAAGAACATTGTGCTGAGTGGAGTTCGTTAATCTGCAAAACAGCCAGAAGTACATTTGTTGTTTTTTTTCCAGGAACTGATGAGTAGGACTTCTCTGGAGACTCAGAAGCTGGATCTGATGGACGAAGTGTCCTACCTAAAACTTAAGCTGGTCACCATGGAGGAGACGCAAACCATCACAAGCCCTCAGGAGCCCACAGACACAAAGAACAACAAAGCCGAGGTATGGAAAGTCTACAAACTTGTGTTTTTCCTGAGACAATGTTTTTCTTTTCACTTAAAGATAACAAAAAGTGTGTTTTTGTTCCTGTAAACGAATTGACTTATGACATTTTTTTTTATATAGAAATAGGCTTTTTAGCACAGTTTATCTAACTACAACTTTTTCTATTATTTCCATAAAAAACAAGTGGTTGTGCATTATGTTACACAGTCTGAATCATGTCTAAACCTTATTTATCGGAGGACAAGCCTTTCTTAACTAAGCAGGGTAAATGTGGTCTACAATACCAGTTTTCTTAAGATTTTTCCTAAATTTTCTCCTACTAGTTTTCCTAACCTTCAACTTATCTACTTTATTATTAATATTGTAGATACATGTTGTGTAGTTTTGCTTTTTAGGACCTTCAAACATTCTTCACATAAATATATGCCACTTATTTATTTTCAGCTTTTGTGCTTTTTGGCCTCAGATCCAGCTAGTGGGTCTCGTTAGAAGTCCTACTCAAATGGGATTGTAACGGTATTCATCATTAGCTAATGTGGACTCAGTAAAACACTATGTCCAAAAGCAATGGTGTGGCAGGCACAGGGGTTTCCCATTGGGATCTTCGGGACAAAAACAGAATTTGGGAAAGAAACATTATTCTTCAAAATAGCCAAACTTGTACTTACTAGATGCTAGCAGTATGCCTTGGCTTTTAACCCATTCCTGCTCTTTTGATTTAAACCCTCTTTAGATTTTTGTGTATACTGTCTTTCTAAGAGGCAACTGGTGAAAGTAAACAAAGTTTCCAGCTAATTGCCAGAATGTATGCAGGGAAATAAGTGGCCATAAATCCCCTCGTCCCTTATCTGTGTGACTCACCTGTTGGCTCGTGGCAGATGGTCTCTGGAAGGAGTAGTGTGACTGTTGGAATATGTGTTTAATGTTAACAGAGTCTGAATTTGTTATAAGCTTGTTGGTTTTCAGCTGGTCACAGTGGAGGTGCTGCAAAATAAACATAATATATGATAAAACGAAACCAATAATAAAAAAGTCAACATCGGCGTCTGAAATTTGCAACTCCAAAGTTAAAATTTTGCTTATATGTTTGCAGTTATGACTATCCTGAGGCTTTTGGTCATTTATTTGAATTGAGGTTTTTTTAGAGTGGAATTATTATACAACAGTTTACTGTAAATTTTTAAAACCAGAAAAAAATAATATATATATATCATTTAGTATTTGGTTTAAAGTTTTTTAGTAAATTGCTCAACATTTGCCTTTTGCTTTAACAAGCTTCTGGCACAACATGAAAGTTTATTTAAATAGGTTGATTTTTTTGGTACCATCCCCAAGTTTTTGATAAGATTTAAGCCACAGCCATTATTTATCTGTTCCAAGACCCTTCTGATGCATGTTTGGTTGGAACACACCACGTTGTACCCCACATTATAAATTTGCGTAGGATCTATACTAAAAGTGTACGTAGACCCAAAAGCCGAAAAGGGCGTACACCATAAAAATCCAGACATGCTCGCGCACAACAGGAAGCAATTTCCCCTTTATTAATCACAGCTGCACCTCAACGTCTGGGACCATGGTTCTGCCTCATGTTCTATCCTCTACATGCTCACATTCAACCATAAATGGTCAATGGAAAGCACCTCATGAATGCTAATGTGTATTTTAGTGAGCCAGCTAATCAATGTTATTTCATGGTTAACCATGGCAACCGCTGAGAAAAGAGCAAAGAAATGCAATTTCACCAAGGTACAAATCGAGTTCTTGGTGAATGAGCTGGTAAGTCAAAAAATATCATGCATGGTAGCCTTAGTGTAGAGAAATGTGATGTATTGACTGGTTGTATTAATAATGCCGTCCAGGACAGCACGCATTACTGCGTTTAGCCATGGCTGTTATATCCCAGACCTGTGGATCATTTCACAGAATTATGCTGTTTCTATAAGTGGCTTCAGGTAGAGAGTTCATTAATGGCTGATTATCTTAAACACATACCTGTCAGCTAGTTACCGCTGGTAAGAGGCGGTGGCCAGGAACCCCAGAGTGGTTAACACCTGTAAATGAACAGGGATGGCGTGGTTCCAGCAAGTCGGTCTCTCCGATACCGGACCCAGAGTCAAGAGCAATGCTCTAGGGAGTCTAAATCAGTATACTAGCTAATCATCATCAGGGGCCAAGAAACCTTATTAAATGCACATTCTCCTGTCTAGTTTGTCTTTTATAGATCACAACATTTGCGTGGAAATTGACGCACTCCACTTTCAGGTCCAGTTTTGTGTGTACGCCACGTTTATAAATGAGACCATTGCTCTTTTGCAACAAGAATGCAACAAAAACATTCCAACGCCACGGGAAAAAAGTTACTGGCTCAGGTAATGATGAAATCCTTGATGAGATACAAATCTAAGCACTTAAACTCTCAAACAAGTCAGAACACATCAGTGACATGGTTTAAACAACTGCCATCGAGTCCAAAGTACAAAAATGATGTTGTGATCTATAAAAGGACAAAAATGGTCTCATTAAAACATCTTTTAAAAAGGAGAGCATATTGTACCTTAAGGCCTTTAAAAAAATCACAAGAGTTCTACGTGATGAAAATACTCTCTGCAAAAACAGTTTGTTTTCCTGTTTTATTTGGTTTATCTGGACAGGGTTCAGTTATACAATTTATAATAAAAACAAATGTACATTATTCTAAAGTCAAACTGAGAAATGGGTAAGAAAACTACATGCCAGCACTATTTCTGGTTTTATAAAAGAATAAACCCCATAAGTTAGAAAAATATGATTGTATGATATTCAGAGAGCGACATCAGTTGAATTACAACCTGTTGAGATGATGTAATTTATACAAAGTGAAAAATTGCATGCAGTGTGTTCCTGAATCAGAGTTTCTGTTCAGGTTAGCAGCACGTTTCTGCTCTACTGGAGGTAGAAACAGTCCCATTAAGACCTTCGTGAATCTCTAACAATAATGCTCAAATGCGTGTAGTCCAGCCTTGTCTGTTGAGGAGTCTTTATTTGTCTTGTCAGTTTTCTTTTTGTGCAATTTGTTCATTGTGACACTGCTTCCCGCTGGCATGGCAGATCCTGAGATCTTGCTCTTGTGGCTCAGCCATGTGTAAGCTTGAGCGTGAATAATCTAGGGCTGTGTTTTTACTGAATAGACTTGATGCAGCATTTTAGATGTGCAGAGGCCAGTAATAGAGGGCTGGAGAGTGATATGCATCTGTGGAAACAGACAGAGAGGAAGAGGCAGAGAGTGGAAGGTAACATGATCAGAGAAGATCACAATGGAAAGGATGTGCTGTTAAAAAAAGCCTACTGTACGAGACTCGTACCGTTACCATGAGAGATATTTACAATACAAAACATTTTGCATACAAATGTCAGCTCTCTGATTCTGTTAGGAATCCGTGTTGTGATCCAAATCTCCTGGTGAAATTTATACTTGAAATGCAAGTTTCTCTCAGAAAGAAGATGAAAAGTTGAGATATTTTCAGTTTCATTTCAAAAGTGATATCCATGCAGACAGACTCTCTCCTGGCCTGTCATACTGTTCCAGTAGCTCTGCAGAGCTCATTTGCAGACCACGTCCTATATTCAAAAAAATTGACTAGGCAAATATTTCTTCATGCTGTTTGAATGCTTGAGTACTTGAACATCAAGCATTATCTTATGTGATTTTGATAAACTCCGGCCTCCTGTTTGCAACTGGAAATCAACACAAGCAGAATGTAAGAAAATCTTTTTAATGAATCACCTCCCAGGCAAAACCTTTATAGGTCATCATTGTGGTTTCTGTGTCATATGCATGTGTTTGGGTGGAATGATTAGTCAACTGATTACCTTTGAGTTTGTAAGGAAGAAGTACATCGCTGCATGTGTTTGTGGAAGGTCACTAACCAGACTATTGATGTGTTTAATCACAAATTACCATCATACCTGTGTTTTGCATGAGTGAATTACTAAAAGGAAACATTGTTGGGATTACCAGGGTATCCTATTTATTTATCTTAAGTTAAAATCAAAAGTTAAAAGCAAAAGGACATCAACTTGAAAGACTCCTATTTCATATCGTATCAACTATAAAATACTCCTTCTTACCTTTAAAGCTATTCACAACCTCGCTCCTCCATATCTTTCAAACCTTCACATTATTATACCTGTCCATACCCTCAGATCCTCCTCTTCTATCCATCTCACTGTTCCCCCCGCCCGTCTTGTTACTATGGGGAGCAGAGCATTCAGCCGGTCTGCTCCCCAGCTCTGGAACTCACTTCCACCTGATCTCCGCAACACACACTCATTGCCACACATCAAATCTAAACTCAAAACATATTGTTTAAATTAGCTTATGCATTGTGATTGTAATTTTTCACTGTTTTATTTAACCCCATTTTGTACTTATTTTAATATTTATTTAAATTGTGTCTGTATTATGTAAGGTGACATTGAGTGCCTAGAAAGGCGCCTATAAATAAAATGTATTATTATTATTATTATTATGATCTTCCTTGTTAAAGGGTTTGGATTGTTTGAAGCAGGGTTTTGCATAAACATTACAAGCTGCCAGTAGCTCGACATGCTAAATGAAACAAAAACACAAAGTAAATGTAACTGAATGACACGGTGCAGCATTTTATTTGATCCATTTTAATTCTCACTATTAAAACACAAAGGACTTGCCCTGCTAAAGTACACAGACAACTTAAATACTTTGACTTCAGTTGTGGGTAGTGTTTTTTAAGAACTTGCTTTACTTGTAAATAGAAAAGTGCTCAGGTCAATGTGCCTCCAGCAGAGGTTGGCAACGTGTCTTGTTTGCAACGAGGCTTTTTTGTGCACATCATTTGCTGCCCCAGTTAGTTAGAAAATACATATTTTTCCATGTGAAACACAAATATTCAAGCCAAAATTTGTGAAGGGGAAGTGGAAAAAGAAATTAGATTAATATGACTTAAAAAAATAAAAAACAAATTGTAGAGTTTGAAGTAGGCATAGAGGGTTTCTGGTATCACAATATTTTCTTAATATCTGTCAAACTGTTCCTTTGAATAAAAATCCTATTCATTAGATAATAAAAATAGTTGTGGAGTGACCAGATTTATTTCTAACATTATTAAGTATAGTAGCACAGCGTCCCCCTCCCCAACCTGTTGCTCTATCATGCCAGTTGCTCTTAACACTGCAGTTCATTGGATATTTTAGATGTGTTATGGCTAAAACAGACCCCTTTTTATTCCTCAGTCTGCATCAGATGGCTGTAATGATTGGGCTTGTTCAGCAGAGTCAGTTTTGCTGTATGTGTTTAATTACAACAGTTAGTTTTTATGGGCCTTGAACCATCACAGACTAACTGCCACACAGTGTAAGATACCTACTGCTGGTAACAGCTTCACAAAACACCACTCTGAAGAATGTGTCCCTGTTTAAATATTTTGTTAATGGGTCATGTTGAGAAAGGTCCCAAGGCAGAGTCTTGTCAATATATCCTGTCAGACAAGATATTTCGGTTTTGGGTTTTGCCTCTGCTGCCAAAGTGTCCTTATAGTCCAGCATTTAAACAATTCTACCTAACAGAGGTAATCTCTGTTAAGTTAGTACTTGATTAGTTTAGAAGGAAGACATTCTCTCTAATCCACTGATATGCTCACTCATATATGACGTTTATTCTGCAAAGCTGTGTTCTTTAGCTTTTGTGACAGAGAGATGGGAGCTGTGACTAGTCTGCGTTTTGTCAATAAAGCTGATGATGTGTGTTTGTGTGTGCGCTTGGCAACAGCTGCAAGGCTCCAGTGAGCTGTCAGGAGGAATGATAGGCATCCATTCTGAGCATTCCTGGGGGTAAAACACTTTCACCTCAGGAAACCACACCAGCACGACAGAGGAAAACTTGCTGCCAACTGACGACCGCCTGGGAATGGCGCGTTTTGTTTGATGGCGCATTTTTCAGGTTATGCAACAGACTTCTGAAAGATTTCACATGACTGAGATGAGGCTGTTTTATATATGTGTTTTATATATAATGTTTTTGGTCTAAAAAAAGATATATTTTTTTTGTTTGCCCAAATAAAAATAAAAATGTACTTAGCTAGTTATTTGTTGAGTTAATTAGTTTTGTGTCTACTGTTTAGCAACTTTTTGGCACTTTATTACCAGTAGCATGTCACAAATACATTGAATTTATACAAAATACCAAAGTATATAGAGAGAGAAAATATGATTTTTGCACCCACAAGGTGCTTCCCAGAGAGTTATAGCTTAGAGTTTTCTTTGCATTCAGTAGCAAGCTTTTTATATTTAAAAGTTTCTGCTGTTTATTAATCACTCTACTTTTGTTTTGCCTCCACTTGTGCTCATTCCTTATTTTTAGCACACAGTGCTCCATATTCTGCCATCATCAGATGCACAGAATTGACCAATAATCTAAACAAGAAATAGGAAAAAAAAATAACGTAAAGCCCTTCATTAATCCAGGAGAACTATTAAACACAATCACTTCAAAAGATCACAAGACTGTCTGCTTCCTTGGAAGAAAAGTATAGAGAAATTAAGGTGCTCATTACTTTTGCACAGAACAAATGAGCATAGTGCAGTTTACTTAACAGGTCACAGTGAAATATCCACTCACTAACAATAACTATTTAAACTGACAGGACATGTTTCTGTTCTCAATGCTTCAAACTCGTCTGGAATCTCTGTTAGCTGTTAGCATACTCATCCCCTCTTTCCCTGTCAATTTCCTTCTACAGGTGCCATGTACTTTGTCAGCACACGCTTTAGGAAAGAGGAGCACAAAGTCCGGCGCTGTGTTCAGTTTGCATATTTCAAACGGTTTCTATGCGTCACACTATTTCAGCAATGTGAGATGGTGAGGAAAGGTGGCTGGCCTCCATCAGACTTGAGCCGGTCTCATTCACTGTTACCACAATTCAAACTTTTTTCCTTAGTCAAATGGATGTTTTAAGTATGTTTTTCTTAGATTGTTTTTTTTATGTTTGCTGTTCTTTAAAATTTCATTTCTGTCCACAGCTAGCAGAGCTCAAGATATGAGAGCACTTATTTCCATGTACAAACTAAATTAAGAAACGGTCCATTGATTGGTTCATTGATCATCTTATCCCTTTTGTGTTCCAATTGTTGCAGCTAACTTCAATTTATTTCTCTTTCCTTCTCCTTCCATCTCTCCATTTGACATCGTCTGCCACCTCTTATTTGTCCTCCACCCCTGCCAGTGTGTGGTAAATTTCATCAGTGAGCTCCAGGAGCAGATGTGCAAGTTTCAGGAGGAGATCAGCACTCGCATCCAGGAGAAACGAGCCCTTGAGGAGAAGGAAGCCCAGCAGGGGCACCCAGGTGGCAGCTCAGCTCAGGGCTGCAATCCTAATGTTGAGTCAAACCTGAGCTCTGCTTCGCTGAAACACAGTGGAGAAAGACAGACTGTGCATGTATGGCAACTGATGATGGATGAACTCTTCTTACGACACTCCCACCATCTTTTCTTCTCTTTTTCTCTTCCTTTTTAACCTGTCCACAAACCCCTGCTGGTATTTGGAATTTTCCACAGAATCAAACTAACAACCTCTCTCATGTGTGTGTGCAGTGACCGAACTGTATGTGTCCTGCAGGATGTTGGGGTGACACTCTGCTGTGGTTTTGGCAGAAATAAAAACTTTCAATTCATTTTCCAAATGCTTCCACTCATTTGAGAAGCTACAGACCCATAATTGCTTCAAAACGTGTAACATTTGCAGCACCCACCATAAGTACTGGCACTCCTGGTCAAGATGTGTAAAATATATATATTTTTATTGCAGTAGCATAGTCTCAGACTGAAGTACTTTTTTTTTTTTAGTAGGGGAAAAAAATCAACGGAAGAAATAATTATTTTGAACAAAATGATTGGTGCATTTTGAGGTCACCAAGTCTTCATATCAACCACTGGAGAAAAGCCTCAACTAAACATGTTCAGTTTAGTAAACAACTGGATTTCTGGAACTCTTTGCTTTGGTCAGAAGAGACTAATATAGATGTTTTCAGCAACAAACACTGCAACTGGTTCTGGAAAAGAACATCAAGCACACTGGGACGTATTGTGGTGGATCTGTGATGCTGTGGGCCTGGTTTCCCTTCTCAAGGTTTTGGGAACATGTTAGAGTACATTTTTTTAAGTTTCAAGAAATGTTATCTAAAAAATCTGGTGGACTCGGACAGAAAACTGTAGATGGGTCATCCACACAATCATCACAGTACCAGTGGTACACATGATTTTGTGTAAAAATATAGTTTTTAGTGTTAGATTAGCTTTCCTGTCTACATTATTCAGTGAAAGAATATGCTTCTGCAGTAAAAGATACACTGTCCCTTTTTACACGTTTTGACTATGGTTGCCAATACGTGTGAAGGGTGCCATCACTTTTTCAGCATCGATCCTCAGGAATCTTAATGCTTTTGCTCATGAAATACCTGAAACGTTTGGAAGATATTTTCACGTAAAATACATTTCTTTTCATATATCTTTTCAAATCAGTGAATCTGCGTCAATGTGTTTTTATTGGGTCGGATGTGGTTTGTTTGCACGATGATGATTGCTCTGGTTACTAACAAAGTTTATGTCTGCTTCCTCCTACTCTGACCAGGTGGTTGGGTCATGTATCAATAACTATGGCTTTCCAAGGTTTTCCTCATACAGTGGTAGTGTTCAGCTGGCAGAAGTGCAACCTGGACTCCCTTAGGTCATGTTTTTTGGGTTTTCTTTTCGTGGCTGCTGATAACTGCACGCTGTGGTGTCTGTTTTAGGAGGATCATGTTTCCCCATATTAACCAGAGCACTGTCCAGCCCTGGAGACCTTTTATAACTGCACTGAACATGAGACTGATGTTTTAAAACAATTGCATTAATATGTTAGCATGCATACAGTTGTTGAGAAAACCTCAGCTCATTCTTACACTGTTAGGAAACTTGCACAAGTTCGTAATATAATGTTTAACATCCTAAAAATAGTGATGTGTTTGGTTTGTCTGCAGGGTTTGCTTCAAGAAGTTAAGCAGCTGACGAGCAAAGTGCAGGAGCTGGAGGGAGAAAAGAGCCAGTATGAAAGGAAACTCAGGGCCACCAAGGTACACAGACTTAATCTGCTCTGCTCAGATGTGGATGCACATGTTACATGTTGTTTTACCAGGAACAGCTGCAGAAAAAGAAACAGATGTTCTCTGTTCTCTCTTTGTGTTCTCGCTGGATGATACAGAAGGAAAAGCAGCCGCGAGGCTTATATAGTCTCATTATATCAGATCTTTATCAGAGATCACAAAGTAGGCTAATATAGGTTGAAGTACACTGCAGTAGTGAAGGAGATAAAACATTTCCAAAAAGCAAACAGCAGAGGCAGGATGTTTCTCCTCTTTGCAAATAAACGTTTAAAATAAGGTTGTTACAGGAATTAAAAGCATACATTTTATGGTAGATTGGGTTTTTACATCTTTCCTCTTGTTTTGTCTATATATTGTTTATGTATTAACATCTAAACACATACATATTTATAATTTTTCCTTTATTGCAAGTTGTTTAATTTGCTCAGTTTACCAGGAAATGTTTGGACGATAGCAAACTGGAAAAACCTTTACAACAATCGAGCTACAATAAATGTTTTACATACTTCATTAATAATGCCAACTAAAATCAACTTCCATTGCTGCCGTTAAAAAAAGAAATGCTTTTAGTTAAATAGAATTAATCTGGCGCAGCAGATTTTCCTAAATTAATCTAACCTTATCCTAAAACATAAATCTATCATTACTTGGGCACATGTCTGTTTAGTCTGTTGAATATACATGCTCACTCAGGAGGAATGGTCTGATTTTGCAGACCAGTGATGGACACTTGAATGATTTGATTTGGACAGAGCTGGCATGTTTACAATCAGTACTACAGGACACAAAGTGTGTCAAGTTGTAGATGCATTAGACAGCAATAACAGTACTTGAAAATAGGAATGTGATGTTATAGTAATCGCATTTTTAAGTACACTTGGGTTTCAGGAAAGCTTGGTGGTTGTATCAAGAAATGTCTCGGCATGTGGGATGTACAGATTTTACAGTTGCTTAAAATTGGAACTAATGGCATCCATCCATCCATCCATCCATCCATCCATCCATCCATCCATCCATCCATCCATCCATCCATCCATCCATCCATCTCTTTATTTAAAGTTTGACCACTGTAGAAATAGCTGAAAAGAAAACAAATCACAATGGACTGAGAACTGAGAAGATTTATGCTACCTTAATGTAACTGCAAATTGTTGTTAATGCTACACTTTAACTCGCTGTTTTGATCGACTCTTGGATGCTTAGTAGATGCCTGTATCATGATCCACTTGCTGTCCCACCACTCACGCCATTGTAGACTTGTCAGCTCCTTGCAAACAAATGATTTACATACTCATCGCAGGTCTGCATTTGTTTCAAATTGGAATGTTCTTGTTTTTGTCAGTGAGTGTATTCTATATTTTTTAATTGTCACCGTTTAAAATAAGTTGTGGATGTTTTGCTGCTAAACAGCAAATTTGAAAACTAAAACACAGGTTCCTACTGATTAATCTGAAGGTCAAACTGCTTCTCTGTGCTCACAACGCTCCTTTCCTCCTCTCCTTCCCCTTCTTTCACTCTCTCTCCCTCTCTTTCTCTGTCCTCTCTTCTCCTTTATTAACTCCTCTCTGGCTTTGCTCTCTTCACTTTATTTCTCTCCCTCACCCGTGATTACCCTCTTCCTGTTGTCCTCTCTCTAGCTCTCCATCTCTTACTCTCTCCATGTGTGTTACCAGTCGCTCATGACCCAGCTGTCCAGCCTCAAGCTGACTGTGGAGCACACACAGCTGGAGAAGCAGCACTGGGAGGAGCGCTGGCGCAGCGCACAGGTGCCTCCTCTTCCTCCTGCTCTTCTCTCCGTCGCTTTTTTTGATTTATTTATTTTTTTTATTTGTCGTAATGTGCTGCCTGCCTCTTCTTTGCGAGCTCATCCCCAACAATCCACTCCGTTTGGCTCTCACTTTTCTTCTCGTCCATGTGTCATCCTAATTGGGTTTACAGCCTTTCCTTTCACTGCTAAACTTAGTTGTTCTCTCATCTTGTGATCGCTTAATGTTTGTCACGACTGATTGAATTAGACAGCGAAACATTTTTTATTTTTTGTGTTATTCAAGTTGAGGTTAGTGTGTCTATAAGCTCTCATGTTCAGAAGCAGACAGTTTAAAATCCATTGTATCGCTGTCACTCTTTCAGTCTGCATTTTTATGCATGGATCATGGAACTCCATATGATGCTATTGTGAATGCATCCGCTGTGTTTTGTCTGGTGGTTTTTATCTCTGTTATGTCAAGTAAACAAGTTAATGGCCGCTTTGATTTCAAATTCAATTTTCATTTTCTGACTGAATCGTTTTACTTGTTTTCAAGCCCTGTTATTTTAGTCACCTTTAAGTACACCAACATGAAAGTGAAACGACATGAACAAAGCTCAAACATAAATAACTATGACCCATTTGAATTATTCTCGGGTTTTGGCTACATCCTAGTTGATTGTAGACTTTTATTGAAAGCATCAATGTTTCTTTTGAAAAGCAGCTTTAAGAGGCATTGAGCTAATATTTATAGCATGCCAGAATAACCACACAAACCTGTGCATCATTCTGTCTTTTGATAGCTGTTTTCTGCAGCTCAACAATAAGCTTTTCCTTTTAAACTGTTGAAACTGTTTGAATTATTGCATCTTAAAACTGGCTGAGGAATGCACTGGTTTAATTTAACCATGTTGTCAGTGTCGCTGTCAACTCTTTTATCATTATTCTATTTACTGTAGAAATTTAGATATACTGTTCATAAAGGCCCTTGAAAGGACAATTGCTGCAAATTAGCTCAGGCTATAAGCAACATGATGCAGGTATGGGACTGCTTCTTTCTCAGTTTGTCTGTGTTATTGCATTTCTGTCCCTATCAAATAAACTCAATGAGCCCATTGGTTGTGTCCCACTTCCAAACTGTTTGCAGGGAATTTACAGTAAGTTTTAAAGAGGTGGCCAATGGGGGCCAATGCTTGGGCTGACGCGTCAAAACCGGCATTTTACATTTTGTTTTTTTATACTGTCATCATATAAAATGCCTTTCAAACATATTTATACTCTTTGAACATTTTGTTACGACAACAAACTTCATTATATTTAATTTGATTTTTTATGTTTTATTATAATCCCGAGGAGGATTTAAAAGCTAAGGGTCTTGCTCAGGGACCCAAAGAGGCAGGCTGT
Organism: Girardinichthys multiradiatus; assembly: GCF_021462225.1. Lineage (NCBI taxonomy): Eukaryota > Metazoa > Chordata > Actinopteri > Cyprinodontiformes > Goodeidae > Girardinichthys > Girardinichthys multiradiatus. The sequence continues at coordinate 41,644,869 of NC_061795.1, read as the reverse complement.
GGGATTCGAAAGAAAGAGCCTTTTGAGATCAGGCATGCTTTGTCACAAACAGTTTTTAAATATCATTTAAAACTCACTTCTACTCCTCGTCCTTTATCACAAATTGAGTTGCTTTATTTGATCTTATTAGTATCTCCCTGAACAAGCCACCCCTATGGTGAAACATGGTGATGGCGTCATGAATCTCCCCACTGTGGGACAATAAAGGATATTTCTATTCTATTATGTTGTGGGTATACAATTCCTTGGTGGGTACAGGTAAACTAAATATAGGGCAATCCTGGAAGAAAACCTGTTTATGCAACAGGTTTGAGACTAGGATGGAGGTTCACGTTCCAGCAGGACATCGAACTTAAATGTACAGCCCGAGTTAGAATGAAATGGTTAAGCTGAAAGCACATTCTTTTGCTGGAATGGTCGAGTCACCATACATTGATTTAATTGAGAATCTGTGGCTAGACTAACTGTTTGGCAAAGAAGAATGGGCAAAAATTTTACCATCTAGCATTGCTTGTAAAGATATGACCCAAAAGACTTAGCTGTCGTTTTGAAACGTGCCTTTATTGGTAAAGAATTTAGAAAACCATGTATCATGTCCTTCAACTTCACAATGATGTACTACTTTGTGTTGATCTTGTAAATGATATCTCAACAAAGCACATAGAAGTTTGCGGTTGTGGTGTGACAAAATGTAAAAGGTTCAAGGGTTATGAATACTTTTGTAAGGCATTGTATGGACAGAAAGACAAAACATTATTAAAAAAGGACTTAGCCATACATAAATAATATACACTGTGCATTTTGCAACTCACTGAAACGTTCCTTTCTTCACTTCAATTAATATTCATTAAAAAGCATCATCAATATAAGACTGCCTTGCCAAATGGGCCACAAAGGTTTTAGGGGAGGACTTTGTCCCCCTTTTCCCCCTCTTGGTGCCGCGATTTCCATTTAGAGAGATGACAGCTTTTTGATCTTTATGAAGGTCACGGTAAATGTTACAGCTTTTTTTACTCCATTTGCAAATATTATGGTTTGTATGGTGCTGAACAGTAATAGACCACATATAACTTTAAGCAAACTTGCCTCAAACTCATTTTGATATTCAGTGACCTAGAAGCCAGTTCACAGTTATCTACTTTGCCTCTGTCCACAGGCTGAAGTCTCAGAGCTGCAGCATCTTTTGGCCTCTAAAGACACAGAGATCAAGTGCTTGCAGACCCAACTGTTGGCCAGAGGCGGCAGCGCCAACACAAATCCAGAGAGAGGTATGCACGACTGACAACCTGACTAATCCTCACAGGCCCACATCAGTCAGCGATGATGTGTGAGAGGCAGCCAGCGACATGCATGACTGTCAGTTGTGATTACTCTTTACACATAACCAACATGTCCTTCTCTCCTCTGACAAGTACTTTACCTGTTCTTGACTCTCTGCTGCCCTCTGCTGTAGAGGAGGTGTATATCAAGCAGCTGATTAGCAAATGTAAGGCATGGTGAGCTTGATATTCTCATGGGTCCAGTTTCCAACCAAACATTTAATGATTTACACTTAATTTCGGCAAATTAGAAACAAAGAAATGTTAATAATTGGTCATTTGTTAATCATGTGTCTGGTGGCCTGTTTGATTTGAGACCGGACCAGAAAAAAAGTGTGTGCCTGTTGAACAAATGATTTAAAAAGCACAAAAACTTCCTGCATCCTTTTAAATCAACACATCGTAAACACAATGTTTTGTTGCTGAAAATATCAGCTCTTGAGAATTGATGAAGTTGGTAAAAAAAACAAAAAAAAACATGGGAATAAAGAATCTCTGCTGTTTGCACTAAATGCAACTAAACTAGAACAATTAAGTTAGAACAGAGAGCATAAAAAAAACAGCTAGACAAGTAAAGGAGAGGAATTATAATATTATAATAAATTCATATTTTATTGCAGTAAAAAAATCACACACTAAGAAAATGTAGAAAAATCTACCCTTTAATTTGTTTATTCAAAAAATTCAGCATTTAATAAATATTTTGAACAAAATCAGCATGGCCACAGGTGTTGGTGTTCTGTTATCTGTTCCATTATTAGAAGGTTTTTTTTACCAGTCTGAGTTTTCGCCTCTCAGCCACTTAAAACTACATCAGGTAAAGGCAGAGACAGTCTTAATTATCTAAGACTCGTTTATTTTTATCCGTCTTCTGAACATAAAACAATCTGAACAATAAAAATTATGAGAGTTATTGTTCCTTTTTTTTTTCTACTATACTTATTAGTAGAGATGCAAGGATTGGAGTTTCATGAACAATATCCGATCTTTAGTTTCATTAAGTGTTGTCCTGCTGATACTGATTTTAGCCAATTCTGATTCCTCTTTGAGAGCTTTACCTGTTAGTGCTAACGTAAGGTGGATTCACTGATGGTAAAAATATGTATGTATATTTCAGGGCTGGTCGGCTTGAAAATCGAATCAGTCTGCTCACCACCCAAATTTTAAATACATCTGTTGATTTCTGATCTAAGTTAAACGATCAGGAATGCAAGGAAGTGTTTGTCCCACAGAAAATGTGTAACCTTTGATTGTTATAAAACCCCCTTCTATCTGGTACAGTTGAGGAACTAAGAGTACTGTGTTAGACCTCAGTAAACGTAAGGTATTTCTTTCAACTGAGCTCTAAATTATAGGTAATTAAGATATAATGTCTAATAATTAACACCCAAGTCAACAATGCTTTAACAAGCTTTCAGAATATCAATGCAATGCAGACGTTCAAGTCTTGAACTGATATATATAGATATATACAGCAGATATATAAGGTGTAGGAGTTGGAGGGCTGGAGAAATCCGAACTAGTACTCCTTAGCATCAATTAAACATTTGGTAACTACAGTTCCAAAAGCATCCTTTGGTTTTCACTTTGCAAAGGCAGAGAAGGTCCAGTAAACACACCGGTTTCTTTTAAGATGTGTGTCTGTATTTAAAAGGATGCTGATGGACAGTGAGTGCAGGTTTGCTTTTGTGCTGACCTCATTCGTCTTTACAGTCATCAAACTGCAGTGTTTGTTCCAGGTGATGCTGTGTGGCCACTTGTGCTGTCACCGTGCGTTTGTTTTGCTTGTTTATTCGCATTAGCATGGCTGTCACATCTGTCGCCAACATGGCTCCAGGCAACCATCAGATGGCATGAACGAACTTACATTAAAGCTGTACAAGGTCCGTTTGAAAATGTCTTCATTATTACTCTGTTAGATCAAGAATACCAGAGGCTGAAAGTAGGGATGGAGTCTTTGTTGGCTTCCAATGATGAAAAGGTAAATGAAATCACTTTTTATACTATTAGTCATATAATTTTGGTTTGTATTTTATTGACAAAAAAACCCCCCATTATTTGGATTTGGTGGTAACAGGATCGTCGTATAGAAGAGCTGACTATCCTTCTTGGCCAATATAGAAAAATGAGGGAAGTTATGGCACTGACACACGGTAAGAATTATGTTTCTGTAAAGTTTATTGGCTATAAAAAAACACAACGAACAATTTTCTTGTACCTGTTACATTATAAACTCCTATTGTTAACCAACAGGAAGTAGCGAAGAGGAGCTCAGCGGCAGTTTGAAGCTAAAAGCTATCACACACAAAGCTCATTCTGATATGATCAGATCAGAGGTGATTTCATAACATCGAAAATGCTGGAAAAAAAAAAAACCACTGTAGTGGGTTAGAAAATGTATGTTTAAAGTCTCAAATGTTTTATTTTTCTTGACAGATATCATCAAGAGGATCTTCTCCACTCATGCTGTCTTCATCTCTTTTTCAGAGAGAACTGGATTCAAGGTAAAAACGCTTGATCCAAATCGAGTAAACACAACAACCAGTTTCTTCCCTAACTCCATGTGTCATTTCTTTCAGTTTCCAGAACTATATGGACACGTCATTGGTGGCTACTGGTGATACAAGTTTCTTAAATGGATCATTGTAAGTTCTGCAGCAGTTTATGTCACTTTGATATGCAGTAGATTAAAAGTTCTCTAAAAACATATCCTGATTCATTCTCTAGGCATCGACGCAGATTACTCTCCAGCAGTCTTGAGGAGTTGCAAAGTGGATATTTTCAAAAGGTCTCTTTTCTGCTACTAATCAGTTCCTAAAACATTTTTAACTAATCAACTAATCTACTAATCAAATGCAACTTTCTATATTTGCTCCTGTTTTTCTTTTTTTATTTCTTATCTTGAAGTGCACTATTTCTGCTCTTTCTAAGGCCCTCTTCACACCGAATTAAAGTGTCCAAAACCTCCAAACCTTTCACTGTGGCAGGAATGTGAAAACTTTAGAAAACGTTCTCTCAGTATAGAAGCACACATGAGGTTTCTATACAGTACTTTTAGCACCTGATAAATGGTATATCCCAGCTGCTTTCAAGGCTACCTTACCACATTGTTCATTCATCTCATCAGGTTTCCTTACACTATCCCTATATACTTGGGAGGTTTCAGCACCTCTATCATCATTTTACAAACGGTAAAGCTGAAGCTGATCTTGTTTACTCTTTGGCAGTACAGCTGAAACTATTGGTAGAAGTGCAGAAATCACCACCGTTAGTTTCAACCTTAATGTGGAAAAGCAAGCACCACCGGTAATTTCATCAGCTTATCAACTGCATGAGAGGATTTTGAAGTGTGTGCTGCAGTGCCAGACCTGCATCACTGTGCAATAATTTTGAGGAATTTTGCTGAAATGATCACTATGAAACAATCAAGTTGAGGCTCTTAAGCCTAAACTATAATACTTTTTTTTTTATCATAAATCCTTTGTACCACTTCTAGACCTTTTATCTTCTTAACATTTTCATTGCCAAATGTTTGGCCATGACTTTTATTTGTACGCAAAATATTACTTTCAAATTGAAGCCTCAAAAACCTCAGTCACAGTTTCCATCAGCCTCCCAGCAATCAGCCTACCCAAGCCTATAGACACAATTTGGAGGTGTGCACACCTTTTCCCAGCTTGGAGCTGTACTGCAGCAGGTAGAGCAGTACATACCACAGTTTGTAACGGTGCTGAAAGTGTGGATTGTTCTTGAGCATATTCTGATTAAAGCAATAGCAGCAGCTAGATGTGACGCATTTAGCAGCGGTGGTGGCAAGAATTTTAATAACCTACTTGGAGTACTGCTTGTGTAGTGTTTGCGTGATGAGGTTGTAGCCGCGGCATAAGGCTAGTGTGACCAGTCCTGCTTCAAATTACCTGAGGAGCAATATGTGCTGCTGTGCACAGGTGACATGTTATACATAAGCTACCACTACAAACACCCCATGCCGCAACAAAAAGCCAACATCCCCAGTAATGGACCACCAGAACCTCCCTATGGGAGTTTTGTGCTTGACTGAAATAGTTTGAGCCCTTATACTACATCACATATAAAGAGGGCTGTACTGCATTTTTGACATGCCTTTCCAAGACTCTGCAAAGATCATCAATGCTCTGGCTGATTTTATTTTAAACATGTGCAGTCTCAATTCATTGTAAAGAGGGCCTATCTTGATCCATGCTCTTTTAATCTCTGGGATTGCTAACCTGCTAATTCTGTGTCTGTTTGCATGTTTTCGTTTCTCCTCTCTTTCTGTTGCCTTTTAGGCTGTAGAGATCCAGCCAGTTGAAACTGAATCAGACGTAGGGGCAGAGGTACTGATCTGCTGCATGTCGACATGCATCCTTACACTACAAGCTTCATATTTACACACTACAGACCACTGGTTTATGGAAAAAAGATTGTTTTTTTATTTAAAAAGAGAGGTTTTTAAACATAAAGCTTACATTCTCATTTTTATTTGAAATGTATGATGCAATACAAGTATCAACGTACATTTATGCCTTTTATGTTGCATTTCAATCTTGAGCTCTGAGTTTTGTTTTGTTTTTTAAGATATTTTTCAGCACTAGTGGCCTTTATTATTTTTTTTTTGACAGTAGGCAGACAGGAGAGAGGGGAAGACATTCAGCAAATGTCGCCGGGTCCTGGACTCGAACCCGGGACGGCCACTTCGAGGACTGTTGCCTCCGTATATGGTCGCGCACTTAACCCCTACACCATCAGCGCCGAGAGTTTTTTTCATTTGAAAATGTATAAGTAGTAGGTCATTAGGAATGTATTCAATAAACAACCAACTCCCTTTTTTTTGCTTTTAAGTAGCCAGACTCTATGGTATTTAAAATTGTTTCTTTTTTTACAGTGTATTAAGAAATGAGGGATGGCACAAAATCGTATTGTATCATGTTTCACACAGTCATATTTGCTGCACATAAACACATACTCCATTTCAGCAGTGCATTGTGCACTAGATTTCATGTGCATTAAGCAAATGAAATGTATCCCCTATTTTAAATGTAGCTTGTGACAAAACATTGTGATATGAAACTTCAGCTGCACTTTGACCTTTTGGTCCCTAATGAACTGCTGTACCAAGTTCAATCAGATTTTTTCCCTCTCCTATAAAAGAAGCAAACGCATCCTATGCATGACATAAAGGAGAGAAAAACATTTTACACACACATATACACAAACAAACAAAAGAGCCAAGACCTACCTGAAGTGGCTGTCTGTAGTGCTTGGCATCATAGCTGCCTCCGAGCTGTTTTTGTCTGTTGGCCTTTCTCCGGTTGTTCCTTCAGAGCCCCCCACTGACTATGATGCCTGCTCAGATTCTTGCTTCGTCACACATTCGCCCTCCAAGGACATTCAGTTATGCAATGGAGCGAAAGGGCAAATCACATTATTACCACCTCACCTACCTTATGAAAGATGGACTGAAAACACAATTTCAGGCACTGAGATTCAGTGGATAAATCATTCTTTTAAGACAATATCAGAGCCAGATGTACTAAAAATAGCAAATGTGTTCATGAGGATAATTTGTGTTTATAAAGAGAAACCCCACACATTTTGTGAATTTTGTGCATAACCAATTATATATGGGTGGATTTATGGTTGTTATTATATACAATATTTTGGTAAAATTGTTGCATGCAGGGCTTAATAATATTGGATGTCATGCTCTTTATGCTCTGCAGAGTCCCCAGATGGATCTGAGCAAGTACCAAACTCTGCCAGGAAAACTGAGTAAAAAGAAAGAACCCAAGGATGAGCTGAACGGCACCAGAGGCAGAGACACAGAGTATTTATCTCCTGCCCACAGCAAAGACTACACCCTGAGTGAGTGTCGTTTATCATTTGTATCATAAAGTTATGTTTTCAGTTGATGAGACAGACAGATTTATGGTAACCATGTTTGAAACAAACAGAACTCTGAACCCATGTGTTCTGTGGTCCTTTACATCTTTCAGTGGAGCCTTCTTATAGTCTGTATAGGAACAAATGTATTTAATATAGTGTTTATAAATTGTACCTATTATGAATATTATTATTAGTTGTAGTATTAGAGGTGGTGGTAGTAATAGTATTTAATTTATTTTTATTTCATATTGTGTCTGCATTTTTTTTTTTTACTTTCTTGCTGGATTAAACTAAAAGATAAGAAACAGACCACCAGAAACATCCACCTTGTTTTGCTCTGAATTAGCTCTAAAGTTCACTATTAGACTTTCCACTTGTTAAAATAACAGAAGATATTTCTTTGAAGCAGGAAGTGATGCCCAGAAGTGATTTTGTCTTGCAGTGGACCAGGATTTTGGCTCAGTAATATGACTTCAGGTTTCTTCCTGACAACTTTATAGCTCCCCAAAGATGGTGCTAATTTAAGATTCTGTGTTATGGGCAGATTACGTCTGAGAAACGTTAATTAAATAAATGGATCCTTGACTGAAGCAACTGAAAGTTTACAACAACATTTTTAGCACTTATATTCTGTATAATAATTTTGGGAAATATTTCTATAAAATAATAATTTTTTTGTTCACCTAATGTCCTGCACTGTCTATAGTCTACATTCATTATGTCTATTTCTTAACTCAGTAATGTTAGCCAACTCAAATTTTATTAAAATCATAAAACTGATTAAATAAACCTTTATTGCCTAAAATACACTAATTACCTAACATAGAAAAGTATTGATGTCTCAGAAATTGAAGGTAGATATTTAGATACTTCTGATGAGATATAGCTATAATATGATGTACTATACAATATATATAGATAAATATACAGCTGGCGTTGTCAGTTAATAACCATGTCCATAACCTTGACTCTTGCAGACTCTTGCAATGATGACTTTATAATTATTAATAAGGATGTAATGACAATAGGATGGATTTGTATCACTTGTTTGTTATGCTTGCCTTAGAGTCAGTATTTCTATGATATTCTTTCAAGCTTATAAACATAAGGAATCCTAAAACCTTTGTGGAAATGTTTCATGGGAGTTTCAGGCTATTATTTTACTAATTTCCTGTTATTGCTAGCTGTGCTGCAGTGTTAATGTTAGCTGTTATGTTATAATGAGAATGACTGGTGGAACTTCTATTTCAGCTGTAGTATTAGCATAAATTTCTGTTAACCTTTACGTTTTTGAATAATGAAGTGATCTTTGCTACTGCTTATGTGAAGTTGGAATTAAGTTGACATGCCTCCCATCTGCAGCCCTAGCAGCGCTCCTACACTCAATTCAATTCAGATTATTTCTATAGCGCCAGTTCACAACACATGTCGTCTCAAGATACTTCACAACATTCAGGTACATACATTCCAATTAATCCTAACAATTGAACAGTGCAGTCAGAGTTAACTTTTTATTCAAATTGGATAAAACGTTTTTCTGTCTAAGGAAACCCAGCAGATTGCATCCAGTCAGTGACTTGCAGCATTCCCTCCCCCCGGATGAGCATGTAGAGACAGTGGACAGTCACTGGCGTTGACTTTGCAGCAATCCCTCATACTGAGCATGCATGTAGCGACAGTGGAGAGGAAAAACTCCTTTTTAACAGGAAGAAACCTCCAGCAGAACCAGGCTCAGTGTGAGCGGCCATCTACCACGACCAACTGGGGGTTAGAGAGAACAGAGCAGAGACACAAAAAGAGCACAGAAGCACTGATCCAGGAGTACTTTCTATGGGAAGGAAAAGTAAATGTTAATGGATGTAGCTCCTTTAGTCGTTTCATCTAGAAAGAAAGAACAGATAAACTCTGAGCCAGTTTTCAAGGTTAGAGTCTGAAAGAGAGCAGATATAATTAGTTACAGTAAAAGCTCAGTCAATTTCCATGTCTAGGAGAGAGAAAGGGTTAAACACTGAAAGACAGGGCCATGTGGATCATCGGTAGAGGGAGAGCATTAAGTTGTTGCCAGCAGAAACTCGGACGATTCCCCTCTCCAGAAAGGTGTCACAGGTAGACACAGTCAGGCCAGGTGTAGCTTCTAGGAAGAGAAAAGAGAGAACAAGGTTAAAAGCTGAAATAACAGCAAATAATGCAAAAATGGAGAGTAGTGTGAGGATGTAGCGAAGAGGGTGAAAGTGGTCGTTATGTCCTCCAGCAGCCTAAGTCTATAGCAGCATAACTACACAGATAGTTTCAGTTCAGATTATTTAGTTAAACGGCGCTTATTTACAACAATGTCGTCACAAGGCACCTCACAAAGGGTCCCACTGATGGTCATTGTTATACTAAAAACCACAAGGATTGGGATACCTCCCTCTGTCAGACTGATTATAACCATTGGAAAAGAGAGGGGGTCACACAAAAATTAGCATACATCCTATGCTAATGTGCCTACATGTCACTAATACAGATGGACCAAAAATTGTGTATTGCAGCAGCTATCATCATTTTCTGTGACCCAAGGCAGCCGTGTTTGATTTCAAGGTGGAGGCCCGTGAGGAACGTCAGACTTTCCAAGTCATACCTCTAGTTGATTTGGAGCTTGGCAATTCTAAACACAGCTCCTGCTAAGCTAGTTTTCTCAAATTATATCTGACTAAGCCACCATCTCATTTGTGCCATGATATAGCGACCTTGTTGCTTTAGTTTAAATCTTTTTATTAATTCAAATAAAGTCCTTTTTGTTGTATTACTTTTTGACACTTTATTTCCCAGCCAACATTAACATGTGGGGCCCAAATGGGTGGGAAGATGGGATTGTTCTTCTGTTGCGTAATGGCCCCATGTTAACTGCACATAGAGGTTTAATGGAGGTCAACTAAGGGTAAAAAGTGGGACCCATGTAAGTCCTAGACGTGTTGTGCAATTTCAACTGATTTTCTTAATACCCATTTGAGGCCCGTCTAAAACCTATGTTGGTAACCCAACTGGCTTTGCCAAAGCAGGTTGTATTTATTCAGCCAATAGGCGTTCCTTACAAAAAGTCCATTGTTAGTCCAGTTAGGACCCACCCAACTTGAGCAAAACCCATATGGCACATCTTTGCTGGTTTGTTTTAACCAACTGTTTCACATAAAAGCTAATTTTAAGTTCCGGATAACTCTTTCTGATTGACTTTGCTTCATTTGCTTCAAGTTTGTGCTCTCTTTCTTCTTCTCCTGTCATCTTTGCTCACGGATCGGTCTATTTGTGTTCTGACAACAGTTCACTGCAGGAGTGCCAGCGCTCCAGCTTTAGGTACTGTATGTCTTCACAGAATCTCAAAGGTCAACATTATTCATCCACAAGAATTGATTCAATACACAGACAGTCCTGCACTGAAGTCAGGGAAACAAAAACAGCACTTAGCTCCTGAAGAAAACAGGATTTTCCCTGTCACAGTAAACCCTCCAAAGTGAGCAGAGTCAGCCCAGGAAAATGTTTTCACTGAGGATCAAGCAGCTCTAAAGCCAGGATTAGATTAGACTCCCTCATGACTTAAGAGAGCTGATGAAGATAAACCCTGACTCTTTCTCCAACATCAGCATTTGCTAAAACTTTAAGTTCAAGTTGTAAGCTCATATCCACCACACTGTTACTTTTGTTATGGAGCCAGAGCTTGAAGTAGGAGGGGAGTCAAAGGGCTATGAGAGGACAAAGAGTGCAGACTAAATGGATGTGGGCAGATCAGCTTGTAAAAAAGGTACCAAAGTAAACAAATACTACATAAACTGACTTCTTTTTTCACTCTCCTGGCCTGACATAGCCTGCTCTGTAGTTCAGATCCAGACTTTCATGTGAAGAAGTAAGCCTAGAAATAAACACAAGTGAAGCTGAAACATCAGATACTTTTAATACCAGAGGTAGCAGCTTTGACTTGATTATAAAAATGTTAAATAAAATCTGCTGACACCAATAAGAGGCTTATAAATTTGCATGTCCTGACTGTGAAAAAAGGAGCATGTGCACAGGAATTATTTTGAAGATCAAATAGCTGTGACTAATGCTGGCCTTTCTTTGTTCTTCCTGCTTTCTTTTCGCTGCACTAACTGCCTCTGTCTTAGGATCTCCAGGAAAACATGACCTCTATGATGTTGGTGGGTACTGCATTTCAGCTCTTAAGTACTCAAGACGCTCTGCTTGGAGTAATGGGAAGTTATATTGAAGTTTAACCATTCAGAAAGCTTTTTCCATGTGATTTATGTATAAAAACCAGTTTGCACATCTGTCTGATTCTCAAAACATGCACAAAGAAAGATGTGCTCTTGAAATAGTGCAACAGACAGAAAAGCATCTTGCTGTGCTGATGCAGTTTGACCACATTTAGTCAAGATATAACATAAGCATTTAGGGTACAGTTTAGTTATATTTATATAAATAAGAACCAAAGGGAATTTCTTTGGATTCTTCAAGACTGGTGCTGTCTGCAACATGCGGATTGCAAGTGACCCACACAGGCTTTTATTCGTGAAAATAACATGAAGTAATGAGGGTCAAGAATGCAAAAGCATTTCTGTTTGATTCTGAAATGATCTCAGATATTGTTGGCCAAAGCACAAAACCTAACTAATTCTCTGATCGGTGGATTTCCCTTTAGCTGGTGAGAACAAGCAAGGCTGCTCATATTCCCTCTATCTGCAAGAAAATACTACTACTACTCTTTGCTGAGACAGAAAACCAACCGAATAAAGAAAAAAACTCGTTGAAACACAACGTCCACATATTTTCAGATGGGTTTTATATTTTGGATCTCAATATTTGCCATTTGTATTGATTATATGCAATCATTTTACTATCTGATACATTTCAGTCAATACTTTTTTAAAAATCTTTGACTAAATCTGTTAAAAGGATGAATCATTGCATCTTTTTTTTTACAGTCTAAGGCGGTTTTGCTTTTGTGTGCCGTCCCTAATGGCCGTGTTTGTGTTTGCATGTATTTGGTGCCATCTGTGTTGTGAATTTCATGCAGAGATAAAGCAGTCAGCGTGCACAAAAAATGCTGCTTCTTGAATTTCCCCTTCAGGTCCTACTCTTATTTGCGGTAGAGTTATAAATCATCTTTACCATAGACAACTCCATATCCCTTAGTTGAAAGCATGATCCCTAGTCTGTTTCAGAGTGTATTTTTTGTTTTTGTTTTGAGGTTGTTCATTTGCATCATTTCTGACTTTTTGTTACTGCTTTGTATATTTTTGATGTTTTGTTCATCTTTGAAGTGCCATTCTGTTACTTGGATGATTTTTCTGGTATTGTGTGCCATCATGTTTTGTTGTTAGCTGCTGGCCTCTGGTTGCATGGTCATTTTGCATCTCATTGGAATCCTTTTCCTCTTTGTAGCTGGTTCATGTTCACCTGAAATCAATTCTAGCAACCATCTCAAGGTTGTTTTCTGGGTTTATATGTTTAAATGTGTGAAGAAAAAGAGTCAACAGTGGACATTTCTAATTAAAGCTTGAATTGTGTTACAGGTTACTCTTCCCGTTTAATCTGAACAATTTTTGCCCTGGTTTTTTGGCGTGTACCAAGTAAAAAAATAAATAAATCAACCTTTAGTTGATTGTGTCCTTGTTTTGTTTATGACCATCAGACCATTCAGAGAAACTGGAGGAATGCATGTTATCAGATCAGTCCCCGCTGTCCTCTGGAGTGGACTCAGGACAACAGTCACCTGTGTCACCTGAGAAAAGGAAGAACCACAGAGGCATCAAGAAACTCTGGGGAAGGTAAGTAGTGAAGCTGTACAAAACATATTAGTTTTTGTGCACAAATCTTTCACTTTTTAATTATTCTTTATTATTCTCTCAAAATAGTCTTGGTAGCTCTAGACTGGAAAAAGTGGGTATATAAAAAAGAAATCTAGCATTATTTCTGTTGTGTTCAGGATTCGTCGCAGTCAGTCAGGCAGTCCAGTTCAGGTTCACGATCCGGAGCTGGGAGACTTCAAGAGGGGAGGCTTCAGAGCTACAGCTGGACCGAGACTGGCCCGTTCAGGGAAAACACGGTACAACAACACACTTGTATATCAACTTTTTTATAAGGTCCAATTTACTCAATAACAAAAGTACTCAAAAGACAAGTTTGAAAACACACTGAGTATAGAACAGAATCTAAATTCTATTAACTTGGAATAATCTCATTTTTCAAAACTTAATTGTCAGGGAAAACCTACAGAAGATAACTTTAGTTCCAGATTCATGGATGGTTAAATCACGCTCGCTTTCCAAATTAAAGCCCCCACAAGGAATTGACTCATTTGGACGTCATTTGGTGCCCTTGGAAGCCAGTGATGATGTATAAACGGTTCAGTTTGCAAGCAGCTGGTTCCTCTAGATTAGGCATAGAAGATGACAGCATGAGAGAAACAAGGAGCAACTGTTGTCAGGCAGTGTCAGAGGGACCTGACAAAATAATAAATGAAGGTCGCCAAACACAGAAGATGTCTCGTAGTTGATGTTTGAGGCATTACCGGCCATAGACAGAGTTTGATTAACTTTGCATTGTGGGTCTGCATATAGCTGTGTGGTCAGATTGTGCAATGATCCAATGTTGGAATGACCGAGTGGCCCCAACACGTCAAATGTGTCACTTGGTAGCCTGTGCCAAAGGATGATCTTCCTATTGTGTGCAAGTATTACAGAAACCAATGGGGTCTTTTAGACTTTTAGATTTAGACTCAGGTATGGGTTTATTCCAATTAAGAGGCATGGATTGATGTCAAATATTGTTGTAACATGATTGCTGATGAATCTCAGTTCTGGATCCTTATGGATCACCATCACATGTGCGTGTGGTGGTGCTGTGGCGAGAGAAAGAATCCTGCTAATACTGTAGAGAAACACACCAGCCTTAATTCTGCAGTCGTGTGAACAGCCAGAGGGTCTGATCACAGTGGTATGTTTTGAATAAGAGGCCTTAGACTGATGGATGCATGAATAGAATATGGATTGATTAGACCTTCTCATTTAAATCTTTTCAACTTTGCTGTCTTTTTTCCTTCTTTATTCCTAGAGATTTGAAGCTGCCTTTTTCTAAGTGGAGCACAGAGCAGGTTTGCGACTGGCTCGAGGATATTGGACTTGGTCAGTATGGCCTTCTCGCTCACCACTGGGTCAGCAGCGGTCAGACTTTGCTGGTGGCCACTCAACACGACCTAGAGAAGGTACGTCACACACAAGTTTTCTTACTTGTTTCATATGAATGGTATCCAGGGCACTAACAGTCTGAGATGTCTGCAGGTGTATCCGTGTAATTTTCAGCTCCTCCTGTCTGATCATTGTCACTCTCCGTCAGTCTGCTTGATATTTAACTACGCCTGCCTCTGCTTGTCAGCCAGCTCTTTAGTTGCGCCCTCATCAATGCAAATTGTACTGCTCAAAATGACATAAGCTTTCTGCCTCTTTTATAAGCATCATATTGATTACATAAATCATCCTGACTGCTCTTTGGTTCTGAAATGATTTTTTTTGTTTTCTTTCTGTCTGCAGGAGCTGTCAATGAAGAATCCACTCCACAGGAAGAAGCTCCAGCTGTCCTTGAAGAACATCTCCAGCAAACAGCCAGAAAAATCTGCAGAGCTCGATTATGTCTGGGTCACCCGTATGTAATCTACTGAAAAATACTTTGTAGTCTTAAGGTTTTCCTAAAAACTGTCCTCATTGAATAATTTATCTGCTTTTTGACTCAGGTTGGCTTGATGACATTGGCCTTCCTCAATACAAAGACCAGTTTAATGATGGGAGAGTAGATGGCCAGATGCTGCAGTACCTCACTGTGGTAAGTTTCTATCTACAGCTGAAGGTTTCACTGAAATAAATAAGAAGAGACATTTAGTTTGCTGTGTGGGAGGAACTGTTATGGTCTCTCTTTGTGTTCATTGGGCCTGCTCTCAGTTTTCTTCTTCTCCATCTTAGAATGACCTGTTGTTCCTCAAAGTGACCAGCCAGCTGCATCATCTCAGCATCAAGTGTGCTATTCACGTTCTCCGTGTCAATAGGTTTAACCCAAACTGCCTTAAACGCAGACCTGGAAATGAGGTATTTAATTCCAGTGTGTGCAAAATGTCTTCCAATGATTGTAAAGCTACGGTTTAATTTTCCCACCTTTTTTTAAATAAAAAATATTGTTGGAGCTTTTATCAAAACGTTTTTCTGTGCATGATCTGCTCTAAAGGTCTCCTTATGCTGTGTAAAACTAAAATCCCCAATGTACTGCGCACATATACTTGGCTTGCAAAAGAAATGTCATAAAAAACATGAGACACAAAGTTTAAAAGGCACCGCTTATTTTTTTTTTTAATCTCAAGTGTAGATTCTCTTTAGTATTGACACATCAGACCCACATCACAGCCTTCGATGTTTTGTTGAAATGGATTGTTATGGTTGCGCAATTCTGTTGGTCATTTTATCTGCACTTCATGACATCTTCCATTAAAGTGACAGAGTTTCTGGTTTTTCAGCAACATTGATTTATGGTAAAAAAAAATCTGGCTTTGTTTTTGTATGTTTGCAGACCAGTCTAGTGTAACCTAAGCAAAAGGGAAAGAAAAAGAAATGCATGAGAAGTAAAGCAAAAAAAATAATTTTTAACAAAAGGACAATGGTGATAATAGCATCTTTACTTGGCAAAAAAGAAAAATGAAAACTTAGGAATCAGAGTGGGAAAAAAATAAAGCAGATATAACATAGGCAAATTAGTAAGAGAAATACTAAACATTTAATAGTACACTTTAATCACAACTCTTTATGTTTAGGTCCCAGTTCATTACATTTATGGTACTAAAGCAAAATATCACATATCAATAAAGCAAATGGAAATATCAGATGTCATATTTTGTTTTTTTTATAAGCTTGCAAGCTGTTAACACCAAGGCTGGTTTTACATGCCAATTTAATTTATAAAATTTATTATAAAATTTATAAAAGTGATGTCTGAAATCAACAACATAGAATATATACACAAATAGCTTGCCATACTGCCACAAGTATATGGCCCTTCTGTGCTCAGTCTCCTGTGTCAATATTAACAGCGGTTCTTGCGTGGCTTTGGTGTGGACTGCTTCAGAAAGTGGCTTAATGTACTTGTTTTCTGTTGTCGTGCTTAACAAAAACAAATAAAAGCACATGCATGTCATTCGTGGCTTGACTAAATGTGATAGTTCATTACTTATAAATTCAATTTACACAAAAGCTACAACACATGAGAAGTAAGGAAAGAAGATGTAAGCCAATTTCAAACTCTAAATGTTATTGAATATTACTCACAGGTTGTGCAGTTATTCCTTTTTTTGTTTTATTCAGCACTTACTTATAGGTTACAAGAATAAATACAAACCTTTATTACAGCCTGAATCATGCATCCTGTTCTATTTAATAGTATAATTCTATCTGTCATCCTACTAGTTTGTACTATACTCAGAGTCCTGTTGTCTACATGTGAAACAGGAATACAAGTAATGTTGTATTTTAATTTGTTCTTTTTTCCGTGTGCCTCAGAGTGAGTTCAGTCCCAGCGAAGTGGTCCAGTGGTCCAACCACCGAGTCATGGAGTGGCTGAGATCTGTGGACCTGGCAGAGTATGCTCCCAACCTGAGGGGCAGCGGTGTACACGGAGGGCTAATAGTGAGCATATGTATTCATACAGTTATAGAAGACAAACAAAAATAAATAAACAAAACATCTTACATTGATTGTCCTCTGGTAGATGTTGGAACCTCGGTTTAACTCCGAAACAATGGCCATGCTTCTGAACATCTCTCCTCAAAAAACACTGCTGAGGCGCCACTTAAACACCAACTTCAATAACCTAGTGGGAGTACAGGCTCAGCAGGAGAAGAGGGAGTACACCGAAGCAGCAGGATATTCCCCACTCAGCATCACCGCTAAAGTCAAGGTAAGAAAATACAGATTTTAAAAAATCATAAAGCTGCGTAATGAGAAAACACACAAAGTTAACCTGTCTCCTTTTTTATGTGTGACGAAAAACACCTTAATCTGTGGTGAGACCTCCGTCAGCTCCATTTCATCTCTGAGTCCTTGGAAGTTTAATCCTGCGAGGGCGGAATAAATGCAGGACTCCCCTGCCTTTTCCTTACAGCTCTAAGATGCTGCAGCCTCAGCTCTAAGTCCCTCAGTACTCCAATAAAAATTCCAAGAATAATCTACCAGAAAACTTGCAGTTCAACCATTTATGGCCTTAAATATTTAGACATTTTTTTATGCTCCTTGCTAAGTACATATTAAATATAAGTGTTAAATAAACTGCAGAGCTGAAATGACCTAAAAATAGATTTGTCAGAGGGAGAATGTATGTGTTTTTATCCTTCTCAGTCCAAGTAGTTACCAAAGGTCATCCTCTATTTTGTACTACTGCGGATTCTGTCTGCAGATAACCCATTAGGCTATGAATGAGAAAAAGTAGACACTGAAAAATAAATTACCCACAGCAAATGTTTAAAGGAGAACCAAGAGACCTTTCTTCAAGCTAGAAATGATTCTGGGTTTGACTTACTTACGGGCACCCCTGGAAAACGTGGAACAAACCTTCATATATTCAGGTTTATTCTAGTAGTTTAATTAAATACTGAAACAAAATCCAACCTCTATGATTTTTTACTCACTAAATCACAGGTGCCCAAATCATTAGCGAATAAAGAGAAATGTAACAAGCATTTTTGCGATTTTTACCCAGCTTCTTTGTTGATCAGAGTGTCTGAGAAGTTTCAATTAGAAATCCATGACATCTGCTCCTTTGGGGTATAAATATGATGTAACATAGGCACTCTGAAAAATGAGCAAGACAAGAGAGCACCAATCAGCATGTCGGCATATGGATGTTGGTTTTCGAAGAAAATAACTACTTGCCAAAATTGACCCAAATCTGCTAGAGCATTAATTTTAGATAGTGTGAACTGTTGGCTGGGTTAGGACCCAGGGTTATTTTCCCAGCATGCACAGTGAGGAGGTGAACTGTTGTAAAGAGTGCCATCCTGGGGTGACCAAATCAGGATAGACACTATCTACACACCTAGTTGCGTGGGAGGGATGCGGGGAAAAACTTTGGAACCATGTGCTTTGGCCAGAGAGGCTTAGATTGAGCTTTTTGACAACAAACAATCCAGAAATTTCAGGTGTGAAACAAAGTATGAAAAAGAGGAAAAGCAACTCATGCCTACTGTTAGGTGGAGAGTCTGTGATGCTGTGGGATGATTTCTTTTTCAAATTCCGTGGGAATTTTGTTGGAGTGCAAGGCTTCTTGTCGGGTAAATTCTGGATGATCTAGAGTTTGTCAAAGAGAAATGATTAAAGCCCCAAATATAATTGTGGCAGCAGTGCTTTGTTAAAAACGTATTTCCTAATAAGGAATTTTCTCAGCCATTCTTTATAAAAAGCTAATTGTAACTTTATCAGTATGTTGTATTTCAAAAAGATAACTAAAAAATTGAATGCAACACTTGCTCCTGCCACCTGCAGTTTGGAAGAGTAAAAGTTGATTTTCTTCCTTTACTATAGCCAAAGAAGATGGGCTTCTCTAACTTGACGAGCCTCAGGAGGAGACGACCGGATGAGTCCACGGACTACGTCTGTCCCATAGAGTCTTCCTCGCCTGAGTCGGGACAGTCTGTGGCCAACGGGGTGCAGATGCGTCCATACGCCGGCTTCAGGGGTCTGAGTCCCATTCTGGACCGAGAGCCAGTCCGGGACCAGGTGGGGCATGAGGAGAGCAAAGCTGACACTTCACCATGATAACATCAGTGAAAACTCCATGGAAACTCATCAGCCAATCAGATATCCCCTGCTGCTGCTTTGCTCACAGCCTGACCGCTTCCTGCTCTTTTAGACGCCACCCATCAACCCGACCCTGTGCCTTAATGTTTCAGAGACTTAAACATTCCCTGATAAACGTATGTGACTGATTTACAGTCAACCTGCAGGGTGCTATTGGTTTTTACTTGCAGTAAGATGCCTCACTAACCCAACCTCAGCCTCAGACCTGTGCCTAATAACCTAACCCATCCCATCACAAGAAAACCAGGCCTTTCTCTGGATTCCTGTTGCATCAGCACACATGAACAACCTTTACTAAACACTTCGAGGCTGTTGTGCACCACCAGTAGAAATTTTTTAATAGATGTTATCCTTTGCATGATTTTTATCTTTGATTTTTCTGACCAGGCTTAGAGGAACTTGTGCAATATTTGCATAAATTTATTGAGGGATTTTATTTAATATTTATGTTACTACAGAACTAAAGATGATACTACAGCATATTTTGTTTGATACCCAATGTGTTGATTTTTCTACAATTATTTTCATAATTGCGTGTAATATTTTTATAGCAAAGAAACTTTGCTAAACTTAGATAAAATTGTAAACATTTATAAAAATCATTTAAGAAAATAAATCTTGTGTGTATAGTTTGTTTTATCTTTCTACATTCAAGACTGTTTTTTTCTAATATGGACTGTATTTCTTTATGAATTACACATTGTATTTGTACTATCAGATGAAAAAAAATATAAAACTGATGCAGCATGTTACAGCAGCATGTTTCAGTAATCTGCATCAACCACTAACCTGCTTTTATCTTTACCTTGCTCATCATCACCTTGCCCATCATAGCCTCAGCCTCCACTAACCAGTCAGAACCCCAAACACCATGGCATTCCTGTTAAAGGTGACGTGGGAGTTCATGAGCATGGCTCAAAATGTGGTTACAGGTACAAAAAAAAAAAAATGAATCCATTCAGCAACACAGGATTTTACCTTCATTTTAAAATGCACAGTTTCAGCTAAAAGGTTAAACTCACTCATCATTGGCATGAATGCAATTCATTTTGGGCTTTTAAGGACGCATTTGAATGCGGTGTGGTCTGATCATACACAGCTTCACAACGATGATTTTTATAAACTAGAATTGGGCTCACGAGTTTGAAATTTATAAAATAGTTATCTTATTCAAACAGGGTCAATACCACACATAAAAGCTCAAACATATACATTGCACATCAACAGCTCACGTTTTCTGTCCCTATCAGCGAGCTTGTGGGCTAATGCTGACTATTTGACTACTTCTTAGAAATGGTGGTGCTCATTGAAATCAGCTGGTATCCAGGAATGGATCTGGCTTTTACAAATTCTTTGCAAGTATTCAAAAGCCTTGGGGTTGGGACCGTTCCAGAACCTTAATGAAACTCTGCTTTATCATTTACAAAAACAGTTTTAAACTTATTTTTAGATCATTGTCCAGGTGGGACAACGACCTGAGTCCACTGCCTCTTTTCCATTCACGGTTCCAGCACCACACTGTTCCCCTCCGCTCTGCCTCACTCTGATCAATATGAAACATGTGTTTCCATTGACTTACTGACAGCTGGAATTATGGCATGAGGCCCCACCTCCAGCCGTAAGCCTACCAAACATGAGCCTAAATGTGAAATAAATTTCAAGCACCAACATGCAAAGTAAAATAAATACCGTTGCACATCATGTCCTCCAATTTCGAATTTTGGCCATTGTGGTCCGTAATATTTTCGTACTCGCTTTTGAGTTTTTTTTTTACTTTTCCTGACTCTGTGGTGTGCAATAAAATCAGTATACAGCAGTCTGTTTACGTCACGTTTTGGCCCTCCTCAGCCCCGATTGGACCTGCTGTCGAGGAGGTACCAAAATAGCCAATACCGGGCAGGAAAAGCCAGTAATGGTAATGGCCATAAAATGGACTGAGTGGAGCTGCCCAAAACAGAGTCAATGGAAAAGAGGCTCAAATTCCAATCGCCTGACCCAAAGTGTCCCTGGAAAAAAAACAGGAAAGGAAGAACAATCCTTGAACCGGAGTCTGCTGGGGTACACTGGTTCCCTAGTGAAGCAATTTTAAAAATCAGCAGTAACTGGGAAGGCGCTGATTAGGAAAAAAATATTGCTCTAAACACAAGACCTTCAAGCTCAACTAAAATTTGCAGCTGACATGGATTGGCTAAAAGCTTTGTGGACAAAACCTTTAAGGTCAAATGAGAAAAAGAGTGAGCTTTCATGGCCACATTGACGAGGCATGGTTTTGGGCCGTCTGAACAAGGATTTTAAACCTCAACAGTATAACTACCGTCAACCATGGTGATGGTAGCAGCACAATCAAGGTCTGTTATGTTATCAGCAGTACTAGAGCTTTGCACAAAGTGGGTGGAATAATAAAGGAGGAGGATTCAAATTCTTAAAGGTGACATTTCATGCAAAATCCACTTTTTTAGCCTGTAAATACATTTTGTTGTGTATGTGGATTCTGTAGGAGAGCAGAAAAATAGATTTTAGTCACTCCATGTGTTGCGGAAATATCTTTATATTCAGTTTGGGTCATATTTTTCAGTCCATTTAGTTTTCTCTATCATCTTTTACATTTTTCCAACTGTTACGTCACAATATTTGCTGTGGAACAGCTAAATAAGGTCATGGACCTCCGGCGGATCAATTTCTCGTATGAGCCATATTTATTTCTCGCTGCGATTTTGTAGTCCAAGCTCAAGTATGCCTATGCTGAGGAACGATAAGTTCGGTTTGGTTTTTGGGTGTATTAACCCACACAATTCATTACACCGTCCCTCAGCATTAAAATCTCTTCAAAGAGCCTGGTTTTATTTTATTTTTCATTGAAATCAACCCACATCAGTGGGGAAATTCCTATTTGCCCCACTTCAATGACGAGTTCTTTAGCAACCTCCTCCAGTATAAAGAAGGATTTGCTGAAAGACTTCATCTGATTAAGGGCTCAGTTCCTTCTGTCTATGGAAACGATGACAGCAAAGCAAAAAGCTGCAAATGACGCAAAAAATTACGACAAACTTTATTTTAGACATGAATTGACTGTGTGTTGATATGACGTCCTGGCCATTATTCTGATAGCAATAGCATCGCACCTTCTGCTTATGTATGTGCTGTGAGCTCCTTGAGGACAGAACCATACTGCGTGATTTGAATTGTTTTTGCCATTTTTGTCTTGTTTCTGCAGTGCTAGATAATTGTTATCAAACTACAACAATGGCCGAACGGGTCAAAGTGGAGTGTTCTTTGACCTTGAGGGGGCGGGGTGTGAAGGGCCTCAACAGCATTTAAAGAGACAGCACCAAATCGAGTTGCTCTCAGACGCGCCTCAGAACTGGGGTAAAAGAGGAGCTTGTGGAGCTGCAATAACAAGTTTAGACCAAAGCATTGAGGTTCCACTTTATATAGACCACAACTGAATGATTTAAGGGTGAAAAGGAAGGATTTAAAAACATGATATGTCCCCTTTAAACGCCATCTCAGATTGACTACATGGCTGAAACCTGGACACAGTTGGGTGTTCCAACCAGACAATGATCTCAAACACACATCTACAAACTGGTTTTGGAATGGTTTATACAGGCTGACATTAAGCTTCTGAAATGGCAACCTTGAAAATGTATGTCTGTGGTCAAAAGCTGTGTCTGTGCCAGGAAACCAAGCAATTTAAATAAACCTTAACAATTCTACCACAAAAAGTGGTCATATACCCAGACCGAACTTTGCCAGAAGGTTGTTGATGCCTACAAAAAGCATGTGGTACATGTGTAACTCTTAAAGGGATATTTTGTCTAAATATTGGTGGGTGTGTATGTAAATGTTTGAACCTGTATGAACAATTTGACTATTTGGCACTTAGGAAAAATCCACAATAAAAACAAGCTTATGAACCGAATTTGTGTTTTGAAAAATCACTGGACAAGTTTGTTGTAGTCTCAGCACACTGTGTAAAACAGAAGGGTTTTTCATTAAAACCCCAAATGAATATGAGATTCATGCCACTGATGAAAGGATATAGACTTCTGACCGGGACTGTAAGCACGCATTACAGAAATGCAGAAAATGATTCTTTTGGAAGCATTGCATGTCTGCAGTAGTGTATTGTAATGGATGTGTGTGTGTGTGTGTGTGTGTTGCAGATGGTGAATGCAGAGAGAACCATTTTACAAATAGAAGCTTTGTCTGAAAGCATCAGCAACCTCACAGTAAGCACCAACACACACAGGCTGCTGGTTAATGACTCCTGCAGCTCACAGCCTACTGTCTGCAGTAACAGAAGCTCAAATCTTTCATTTTTTGAGACGTTTTGAGAAAACATTCATCAATAAAACACTACGTAACTGTGAAAATAAGACTGCAGCACTAATTCTACAAGTGTGAAAAACAATGAGGTACTTTTGTTATCTCATGATGCCAACATTTAGCTGTGCTTTTTTTGCCTTGGTTCTGTTTGGATCATCAACATGTAGTTTTACATCATGGTAACCGCCTTAATCTAGAGCTCCAATTAAGTTTCACCATCTTGAAAACTTGAGCACCCACCACAAAACTATAACTATAAATGTTCTATAATTTTTCAAAAGACTTATTTTAACTTTCAGTGAAATATTACTAAAATAATTTTGAGTGCGTGCCTGACTTGGGATCAGTTCAGATTCATTAGACATTCTTGTAATCTTAATTGATCTTGATCAACAGTTCTCCTACTTTTTATTCATTCATTCATCTTCTATTCCATGGTGGGTCACGGGGGAGCTGGTGCCTATCTCCAGCATATTCCCTGGACAGGTCGCCAATCCATCGCAGGGCAACACAGAGACATACAGGACAAACAACCATGCGCACTCATTCACACCTAAGGGCAATTTAGAGAGACCAATTTACTTAACAGTCATGTTTTTGGACTGTGGGAGGACAGCTGCAAGGCAACAGTGCCAACTGCGCCACCATACACCCCTATTTTTTATACATTTTCTATTTATTTCTTGAAATAACCTGACCATGGCGGCATACTGAGTAGTGTGTGCTAAGGGAAGAAAGAAACAAACACTATCTTTAAGAAATAGGGGAAAAAATACAGCAAAGGCCTAACGCAGGACCAGACCCAGTCTTTCAGGTGATTAGACGTGTTCCTCAAACTGAAGGATGTGACTACTGGTGGTACCCATGCCAATTAACTCATTGAATTTTGGTATCAGCTACGCACAAGTTAAAGCTGCAGTACGGAGTTCTGAGAAAACAGTGGACTTAGCCTGAACATTTGAACAAGCACACCTTACAGCCCTCCCCACCCTTGATTTCTGCTGTGCTACAGGCCTCCATCCACAGTGAAGCCTGCCGTGAACACGCAGGCTAGTAAGCAGGGTCACCGATGACGGCGGACAAACAGCTATGGCACAATGTAAAGCACATCAACGATATGCTTTACATTGGCCATGGCCTGCCCTTACTTTGACTGCAGTGCTATTGGCACAGACATTAGCTCAGCTGCAGCACACCAGCAATCTTTAGCTTAAAGACGATACGCGCTGTGCGGGGGAGGGGTGTGAGCGGCTGATTGACACTGCTAAGACATTCCTCCTGGCTCCGATTGGTTGGTTCTGACTGGGAGCGGTATATTTCAGTAGGACCAGTAGGATGAGCCTGTTTCTTTTCATAGAAAATACAGTATATCTCATATTATGCTGTCAGGACATAATGATACTTGTAAAAAAAATGTTTCTACAAAAGTTACCTACTGCAGTTTTAAACACTGAACTAATACGTTTTCAGTTTCATTTACGCTCAAAAGCCCCAAGTCAAATTGAATTTCTGACCTGCTACCTCAACAATCATTAACTTAAAATTCCCTATGCCTGGCACATATAAATTATCAATAATAAATTGCTCTTTGAACACTTTCTATGACATTAAATTATTGACTCCCCCTGTATCGTACATGTCTTTGTGAACACGTTCCTTTATAACCCATCATGCCACTGTGTATACGCTCTGTCTGTACTTATGAAGATTTGCTCACCTTATTACACCGAATGCTTAAAGTGGCTGCGATGGCAGGGGAACCATTTTTTGAGAGGTTCTTGGCTCTAAATAGAAATAGAAAGCGTTTCATAGATGAGTGCTCTGGAGAGTATTATGTAAACTTAAAATGGAAGCTTAAATGAGGAACCATAAACCCATAAAAAAAAATGCTAGCTGCCTCTTATGCAGTGTAAGTAAACTCTCTCTAGAGCCTGCTAGCAAAAAAAGGCTAGATAATTTTCTTTCTATAGAAGTCCTGTTGCAGTGCTTCTTATGAAAAGTTTAAGAACTACAAATTGCAAGTTTGCTGCTAATAACTCATTGAGAATCACCTTTATAGTGCGGACATCCTGTTTTCTGTCTGCTAAACTGTGTTTTCTTTGGGACTTTCGATTCAACTAAAGAAACAAGAAAAAATTGTGACTGTGTAACAGTGTACAGGTAACAAATAGCTGAACCATCCAATTAAAAGAAGAATCAAGTTGTCTGTTGTGTATCAGAAAATAACTGGTTCATCCATTGAGTTATTTACCAAACAAAAAACATATTGCTCTGAAAATAGAGAGATGAAAATGAGTGAGACACCAAACAAGGTCTGAAGGAAATGTTTGAAAGACTTTTGCAAAGCCTGGAGAACTATTGAGCAAGATCAGTGCAGAATATTACCTTACTATACATATTTATATATTAAAACTACAAGTCAGTTTTCTTACATTTTTCTTCTTTTCTGCTTCAAAGTTTTCTCTTTACAAATGTTTAGTGCAATAAATGATCTTGCATAAAAGAAACTGATCCCAACTCAGTTGCAAACATTAAGCCCAACCCCCTGTGGGGTAAGAACGCTGTCAAAAACAACGTGTATGTAAAGACGGAAATGTGTGCATATTAGTCAATAGTTGTGCATAAGTAAAATCCAAAAGAGGTATTGTATATTTTCTCTATAAGAATACAAAATAAAATGTTACAGCTTCAAGAAATTACAAACACAAAGTTCAAGTTTACAGTTGTGGTTTATTCTTTATGAATACAATATGCTATAACAGTTTGTGAATACGATTTATTTTCTATGAGAATACAAATTTACATCAGCGACTTGGTGTCACGTGATCTCAGGCTCAGAATATAGTGGGTGGAGTTATAAATGATGTACAGTAGGTGGCAGTATGCACCTCTGAATGTGTTGCGAACCGCCAGCAGAAGAAGAGAAGAAGAAGAAGCAGCAGCACTAGCGCCAAAAGAAGAGACCAAGAGCATATATTAACGACATTAAGACATATATAAACTTTTTAACATTACCTGACTTTGTACCGTAGTTTCTTGGTCCGTTCTTTTGGCTTCTTCTTCTTCTTCTGCTGGCGGTTCGCAACAAATTCAGAGGTGCATAGCGCCACCTACTGTACATCATTGTATAACTCCACCCACTATATTCTGAGCCTGAGATCACGTGACACCAAGTCGTTGATGTAAATTCGTATTCTCATAGAAAAAAAATCGTATTCACAAACTGTTATAGCATATTGTATTCATAAAGAATAAACCACAACTGTAAACTTGAACTTTGCGTTTGTAATTTCTTGAAGCTGTAACATTGTATTTTGTATTCTTATAGAGAAAATATACAATACCTCTTTTGGATTTTACTTATGCACAACTATTGACTGATATGCACAAATTTCCGTCTTTACATACACGTTGTTTTTGACAGCGTTCTTACCCCATACCCCAACCTCACTGACACATTCCTACTCCCATGATGCTTTGCCTGCAGTACCTGCTGAGCCAGGACGAGCTGCGGAAGAAGCTGAGGCGGTCACAAACTGCGCTGGTTTGAGGGACGGGTGGTTCAGCGTCATCGGCTTACTAATGCTACAGAGCAACCACAGAGACCTGCAGCCAGCTCAGCCCCTCGGGCCTAACACTGCAGCGTGGAGCCGGTTCCATTCACTTCCTGTAACCGCTGCTACCTCATGTAACACCTACAGTCCTGTGGACACAAACGAACTGGAAACACAAGCTGGCACACACATTTTGGATGTCAAAGAAAACTCATGGCTTCTTACAAACATTTAAATTTAACTACTTTTCAATTTTAACTATGCAATACAGCCGTTATTAATTATACTGACCACTGTTGTCTGTAAATACTTGGCTGGTTGATTAGAGGTGAAACAGATTTAATTAAAAAGTAGTCTGATGAAAAAAAAAAAAAAACAGATCATGAAGACCAATAGCAGATCCCAGCCAAAACAATGACTTGATGCCTAAAACTGCACAAAATAAACATTAATTTTACATTACAGTTTACATTTGACTTTTTTTTTTTATGTCGATTGTTTTAATAACCACAAACATCTCTGAACATTTTACGACCACCTGCTGCTGAGCAGCATTTGTTAAATCTGAGGATATTGCTTCACATTCACTGGTCACTATGCTAGGTCCAACTTGCCAATACTGGCTTGGACACCCTTCCTTAAGTTCTTCATGGCACAGATTCCACAAGGTTTCTAAAACATTCCTCCAAGATTTTGGTCCATATTGACTTGGTAACATCACAAAGTTACATGTATGATGTAAATCTCCTGTTCCACCACATCCTAAAGATGCTCTGTTGAATTGAGATCTGGTGACCGTGGAGGTCACTGGGATACACTGGACTAATTTTCATCTTAAGGAAAGTGGTTTGAGAACATCTGAGTTTTGTGACATGGTGCATTACCCTGCTGGAAGCAGCTGCCAGAAGATGGGTACACCGTTGACATAAATGGATGGATGGATGTTCAGTTATAATACCTGGGTATGATATGGTGTTTAAACGATGCTCGGTTGGTACAAAGGGTCTCAAAGTGTGCAAAAATATAATCCGCCACACCAGTATACCATCGCCACCAGCCTGAACCATTGATACAAACCAGTATGGACACTTACTTTCAAATTGTTTACCCCAAATTCTCACGTGAAGGTTGCAGTTCAAATTGAGATTAAATCAATCGGGCAACATTTTTCCAATCTGTTATTGGCAATTTTTGTGGGCCTGTGCAAACTGTAGCCTCCATTTTCTGTTCTTAGCTGACAGGAGTGGTACTATTGCCATTGTCTGTTGCGATAGGCGATCTGCTGCATCATTTAACATGTTGTGGGTTTAGAGATGGTTCTTTTTTCCCTATTCAAAAGCTCACTTTGAACTTCAGCAAGTCCTCTTTAGCAGATCTAGATGCTTAAATGCCCTGAGTTCCTGCCATGTCCTTGGCTGATACTCTTGTGTTAACAAGCAATATTCCAGCAGTACCCAACAGTTTGGCGAGTCTGTTCTTCTGGCTGTACTCTTGGATTTGTTATTGAGCTGTAGAACATCTATTCAAAGAAAATATCAGGAATACTGACCGGCTCTCTGATTTACTTTGTAGGAATGCAACTCCAACTTCCAAGAAATCTCAGGTCCTCAGCCCTTCAATGGTTCCTGCCAACAGCCATGTGTGTAAATGTCTCTTGTATTACTAAGAGATTCCTTTCAGTTAGAGGTATAATCTGACCTCCCAGAGCACTCATTAGAATTTGTAGTATCCATGTTTGCAATTTTTCCAGAAAAACACCTTGTGGCAAGACTTCACAAGGCTGTTGATAGATGTGGTCAAATCTTACCAGTTTCTACTTGTTCTAACATAGTGGGGTTTTGAACAATTTCTGATTTTTGAAGGAGGTTCCTTTGATCTTTTAATATGTTGTGTCAACGTTCTCAGCCTTTGTACTTCTTTGAAAAACAAAAATAAACAAGTGCTGTATATTCGAGCACAGCCTAGAATATACAGTACTTGCAGAAGGCAATAACTACAAAAAACATATCAGTAAAAACACAAAGGTCTGAGCACAGCACTGGAGGGGTAATGATTCGGGCTTCATTGCAGCCACATAAACTAAATCAGATGATCCGGCTTTCAAACTGATTTTTGGTCAAATGTGAATCAATCTGAAGTTTGGCTTAAATTTAGCCATGCGTAAAAAAAAAAGATCCAGACAATGAAAACCAAAAAAATCTGCAAAGCTATTGCAAGTCCATGTGACTGTAAAGCTAAATAACTATTGATACAGATCACTTTTTTAAGAATTACGAGAAAATATTAATATCATATTGAGAATAAAGTAAAAACAAATGAAGCCAAAAATGACAAAACAAAACTATAGAAAATGTCTACACAGTCTTACATAAATCCCTGGTTAGAGCTGTTTATTAATGGGAGAGTCCCAACTAGTCTGCATTCAGAGTAAACCTAAAAGCCGCTGGCCTAATCTACATGTCTTCGGTGGTGTTCCCTCTTTAAAATGGGACAATTAAGCATTTTGTTTGCTGATCAAAATCTTCTAACGCCGATGGCAGTTAACTTGTAACAAGAATCTTTTGTTGACCTACCGAGCAGCAAACGCCACACCCATGCTGTTAGACAGCTTCAACTCATCCTCCCATGAATCCTCTTCATCCCTGAGACCAAGCTTTACATTAAACGCAACGCACAGGCAGAGACACATACAGACGTTGTGTGTCTCAGCAGGGCAGGGAACAGGAGCCAAAAACAGGTACAGGACTTCATACCACGGGAAATTCAAGACCCGTCCTGGTGAGTATTTGTACTGATAAAAAAAATATTGCTCTGGCAGACCAAATTATTATAGATATTTGATGCTTGGAATAAGATTTATTTTTTCACATTTAAAGAAAGATGCAAAGTAGTTTTTGATTTGTTCCACTAAAACATAAACAGAAAAATAACCACTTGTACTTCATGACTTGCGTTTTAAACAAATTCCTTCTTTCAGTGCATCAGAGAGACGAGCCTCTAATCTTCTGCCCTACTCTGACCTTGCAACATGGGCCAGAAGGTCAGCATCACAACTTCTAACAATACGCAGGACTCAAGTTTCCTCTCCTTTCTAAAACGCTCACCCCAAACACCCTCCTCGGATGAGAACATGTCGCCAAGGACTGGCATGTTTGCCAAGCTGACAGCACCATTTGCAAACAAGCCCAATGATTTCACACGCCTTATTAGTAACTCTATCTCTTTTGCATCAACCAGAACCAAGGAGTATCTTGTCTTTAAGGATCCAGAGAGCAAATTTCAGCCGAGTCCTCAGACGTTAACTCAGGTGGCTGCACAGATGACTGAGACACTTGGTCAACATCCAAGAAAATATACTTTTAAAAAAGTATATAGTTATTAAACATGTCTTTCTCCAACAGGTTTTCCTGATGAATTACATCCCTCAAAGTGTAAACCTCGACTTGACTGACACCTTCAGTTGCACATCCATGACACCCGAGCAGCGCATCCTCCTGGGCGCTGACTGGGTTTGGGCCATCCTGAAGAAACCTACCAAGAACCCTAAAATACAGATTGCAGTGCAGGTTCTTCACCTGCCTGAAAGGGAGGAAGCTGAAGAAAGGGCAGCTGCTAGAAAACCCATCAGTGAGTCCATCCAGATGGCCCAGATGGAGTCCAGGAACAAGAACGTGTATGAGAGGATGGTGGACTTCTGCACTTCCATCGGCAAGGACTGCTATGCCCTCTTTTTGTTCTTTGGAAAAAGGGATGACAAGGTAAATATCTACGGTGTCCTGAGCAACAACTTTGAGGCAGCTGTTGGAAAATGTGACAAAATAGACAGAGCTCTGATTGAGAACTTCTTTAAAGGTTCAAGGTATTTCCATACACCCTTTGGAATGATGCAGACCATTTTCACAAAGAACACAGAAGCACTCACTCTAATGATTAAATTTAGCTGAAGATTTGAGGTACGAACATTGATGTAAGCCATTATTGACCAAGAAAATGGGTGGCCACTTTTCCCTGATTAAATTTAGCTGAAAGGTTCATATGATGGCCAAAATATACAATATAAAATATTAGATCATTTGTGATGGACTAATGAGGGTTATGGGACCTTACCTAAAACACTGCATCAGTAGCAGAAATGGGTTGTAACATGGTCTAAGTTCAATTACAGGATTGTGCTTGACCAGCAATCACAGATCCAACTTATACACTGTTTTGTGTTTTACATCTCTGTGGTCTGGCCAGTAGCAGTAGCAACTCTTGGGTCTTTAATGTGAGGTACACACATGAAATGTGTTCTACTCGAAGGTCCAACTTTCTTCATTAAATACTGGAAAACAAAAACCAACTGACAAACAGTCCAAAATTAAACTGTAGAACTGGATGTCATGACCCATGAACATTGCCTGTATTTTCCATAAAGTGTTCGTTACCTGTTCCTGAATTATGCCAGGAAGCGACCATGTTCACATAATAGTTAAGCACATGAAATGTAATTAAATAGACTTGCCAGCTTGTATTACTTTCTTTTATTTCCTGTATCATGCCACTGTGGTGTACAAGCACCTTGAAATGTCTTGTTGCTGAAATGTGCTTTACAAATAAACTTGCCTTGCTTAATAACTGCCTTAGTCTAGAAACAAGACACAGCAAATTTTGTTGGTCTTCCTGCAGGACTCGGTTTGGAACTACACATTATGGTGAAATTCCCTTAATTCTCAAAAACACACTTTCAAAGTCAGAAAAACACGCTGCAGCTACACCTAACGTCAGAACTGCAACTTAAAATATTTGGAGGGTCCTCCCCAACCCTGACAAAGACATCCAATATGGCTGTATAAACAT
The DNA here is from genome assembly GCF_021462225.1 of Girardinichthys multiradiatus. Taxonomy (NCBI): domain Eukaryota; kingdom Metazoa; phylum Chordata; class Actinopteri; order Cyprinodontiformes; family Goodeidae; genus Girardinichthys; species Girardinichthys multiradiatus. The sequence goes on along the minus strand of NC_061795.1, from coordinate 41,613,063 downwards.
AATAGCTGCAGTAATAAACTGTTTATTTGAACTTCTGTACAATGATTTAGGTCATGCAGTATTGGACTCTCTATAGTCTGAATGAGACTATGTGGACTTGAATATATTTTCATATAGTCCTCTCTCTCCAATTCAGTTGATATTTATTGAATCTATGGTTTCACTAATATTTAGCATATTAGGGTATACAAAAAACCCTCTGTTGACATTATAATGTCTTTATCAAACAAAGACAAAGCTAAAATTTACAGAAGCCCAGGTTGCTTTGATAGCGGCCGTCAGGTCATCTGCATTGTTGGGTCTGATGTCTGTCATCTTCCTCTTGACAATACTCCATAGAATCTCTGTGAGGTTCAGGTCAGGCCAGTTTGCTGGGCAATCAAGCACAGTAACACTATGGTCACTGAACCAGCTTCTGGCACATTTTGCAGTATAGGCAGGTGCCAGGTCCTGCTGGAAAATGAAATCAGCATCTCCATCAAGCTTGTCAGAAGAAGGAACCATGAAGAGCTCTAAAATTTCCTGGTTGATGACTGAGGACTTCAGAAAGCACAGTGAAACAACAGCTACATGACACTGATCTGATCTGCATCTGAAAAGACTTTGGACCACTGAGCAACAATCCAGTTCTTTTTCTCCTTAGTCCAGGTAAGACAATTTTTTGAAGTCATATCTGGTTCAGGAGTGGCTTGACATGAGAAATGTGACATTGCATCACAGACTCGGAGCTCTGGGTGTGCTACTGCAAAACGTTAATATTACTTTCAATCAGAGGAATGATTCTGGTAAAATGAAAAGATTACTTTGAATGTAAATCTGCCAGAGGTATAATTCTGTGCTTAGCTGCATTTCAAGTAAACTCAAAAAATAACATTTTAACATAAAAGCACACTTAGAAATGTTAATTTTTTATTATTATTTACAGATACAATTTCCTTAAGTTGCTAACAGTAAAATAAAAACTTTTTTTTTTTATAAAAGTGTGAAAAATAAAGAATTAAACATTTCCTATAAACTTCAGTTACATTCATCAGCTTCCCTCTATGTACCAGGAATGCTTTTTTTCACACAAATAAATAACTATCAAAGTAGTTATAATTAAGTACCAACAAACAGTCATAATTCATCATTCTTACTGGGTCCATTTTTGTCACTTTCACGCCTACACATGCATGCGGCTGTATAATCGTCTGGCTGAGGCACCAGCTCCATGTCGGCTTGTCGCATCGGCCGCCCTGTCTGGTGCTCAGAGTACGTGTGCAGAACTCCGTAGTAGTAACAGTACAAGCGGCTGGGCTGCAGCAGATCTCTGGCTGCTGCCTGTCCTGCTCGGGTGATCTCCGCTGCTTCTGCATCGTTCTCTTTGGCCCATTTGATTTTCTCTAAAAGGTCCGACAGGTTTCTCCTCACAGAAACGTAATGAGTACCTGCCTTTAGATGTCTGTAGAAGTGTTCATAGTACTGTGAGTCTTGTTTCAGAACCAGACTGTTCCCCAGCATCAGGTAAGGAAACCGATACGCTGCGACAGTTCCATCCACGTTTACCTGGTATTTGTACTGAAAGAGGAGGTACCAAGTTTCACTACATGCAGTATAGTCCTAAATCTGCTCTCCATCCAACTCAACTTCTAACTTTCAAGAAGGAAAACTAACTTAGATTTTTTTCCATTCGGCAAAAGTTGCATAAATGAGAAATAACATTTATATTTATACATTTTCTTACCTTGAAGAAGTCAAAGAATCCAACAAGTGGTGCTTTGCCCACCTGTTTCTCCCTGTCTCTAAAGAAGAACCACGCCGTGATGCCGGCGTCCAGCAGCTCCGGGGCTTTCTTGGACAGAGAGACGAGCTGAAGACGTTCTTCCCGACTGTCCCGACCACGGAAAAATGCCCGCTCAGTTTTATTAGCCCATGGAGGACCTGGTAGAAGGTAAACCAGGGCATTACAAAAACATGAGAAAACAAATCTGCCAAAGGCTTGTTTAAAACAAAATTATGAAGCCAAATGGCTGGTATGTACAATGTTCTCCTGCTTGGTAATTTGTAACCTTTCTTATTACTATTATTTTTGTATAAACCTCTACAAAGAAACTTATTTCTGCATGTGTTCAAGTAGAAAAACTCCCATTCTCTTTCCATTATTACGTTTTCCCAAACTTGTGAAGAGACATGAAGAGAAAAACACTAAACTGTGATTTGGGTCTGCATCCATTTAAAAATACTCTGAACTGTGATGACAGTGGCTTTGCTTAAGTACATCGTTAGTAAAGGAAGACACATGTACTGTATGGGTCAGAAAAAAGACAAAGAAAGTAAAGAAATATCGTACAAAGTGAAACATCTTTTCAAGGCTGCAAATGTTTGCAATCCCAACCCTGACCGCTAATATAGATTTTTTAGATTAATTTAAGTAAACTTGGTTAAAGAATCCAACAAGAATCACTTTGAAAGATGCTGTGAAGGAAGTGTTCGTTCGATACCAAAGAAGGCACTGAGTTTTCTTTCCTTTGTGCCCTTATGGCTGCTGGCTGTGCATCACCATTTCCCTCATTGAGCCTTCCAAGATTTTTTTTTTACTAGACTTTAGGTTCAAACTGAAGGTAATGACAATTAATTAGGTGTTGAAGGTGACGTTGTTGCAAAGCTTGCATGCTGATGCCCCCTGGTGGACATCGACGACATCAGCAGAATTTGTTGTGAATTTAATATTTATAAAACTCATTTTCTACCGCTTATTCCAAAGTTGGTTCACAGGGGAGCTGGTGCCTATCTCCGGCAGTCTATGGGCGAGAGGCGGGGTACACCCTGGACAGGTCGCCAGTCCATCGCAGGGCAACACACAAACAACCATGCACACAGTCATTCATATACCTAAGGGCAATTTAGAGAGACCAATTAACCTAACAGGCATGTCTTTGGACTGTGGGAGGAAGCTGGAGTACCCGGTGAGAACCCACGCATGCACGGGGAGAACATGCAAACTCCATGCAGAAAGACCCCAGGCTGGGAATCGAACCCAGGACCTTCTTGGTGCAAGGCAACAGTGCTACCAACCGTGCAGCCCTGTAAAACTCATGTTTTGGTAAAATTATTCAGTAACACTGAGTGACAACTTCAGACGGCAACTACAATTGCGTCATTTATATCTTTTAAGTACCGTTCAGTTCTGACTTCCACTATTTAAATGCCAGCATATCTGTTAAGCCCCAATGTGTACAAGTGAAATTAACATACATTTGAAACTGAAATGCTTTGCAAAAGTTACAAACATTTTATCAAAACAGAAACTTCAATGCATTTATCTCCATCCATCTCCCAATCAAAACTAAACTGCTTCCCCGGCCCTGTGAAAGAAAAGCATTCCCACAGCATGATACTTCCATGCACCACGCGTCACTATAGGGATGGTGTTTTCAGTGTGATATTCTGTGTTGGTTTTCAGCCACACACTGATGAAAAAATTAGGTCCAAAAGTCTATTTTTTCTGTTAACCCAAATAGGTTTCTTTCAACAATGGCTTTCTTCTTGCCACTCTTTCATAAATACCAGATTTGTGCATGACTAATAGAGGTCCTGCAGCTGTAATCTCCCTAGCTTCTCCAGAGTTACCACGAAATGATAGGAATTTCTCCCAACACGTCATCATAGATTTGAGCCAGAGTTTGCCCACAGACAAAAATGTAATTGTGTTCCCATATGGTGGTCCAGACAAAGCCAGGGCTTAACTTACCTGTGTTTCCTTGAAGAGACAGAAGGTCATTTGTGACACCTCTCATGGTCTCCAGGGTGGAGTGTGTCACCTCGTAGGTGGGAAGGACGATGTCCCGTGTATCAGTAGAGCCACACCAGGAGAGGATCGGAAGAGCTCCCTCCGTCCTTGTCTCCAAAGGCCAGTCGCCCACGTTAATGAAAAACTCCACGTCAGGCAATCTCACCTTAAGCACCAAAATATATCAGATGACAGTTAAATATCCTGATAGTTACGACCTAACTATTACAGACAAGAGAAAAGTAAATTGAACACAATCAAACCTTTCTCGTTAGTGACAGCAGCATTTCATCAGAGAACATCTTGAAGTCGGTGTATTTTCCCAGCGTGCGCCGGTACACCTTGTTGTCAATGATGGCGTAATGAATGAGGCCTCCTCTGTTGGAAAATCTGAGGGGCACTTCCTGTCTAAGGTTCTGCAGGTCAATGGTGGGAAAGGATTTGAAGTCGGCCAGAATCTGGGGTTCATTCGGAGGACACTGCAGGACACTCAGCCAGACAGAAGCGTCGGATTCAGGGCAGTCACAATATTCATGATAGACTGGGCCTGGTGGGTAACAAGAAATGAGACGAAGGTTACATTTAAGTAAATAAAAAAAACTTGAATATCTACCATACAGAAATTTTTTTTATTTCAACTAAATATGGACTGAAAATTATAAAATTCAACAGGAAGGCCGGCCGGTCACACAGACCGACAGGCAGACAGAGGGATGAATTCCATATTTTTATAAAAGGAACTCTGTATAAGGGCAATGATTTGTCTTTTCACACCAAATTCAACGCATTTGTAAATTTTAAATGACAGCAACACATTTCTGTCAGACTTTACAACAGACTCGGGCTGCCAAGCAGAAATTCAACATCTCAGTGCCAAAAAGCATCAGTGGATGTTTTTCAACTGGGGAAGTTAAGCTGCTACACAGAGATGTGTAATAATCGACACATGGATGTCAGACGACGGTAAAGTTAGTTGTTACTGAAATTTCTGAATTGCATATTCTTTGTTTAGATAAGTCTAGATACTGACATTTGTACGGATTTAACAGAACTAAAGTTCTAAACACCATACTGATGTTTGCTGGTAAAAGGGTAAAACTGGGTTTGAAAAGAAAATTGTATTAATTTAAGGATAAAAGCTTTCCATACTAACATGGCCATATATATCATAAAGTATTCACCCCCTTGTTCTCGTATTCACCAAAATGTTACACGGACCTTTAGGGAAAATATTCTGTGGACTGGTGAGACAAAACTAGAACTTTTGGAAGGTGTGCGGCCCGCTTCATCTGGCGTACAAATAAAGGCATATTGTTAATACAAAAACAGTCAGATTATGTAAAACAATGGAAATCATATATTTTTTTCTGTTAAACTCTTGAATGAATAAAATTATAAAGTAAAACTTTTTACATTCTAAAAGTTCTCAGCACCTGGGAATGGAGTTAGCATTTTTATATTCACCTTAATGCGAAACCAACAAACAATTTATCTTCACTTAGCTTTAGATTAGCATTTTTCTGGTAAATAGCCATTTTGTCTGACTTTTTTACATTTTAGTCCATTCTTTGGCGTTATCCTGTGCAGTTTATCTTCTAAATTTAGCTTCTCTAGATTTAGGTGAAAAAAGTAAAAATGCAGATAGAAAAACACTGAAAATACCTTCAGGCAGCCTAAAGAACTACTGATCAAAATCGCTTTGAAATATAACAAAAACCCCTCTCTCACATTCAAAACTAAATCAGACCTGACCGACGACTTAAGACTAAAATTATTTAGAAAACACACCCTGGATGATGTAGGGCGACTTGGCCACAGCAACATCTCGGTGGAGGATTTCCACCTTCAGGCCTGTTGCGGCAGATCCATAAAGGCGGTACCTCATCAGAAAGGACCCGTCGTCTCTGTCCAGAGGTGGAGGAACGTGGACGCGGATGTACTCCTCCTTGTTGAGAGGACTTATCTTCACTTTAAATGTCTCTTTACCTAAAGAACAAATACAACGCATTTTAAGTTAGTTCAACTTGTTACAGTGTTTTCAACAGGTTCCACATGTTTTAGCTCTAGAATAGAAAATAAATACCATTTATTGTCCCTTTAGTGGGGAAATTGAAGAGAAATTCTACTTAGACAACTCAATCCTGGTCTTAATTACTTTAAACTGAAGATTGTATAAAAAAACATAATTTGTGACCTCTGACAGGCTAACTTTCTGTTTGTCTTTCTGTGTTTCTAAATGCCAAGAATTAGCCTGAACCTCATCTAATGTCTAAAAGTTTAAGAGCAGGGGTGTAAATGTTCACGAAAATCCCGATTTGGTATGTATCTCGGTTTAAAGTTATGATTCAGTATGTTTTTGATATGCTTCAATTAAATGTACTTTAATATAGTTTGTTTTGATTGACCTTCAGAACTTTAAAGAGTGGCTTAAAAACAACTCACTGTAGGTTTGGTTTGGTTATTTTCAACTACGGTTAATCAGGTAATCAGCGGATAAATTATATTGTTTTAACCTTTATTTAACTAGGTAGGTCAGTTGACAACTAATTTTCATCCAAAACAACGACCTAGAATAAAGGCAGCATACAAGGCAGATAAAAATGGAGAACAGAAAAACAGAATTAACAGATGAGTGAAATACAAAATGTGGTGACATGTAATGAAAGTTAGAAATGTAGGGAGTCTTTAATGGAGGACAGTGAAATGAATGTACTGATTTTTAGGGACTGTAGTAGATGATTCCAGTCGACTGCAGCAGAAAACTGGAAGGAAGTGCGACCGAATGAGGTACCGGCTTCGGGGACAAGGAGACCGATAAAGCTACTACAGCGTAGACTGTAGTTTATGCTGCCAAAATTATGAAGTGACTGTAGACATAACTGGGGTTTTCCAATGAGAGTTTTATCAATGAACAAGTACACCAGTGGATTAGCCAACGAGAACAGAGAGAAGGCCAACTCAACAGGGGGTCGAGATGACAGTGGTGAGCGCTAAATGAAGCACCAGTAACAAAACAGATAGCAGTGTGGAGAATAACATCCAGATTGTGGAGAAGTGTTTTAGAGGCTGACCTGTAGATTATGTCACCGTGATCCAGAATTGGGACTATTGTCATTTTAACTACGAGGTGTTTTCACTCTTCCATAAATGCTAGATTTGTGGAGCAGATGGTGCGTTTCCACTGCAGGAAGCCTCTAACATCAGTGGTGCCCAAAATATAGAATAAAAAAATAAAAAAACTAATTACAAGAAATTATGTGATTTGTTTTTTTTAAACCTGCTCAACAATACATTAAGCATGCAATTTATAATTCAGTAAATCAAGTAGATTTTTATATAGGAAAGGGATGTGTAAAATCATTATTTTGGATAAAAATAAAATTTAGTCTCAGCAATAAGAACAGGATTTGGGTCAGTTTCTTTGAAAATGCTCACTATATTTGGCCAAGTTGAATAAAATTAATTAAAAGCAGATTTTGGTGGAGCAAGGATAGATGTGGTCCTACTTTCTATTAAATTAAAGAAAATGCAAGAAGCCTGGTTTTTAAAAGACAAATGCTCTGTATTTCCAACATTTTCCATTGTTAGAACATTTGTTGGTAATAATTTTGTCCTCATTAAAAATAAAAGCTCTCCATCTGTATCAAACACCTGTGCTGGCAGGCCTCATTTTTTGTTTGTAGGAACCAGGACTAAATCAGAGTCCTGGTTCCTACAGGCCCTTCTAGGGAGGTAGGACTTGGACCCTGAAGGCTGAGTTCTGTAGCAGGATGATGCCAAGCGTTTCTTACCGATTAAATATTCCCAGCATTTTATTTCAGTCATCTCCTGGTTTATCCTCTTCTGCAGTTCCTATTTTGTTAATTTTAAATGACATCATTTCTGTATTTTACATTTAAACCCATGCTTAATATCAGTGTTTTACAAAGTTGCATTCAAATAAATGAATAAATATTTTAATTAAAGGATGAGCTTTCAGCATGAGGGTACACATAGATACACTCTCACCAAAACCTTTTTAAGATATTTTAACCAGTAAAGTTAAAATATTTTTCTGAGGTGCAGATTAAAGCAATCACAACTGTCCAGGACTGTTGATAAATTACTTATATTCAGTTTGAATGGAGTTTGTGTGAGTATGTCTGGTTAATTCTCCTATGAAACACATCTCTCAGGCTCTAATTACCAAAGATCTGTGGATTATTAGAATTTTTTTCTGAGTTAAACCTGATTTTACTTTCAGAACTGCTATGAAACTGTCAAAAAATATGTCTTTAGATTACAGGTTGTAATCCCAATCTGAGCAACCGCCTTTCCTTTCTCCCACAGTCTGGATCAGCGCAGCTCATTACCTATAGATCTGGAGTGTCATTCCTGTAAATCAAAAGAACTAGAAGACAATCTGAGATTAATGTCGTGTTGGTCTGATTTCACTGTCGTTAAACGCGTCGTGGCATCTCCTGTTCGGTGGGCAAAAAAATCTGTGTTCCCAGATCCTTGCTACCTCCATAGAAGGAAGAGACACTTAACATCAGGAGTTGCAATTTATGTAAACTGTGCAGTTTTAGAGCCAGCAATGGAGATTCACACAGGAAATGGCCTAAGAAGGAAAAAATGTTTAGGTAAAAAAAAAAACGTTCAGCATTGAGCGTCACAGACGTGCGGGCGTTCATACAAGGAGATAACAAGGAGGAAACTTTTCAGATGATTTCCCCCACCATGGGAGAAGGTAAGATGACTCGTTTGTTTTGGTTTTATTGGTTTATTTGAAGCCAACCCTGGGAGCCGCCTCTCGCTGTAGGATAGATCTAACTACACAGAGTGGGTCAGACGGAGGGTTTTTGTCACCCTCCTTCGTCTCCGTAGCGACTGGTTTTAAGGCCGTTTGTTTGCTTAGTTCACTGTTTGGAGGTCTATTTGTTGTTCAGTTCAAATATGTTCTGTTATGTGTAAACATTAATCTGAACATCCTGACAAATGTGCAAAAAGAGAGGAGTTGCAATTTTAATTAGTAGGTCTTTGACATTCTCTACAGAAATGGTCATCCAGGAAAAAATGGAGATATACGTACTGCTAGTGGGCCGGATATGGGAAGAGGATGACCCAAATTAATGTTTAAAGAAATCGCTAATGTAATTGCAGGAAATGCCAAAGGAATAATTATATTTGGAGGACTTTTTAATGTTGTACAGGATAGACAGGACACTGGCGGAAGGGGGTGCACAAAGTATGAAAACAAAAATACTAAGCAACATGATAACAGAGCTGGGATTGGGGGATCCATGGAGAATTAAAAGCCCAAGTATGAAAGATTTGACCTTTTTCTCAAAAGTTCACAGCACAGGCCATGCCTAAGCACAGGGATGCTTAGGCATGGCGTTTAGCAAGGGATACATTGACATATTTAAAAGAGCCCAGGGAAGAGCTAGATAACATTCTCACAGCCGACTGGGAGACCGGCCGGCCGATCATGGGTATTCATGGGTATTGTTCAGTAATTTTCAATAAAATAAAAACACCAATTTCACAACTGTTTCAGATCTTGTTTGTTTCATTTATGAATACATTTTGAAGCTTATTATGCAGGTCTTCCTAATAAAATTGGCAGTCATTGCTTGTATGAAGGTGCTGCAGTTTCTCTCACATAAGGTGACATTTTCCTTTTTTTTTTAAGAAAGCCTGACCAGCCGATTCCGATTTTATATATTTTAAAACAATATTCCATAAACAGATCCTGAAAATACTGTAATGAGTTAACCACAGTGAAAGATGATAAACACAAAATGTATGCTCGTTCAGAACTAGGGGAGAACGCAGTTAGTCATGTGTCCCTGCAGGTCATCCATGAGTCTCCTACGTCATGAGGGAGTGAAAAATACACACAAAGAAACCTAAGATCAGTTTTCTAAGTCTTAGTGAGCAATTTCTGCCCACACATATGAACATTTTCTTGCTCTGCCTCTACTAATGGATAAAGTTTAGATACAGGGGGTTGAACAATGAAACTGAAACACCTGTCATTTTAGTGTGGGAGGTTTCATGGCTAAATTGGACCAGCCTGGTAGCCAGTCTTCATTGATTGCACATTGCACCAGTAAGAGCAGAGTGTGAAGATTCAATTAGCAGGGTAAGAGCACAGTTTTGCTCAAAATATTGAAATGCACACAACATTATGGGTGACATACCAGAGTTCAAAAGAGGATAAATTGTTGGTGCACGTCTTGCTGGCGCATCTGTGACCAAGACAGCAAGTCTGCTGCTATAGCCAAACCTTTGGTCACTCATACCAATACTAAACATCGGTTTCAATGGTGCAAGGAGCGCAAATCTTGGGCTGTGGACAATGTGAAACATGTATTGTTCTCTGATGAGTCCACCTTTACTGTTTTCCCCACATCTGGGAGAGTTACGGTGTGGAGAATCCCCAAAGAAGCGTACCACCCAGACTGTTGCATGCCCAGAGTGAAGCATGGGGGTGGATCAGTGATGGTTTGGGCTGCCATATCATGGCATTCCCTTGGCCCAATACGTGTGCTAGATGGGCGCGTCACTGCCAAGGACTACCGAACCATTCTTGAGGACCATGTGCATCCAATGGTTCAAACAGTGTATCCTGAAGGCGGTGCCGTGTATCAGGATGACAATGCACCAATACACACAGCAAGACTGGTGAAAGATTGGTTTGATGAACATGAAAGTGAAGTTGAACATCTCCCATGGCCTGCACAGTCACCAGATCTAAATATTATTGAGCCACTTTGGGGTGTTTTGGAGGAGTGAGTCAGGAAACGTTTTCCTCCACCAGTATCACGTAGTGACCTGGCCACTATCCTGCAAGAAGAATGGCTTAAAATCCCTCTGACCACTGTGCAGGACTTGTATATGTCATTCCCAAGACGAATTGATGCTGTATTGGCCGCAAAAGGAGGCCCTACACCATACTAATAAATTATTGTGGTCTAAAACCAGGTGTTTCAGTTTCATTGTCCAACGGATGCAACAGATGTCTATGTTCAAACTTATATATGCTTGTAAAAACTGACATGCTTTAAGACTCTACCTTGGGGCTTTGCATGACACAAATATTTGTAAAAAGTGTCTAAATAAAAACATTTTTATGGACAGACACTAATTTTTTTCAGAAATGTTACAATTTTAATTAACTATTGACACATAAAGGTAGCAACGTGTTTCACTTATTAATAGAACTGTGGCACCTTTGTCCTTCCTTAATTGGACCAACGTTTCAGATTTTGAGTCCGTGATCTTAAGAAGAGTCCAGATTTCGTGAAACCCGTGAAATACTCCTTCCACGCTGAACCGGACACTGCGAATCCGAAGCCAACTTCAGCGTCAGTCATCCAAATTCAGTTCAGCTCGGTGGGCTAGCATGGTTTAACACAAACACAGGAAGCAAAGTGGAGCGTGTTCAGTATGTTTTACCTGGTGACAAAGTCAGGTTTCTTCCATCAGAACTGACCGTCTGAATGAAGAAGTAACGGACTGGTAAAACTGCGTCGGGGTCCAACCCTGGACCCCAAACGAGACATCTCTCCGGACTGATCCCATCACACTCCGAAATCGGTAAGTTTGGGCCAAATAAAACCCATAAAATTACACACTTACTGATTAAAATCCTCTGCATAGCTGCGACTAGACCTGCGCTTCGCTTAAACGACATATTTCTTCAAATGTCATCAGCTAAAATGCATAAAGTTGCAAAATAACCGCTAAAGTTTTGATTCAAAGTCCTACGACGACATGTTGGTGGAGAAACACAAGCATTACTTTCCGTTGCGTTCAGGGTCGTCGGATATATTAGTTTCAGACATTAACCCTTTCGTGCATAAACTAACCATCTATAGGAATTTAAAAAACGAAAACTTATTCAAAAGAGTTCCCCATTTGTGCATTCAGGAGGAAACTTGAAATCATATATGAAAAAATTAATACTACTGTATACAGAGTGAAATATATTCATATAAATCACATATTTTACAATTTTGTGTGATTTTTAAGTTCATTAACTACAGTTTTTCTTGCCTTGTCATTCCATCCTTATTTAGCACATAATCTTGACTCTTCACCACACCAACTGTACTAAAGAAAGAGGTAATGACAGCATTCACTGAACTAAATTATACACTTTTGATAAAAATCTGTCAGTACAGGTAAAGTACAGAAAAATATGCCCATGTTAAAATAGGTTGTTTTTGAGCTTTCATTATTTTCTTGTTTTTGGTTTAGATTAATCTGTTAATTCATCTTTTGAGCTCACCTGTGTTGATCTTACAACGCAAAGCATGTCATAAGGTCAACACAAAAATGTCTGCTTATGATAGGAAAGTGAAATATTAAAACGACAAATACGTATTGGAAGCAGTTTGCACCTACTGTATAAATACATATGTGTATAATGTGTTTTTGACTAATTGCAGTAAACTACACTAGTAGCCCAAGATTTCAGGTTTGCTTTATTGCATTTTATGCATTTTATTTAGATTTGAAATTGAATTACATGAATGTACAATATAAAATAAATTAATTTCTCATTAAATGGAGTTATGTTTTTTTTAGTATAGTTCCTCTAAGTGAGCATTATAGAGAATACTGAGTCACTGTAGAAACCAGTTCACAAGTGTAATGTAGAAACACTTTTTTAATCTCTAAGATTAGGTGGCTATTAGGCATATAATAAAAATATATGCTGTGGATTTTTTTTACCTTTAAAAAAAACAAACTTAACAATAACAGATTTGTTTATCATGACTAGTAAGCAAAAATATTTTCTTTTTTGTGTCCAAGTTTTTCCAGATTTGGCAGACAAGCATTACGGATCATAGGTGCAGGTCCGCAGAGGACGATGAGGACATCTCTGGACGCAGCGGGAATGTGGTCCTTAATCATGTCATGGGTCACATAGCCTGAACCGTAGCTCCAGTCTGCAAACACAGACAAAAAATGAATTAGAGAAACTTGTTTTATCAGTTTTAAACAAGAAGTGTGCTTATTTTTAGATTATGAATGAATTTTTTTGCATGTTTCTAAAAATGCAAATCTAAACTTCCACTATGGGATTCAACAGCAGTTAAGGTCATCTTGGTTTCGTCTTGCTTCTTCTCTTTTAATACCTCTGTACATCCTTTTTAACTTGTCATCAACAGAAAGGATTATTTTTAGCAGCGTGAAGGAGGCCATTTGTAACAGGAAACACAACAGAGTTTTTTTTTCTACTTTCCACCACAGATCTCTTCTTCTGAGACGACCAAATAACAAGCCCATCAAAGCCCCAAATGTAACCCTATAAAAGACTAAAACACAGAGGCTGATGTGTTGCTTTTATGTGAGGAACTAATGAAAATACAAAAAATACAAGCAGCAATCAAAAGGATTCAGAATACATAATGCACAAATATAATACAAACTTCACTTCACTGTAGGATTATGCAAGAGGAGTGTTTGGATGAGCTACTCTAACACTTTGTTGGGGCTATCTCCCTCCTTGGCCTGCAGGCATTTTTAAGCTTCTTTGTATGATTTCAGTCCCTGAATTTTCAGAAGAGTTTTGAGGATATACTCAGCTTCATTTTTTAATAATATATTTGTGCAGTGCATGTGGGAACATATTTAATCTGAAAGCATTTCTAGAAAGTGAAATATAGTGTCACTGGAAATCACATTTTTGAAGTAAAGTTCGAGGTATTTCTAAACTCTGAAGATAAAACTTAAGCTGAAAACTAATCTGGTATCAATTGATGAATAATTGAAGATTTTTCAGATTTGGTTTCATAATTAGAACCTTGTGATTTTCAGAAAGCTTAAAATGATCCCCCTTGCCAAATTTAGAAAAATATTTTTTATATTTCACAGAGTTTCTTCTGACTGGAAAGCAAATAGATGCGTAAAAATAAGATACTAAACTTGCCATAGATTTCAAAAAACATTTCTTAAGTTTGAGTTACATTTTATGTAAAATAGGTTTTATGTAAAACAGGTTTGAAGTTGTTCTCTTTAAAATTGTAAGAGTCTGTGGGAACATTAAAGGTTCTGCACCATTTCTAAATTGTCCATGTGTTCTAAAGCATCCCAATTTCCCTGATTTTAGTCTGGGAGTGATGGGAACAGTTTCTTTCATCAACTCAGCAGGTGTAAAACAGCAGCTCCCTGCAGCTGGATTGTGGCAAATTATGGCTAAAACAAAGGAACTCAGTTAGCATCTGCGGCTATGCATTGTAGCTGCCCGCAACAAAGGAAACTCTTTACAACACCATGTCTCTCTGGGTCCCTTCACTTCACCAACACTGGGCCACTTTGACATACTGTATGTACAGCCAACATCTTGGGTAGCTGCACGGTAAGACTACCCTTCCATCATGTAAACCCAGAATGTAACTCCTATCAATGTCAAGCCAGTAATGATGCCCTGGGGGAAAATATGATGCAACACAAAGGTCCATTTCTCTTAGCCACTCTTCAAAATGGGAAAGAGAGGAAAACATGACACTCAAACAAGGCAGATGTGAGCCAAGCTTCATTAGTCCTGAAATGGCTAAAAGAGTCTTAAGTAGAATATAAAAGATTCTTTAAATGTGTTGCAGAGAGGAGTTTTACTCGGTTCTTGGCTCTGTTGAAGGTGTAAAAATCTTACGCAGCAATCTCACCTTTTGGAGGCTTGTCCAAAGAGTACCAGATTTTAATCTTCTCAGGGTGATTCTTCTCTACGTCCTTCAGCTCATCCCACAGTAAAATATCCTTCTCAGTCTGAGATGAACAAAATAAAAACATGGATGTTGTATTTACATGCAGTTACACCCATAATGTTTGCTAAAACAATATAAAGTCAAAACAGCCGACCTGGTTCGCAAATATGAGAGAGCACTTGGTGTTGTCGGCCGGATCTGATGTGATCCTTCGGATTAACTGCAGCATTGGGGTGATACCTGAGACAATTAGGGAAATAAAGTTAGTTTTAGATCTCAAGTCATAAATCTTCTATTCATCAGTTAGGTAAAAATATCAGTTGACCCCAAACTAAAAAAGGATTTTACCTACAAGAGAATTTGTCATGTGAGAGGTAAACATGTTTTAAAAACCTTTGAACCTCTTTCATGCTTCATTTGAATTAAACACATAAATTCATAGAATACAACTTTAATAACTTATATGAACCTACCTGTTCCACCAGCGATCATTCCAACATGTTTGAATTTCTGAACATTTGGCTCTGTCTTCTTGTTGGCTCGGATAGAAAACACACCTAATAAGAGGAGATGGACTGAAAACAGGCTTGTAAAGTGACACTCATAGCATTTCATTCTCATATTGTAACACAGTGCCATCTGCTGGTAAGAAAAGGGAGTATCCAGCAGTGTATTTCCCCTCTACGTTGAAATGTGGCAAACTCCATACCCTTGCCCTCGTAGATGAGAAGCCCACTGGGTCCTCTGAAGTCAATAGTGTCTCCGATGGCCATGTTGTCCAGGTACTGAGACATCTGGCCCCCATCTGGGTAGTTTGGGTGGGTGCCTTTGTAGTATATCTGAAGCAAAGTTTAGGTTTTACCATATGGCCTTTTTATACTACTAAATAATGAATATATGGTCTTGAATTTCACCCTCGTATTATGTCAGAAAAACACGACAAAATTCAGAGAAAGTATGACAAAAACAAAGTCCTCAAACATGAATAAAAAGACCGAGTGGCATGCAATGCTGCTTTGCAATTCACTTGATGTACTGATTAACAGGAGGTGTGAGTATCTCTAGTTAAGCAGAACATTTGGCAACCTGCTGCTCTGGAGCACTGGAGGTCTGTCTTGACAAAGGGCAAGAAATGGACAACAGCAATGGTCTTGCCACGGGTCATTTCGGGGTGTTTCTTACCATCAGCAAACAGTCATGCATACATGTAATTCCTTGATATTTAGAGACTTCTCTGTGATTTATTAACCCTTATGAAACACTCAAAGAGAAATTCACATACATCCATGACAAATGTATTGGTAAATAAAAAGAAACCAACATTTTAAATGTACAATATGATTCCTACGTGTCTTGTAAAACACTGGGTAAGAAAAACCTTACTACTTTATCATTTACATGTAGGTCAGCTTTAGACATACTGGTATGCAAGGTGGCAAAATGTCAGAAAGACATTACATTGTAACATTATTGTTGTCCAGTCCAGTTAAGTGATATCTTTCCAACTCTTCTTTGTATCTGTCTTTAAGATGCTCCCAGCTCTTTCTATGATCTTTAACATCTAAATAAGTGGTGGGCAACAAGAACAGTGACGATGTCCAACAGTGTGGACACATATATGTACAAATATTCATTCACTTACAATTCATTACACACTTTGTCACGTTACAAACTTAATCCTCATTGTATTTCATTAGGAGTTAATGTCACAGACCAACACAAAGTAATGCATACATGTGAAGTGGAAGAAAAAGGTGCATGGTTTTCAAGCCCTTTACTCTGATACCCCTAAATAAAATTCACGTCAACCAAATTAACCTAATTAGTAAATAGAGTCCCAATGAGAAATTGACCATTTAAGTTACATAAATCAAGGTGTTGCCTGAAAGCCTCTGAGGTTTGTTAGAGAACATCTGTGAACAAACAAAACGCTTCCAGAAGAACACAGCAGACAGGTTAGACATAAACCTGCGGAGATGTTTAAAGCAGAATTAGGTTGTACAACAATATCACAAGCTTAGAACAGAGCAATGTTTGATGCATTTGAAAATGGAAGGAGCATAGCACATCTGCAAACCTACCAGGACATGGTTGTCCACCTAAACACAGGCTAGGCAAGGACAGCATCTGCAAAAGCAGCCAAGAGGCCCAAGGTAACTCTGGAGGAGTGGCAGCATCATGCTTTGGGGATTCTTGTTTAGCAGGGACTTGGGTTGAGGATTACCTAACAGCAGGACAGCGACCCTGAACATACAGTTAGAGCCACAATGCAATGGTTTAGATCAAAGCATATTCATATGTTAGAATGGCCCAGTCAAAGTTCAGATCTAAATCTAACAGAATCTGTGGCAAATCTTGAAAATTGGTGATCACAGACACTTTCCATCCAATCTCATTGAACTTTAGCTATTCTGCAACGACGAATGAGCAAAAAATTGACCAAATTGCAAAACTGATAGGGACACACCTACAAAAGACTTGAAGCTGTAATCGCAGTGAAAGGTCTTTCCGCAAAATATAGACTCGGAAGGGATACAAACAAATGCACAAAACAGTTTTCTGATTTTTTTTTTTTTTTTGAAAGAATTTTAAAAATCTGGCATCAGATTCCTTCCACTTCACAATTAAACACTACTTTGTGTTGGTCTATCTCATAAAATCCCAATAAAATGCATTGAAGATTGTGGTTGTGTCATGACAAAGTGTAATAAAGCTGAAAGAGTATAAATACTTTTGGCAGACATTATTTTAATGGTGTGCAGAGCATAAACCTTTGTTACTTGAAGTATAATAGCTTCCAAAATATTGCAGTCCAAGCTAATTTTGTGATACTAATTTGCACATTGTCACTAAGATGAAGACTGCTATCTAATACGTTGAGTGCTTGATTGGTTCTGATTATTGTGTTCTGTGTATTCAAGGTTACCTACCTTAACCACAAGGTCAACAAATCCCTGGTCCTCATCACTGGAGACTGGAGTATAAGGTTTGACCACCAGACAGCCATTCACCTTAGCTGACAGGTAAACATGCTGACCTGGAGTACAGGACAGAGAGGAAAAGTGACAGAAAGGGGAAATGTTTGGGAGAAATTAGAAAAGATTCAGCTTTTATGTGCAACTCATCTGTTATTGATTAGACATTTGATTCTTAACATGTAGAAGTATTTGGAAGCTTTTTTAACAAAACATTGTTGTTTAGTGGTTAGAAATTGCTGTGAAACTGGCTCAGATGTTTCTAAGTACGTGCTTCTCAACAGGATACGTTGAAAGAGATTTCATCAGATGTTTCATTACCCACTGGCAGTCCAAGGATATGAGACTCAGATGGAAGGCCAAACCGGAATTTCTTTGTGTCATGACTGATTTCCTGTACAAGGACACAGACAGGAGTAAGAAAAGACAAAACAATACCACCTCAACTAGACTGCGAATAAAAAAAAACTTCAGTTTGAGACTGTACTGATTTTTTGTGTTTCTACTGTGGGAGCATGTGTGCTGTAATGAAGCAGGCGATCTTTCCTTGAACTAAGCAGACATAGGTGTGCTTTCAGTTACCACATTTGCGAGCTTCAGAGCAGTTAAAGTAGATCTCTGTTATTGTACAGACCAATTAAAAGGATGTCTAACAAAACTATTAACAAAGCATTTTCAAATAAAACCAAAGAAGTCCAGATATGGTTCCCTATGAATATCGTTTAGTTTTTCTATAAGCCATTTACTCAACATTAACTCTACTCCAACCTTAAACAAGGCATGCAGCTCATTCTGAAGTCACTAAAGTTTACTGTACTTATTTTTACTGGAAATATTATTCCACTGGTATTATTATATAGACCTTAATATGTGTAGTTACTAATAATTTACCATACAAAATGATTTACAGTGGTGCTAAGGATGCTAAAACGATAATGTCTAGCCAATTTTAGTGTGAGGTTTGATGGCCACAAAGCTGAGATCAGCACTGAGACGCTCCATTGATGTTTTTAGTCTTGCAATTACGCAGGTAAGGTGAAAAAAGCTGTAAAATTGTCAGGCAATAACTGTGCTGTTGCTGCCATTAATACCTCTGGCTCCATGCTTATATGTTTTTCCATTTGTTTCCTGTCCTCTCAACCTTCAGCTCATACTGAGCCTGGTTCTGCTGTGAGTTTATTCCTGTTAAAAAGGAGTTGATTCTCTCTACTGTCACCACATGCTTGCTCAGGATGAGGGATTGCTGCAAATTCAACGACTCATTGCAATCAACCGGTTTTTCCTTAGATGCATTTTTACCTATTAGCAATAAATGATCTACTGAATTTGACTCTCTTGCATTATAATTTGGATCTGAATCCTACTACTGTATATGAGTAAACTGTATTAGAATGAATTAGACTGATTTCAATTGATTCATTTGGTTTAACCAGGCCTTTTATCCCAGTGTGAGTCAGGAGCACTTGTGCAGCCCACCTGTTTGTTAATGAGTGGTAGTGGGTATTTGATCGTGGGATCCTTGAGGGTTACAGGACACTTCCCCTTTCCTCCTTCAGAATCTCCAAGGAGGAAGTACAACAATGTTACTACCACTACAGACACCGCCAACAACACCGGGATCATCTGCAAGATAACACATTACATTTAACATGACCACAGCGAACAGAAGGAAAGTGGTTTCTGCATTATTCATTAGGATTTAGCCATATTAACCTGTGTTTAAGTGGGTTATATGCAACATTAAATGTATACAGCAATGCTAGTACATTTAACATTTTATGCATATAGAAGTAGTTTTAAAAAGACATTATTCTCACCAAGGTTGAGTCCATGGTTTCATGTGTGCCAGAATGCCCTCTGCTTCCAACAGTCTGAGACCAGAGTCCACACACAGTTCAAGCAATAATAGGCTCCCTTCCCACACACACACACACACACACACACACACACACACACACACAGCCCCTACAATGGGGCGTGACTTCCCATTTGGGGAGAGAGGTGACAGGTCCAAAGCACCAATAGAAAGACAGATCTGATCATGACACATGGGACAGAGGTGGTGCTCTGGCAGCGAGAAGAGCCTTGAAATCACCCCACTGACAGAGGGGGAGGAGACAGACTCAATATCACCACCATGATCCACAGAGAGAAAGATACTTTTATTCTAAAAGTTAACAAACTTGCAACCATGAGTTGACCAATAGCCCGGAGTGGTTCCAAAATATTTTATGTCAAATCATCTTTTGTCTTTAGCAGTTTGCATTGAGGGAGATCAGAAGATCCATTTTAAAATTGTTTGTTCCCAAGTTGTCTGTCGCTTTGACACAACATTGTTTATTTCCTTTTTAACACCTCAGAGTTAAGATTAATATACAAAAACCAACAGAAAATGAGTAAAAAAGCAGCTAAACCTCAAATAAAAACTTTAATAGACCTTCAGAAATCTTAAGAACTGTTGCCGCCTGTTTAAACTTCACAAAAAAAGTCTCACTCCTTAAGAGATAGAAAGAAATGAGAGCATGCACATTGCTGTAAATGTGCAATCAACTCATAACCTTTAATGCAATTGTACACTATAAAAATTTCAATATACAAACATACCATGAAAATTCAATTACTACAAAAGTTGTATCTTTAAGTGTTGTCTTTAGAAAGATAAATAATTTTTACTCTAACATTATTTTTGCACAGATAATTCAACACGTAAACAGTAATTTTAAAAGCTTCCCCTGAAATCAAATGCTCAAGCAGAGAATGAATGACTATTGGTGGATCAAGGATGTAAATCTAGTTTCTTGCTTTCTCGCTTTCTCCTTCCATTCCATTTCCTGAAGATTCACCACTGTGGTCTTCATGATCCGATCTCCTTCCCGCATGAAATCTTTGATCCTGTGAGGACTTGTGTTCCACAACACCCTGATGGGTCAGAGCTCTGCTGCTGGACTGCTGCTTGAAGGAATCTGCAAGACAGAAGTTCTTTAAACAAAGAGATATTGGTTCTTTTTTACTTAAATACTTTTTCCCAAAAGAATATGACACTTGGATACATAATCATCGGCAAAAGAATATTAACACAGCACAAGGACTTTCCTTGTTTTAAAATTTGTTATCAATTTCCTTAAACCAGTTATGCAGTAATATAAAAAGGACGTCCTTCTTACAAATAAACTGCCAATTTCAATCTGTAATTAAGCTTCAAACAACCAATGGGCAAAAAATCTTAGTTGTATCAAAAAAGTTCTTGAACCTGCCTTAAGGGCCAGGACCCCTGGGGGTCGAACGTGTAAATTTATTGTGTCAATACTACATTCCAGTAGATTCTTGCAAAACAAAGGAGAGAGATGAAGATTCTACAAAGTTTTATGCGGGAAAATGACAAATTTATGGAGCCCGACAAGTGTCAGCGGGTAAAAGAAAAACAAAGCCGGTGGAAATCCGTACTCACGCTTTACTAAACTGTGCCCTCAATTTTGCAATGTGTGCGCACGGATTACTAAACGGTTAATCAAACAGTTTATCACACCTGCAGACGGATTGCAAAACCAAGAGCACAGTTTAGGAAAGCGTGCGCACGGATTTCAACTGGCTTTGTTTTTTTTTACCCGTGAACACTTACCGGACTCCGTACAAGTTAAACCCTTCAAATAAGGGTTTGGAAAAAAATATTTGAGCTTAATCAGACAAATTTGACAGAAAACTGCCAGTCTTATAGATGCTGGAGACTGAGTAGACAGAAAAGACTAAATTGGCATATAAATTGTACATGCTGAATATTATAGTTTAAACCAAATTAGTAATAACATCTTGAGTGAGTATCAGCTGAACACACCATGGTAAATATAAAATATTGATCATAAAACTTCAAATGTGTATGTGTAAAAACAAATGTTTCGAAAACACTAAATCAGTCAGATAAAAGTCCAATTTTCTGTGACCTTTTTTAAATTTTGAAATGTTTTCTACTGTAACGTTCAGCCCATCTCCAAAGAAGGCTGGTTTTTGTCTCTTTTCACCAAAATCCTATGATCATGTGTTTACAGTAAATTTCATACACTTTGGAACATATCACTTCTGTTCCCAATCAAGCTGCACATTTGATGTTTTGTAAAACTGTGTGGAACAGAAAGTTGAAATTCAAATGATACATTTTGGATGAAATCTGTCAAATCATAAAAAGCATGCTTGAATGCATTTGCATTTGGCCCCTTGATTGGAGAAATAAACACAATGTATGTCACTGTCTTTGATTGAAATGCAAACTGACTTGCAAATAGCACCAAAACTATTGGGCAAGGCATCAATCTCCTGGTGAGACTGCCTTTGGCCAGCACAAACTGTTGGTTTAACTGGTGAAACAAGCTGGACAAGATGCAAGGAAAGGAGGTAGAGAGAGGGAGAAGACACTGCTGAGTTTTTTTTCTGGTCTGAACATAGAAGAGCACCCCTTACATCCATTAATGAGGCAAAGCCGTATCACCAAATCAAAACTACAGAACCAAATGTATCCCAGTTTAAACTTGATCATTATAGCTATCATGTTGAAGCTTAAAAACACAGAAATATCAGAAAGAAAATCAGAAAAATCTCTTTTTATTTTAAACATCTCCCTTGAAAGAGAAATAGCATGATTTAACAAAGACAGATGGAAAAAATGCCAGATTTAACTTACTTCAAGATGCCAGTTTTGATCTGGAAACAGGTTTCTTATTCCCAAATGCCAAATAATTGAACCCAGTTAAAATGTGGAATCTTGTGTGTTCCGTTTGACTAAGTAAACTGTTTTTAATTTAGAACGAGGCTGAAATTAGAAACAATATCTTTAGAAAAACTTAACATACATTAAAGACTTGTCTGATAAAATACAGTACATAGCAGACAGACCGTTTGTGTTAGAATGAAACACTACAAAGTACTGCAAAAGGAAGATCCTGGGGCAGAAGATGAAAATCATTTTTATTATAATCTAAATAGGAACAGAGAAAAATAAAAGAGTCAATTTATGATTTTGTTTTAAAATAGACACTAAAATGTAAATGCTTTCGTTTTTGATTACACCCTATGTGCGTGACACTATCAAATGTAGCTTGTAGTTTCTCAAAAGCGCCAGAAGGGTGAGCCCTACACTACAGTTTTCCTCTGACGTTAGAGGTCAGCTGGCAAGTCATGTCAAGGTAAAGTTTAAAATCATTGTTTATTTAAGATATAAATATTTCCTCCTACTGAGTACAAACAGGACACTGAAAACAAATGGGTTTGACTGTTTTTCTATTTAAAACTCCAAATTGCAAATACCTATTTGTATATAAATGATGAGGGTATGCATGGACCTCTTTCAGGCACAGAGAAGTAGAAAAATGATAAAATATCCTGGAATGCCAGATAGAAGAAAGAAATAATGCCGTGTTTGATAGAAACACAGACCATGTGGTCACAACACTGATATGTTATTTTGTCCCATGTGATAACTATTCCTGCCAAGTTATCCCCAGTATCCACTATGTTCAATTGTTGCCAGACAAGATAGTAAAACAGAGTGACATATGGCTGAAAAATAATCACCGTACAAAGAAGAGTAAGAAAGCATAAGGAAACTACCTCCTGCTGCTTGTGCATTATGAATTAAACATCAGCTTACACACATTCTAATGCAATCAGCCTTACTGGTGCCAGAAGATACCTTTTAAAAAGTTTTAACTGGTTTTATCTCAGCCATTGTCAGAACATGTGCATCGAAGACAAAGTCAAGATTTTAAAAATTCTCCAAATTTCAATTTTGCACTGATATGTGTGCTTCTGTAAGGGACCACATAGACCACACCTGTTACCTACACCTGTTATGAGTCACTGCAAATCTCAGTGGGTGGAGTTCCACATTCACAGAATGGGAGAACAAAGAGACATAGTGGGGGGAGAAGCAAAATCAAGGTCTCCGAGGTGCTAGGTATGGTGAGAGTTTACCCTGGAGACATACAGGAAAAACCAACAGGTTTATAACAGGACAGCTGAGAGACAAAGGAAACGAACGTTAAGAAAAACCGAAAACAACTTGCATGACTGCAGCCTTGGGCAAGTTCTGTCTGCACAGAAAAGATACACCCTTGTACATGTTTTGCTGCCATAAAATTTAAAATATCATAATTTATTTTGTTTTTATATTAGATATGTTAATTAATTTTGATTGTGAATAAAATATGGGCTCATAAAATTTGCCAATCATGGTTCAATGAACATTTTACACAACGTCAAAGTTTTTTTGAAATTAAGGCTGAACTGAATAATTGAAAACAGTGACCATACTTTCTAAAACAAAATGAACTGGGGATCTTTCCATAAGTATGTACATGTGGTGTCATGTGAACCCAGTGTCCTTTTAAAAAATAAAGGAAACTGGAAGCAAGGAGGATAAAAAAACAGAAAATATTTGAGGATTTTATGGATACTTCCTTCAGTGTTCTTGTCTTGATCTTAAATGTTCTCTTTGAGACAGGTACCAAAATAGTAACCTATATATGAGGGTATAAAGAATGTTGTCCACTCCCTCACTTATAGATTATATATTTAAAATATTTTAGGGGGGTTCTGAATCTTTTTACTTTATAGTTTACATATAAAATAAAAGTCATAATTCTAGGTTTTGTTACTGGGTATTTTCTCTTAACCACTTAAGAAAAGAAATACATTAATTATCTCATTTAAGCCTGAAACTTCCTTTAAAAATTTCCCTCCATCTTCCTATAGTAATAGATCTGGGACTTATCTTTATATTTTTATGCAAAACGTTGTTGCTTTCTTTAGTGATGAAGAAGACACTAACCTTTCAGTTTTGAGCTCAGTGTTAAATGCCAATCAACCATTAAATGCCTCTGGCTCAGCCTTGTTTAGCCAACATTGTCACTGTGGAAATATAGTGGACCACAGAGCAGCTCCACTGCAGAGGATGCAATATTTACTAAACAGCTTCCCAAAAGGAAAGACAGCGGTGTTGACAATGCATAATCACCATCCGTCTCTGACAATACACTCTGAATTTCAGGGAAAAAGTAAAGACAAAACAAACCATATAGGCGCTTGACTGTAAAAACATGTGGCTGAGCCTCTTTGTTTGGTCCATCCTGATGCAGATTTGTAAAAAAATAAAAGATAATGTGAAAGGCGGCACATCAACTGATCACTTTACCCAGCTTTATTGGTTATTTGCATGTCTAATCAATGAGAATGGGTGCACTGCCCCCTGTGATGTGCAGAATGTAAGCACTGAATGAAAATATTGCTGTACACATTATAATTTTTTCGGGATGGTGATGCCCAAGCAGGCAGCCTGTTTAGCAACTCCTTCGATTGCTGATTATGTCTGTATTGCATTTAGCCATCTCTTGATAAAAAAAAGAAATGACCATTGTTTTATTTCACCCAAAAAACAAACACTATTTTGAAAACCTATATTGTACTTGTTAAAACATTTAAAAAAATCATTTTCAATACTTTCCAGACATTAAATTGAGAGTAACAGGAAAACCACAATAAATAGACTGGTAAAACAAGCACTGAATTTTGATAGAATGAAAACAAATTCCCAATATGTTTTTAATGTGAGAACAGCCACTAGACAGATTTGAGCTGATCACCGGCATCAAGGTTATCCCACAAATTTTCTTTTAAAAAAGGTCTGTGCCAGTCTAACTTTTCGAGATAAGAAAAACTATGCTACATAATCAGACGCATAGAAAAGGGATACTGGTGTGTTTACTTAATGCCATCTTCATTGCTCATGGTGGGACCCCATTTTGAATAGAGCATGTCAATTGGAATGAAGAGTTTAAAATTCAGTGTGCTAATGTTAGGGTATGTTCCTTTTGCTGGGATGTCACCCTCTCATTATTTTTCTTTCCACACTTGATGTTTGCGTGCCATCTAGGGATGAAGATTATTTGGTCTATACACAGTCCATGAGTGCAACCAAGCATTCAAATAATAATTAGCTAAATATCTGATTAAAACAGGTTGTGCTGTTCTCCTGTCGAAGCCACTTCAAGGATTTGGTATGCTGAGGTAAGTGAACTTTTATCAGTACAGACAAAGTCTCTGCATGAGTATGTGTGTGAGTAATGTGTTTTGAAGGCAGAAAGACCTGGATGTTCAGTAATTTACTTCTGCTGAATTCAAGAAAAACTGAAATATTTCTGGGAGTCACATGAACCTGAAGTTTTGTTTTTATCCAGGATCTATCTTTTGGCTCCCATAGTAAATTACCAAAGCTTCCACCTTCATAATAATTGGAAAATAAGGAACATACCCTCCCAAAGAAATGCAGAAAAAACTTGTCAATGCTTTCATCATCTTTAGACTTGACTGCTGGGTGCAGGCTGTTTTTGTTAAATGTCAAAACAGTTTTTGACAGCTTTTTCTTTAAATTTTACAATCCAAGACAACTAGTACTTATATAAAGCCCTCAAAAGCCTATTCTTGAACACTGCAGCTGGATGAACATATTGGTAGAATTGGTAAAGTTTACTTAAAGTGGTAATTTTAGTGGTACAGATCTGGTTCTTATGCATAACTGACAAAATGCAAATCGATTTTGGAAAATCCATTTCAGAAGCTTAATCTTATCCTGCTTTATCCATTACAAAACTAGGTATTATGCATGGGGGGACAGAGAGATGTAGTATCGCAGTGGGCCAGTTCCAGGAGGGCGAATCACCAGCCTTGAGCCCCATAACGGCGATCACTGCTTCTCCTCTTCTTCAGCCCGACGCAAGCTCTTCTCTGCTACACACCGGAGAAACTCCCACAATGTTGTCGGGTTGTGTGAAGGTGAAGCCGGACCAAAGTGCATACAGGAGGATGGGAGCCACATGTTCAGTGGATAAATACTTTAATCGTATGAAACAGGAAACTTACAGAACAGAACTTAGGCAGGTTTACTGGCTGGGACACAGAGACATGGTAGAGGGAAGTCAGTAGGGTAGTTTCCAGGGTAGACATCAGGAGGAACCAGTGGGAAATAATGACAATAAGGGAGTATAAGTACTGAGGGAGAGTGAAGAATGGACCAATGAATACAGGGAGTTAATCAGAGGGCAATCAGGATCAGCTAGTGGGAAAGAGACTGAGGGTTACTGAGAGAGAGTGACTAATTAACAAAATGAGCAGGGAGTGCAGGGAAGTAACAGAGAAACAACTAAGTGAACTGAAGAGAGTAAACAACGACTGCCAAAAAAACAAACAGGGAGAAACCAGATCTATAAGAAAATACAAACTAAAACATAAAACATAGGAATCCAGGGACGTAACAAAACCTAAACACCAGAATAAATCTAATAAACCTGAACTGAAATAAAGTGTAACCCAGTCTATCCCTCTGTGCGTCCGTGGCTTGTGGAAGACACCCCGTGAACTCTGCGTTGTGTTTTGGATGTAGGTGAGGTGTGTTCCATGCGGAAACAGAGGCACCAGACACAGGATTCTGCGTTGTGCCGAGACCTTGGAGCATTTATTCCATCCAATTGCTCTTCCTGCTTTCGCGGCAAATCCTCAGCGCAATGGTGTCCCTACTAGGACAAACATCCCAGAACTGCTGCATTTCCAAAGAACACCCACAGAACAACAGCACCATCTGTTGGCATATTTATGTCACTATCTTACATCTACCCCTTCTTTATTTGATGGCGTCCCAGCCATCAAAGTAAACAGAAAACACACACTTGCTGAGAAAGAACTAAATAGTCTAAAAATTAGCGATAAAGGAAATTGCTCAGAGTTGTTATGAATGTGTCTATGTGGCTGGATTTGTTTTATGTATGTTCTGAGACTCTCCTTGCCTTTTCCCTCTGCCACAACAGCCATTCTCTTTCTATTTTCTGACACTCCTCTTCTGTTTTTGTGACTCGTGATTCAAATGATAGACTCTTTGGAGGATGTCTGTTCCTGGGTGGATTTCTTCTTGGAAGTTCATCCTCCTGCGGTGAACCTGCACCATCAAGAGATGCAGGTGCATTTCCTCCTGCCCTTCGTCCCGCTGGCTCATCCATCTCTGTCTCTGCTTGTGTTTCTTGACTGCTTTCTCCCAGTTCCATAGCTACTCTGGTTTCCTCTGTGCCCTCCAGATCCGAGACCTGGTGCAGATCTTCCTCCGAACTTGTCTCACTTAGGGCCAAATGTGACTCTTATTTCCCAGATGTCACTCCACTGACCTCCTCTACCGAGATAAACATGCACTGTGTGAGGTTTCTGTGAAGCACTCTCTCTGGCCCACCATCCTCTGGTTGGACCACGTACACTGGTACTTTAGGTTGTTTCTTAACCACAATGTATGAATGTGGCTCCCACTTGTCCCCAAGCTTCTGCCGTCCCTCCGCATTACATTGCTTGACTAGTACCCTGTCCCATGGGCTGAAAGCGTGATCTTTTGCTTTCTTGTCATAGTACTTTGTCTGTTGTTCCTTGGCTTTCCGAGAGGTTTGATTAGCCTGTGCATAAGCCTCCTCCAGACAATCATGCAGTGTCTGCACATATTCACTGTAACCCTCCAGATTATTAGAGATGGTAAACCCAAAGACCATATCCACTGGAAGCCTAGGATGTCTCCCGAACATCAAGTAGTATAGTGTATATCCTGTTGAGTCATGTCGTGTGCAGTTATAAGCGTGTGTCATGGCATCCACGTGCTCGTGCCACCTGGGCTTCATGTGAGGTTGCAGCGTTCCCAACATATTTATTAGGGTCCGGTTAAACTTTTCAGTTGTCCCGTTGCCCTGCGAGTGGTAGGGATTGGTGTGAGTCTTAGTGATGCCCGTGATCTTGCACAGTTCCTTCACGACTGCACTTTCAAAATTGCGCCCTTGATCCGCATGCAATTTTGCTGGAAAACCAAACCGACAAAAGTAGTTCTTCCACAGAACCTTGGCTACTGTACCTGCTTTTTGGTGTTTGGTGGGGTAGGCTTGAGCATAACGAGAAAAATGATCTGTAACAACCAGAACATTTTCAATGCCCCCCTTTGACTTTTCCAGGCAGAGGAAGTCAACACACACAAGCTCCATGGGGGCACTGCTATGGATGCTCATGAGCGGAGCTCCAACCTTGCTTGAGGGTGTCTTGCTAAGACAGGATCTCTCACACTGCTCACACCAAGCTTTGATTTCCTGGGCCATATCAGGCCAGTAGAATCTCTCCCTTATTGAATGCAGAGTCCTTTCGAATCCCAAATGTCCTGAATCATAATGCAGGGCAGTTTTGACCCCCACTCTCAGCTTCTCTGGCAAGATGAGTTGCTCCATGACTCCTCTTTGACCATCTATGATGCGTCTGTACAGGACGCCATTTTGGACCACCAACTTCCGCCATTCCTTTATAAGAAGGCTCCCGGGCCTTCCTAGTCCAATCCTCACAGTCTGGGGAGGTCTATTATATTTGTGTTTTTAAAATACAGGATGTGGTCAATTATGGGATCCTGCTTCTGTTCTGCACGGATCTCCTGTGTTGTCATAGCAGGTAGGGCATCTGTCCCTACATCCTCATAAAGCTGTCCCACTGCTGGCAACCTATCAGCCTCTGCAGCAGTACTCTCAGGTCTCTTTTGTAGCTCCTGTGAATGCTGGGACCCTGAAAGCTTTGATTTGGTGATCCTAATACGTTGAGCGTATGACTGCAAGACCTGTGAGACTTCCTGGTTGGACATGCGAGAAAGACCATCAGCATTTGCATTGGTCTGGCCCCTTCTGTACTGGATGTCAAACTCAAACGATGATAGCTGAGAAACCCAGCATTGCCCTGTGGCATCAAGCTTGGCTGTGGTCATTACATATTCGAGGGGATTGTTATCAGTAAATACAGAGAAATGACGTCCATAAAGGTGGTCATAGAACTTGTCTATGACCACCCATTTTAGGGCGAGAAATTCCAGTTTGTGAACTGGATATCTCGTCTCGGGTAGGGTTAAGCCTCTACTGGCATAGGCTATGACTTTTTCAGCCCCATTCTGGATCTGGGCCAATACAGCACCCAGTCCCTCCCCAGATGCATCAGTCTGCAGCACGAATGGCAAGTTATAGTCTGGATAGTTCAGTACTGGAGCGGACACCAGCCTTTCCTTTAAACACTGAAACACCACCTCACAGTCATTAGTCCACAGAAAGGGCAGGTTGGCATCAGAGTGTTTCTGTGCCCCCCCCCCCTTTTTTTTCTGGGGTCACCAGAGGTGAGACGGTACAAGGGAGCCAACAGAGTGGAATACCCCATTACATAACGCCTGTAGTATCCTGCGAATCCTAAGAACTGCAGGACCTCCTTGCGATTAGTGGGGCTTTTCCAATCTTTAACTCTGCTGATCTTCTCTGGGTCTGTAATAATTCCTTCTGCAGATACAATGTGGCCAAGATACTGCACCTCCTCCTTCACAAATTGACACTTTGAGGGCTTTAGCTTCAGGCCATGTTCCTTGAGTCGATCAAACACCAGCTGAAGTTGTTCCATATGATCCTCAAATATTTTAGAGAAAATTATAAGGTCATCAAGATAAATAAGCAGGTGAGTGAAGTTTAAATCCCCAAAGCAGCAGGTCATGAGTCTTTGAAAAGTTGATGGAGCATTCTGGAGCCCAAAGGGCATTCTGTTGGCCTCAAACAGCCCCATGGGGTTACTGAATGCAGTTTTGCATTTATCCTGCTCAGCCACCTCCACTTGCCAGTAACCTGAGGTAAGATCCAGCGTTGAAAAGTATTTGGCTTGCCCCAGGGCCTTCAATGCCTCCTCAATTCGGGGAAGAGGGAATGCGTCTCGTGTGCTACAGGAGTTGAGTTTCCTGTAGTCAATACAGAGCCTTAATGATCCATCTTTCTTGGTAACCACCACCACTGGTGATGCATATGGGCTCTTACTTGGTTGGATAACTCCTGCTGTTTCCTTCTTTGTCAGTAGGTGCCTTACATCCTGCCACTGAGAAGGGGGCATCTTACGATATGGGAGTCGAAATGGCTTTGAATCCACCAGAGGAATTTCATGTTGAACAGTTTTTGTGTGTCCATAATCCATAGGATGCTGTGAGAATACATCCAGATTTTTCTCTACCAGGTCCCTGAGGAGAGTACGCTGGTTTTCATTCTCCACTGCTGGTCCACTTAGGTCCACTTCATAGCTTGCCGCCACCTGACCGAGGCTGAGACACACCCCTTCTTTCACTCTACTGTGGTGTTCACCTCCATCTTTGTCAGAGCGCTCCACAACTTCATCCACCAAGAATGCTGTGGCAAGTTGGGTGTTTGGTTTAATAGCAATGTTTCTCTGAGAGAGGTTCATAACTCTGACTGGCGCATACCCTTTTTTTACGTCTGTTAGAATTTTGGCCACAAGTAGGTCTTGTGGGAGGTGGAGTGAAGGGCGGCCTTCTATCAGGGCTGTATAGGTTTTTCTTTGTGGACCTGATTTAATCTTACATTTTAAATCCATCTCTTTGCCACCAGGGATACAGATAGTTCGGCCGGTGAAAATCACAGGACCACTGTGTCCTGGGTTTTACTTTTTTCGGCGCTCTCAACCTCCACCACAGCAGAATACCACTCTGGGTGGCTCTCTTTTATCAGGTAGAGGAATTCAGTGCCATAGGCTGCCTGCAAGTGGCTTTTTGATGCACAAATGACATTTGTTCCAATGAGCAGAGGCACAGATGACCGATATTCAGAGTCAGGGACAACAAAAGTGGGGACAGTCATACAGTCTTCTCCAAAAAACCTTAAGTATGATATCCAAGACCCCATAATAGGGCACATTTTGTGCTGCTGCCCCCTCTATCATTATGTTGTACTGTATGGCTGCAGCTTCTGCTTCTAGAGCTCTGGGTGGGTGTGCCAGAAACTATGGATGATGCTTGTAATTTGGGATCCGGAGTCAATGAGAGCCCTACATTTCGTGCCGTTTATCTCCACCCTCATTTCTAGGGCCCACCAGCAGTGGAGTTCCCTCCTCTTTGTTTGCAGTATCTGTGCACTCTGAGTGTGGGGCTTGCTGCTTGCCCATGGTTTCCCCTGCTACCATGGGCTTCAGCCATTTAAAGACTGGGATGGGGGCTGGGATGCTGCTTCCTTCTGCTGAGGTTGGTGGCTGAGAGTGGTGAGTCCTGGTCGAGCTGAAGTCAGGAAGGACTGCTCGGCAAAATCTGGCAATGTGCCCTTGTTTTCCACAGCGATGACATACGACAACAGAACTCTGATTTGTTATTCGTGCTGTTGGCGAGGCTGCATTTGGGGAGACACTGGGGAATTTTATGCTTGATTCCAGTATGGACAGTCTAGCCATTTGTGCCTCTTGGCTGTGGGCCAATTTCTTGACCATCTCAGTCAGTTCAGTGAGTTCTGAAATGCATTTTCTACCCTCAGCCCTTGCGTTTGTATTCTCTGATGTCACATGCACCTGAGCAAACGTCTTCTTTACTTTTTGTTGGGGCTGAAACTTCTTTGTTTCCCTAGCAATGCTTCGAAGCTCAGCCTGAAGTTCTCTAAAGCTGAGCAATAGGGGCTTCATGGGTGCTATTCGTGCATATACATCTCCATCCACCAGCCCTCTGAGGAACTGTCGAGTCAATTTACTGTCTCGATCTGGAAATGGCCTACCCCCTTCCTGGCTTTCTTCCAATGCATGTAAAGTTGCCTCTAGTGCTATGGCATAGGAGCGGGCAGACTCACATGGCCTCTGACTTCGCTCATAAAAATCAGCTAGCGGGTCTAAAGAGCCCTGTGCGTCGCCATACTCGGCCCTCAGTTCCTCAAATGCCCTCTCTGGGGATTGTTCACCAGATGGAATGTTCAGTATTAGCTTCCTGGCTTCACCATTGAGGTGTCGTACTACTGTGGAAAAAAGAAGATGGGCAGGGAGATCTATAGCGTCTAGAAGGTACTGCATATCACGAATCCAGTCCTCCACCATCATCTTACTGTCTGAATTACCACTGAACACTTGCACATTCTTCACCTGATGAGTCAGGATCATACCACCTCATGCTGCGTGTGTGGGGCGTTGGCTGTGGATGGCTTTTCCACAGACATCTAACAGAGGGTCAGGGAGGTATGGACGCGAGACCATAGCAGCAGGTAGGGGTGGTTTCAGATGCTGCAATCCACTGCTATGCCTGGGACCAATCTGGTCGGGGGCTGCATGTGAGTCAACCTGAGAAAACGGGACAGTCAGGTTTGGGGCCTATGTGGGGACAGCAGTTATGTTTTGTGATGGCGTCTCCCCCTGAGCGGAGCGATGATAGTTCTGTGTAGTAGGCTGGGAACACTGAAAGGTGGGTTTGTGCTCTAAGCCTGCCATGATCTGCCCAGCAGGAACAGGGTTACTCATTTTCAACCATGGTGGAATTTGAGAACCCGATGCATGGCTCTGGGCTGATCTGACATTTCTTGCCCTGGAGGGAGGCAAAGAGGATAAATAATTGGTTGCAGATGGAATTATGAAACCTCCCTGAAGTGGTTGGGACAGTGGAATATGGGTGGCCTGGCTAGGTCTGGGGGCTTAGTCCCAGCAGCTGTCCAGTTTGGTTAATAGGAGCAGGAAGGAGTGTGCTAGCCTGTTGTGCGTATTGTGTTCCATTGTGAGTAACATTGGAGTTGCTTTCAGGGGCAGTGTAGGGTGTAGGCTGATAACGTTGGGATAGGGAATTGGTCAGTATTGACGGACAGAAGAGGGGGTGAAGGGGTACCTTGCCCTTCTCGGGTCTGGTGTTGTGTGTCACTTGAGGTCCCCGTTAGAGGTTCTGGGCTCAGTGGATCAGCTGGGTAATTCTGCCACATGTTTCTCTTTCTCGTTCGCTCTTTGATGGAATTATGAGTACAACACACCCTGTGTATATGCACAGAGTGTGAACCAAAACAAAAATAAATTAAATTCACAGCTCGGTGCACATCTCAAAGACAAAAGAATAACAATAATATAAAGGTCCACCAGCTACAGCTAAAAGTATGTCTCAATACTCGATCACTATATTTTCTTTAAATAGTTAGCCCAAAACAATATTTACACCTGAGGCCTTAAAGTCACAAAACACAGCATCAACATGACATTTCACTGAGATCTTCAAAGGATACGATGGAAAACATGAGAATGTTGCATCCACATATAGAATGAAGTGTACAGCAATAACGTCATGCTACTGGGTACCCAGAAGCCCCTTCGATTTGTTGGCCTCTTTGAACCACAATCTGGGTCACGGCACCAAGATGTAACCCAGTCTATGCCTCTGTGTGTCCGTAGCTTGTGGAAGACACCCCGTGAACTCTGCATTGTGTTTTGGATGTAGGTGAGGTGTGTTCCATGCGGAAACAGAGGCACCAGACACAGGATCCTGCGTTGTGGCGAGACCTTGGAGCATTTATTCCATCCAGTCGCTCTTCTTACACCTTACAGGCAGTAAAAGAAAACTGTGCGGGATATGGCAACTTTCGCGGCAAAACCTCAGAGCAACGGTGTCCCTACTAGGACAAACATCCCAGAACTGCTACATTTCCAAAGAACACCCACAGAACAACACCACCATCTGTTGGCATATTTATGTCACTATCTCACAAAAGCAAATGAAGAACAAGGCAGTGCAGAGAAAGTAAACAGACCACACACTCAAAACCCCAAACACAGGCAGATTATGACACATATAGTCATTTTGTATATTTCGACCTTACGAGAGTTGGAATAAATTCACAAAAAGTTCAGTTCGTTGATAACACAATGTTCACAACAAACGTCATCTCACGTTTACAAATCAATCAGATGCAATTTATATAGAGAAGTATATATTCAACTGCATCCAATCATATGGAAAAAAATGATTAATATTGTCTTTTGTAGTTGTAATCCACCCAGAAAAAAAGTACTGGTTTACTCCAAATTATTCTGATATTCATGTCGATGATAGGTGTATGAACACTTCTGAGATGAGCTATATAATGAATATGACCATACCTTCGATCCTGATGAATGTAAGTGCTGCCCTGAAGCCCCTGTGAGCGATGCTGCTGTCTGAGGTGAAA
The DNA here is from genome assembly GCF_021462225.1 of Girardinichthys multiradiatus. Lineage (NCBI taxonomy): Eukaryota > Metazoa > Chordata > Actinopteri > Cyprinodontiformes > Goodeidae > Girardinichthys > Girardinichthys multiradiatus. The sequence continues at coordinate 41,578,598 of NC_061795.1, read as the reverse complement.
TGAAGCAGCATAATGCTGTTGAAGGACAGCACAGGAGGAGGAATACTGCCACCACACAACACAGCTATGAAAGATAAAATAAAAACTTAAGAAATTAAACAAATAATTGCTAGTTGTTTTTTTTTCTACTGTACTATGGTTACCTTTTGTTCTAATATGAACAATATTTCTTATACTAATGGGTCAATGCTAATATTTTAAGGATTTACATCTACAGTGCTGTGCATGTTTCTTTATACACTGCTTTGCTTAATAGGAAACAGATTTTGTTGTGATCATTTAAAGTGGTCCTGTGGCTTTCTGAAGGTCTTTCAAAGTTTTTCTTTGGACTTTGAGTTTAGAAACTTTTTTTGGCAAAATGATTCATAGATGAGACTTAAATGACTTAGAATTCGTTTGAAAATGGTAATGCACTGAACTAAAAACTAGTGAAAAAACTTCAAAAGATTTTCAGAAGGTCTGGAGAACCATTGATGGAGATCACTAAATGATTGCAAGAAACTGGCCCACTTAGGTAAATTACAAATAAACCAGAAACAAACTGCCTTGGTCAATAACCTAATTCTTACCTTGACAGATACCTTGGTTGCTTTGTCAAAATGTTTGGCTGAATTTTCTTTGCTGTGTTATGACAGATCTCCTAATCAGTTTGGTTCAATTTCTCTTTGATTATCTCTGCACTCTTTTAACCTATTTTTATTGGAAAGTGCTTTACAATCTTCTTAAGCCTGTGGTTATCCCTGTGCACCTTTTCCTACTACATTTTTTCCTTCAACTCAACTTTCCATTAATATGCTTGTTTACAGCACCATGTCAACAGCCAGCTTCTTTACTAATGTCCTTTTTTGATTGACCCTCCTTGTGGAGGGTGTCAATGACCATCTGCTAGACAGCTTTTATACCAAGGTCATAATATTTATGTATTAAAAATATTTTCTTCACTGGTCTTATGCAATTTTCAAGCTTTCTGAAAAACTGAATTTTTGTTTTTCATTAACTGTAAGCTCTAATAATCAAAATGAACACAAATAAGTGTTTGAAATAGATCCCTCTGTGTTGTAATTTATTGAGATGTACATGTAATCAGCTTTATTTGAATCTAATTCTCTCATCTTACCAATCTCTTCGTTTTCCTCAATGTCTCCCAGAACCGTCAATGAATCATACAAACATCTCTCTGATTCCTCCAGGTCAAAATCAGCAAAGTCCAGCTGTAATCAAACTTCAGATTTCTAATTTTACGTGCAAGGAACTTTAATTTTAAAGGTGTGTTTGTTGAGCACATTCTCACCTTAATTAGTTGTCCTGGAGGAGCGTAGATGACCCAGCGGAGCGCACAGTCATTACTGTAGAACTGTGGGTAATTTGGGGTGTGGAGTAAAATCTGATCCTCAACCAGAACAAGAGTCCCACATGCTTATCAGGCACACATGGTTGGAAAAAAAATTAAAACAGAGGTACAATTTTGTTATTAACCTCGAGGTAGGGCAATAAAGTGAAACATTTTTACCAGGAAAAAGTTTCATAAGTAGCTGGATTCATCATCTTTACAGTTCCTTACATAAAGTGTTTGAGTCTTGTGTCTTTGCTTAATATCATCCCATGGGAAATCTACTTACATAATACGTTGCTATGAGAAATACAATTAACAGAACAGAAGTGCTCCACTTGTGCAATACTGTGCAAACACTTGTTCTCATCCTCATCTCATTCTTCATATGTTGCTTCTTTTGAAACAGTTCTGAATGGTATATTATCTTGGCTTTGTAAAGTTTTCTTAGGAGTTTAATAAATAGTTTTTTCAACTTTGACCCAAATGCAGACAAGCTAAAGGCCAGATCAGAGCTAAGTCTGAGTATCTACTCACAACAAAACCAAGAACAGCAAATATGAAACAAGGGCAAGCAGCAAAGCCACATAGATACCAGCATGAGATAAAAACATGAGAAAAAGTAAGTAGAACATGCAATTCAATAACTTCCAGAACCACCCTTAATATTAATAACTGTCAGTAGTTGTTTTCCATCTGACTATCAGTCTCTTACGCCACTGTGAGGGAATTTGGAGTACACTTCTTTACAATATTGCTTCAGTTCATTAAAGTTTGCTGACTGTTGTTTCTGCACAGCTCTCTTAAGGTCCCACCACATTTTACTGGGAACAGGTTTGGACTTTGACTGGGCCATTGCAACAAGTTGTTTTCTTTTTCAGTCATTCTGTTGTAGATGTGCTGCTGTGTTTGTGATCAATGTCCTGTTGATAAACTGTTTTGGGCCAATCCAACATTAAGGCCCATTTATGCTCAATGTTAAATATGCACGGACCCTTCTGCGCGTCTTCTGCTTTTATTTTCTGTGCATTTCAGCCTGTCATCGTGAAGCTTGCAGATGTGTATCAAAACGCAACAAATTGAGCAATACCACTGGTAATGGTGGTTGCAGTGTGGCACAGTATGGCTTACATACATTTAGTGAAAAGAACAAAGAAGACGAAGCCAATGACTGAAATGGCTGAACTTCCCCATCCACATGCCGTGATGTATTTAATGGGCACCTCATTTATTGTGGTGCCACGTTTCATGTCTCTTTCTGAGAATGGATGTTATCACAACTTCCTCCACTGTTGACAGTGTCACCAGAGACTTCCTGCAGCAACTCAAGAAACACAACCTTCCACAGGAGCTGCTTGTCTTCTACACTGCCAATATTTATTCTGTCCTGTAGCCATCCATCCCTGTGTGGTTTGGTTCATCCACAAAACAGGACAGGTCCAGACTGCAGAGGTCTGCAGAGAGAAACATCAGGGCTGACCTTCCCTCTATCCATGACTAGTACAGATCTAGGGTGAGGAAAAGGGCAGCCTACATCTTTGCAGACTCCACACATCCTGGGCACACACTGTTTGACTTTCACCTTCAGGTCGGTGCTACAGAGCGCTATTTGCATAAACCAGCCACCACCGAGACAGTTTCTTCCCCCAGGCTGTCTCTCTCTGATGAACATAATGAACACCTTACAGCCTAGCAGTCAGCTACTCAGGCTGTAAGGTGGTTTCTGTTGTGAAACAACCCAGGCTTATTTGCACTACCACACTTGCCTTTCTTTTTTCTTTTCTTTATATTTAAAATGGCTGTACTTCCCCTTAAAGATACATACTGTTCCTTTATATTTATTTTATTTCCTCTGAAGTTTATATATTTATACTAAATGTCCTTACGCTGTGAGTGTTTGAAGCCATAGTCAAATTCCTTGTTTGTGCTCACAATGCTGGCCAATAAAGGTGATTCTGATTAACTTTTTTGTTGGAACAATAATCCATGAGAAGATTGGCAGCTATTATAAATGTGTTTTACTTGTAAATAGTAGAACAGACCTAACGACAACAAAGGAGTATGCATAAACTAGGTGGAGTGAATACAGGTGAGTTGACTGGTTGACAGGTATGAAGAAAAGAAGCACTAGTGGCTGATGACAAGAAAATGACAGGGATTATAAAAACTGGCCAAAATAATACAACCCAACTGACTAACTCACCATAAAAACTCTAGAAAACCAAAATAAAAGTAACCATGGCAAAAACAAAACAATGACTCAATGCTTCTTTTATTGGGAACCCACATACAGTCGGGAGAACAAATATTTGATACAGTCTATTTTGCAGGTTTTCCCACTTGCAAAAATAACCAAATTTTAAATAACCAAATTTTAGTTTTTTTTACCAGAAGGTAAGGTAAGGTAAGTTTATTTATATTGCGCTTTTCAGCAACGAGACACTCAAAGCGCTGTACATACAATTACAATACAATCACAAAGCAAATAAGCACAGAAACAGACACAGAAAAACAAATCAAATGATAAAATCAAACAACAGAGGTAATAAAAATAAAATAAAATAAAGAGAATAGAATGATGGATAAGAAAATGAAAGGAAAATTGGACTGAAAACGCAACTAACCATGCCTAAATGACACAGTCAAAGGCCACTCTAAACAAACAAGTTTTTAATCTTGATTTAAAGCAACTTAGGGTTTCGGCGCTTTTAAGTTAATTGAGTTAATTCCAGATTAGTGGAGCACAAGAACTAAAAGCTGCTTCTCCATGTTTGGTTCTGGTTCTGGGTGTGCAGAGTAGATTTGAGCCAGAAGACCTGAGAGGTCTGGGTGGTTGATACACTGACAACAAGTCTGTAATGTATTTTGGTGCTAAGCCATTCAGTGATTTATAGACTAAAATAAGTATTTTAAAGTCTATTCTTTGAGATACAGGGAGCCAGTGTAGGGACTTTAGAACCGGGGTGATGTTCTCCACTTTCTTAGTTCTAGTGAGGACGCAGGCAGCAGCGTTCTGGATCAACTGCAGCTGTCTGATTGACTTTTTAGGCAGACCTGTGAAGACACCGTTGCAGTAATCAATTCTACTAAAGATGAACTCATGAATTAGTTTTTCAAGGTCCTGCTAAGACATTAGTCCTTTAATCCTGGAGATGTTCTTTAGGTGATAGAAGGCCGACCTTGTTATTGTCTTTATGTGCCTCTGAATGTTCAGGTCTGAGTCCATCACTACACTCAGGTTTCGAGTCTGACTGGTGGTTTCCAGCTGTATTAACTGAAGCTGTGTGCTAACTTTTAAACGCTCTTCTTTTGGTCCAAAGATTATTACTTCAGTTTTGTTTTGATTCAGCTGAAGAAAATTTAGGCCCATCCATGCATTGATTTCTTCTAAGCATTTACCCAGCGCTTGAATGGGTTTATAGTCACCTGGTGACATCGTAACGTATAGCTGTGTGTCATCTGCATAGTTATAACTTACGTTGTTGTTTATTAAAATCTGAGTTAGGGGTAGCATGTAGATATTGAATAGGAGGGGCCCTAAGATGGACCCTTGGGGAACGCCACATGTGATCTTTGTGGTCTCTGATGTAAAGTTACCTACTGACACAAAAAAGTCCCTATCCTTCAAGTAGGATTTAAACCAGTTGAGTGCTGTACCAGAAAGGCCGACCCAGTTTTCCAGGCGCTCTAATAAAATGGAGTGATCAACAGTGTCGAATGCTGCACTAAGGTCCAATAATACCAGCACTGTGGTTCTTCCACAGTCTGCATTTATACGGATGTCATTGAACACCTTGACAAGAGCAGTACTGTACTGTGGTGAGCAGGATGCCTGACTGGAAGACATCGAAGCGGTTGGTCATTGTTAAGAAGTTGTTTAACTGTTGAAACACAGCTTTATCAATAATCTTACTGATGAAGGGGAGGTTTGATATAGGCCTGTAGTTCTGTAGTAGCAGCTTGTCCAAGTTGCTCTTTTTCAATAGAGGTTTGATAATTGCTGTTTTTAGGGCCTGGGGGAAAACACCTGACAAAAGGAACGTGTTTATTATTTGTGTTAAATCAGATGTTATTACAGGCAAAGCTTTCAGCTTTCAGGTTAAGCTTAAAGCTGTGGGTAAAACATCGAGACAGCAGGGAGAAGAGCTTAGTTGGTGTACTATTTCTTTTTGTAGTTTATTTGGTGAAAATTGGGAAATTTTGTCAAAATCAGTTCTAGTTGGAGACAACATTGGTACTGGAGTTGATGTGGATGTGCTGACTGCCCCTCTGATCTTTTGGGTTTTTTCAGTGAAGAAGTTAGTAAATTCATTGCAGGCCCTGGTAGAGTGGAGTTCAGATGCTACAGTTACAGGAGGGTTTGTTAACCTGTCGACCGTGGCAAATAATGCACGAGCATTGTTAATGTTTTTGCTGATGATCTCAGAAAAGAAAGATTCCCTTGCATTTTTCAGTTGTAGGTTATATCTGTATAGTCTCTCTTTATAGATAATATAGTGAACCTGGAGTCCAGTCTTTCGCCACCTGCGTTCAGCTTTTCGACACTCCTTTTTTTCCCTTCTGACTGGTGGAGCACTTCTCCACGGAGACATTTTCTTCCCAGAAATGACTTTCACTTTAATTGGAGCAATTAAATCAATGATGTCCGAGATTTTAGAATGAAAGTTTTCTACCAGCTCATCTACAGTGCTACAGGGCAAAGTGGAGGTAGAAGAGTAAATCTGGTTAAAGGTTTCAGCAGCACCGTCCTTAAAGATGCGTTTTCTTATAATGTCTCTTTGGCAAACTGAGTCATTGCAGATGATGTTTTCAAAAATAACAGAAAAGTGGTCAGATAGAGCAACATCAGTTACAGACATCTTGGAAATGTTTAGACCCTTATTGATGATCAAGTCCAAAATATGTCCCTGTTTGTGCATTTGCTGTTTAACATTTTGAGTCAAACCAAAATTAGATCTAAAATAGATCTATTGCACTTCTGTCTTCAGGATTGTCCATGTGAATGTTGAAGTCTCCCACAATGATTAAACAGTCATAATCAACACATATCACAGATAAAAGCTCATTAAAATCACTGATAAAGTTTGTTTTGGATTTAGGAGGCCTGTAAATATTCAAGAACATGGTTCGGACCTTTACCTGGAGAGCCAAGTATTCAAAAGAGTCAAATTTGCCCAGAAATACTTTTTTACACTCTAATAATTCTTTAAACAAAGTGGCCACCCCTCCACCTTTTCTTTGCTGTCTGCTCTCACAAAGTAAATTGTAGTTCGGAGGCATCGACTCTATCAGAATGGGAGCTTCATTAAATTCATGTAACCATGTTTCTGTTAAAAACATAATATCAAGATCGTGGTCAGTAATGAAGTCATTGATTAAAAAGGATTTTCCTGACAGAGATCTAATGTTCAGTAAAGCCGGTTTATATGACTTAGTTGCTGATATTAATTCTGTGTATGGTTGTATCTGACAGTTTATGGCTTTTTTTGATTGTTTATTACTGTCTCTTATCCTTTTGGCTTTGTTCTTTCTGTCACGTATAAGCACAGAGATTTTACAACTATCTCCTATTAGGGGCCCAAGTTTTTCCTTGACATGCTCATTTCTGATGGAGTTACCACTGGGGCCCAGACTGTATCACAGAGAAGTGATTTGAAGGTCCTGATCAGGAGGAGATTAGGAGGTGGTGGAGGTCTGCGGCTTTTGGAAGATGTTGGTTTAGTATCAGGGCCTCGGCCACGGGGGGTGTTGAATGGAGAAGATGTCAGAGACATTTGGGTCCCGATTTTAAGAGCTCCTTTCATGTTATCAGAATCCAGTAAAGCAAAAAGTGGGTTCAGTGGGGAGATGGGAGAGTTCTGTGCGGTCTGGGTCGGGGTCAGGGGTGAGGGGGGTTTACCGGGGGTGTCAGTCTGGGTCTGGGTTTGGGGGGACGGGGGTATAATGGGGGGGTCCACTTCTCCTGTGGATTTCGACGGGGAGACCTTTTGTGATGACCTCTCTTTCTCAGCCAACTGGCCAATTGTTTCTGCTGGAGCTGTTGGAGGCAGCGTTATCATTGTTGTTGATATTCTATGTTCTCTGCTGAAAGTCGAAGCTGTTGGCGGATTATTTACTTAATAGAAGAAATTAGATGTGAGACATCTGGCTCCTGGCTTGTTCCAACAGAAACCATCTTGCTTAAAGAGTTGTCTTTTTTCCCAAAAAATATTAAAGTTGTCGATGAAGTTCACAGATGTAGCAGCACATGTTTTTTTCAACCACTTATTAATCATTAGAAGTCTAGAAAAAATCTCATCTCCACAGAAAATCGGTGCAAAGGGTCCGCTGAGAAACACCTTGATATTGAGACCTCCAACAATATTCAGAAGACGAGTGAAATCTTCCTTCAATCCTTCTGATTTTTTCTTAGCCACATCATCCATGGCTCCACAGTGTATAATAAAGTTTTCTAGAGACGGGCGCTTTTCTGTGATTGCAAGAATATTCTCTGAGATATCGGACACCACGTTGGGAGTCGCTGGTATGAAGTTGTTTTAGTCCAATATTTCCATAATTTTGGCTAAGAGATAAAAAGTTAGGAGTAAAAGAATGCAAGCAAGCAGGGAGCTTAGGAGAAAAGCGTCTGAGCAGGCAGAGAGGCGGAAGCATATCATTTTCCTTTTGATGATACAATGAAAAACAAACACTGTTCCGGTGTTTCTAAGAGTTTGCAGCATGTGTTGAGTTTCCCACCTGGAGGAAAGGGTCCCTTGATGCCACGGTACCTAATTGAAAAGCCATGCCCTGCTCTGTTTATGTCAGAGGAGAAGTGCAGCATTGCGTTCTGGGAGTTCAGTAGAAGCACTGGACCTGGTAGTAATTGACCGCAAAATATTGCTGTAAACAGAAACACAAGACACAGTTGAACTAAAGTTTTATTCTGTGTTGATGTGATTTTATCTGTATTTTTCCATTGATAATAAATAGTTCCCAAGCGTCAGCAGAGAAATAATTCTAAGGAATCTGATCAGAAACATTTTATGTGGTCTGCTCAATAATTAAAGTTTTTTTTTCCCTCAATTTTTATCAGGAAATCTTTTTTTTTAGTCTGAGTTTTGGAAAACTAACCTCTATAATTCTGTTTGTATCCCTTTTTAGTCTAAGGAAACAGTTTTTCAACATCTTTAATATGTGATGAGGAAATATTGAAGTGGTATTACCTGCCATGAAAGGTTTAGTGTTTAAATCTATTTAAAAAAAACTAATCTGGATGCATCATTAATGCATAATTACAGGCTCGTGTCTAATTTATGAACAAATTTATGACAATAAGGCAATTTCTTCAGTGTTTTCCAGCAAAGCTTTAGACCACACTAACACTGAGGCTGCAGCAGGTAAACGTTTTGAATAATATGCATCTTTGCAATGATTACTCAATCTCAGTGCTGGATCTGACACAACAGATCATTTTATCCTCACTGATGGACTGAATAATAAGTAGGACTCTGAACTGGTTCAGATCTTATCTGGTAGACGCAGACTACTGCTGATATTTGGCATCTATAAATCTGGGCCGACAAAATTCAGTTTTGGGGTCCCTCAAGAGCGCATTCTCGGGGCCCTTATATTTAATTACAAAAGGTGACAGAAATTAATGTTTAGCTCTAGAACAAATTCCCAGAAAATTCCCTGACATATGCAGAAATTGTTGTCTCCTTTAAATCAGGACTGAAAACATTGTTTGCTGCAGCATTTTAACATTTGTCTCTTTCTATGCAATGTTTTTAAGTGTTTGACATTTTGAGCAAAGCCTAAAGTTTTTGTCATTTTTTTTTGTCTTTCCTTTGACTTCCTGTAATGCCCTTTGGATTGCATTGTGTATGAATTGTAATATATAAAAAACCTGACTTGTCTTTGTTAATTAATTAATTAATTAATTAATTAATTAATTAAATTTCCTTTTGGAATTAAGAAAGTATTTTGTTTTTATTAAATAGCCACCATAAAACAGGCGCTGAAGCCCTTGACAGTCCCCCCTGCACTGAAAGAGACAGTAACAACACTCACCAACAGGCCTGTGGATTGATACTGAAACTGTGAGCCGATCATACTGACAATAAGAGTCATTTTCCACATCAAACCGATCAAACTCTAGCAGAATACTGTAACCTGGAGGAACATTAATTCTCCACAAACACAACCTGCAGAAGAAAACACCAAATATTTTACAATTTTGCTGTTAATTGATTTATTTCTCTTTCCGTTCTTGATCTCAGTTTCTGACTCTACACCACTGTTTACTACAGTGGCATCAGTTTACAGCTGTCACTTCGATGTGACAACTATTAGCATACACTCTTTCTTCTTAAAGGTTTCACTCACTGGTTATTGTCATAGTAGGTGTCAGGAAAACTGGGATTCCCGATTAACCCTTGACTGTCGGATACCTGCCCATCTCTCACACTGCAAAGTCCTGACACGCATACATCAATAAGGCATGTGCATGTTATAAAATAAACCTGAATAAAAGCTGGTAAGATGCGAGGAAAAAACTCACCTGATGTTGATTGCTGCTGCTGCTCAGCTAAAGCCAACAAAAAGAAAAGAAAAGAACATAAACAGAAGTTTACTTATTTTACAAATCTATAAATATCTTGATAGAAATAAAGAGATACAGTATTCCATTGTAAAAATTCCAAACAGAATTGAAAACAATTTTCCTTTTACATGAAACTGTAGAGGTTTTAGTTTAGTATTAAGGGCGAATAAAGTCTAAATTGATCCTACTGGGTTCACATTTTGACTTTGACATTTTTAGCAGTATATGTTCTGGAAGTGTATCAAGTAAGTGAATCGAAGCAAACTTGTTCCAATTAGCTTTACCTCAGGCAGCATCTTAAAACAAGGTATGCCTGTTTAATAACTGATGCACACATTTCAGATTCAACAGTTTTCCTCATGTTTACGACTTCATCTCTTAACAAAATGTCTGCCATCGCTATTAATGACCATGAATTATACCCAGATCACAAAATATTCTTTGTAGTCAGACATCACTTACGAAATATCCACCAAGAGCAGGCCCATGCAAAGTACTGCAACTGAAATTCTTCATCAACATGACGCAGGGTGTTCCCACTGAAAAGCATTCACTTGAGATTTGTGTCTCACTCTCAATAAAGACATGGTCTAATAATTCAACTCAGTTCAATTCAATTTATTGATATAGCGCCAATTCACAACACACGTCGTCTCAAGGCCCTTCACAAAGGGTTTGGAATGGTGCGGGGTTGTTGGGGAGGTTTGGACATTTTAGAATGGGCTATGTGTAGGGGTACTAAGTAAAATAATAAACTGATAAAGTGTGTCCATCTAGAGCCACCTGGTGGCAATTTTTATACTAAAAACCACAAGGATTGGGATACATCTCTCTGTCAGACTGATTATAACCATTGGAAAAGAGAAGGGGTCACACAGGTAGCAGAAATGTAGGGTGTGTTTGCACCTCAAGCATAACTGAGCCGGTTTAGGCTAAACCTGACGCACCCTACTCCATCTAACTGGGAGGGAGGAAGGCAGAGGTAAAAATAATGAGTGTTGTTTCCTGTTGCATTGTGTGAAACTATAAATGCTGTTGAAAAAAACAATGTTTCTCTTATATTAATTGAACCTGCTGTTTAACTAATAATAAATAGAAGAAAATTATAAAAATATTGTTTTTAATAAATATATTGGTATAGGAAAAAAGCTTCATCCGGGACTGGATGAAGTGGAAGACGACGAGTACGATATTGGTATAGAGACTGGGCAAGATAAACTTTTAAATGATTAAAAAACAATAATATATAACAAAAATGTATGATCAGTATTTTAATTAAGTTACATTTTAGATACCTTGGATTCTAATAATTGACTTATTTTTATATAAATAGAGCGGATGAGGGAAATGACCACTGACAGCAAAACTGAGACTCATATTGGTGACATTTATGTTCCCAAAAACTGGTATAAAACCTATATTTTTATGGCGCCTTCAGGCTACAAAATGCAAATAATATTGGAACTGATCTGCAGGTAAATAGAGATTCATAAACATTTTGAAAACATCTAATGTATCTTTAACCTAGAAGGTGTTCTCCCTAGCCTTGTGACAAAGTAAATACTCCTTAACAGTTCAAGAGTATAGTTAATAAAACCAACCCTTTATCCAGCCATTGAATTGCAGGCAATGAATCTAGGGGTGTAACACTCCACAAAAATCAAGGTTCAGTGCGTATCGTGGTTTTAAAGTTACAGTTTAGTACGTTTTTGTTTATACTTCAACCAAGGTATGAAATAAAATGTTCTTTTTATATGTTTTGTTTAGGTTGTTTTTGTTTATGTTTATGTTTTGTTGTTTAAATTTCTGAAATTAATTTTAAACTCATTATGTAACTTTTAGATGGAAATGGAAAGTATAGAACTGACTGGAGATTGGTTGATTTATTTTCAATAAATAAAGTAGTACTAGCAATGTTTACATTCGGCGAGAAGTTGTTTCAGGGGAGCGATTCTGTTCAGTGTAGAGCGAGCTACTGTTGAAAAACGCTGACGTAATACTCGGGTTTGTCCACCTTTCTTTCTCTTTCCTCACTGTAGCTGAATAAGAAACCTTAATGTTAGACTTTAGAGATAACGGAGTCCTCTCTATATTGTTTTGGTGTTCTTTTTTAAAGTTGCAACTAGTTCTGCACATAAACAGTCTGCATGTATTAAAGTTTAAAACAATGCTTTATTTGTATGATATATTTGTTTGCGTAACAAGTGGAAGGGGCTGTCCCGAAAATTTGAGGTATGAATTTTAGTACCGTTACGCCTTGACTGGTCATCTAAAGCCAAACAACTTTTAATTATCCCAATGTCTCAATTATATCACAGTCATCTTGGCCTACCCTCCCTCAGCTTCTGCTTGATCCAGGGTAGAACCAGTCTGACATCAGTGAAAATCCCTGGAGATCCTCTCTTTGACGGAGGTTGGCTGCTGTTGTTTCCCCAGCTCCGGCCACAGCCTTTACCCCAAGAAGTTATTCCCAGTGCAACCCAGTGGCTTCCCGAGCCTGCCGGACATACCAGAGGACCCCCGGAGTCTCCCTGAGGAGAAGATAAAATGTGGAGTGGATGGACGATGTTTAGACTGATATAGCTGATGAAACTTGTTCCAGGCTGATGGGCTCCAACCAAAGTATATGATGGTAAAACAGGCAGATGTTAGAAGTAGACTGAATCGCTTCTACCTGGCAGGCATCTCTTCCTCCTTCCTCTGGTCCAGCACACAGAACTGTCATGTCTGCCTCAAGGAGTCCTCGTTTCTGTTTAGAAAATGAGCTTTTGATCGTGTGTAGGATGTATTTACACTTGGCCTGATCTACCAAACCCAGGTTGACTTCCCTCAGGATTGCAGGAAGGCGTCCCCCTGCAAATCAGAAGAATATACTTAGCAGAAAAAAAGAATTTCTAACAGCTTTGAAAGCATTTGTCATACACTATCTTGTAAAACCATTCAAACCCCTGGAAGTGTTTCACATTTTGTCACATTGCACAACAGCCTTTAATGTAATTTATTGCTATTTTATGTAATATACCAACACGATGTAGCATGTAACTGTAAAGTGGAATGAAAATGATGCATACTTACATTTCTTTTAACAAATAAAATCTGAAAAGTATGGAGTGGATAGCTATTCAGCCCCCTTTACTCTGGTATCCCTAAATAAACTCATGTGCAACAAATGACCTTCAGAAATGTAATTTAATAACAAGTCAGCTGTTCTGATGGCTTCGCCCAACAAGTGGATTCATACTGGTATTAAATTACACTTCTGAAAAAAACATTGTCTGTTAGAGAAGATTAATGAACAAACAACATCAGCATAGGTCAGAGATTAAGTTGTGTCAAAGTTTTAGCTGGGTTAGGAGATAAAACAAGATTCCAAGCCTTGAACATCTCACAGAGCTCTGTTCAATTCATCCATCCATCCATTTTCTATACCCACTTCTTCCATACTGGGTCACGGGGGTGCTGGTGCATATCTCCAGCGGTCTATGGGTAAGAGGCAGGGTACACCCTGGACAGGTTGCCAGTCCATCACAGGGCAACATACAGGTCAAACAACCACGCACACACCATTCACACCTAAGGGCAACTTACAGAGACCAATAAACCTAACAGATATGTTATCCAGACCGTGGGAGGAAGCTGGAGAACCTGGAGAGAATCCACGCATTCACGGGGAGAACAATCAAACTCCATGAAGCTCCATGTGCTACCAACTGCACCACAGTGCAGCTCTGTTCAATTCAACGTCTGAAAATGGAAGGAGTGTCACACAACTGCAAACCTACCAAGACATGGCTGTAACGGCATCAACCAGAAAAGCAGCCAATATGTCCATGGTAATTTCATGAAACACAGTGGAGGCAGCATCATGCTGCTAGGATGCCTCTCTTAGCTTGTCAGATTTAATGGGAAGATGCACAGAGCTCAAAACAGGGCAATTCTGGAATAAATCCTGGTAGAGGCCACAAAAGATTTGAGACTAGGGCAGAGGTTCACCTTCCAGCAGGACTGTGAGTCTAAATATACAGCTGGAGCTACAATGGAATGGTTTAGATTAAAACATCTTTATGTGTAAGAATGGTCCACTCAAAGTCTAGACTTAAATCAAACTGATAATCTGAAGAATGACTGGATAACTGCTTTTCACAGACACTCTCGATCTAATCTGAATCTGAGCCTTTTTTTTTTTTTTTTGCCAAAAACAAATCCGAAAAACAATCATTCTCTATAGATATGCAAAACTGGCAGATACATTACCCCCTAGTCATGTATCATTTTCCTTTCATTTTACAATTCAGCACTGTTTTGTATTTGACTATTACATAAAATCCCCCCAAAATACATCTGTTGTTAAAGAAAATAAAAATATTGAAAAACTTCAAGGGGTTCCAATACGTTTGCAATGCACTGTGGTTAAAAAAATACAGACTTTCCCTTGTTTTTCCCCAACCAGCAACAACACAATTAGTCCATGGAGGGATCTGTAAATCAGGCAGAGGTAGACATATAGGCCTGACACGAGCTCCTGTTAAACACAGCCACACGTCAGCAGCACACAAAGACATCATTGTTAATGATTATTTAAAGCATGCAGCTTAAAAGCAGAAAACCTGCCCATTCTGATGTGATGATCCAGCTCCACCAGAGCTATGTCATAATTCATTGGAAACGCTTGATTGTATTTCTCGTGGACTGACACAGACTTGACTGTAAAGGCTTGCTCATCTTCATCATCTGCTCGTAAGTCAAATTCTCCCACCAGAACCCGCACACAACTCAAAAAGTCTCTAGACAGAAAAAAACACCTATTTGATGAATGCTCAATGTTTGTCATGTCATTTAAAAAAGTGGTCACAGGTAAGCAGGTTTCTGTACTTTGATACAAATGGGAAGCAGTGGGCCGCAGTCAGTATCCAGCTGTCAGTCAGAATGGCTCCTCCGCAGAAATGAAAGCCTCTGTTCTGCACTGAAACCTCAATATAAAAACACATATGAGACAGATTAAAACCATTACTGCAGCACATAGAACACTCCTGGCATTATAGATGCATCATAGAAAATATTGCCATGAACATAAATGGAAATAATTTTAAATAAACCAGTTAAAACTAGGATCTTCTGGAGGTATCTCAATTCTCCATTAGGGTTTAAAACAAAGATCACACAATCATCAAATTATCATTTCTGGCATTCTTAAAGGACCATTTTATCATGGTGACTATTAATCAACATTGTAACAGCAATGACCTCCTACTGAACACATTCTCTACAATAATTATTCACCAAAATGGTTGCCACATCGTTTAAACTAATAAAGACACCATAAAGAATCCCACAACTCTTTAAGCAATTTGTTGATGGAGTTACAAACTGATGCTTTTCTAACTTCCTGTAACAGCTAGCTGTGCTACAGGACGAACATTAGCTTGTACATCAACAGGAACAAACAACAACGATTTGGTTAGTTTTACATTTCCTTTGCTTTCTTTCGCAGTGCTACTTTTTGTAAGAATATATGATAGTAATATACAATATTCTTTCCTGCTGCATGTGTAAGGTTACAGATAAGTTAAGCTGCAATGTCCTTTAGCCACCTTAAGGGCTCCCCTCTTCACTTACATGTAGAGGTCCTTGCAAAAGATACAGGGTAGAATCTGCTCTGAGCTACACAGATATCCAGCCGCCTGATGGAAGACACTTATTTCAGCTGCCAGTATCTGCAAATTAATTTTTTCACAGTTTGGACTCAAGAAATTTGCAATCAACTGTAAAGTGGCAGGGGTAAGCAATAAAAGTGATACTGGACATAAGCAACGTAATTTTAGATTTAATTTAATTTGTGTGATGTTACATGAATGTTATTGAAGGTTTGAGGAAACATCATTGATATTTTCTTTTGAGTTGAACAGTTGAGCAGTTGAATGAAAGTCAATGTGTGCTTTTAGATTTAGTTTAGCAGAAAAACACTCACCCACTGTTTGCTGCGAAGGAAACATAACTTACGGCATATTAGAGTGCTATCAATGACAGTCTCTGTAATGTATTCAAATTATTTCATTCAACCCGCAGCAAACGTATGAGCTTTGTTGTGCCTTAAAGATTTGACTCTAGCAACACACAAAGCCAATTTTTTGTAAACAAGATACTAGAATCCTGTTTTTATGAATGGTTAATTGGATGTACTCATGTGCATATCACAAAGAAACATTTAAGGTGGGTATTTTAATACTGTAAAGAACAAATTAAAAAGTATAGTTTGTAAAATAGTGTCTGAAAGTGAAGACTTTTTTTCCATGCCCTCCAGGCCTTTTGAGGATCTTGGTAAGGATTTCTTGTTGCTTTTTCATGCAACTATTAGACAAAGAAATGCAAGCTGTGGGGCTGCACGGTGGTACAGTATGTAGTAGTGTTGCCTTGCAGCAAGAAGCTCCTGGGTTTCACTCCCAGGCAGCGGTCTTTCTGCATGTTCTCCCGGTGCATGCGTCGTTTCTCTTCAGGTACTCCGGCTTCCTCCCACAGCCCAAATACATGACTGTTAGGTTAATGGTGTCTCGAAATTGCCCTTAGGTATGAATGAGTGTGTGCATGGTTGTGTGTCTGTGTTGCCCTGCGATGGACTGGCGACCTGTCCAGGGTGTACTCTGCTTCCTGCCCCTTGACTGCTGGAGATAGGCACTGAATGAATGCTGAATGAATGCAAGATGTTTGGTATATACATCAGAGAAAAACAGAAGATAAAAGGTGCAGGTGCAGGTCTTAAAAAAAAAGCAACAGGGCTAATCTGATGAAATTTGGATTGAAGTAATGGTTTTTAACATGGAGATAGCAAACAGGATTGCAAAAAAAAGTATGTTTGAGTGATAGCTTCATCAACACACTCAGTGTGTGACAAAAAGAACAAGAACTAACAGCAGAAATAAGAGCAGAAAATTTTAGGTATAATATAATAATATTGTTCTAACTATCAAAGAGTAACCTATATGAGAAACATATATGGCTGTAAACACAATAGCTTCTAAAAAGGGAAACAACGGTTCAATAACTGACCAGCCATGGATGGGACCCATATTTAGCTTGGGTCCCCCCAACCACTCTGAGGAACTGAAACATTGGCTTCACCACTTGAGGGGTACCACATTTTTGATCTAAAAAAAAAGATAGAAAAGGAGCCAAGTTGCATAATTTTACAGGCATGCATTGCTTCATTTGCATCTTTCTGTTTGGAGATAATCCTAAAACTCACCTGTCTGAACAGCATGGTTGCCAACGCTTATCCAAAAACAGTAGGACAGCAGAGCAGCAACAGTCCTCATCACTGACACAGACGTTTAGAATCAGGTCCACTGAAGAGACAAAAAGAGTTTAAGGAGCATCATTACTGGGCTGGTAAATGTCACCGCTGGCCGTGATTGGCGAGTTCAAACTACAGAGATGTGTTTTTGTAATCCCACGGTTGGCTGAGGTGTGTGAAGTTTTATTGACATTGAAAAGGACAACAGGACAGCTGTTGTAGAAAAACAGAGTCAATGGGAAGAAACGGACATGAACAGGGCATAAAGTTATTGGTGTGAATCAGTTTTGACACTTTACACACTGTTCGAAGATATTATTTAAAACATGGTAAATAAAAGAAATTACCAGGAAATATAGAACAAAATATTGCTATTAAGAATGATAAAAAATATGAACTGACACATTTGCATGAACAGGGCCCTTTTTTGATATATTTCAGTGTTAAGAGCAGTAAAATACAATTCACCATTATGTTTTGTGCAAATATTTAGATTATTGATTTATTATATTGATATTATACCAGATTGAAAGTAAAATTAACTAAGGGGAAAACACACTTGCTGATTTAAGAGGAACGACAAGCGGGCTTCAGCTGCAACAGGAACCCTGTACTGTTGTTTTATTTAGTTGTTTTCAAGTTTAACCCTCTATCTGCCAGTAAATATAAAGATGTTGAAAAGCTCTGACCCAAGGCTGGAGAATTTACGACCTAAAACTATACAGAGAGATGGCTGCATATAGTAATACTAACGGTGTCAATCATGCAAATGGCTAACAAGAGTTTTAAAAATATCAGAATCAAATATTCTCGACTGACTAATGTATATTGTTGTATTTTATTTCGGGAGCTTGTTGGTGCCACTTACCACAAATGCTCACACACTGTGTGACATCGCCTCTGCTTGGTAATAATAATGATGACCACTCATGCAGAAAAGCTTGGTAAATTACACTATCAACTATATAATTCTACAGATGAATACATCTAAAGATGTTTGCAAAACATTCTAGCTTATTAACCAGCACTGTGTATGTTGTATATTATTCCTGCCTTTTACAGCAACATTATAAAAAAACAAAACAAAAAGAAACTAAATAATTAAGGAAAAGTGTTTTTGGATCATAAACCAAGTATTGGCAGATATTTAAGTTTAGATGTTCAGATACGAATTGAAAAACAAAATAACAGCATTTCTAAATTGTATCATTTGAATCGGGTGTGTTGAAGCAGGGACAAATGTCAAACATGCAGGAGACCAACCCTCAAGGACTGACTGGAATTGGACACTGTTATCCCAGATCATAAAACACAGGTTTTATGTCCAGTACCTTTTGTCTGGTTTACAGCAGTTCCTTTCTCGCTTAATAAGTCTGACCTTTGAGGGAGGGATTTATAAGAGTGAGTACTGGAAAGGGAGGCCACACCACACTCACCCTAACTGTTTTGGATCTGTACACAGAAAAAAAAAGATAACATTAACACAAACCGAGCAAAAAATATGAAATCTTACCTGCACCCAAACAAGAAGCATCAAATTCTTTATGAAACTCCTTTGAAGTTAGTGTCAAAATGATGAGGTGCTTTTTCTTCCCGTTAAAAAGAAAAAATGTGAGAGAAAATAGGAGGAGAAATAATATAATTACCTGCTACTCTGTTTCAGTTTTTTACCAGTAACAAAATCACAAATACAGTCCCTCACAAACTTGAATTCATATTCTGTTACATTTGTGTACGACTTCCAAAGTTAGATACATGAAAGTACGCAAAGTGCAGTTGCACTTTAAAGCTACATTAAACACCCACTCTAAGACATAGAAATATTGTTTTTTTTGTTTTTGTCAAAAACATGTTTTCATTATAGTGGTTGTGCAATGTACGATAAAAGGAGGAGTTAAATATTTTCTAGCTTCTTAAATAAAATAAAAATGCTTTGTTAATAATACATTTTAATGTATTATTGTACACATTCTTGTGTACCAAGAATGTCTCTTTCAGAAACTTTTTCGTTCTTTCCCTGCCATTACATATTAGAACCTAAAACTCTTAGATCTTAGATATGGGCTTTGACTGGGCCATTCCAACATAATAGGGTTGTTCAAAATTTTTGATATTTCAATATCATCAATACTAAAAATAATAAATGCTAAGATACTCATTTGCAACAAAATCAATATAAACTGACCCATTCTTATTTGGCCAAATTGTCTGAATTCTTCCAGCAGCAGTACTGCAATAACAGAGACACTTAGCTCCTCCCCTCCCTGCAGCCTCACCTGACCAAAACAACAGTTGCTGCTGGAAGCTTTACTGCCAACACCAGGTTTTGCTGTAGGGACGTTGTGTTCAATGCCGTTTATTTTTGATAGATGTAAAAAATTACATTTTTGTCTCAATCTTTCATCTAAGCTGAGGACATCTCAAACTCCAGAGCTACCATGTCCCTCTCGGTTGCTTCTATTAAAGGTGCTCTGCTTGCCTGGCCTGTCAGTTTAGGTGTACAGGCATGTCTTTGTAGGTTTAGATTTGTGTCTTTCCATTTAGGGTAATAGATTAAAAAGTGCTCCATTTTGTTAGTATAGTTTGATGTATAGTTTTGGATACAGTTTTACAACCTAACCCTACTTTAAACTTCTCAGAAGCTTTAACCCTGATCTTTCTAGTGTATAGCTCATTCTTCTTGGTGCAATTTTTTGCACTGTATTTTGTTTTAAGGTATTATAATACAGGATGGCTAATTACAAATGCACACCACACTTTTTGAGGTATTCATTTGCAAGAAACTTGAAAACCATGTATCATTATCTATCAAATAAAATCCAAATAAAATGCATAGACATTTATGGTATGCTAGGGATTTAACATCTTTACAGAAATGTTTTTTCTTATTTTTGTTCTTTTAATTTCCAGCTCTACTCAGCAAAATGCATCATCATTATGGAGGATTTATCTAAGCAAAGCATATGTGGACACAAACAGCCGTTCATAAAATTGTTATGTAATAAATTGGTGTTTTATAGGCAGTAAAGCAGCAAATTTAAAGCAATTGGTCTCATTATTACTGCAAACCCTACACATTGCATTGTATGCATAAAAAACAAAAACAAAGATCTAGTTAGAAATTATTTTGTTTTTATGATTTCACTTTAAGCCCCCTGCTTCCTGTTTGTGCTGCACAGTGGCGCAGACCTCACTGGGTGTGCGTGATTGGATTTGACTAAGTACTTGGCAGGTTGCCGGGCCACAGTTGTCAGGGATGTGTTGCCAAGCTTTGCTGGAAGGACAAACAACTGCTGATTATTTTTCACACAAGATCTTAGCTCCACAGAACCACTGCTTATTATGTTTCTGTTGTTTGTATTACGTTCTGTGTTGTCCGGAACAATAAGGGTCCTCTACAGGTCCTTCTCAAAATATTAGCATATTGTGATAAAGTTCATTACTTTCCATAATGTCATGATGAAAATTTAACATTCATATATTTTAGATTCATTGCACACTAACTGAAATATTTCAGGTCTTTTATTGTCTTAATACGGATGATTTTGGCATACAGCTCATGAAAACCCAAAATTCCTATCTCACAAAATTAGCATATTTCATCCGACCAAAAAAAGAAAAGTGTCTTTAATACAAAAAACGTCAACCTTCAAATAATCATGTACAGTTATGCACTCAATACTTGGTCGGGAATCCTTTTGCAGAAATGACTGCTTCAATGTGGCGTGGCATGGAGGCAATCAGCCTGTGGCACTGCTGAGGTCTTATGGAGGCCCAGGATGCTTCGATAGCGGCCTTTAGCTCATCCAGAGTGTTGGGTCTTGAGTCTCTCAACGTTCTCTTCACAATATCCCACAGATTCTCTATGGGGTTCAGGTCAGGAGAGTTGGCAGGCCAATTGAGCACAGTGATACCATGGTCAGTAAACCATTTACCAGTGGTTTTGGCACTGTGAGCAGGTGCCAGGTCGTGCTGAAAAATGAAATCTTCATCTCCATAAAGCTTTTCAGCAGATGGAAGCATGAAGTGCTCCAAAATCTCCTGATAGCTAGCTGCATTGACCCTGCCCTTGATAAAACACAGTGGACCAACACCAGCAGCTGACACGGCACCCCAGACCATCACTGACTGTGGGTACTTGACACTGGACTTCTGGCATTTTGGCATTTCCTTCTCCCCAGTCTTCCTCCAGACTCTGGCACCTTGATTTCCGAATGACATGCAGAATTTGCTTTCATCCGAAAAAAGTACTTTGGACCACTGAGCAACAGTCCAGTGCTGCTTCTCTGTAGCCCAGGTCAGGCGCTTCTGCCGCTGTTTCTGGTTCAAAAGTGGCTTGACCTGGGGTATGCGGCACCTGTAGCCCATTTCCTGCACACGCCTGTGCACGGTGGCTCTGGATGTTTCTACTCCAGACTCAGTCCACTGCTTCCGCAGGTCCCCCAAGGTCTGGAATCGGCCCTTCTCCACAATCTTCCTCAGGGTCCGGTCACCTCTTCTTGTTGTGCAGCGTTTTCTGCCACACTTTTTCCTTCCCACAGACTTCCCACTGAGGTGCCTTGATACAGCACTCTGGGAACAGCCTATTCGTTCAGAAATTTCTTTCTGTGTCTTACCCTCTTGCTTGAGGGTGTCAATAGTGGCCTTCTGGACAGCAGTCAGGTCGGCAGTCTTACCCATGATTGGGGTTTTGAGTGATGAACCAGGCTGGGAGTTTTAAAGGCCTCAGGAATCTTTTGCAGGTGTTTAGAGTTAACTTGTTGATTCAGATGATTAGGTTCATAGCTCGTTTAGAGACCCTTTTAATGATATGCTAATTTTGTGAGATAGGAATTTTGGGTTTTCATGAGCTGTATGCCAAAATCATCTGTATTAAGACAATAAAAGACCTGAAATATTTCAGTTAGTGTGCAATGAATCTAAAATATATGAATGTTAAATTTTCATCATGACATTATGGAAAATAATGAACTTCATCACAATATGCTAATATTTTGAGAAGGACCTGTATTTAACAAGTCCAGCTCAACTGTCAGAGTCATTTGTGTTTAGCTTTATTCAAAAGTATCAGATTTTTTATGTGCTTTGGAGATAAACACATTTCATTTTCATTATTCAAAGATATCCAAAACATGTTATTTATGTTTACCTAAAAGAATGTCCATAAAAATTAAAAGCCAATAATTACTTTGCAAAACTAAATAAACCTTCATATCCTCAAGCTTCCACATACCATTTTTAACCAATAGGTTACATTCTAGAATACGAAGTATAGACAATAACTGCTACAGCAGTGGTAAGAATAAAATTAGGGCCTGTATTCATAAAGAATCTTAAAACCAGAAGTAGCTTTTAGTGACATCATTAAAAGAAAGATCTTAGATTTTCTCGAATACTAAGATTTTTCTTAGCATTTTCTCTCGGTACGATAAAAGTTATTCAGAAAGCACCTTAGGCCTTAAGAGAGCTTAAGAGGACTTATAGTGAGAATAACAGTCTCAAGCAGGCAAGATGACAGAAAGACAGAGAGAAAGGAGAGATATAAAAGTGAATTAATAAGACGCTATTGGCTCGATTGCGCAGAGATTCATTGTGTTAATAGTTGAATAAATAAGCACGTAAACTTCTATAACAATCAAACAATTATTAATTTATAGATAAGATTAGCTTTATCATCCCCTAGTTCGAAATTAAATAGTTTCAGCAGCAGGACAGATTAAAGGTGCATCTCTAGTAAGGTAATATTAGAAATGAATAAATAAATAATAGAAACAATAATACATAATCATGCATAAAAAGTGAACAAAATTACAATAAAAAATATAGTACAGAATAACTTAAATATTTAGACTGTAAAATGCTTTCAAAAAGATTTTTGAAAGAAAAATGGAAAAACTCAAAAAACAAAAACATAAATACAAACTCTAGATGAGTACAGTACAGTACGATAATCTAAGCACTACATACAGAAAGATGTAAATGAGAATAGGTATTTGCTGTATTGTACATCATGATGTCAGTAGCCTAAGCCTAAGTGGTCATCTACAACACTCCTGTTGTGCTGCTATCTCCTCTCTAGCTTCTGAATGCAGCAGGTACCAGAGCTGCTCACATTCCAGGCTGGTGCTGAAAGCAGAAGGAACGATGCATTGATCTGCTGGGAATGCCTGTTTGTTCCCACCGTGATCCCAGGACCAAATCTATCTTTCAACACTCCTCTCTTCTCCTCCACCAGCAGTCTCTGCTCCTCGGTTCAGCTCGGTTTTCTCCACCTTTTTTATGTTTTGTTTTGGTCATTTTTCCAAACTAAACCTCATTATGCAAGGAGATCACAGCAAAACGCTGAATTTTAATATTAATATTAAGTTAATATGAAATACATGAGGTATGACAACAACCAGCATGGCGAGTAAACATAATAATCAAATGATGATTAGCATGTAAATGAACTACGTTGATTCTGTGCGACAATTCAGGTTTTAGGCTAAGATAGGAGGCTTCTGAGAGGACTTAGAATCTTTGTGAATACGGGATCTTTATTAAAGTGCCTTCCAAAAGTAATCACCCCCCTTGGCATTTTTCATATTTTGTTGCCTCATAACCTGGAATCAAAATGGATTGAGTTTGCACCATTTCATTTACAGAACACACCTACAACTTTGAAGATGTATTTTTATTGTGAACCAAACAACAAATAGGACCAAATAACAGAAAAAGGTAGGTACTTTGTAGAGCCACCTTTTGCTGCCATTATATTGTAAGTTGCTTTGGATAGGTCAATGAGCTTGCCACATCTTGCCACTGGCAAAACTGCTTCTGCTCATTCTTGTTTGATGGATTTCGCTTGATAACAATGATCTTCAAGTCTAACCACTGATTCTCAATTGGATTGAGGTGTGGACTTTGACTATGCCATTCCAACAAATTTAAGTGTTTCCCCTTAAACCACTCGAGTGTTACTTTAACAGTATGCTTTCATTGTACTGCTGGAAGGTGAACCTCTGTCCTCTGCCCTGACACAGGTTCATCCTTGTTTTTAGCATCATCCATCATTCCCTCGATTTGAACCAGTTCCTCAATCCCTGCTGTTGAAAATTATCCCCACAGCCTGATGCTGCCACCACCACATTTTATTATGGGTGGTGTTCTTAGGGTAATGGCTTTTTTTCAGGCCACTCGTCCATAAAGCCCAGCTCTAAGGAGCTTATTGTGGTCCTAGGGACATATACTCTAGTCTCTATTGTGGAAGTCTGCAACTCCTTTAGAATTACATTTGGTCTCTGTGGTGCCTCTCTAATTAATGCCCTCCTTACCCAGTCTGTGAGTTCTGTGAGCCCTCTCTTGACAGATTTGTTGTGGTACCGTGTGCTTTCAATTTGAAGATGACAGATTTGATGGTGCTCCAGGGGAACATAGATTTTATTTTTTTTATAACCCCACCCTAACTTGTACTTCTCAAGAATTTTGTCCTTGACTTGTTTGGAGCACTTCATGGTGTGATGCCTCTTGCTTAGTGGTGCTGCAGCCTCTGGGGCCTTTCAGAAAATGTGTGTTTTTATAAACAGATCATGTGACACTTGATTGCACACAGATTGACTTCATTTCATTAATTATGTGACTTTTGAAGGTAATTGGTTGCAACATGGGCTTCGTAGCAATGGGGGTGAATACATATGCACATAGTAATTTTATTTTGCTCTTCAATTCTTTTTTATTTATATTTTTCTCATTTCACTTCACCAACTTAAGACTCTTTTGTTCAGATCCATCACATAAAAAACATTTAAATCGCAGGTTAGAATGTAACAAAATGAGTAAAAAGCCAAGGGACTGAATACCTTTGCAAGGGACTGTAGGTCACCAACGTTAAAAGGAAGCTAATCTCTGTGGCAGTTTTAATACATTGAAGATGACTATCTGTCTTCCCAGGGGTGGGCGTCATACCACCGATTTACCTCAATGTCAGATTGTGCAATAAGATGACAAAGAACTCATCACCTCCATCTCAGCCTTTAGTTTGCAGGAGAGTAGTGATAAACTGAAGAACTATGCATGGTTTAGAAGGGTTGAAGCAGAATTTGATAAGGGCGATATGGCTCTCTGTCTAGGGCAGCATGAACTGAGGGGTGTCATTTGCAAGAAAAATAAATAAAAAATTGTCAGTTGCACCTCAAAGTTATTGAATGTCCAGTCAATGGGAAGTGGCAACCCCAGGTTTTTTGCATTATGTAAAACAATATGGTTATGCCTTGTTGCCGACTAAACAATCTGAATGTTGTGTCTTATTCACAGCTTCAAATCATGGTCAGTTTTATTGTTTTTTTTTTTTTTTTAGAATCTGGCCCACATTTCATCATCCATTGTTTAAAATCCAAAATACTACAGAGGTATAGCTGGGTCAATATATACAATACATTTTGTAAAGGACAAAATTGGAGCCAAACAGATCACAAATTGTCAATCAGTCATTTTCTACCGCTTCTTCCATAGTGGGTCGCGGGCAAGCTGGTGTCTATCTCCAGCAGTCTATGGGCGAGAGGCGGGGTACACCCTGGACAGGTCGCCAATCCATCGCAGGGCAACACACAAGCAACCATGCACACACTCATTCAAACACCTAAGGGCAATTTAGAGAGACCAATTAACCTAACAGGCATGTCTTTGGACTGTGGGAGGAAGCCAGAGTACCCGGTGAGAACCCACGCATGCACGGGGAGAACATGCAAACTCCATGCAGAAAGACCCTCGGCCGGGAATCAAATCCAGGACCTTCTTGCTGCAAGGCAACAGTGCTACCAACTGCGCCACCGTGCAGCCATCAAAAAATGTTTTTGTTTTAAATGTTTCTGTTAGCTTGAACAATGACATTTTGGGTGCGTTAGGTTGGGGTTTGCCCAAGAGAATATTCTTGCAAGAACAGTCACTGGATTTAAGGAGACCGTCTCTTTTCTATAACAACAATATGATGACACAACTAAGATTTGCAATTTCGCTTCTGAATGAACCACAACATTGATTGAACTATGTCTGGGGAGATATGGTTAAAGTAGAGATGCATGGCTATAATGTTACATTTAACATATTAGGACCAACACCTCATACCAGATGTCCAGCATCAGTGGTGGAAGGCGAAAGATTTGGGCTCGCTTTTCAATCAAGAACATGGATTATTCATGGTTAGTCATTTATAAAAAAGTATAAATCTGATTATTTCCATTCAGATATTACTAGAACCCCCCCTCTGGTTATTTATTGGAAATTAGATATTCAGCGGTCCAAAACGAGGGCAGGCCATCCATCTTACAAATCATGGCAAAATGTTTAATCCTGAAAGGCAGCATTACAGGTCCTTCTCACAAAATTAGCATATCATTAAAAGGGTCTCTAAACGAGCTATGAACCTAATCATCTGAATCAACGAGTTAACTCTAAACACCTGCAAAAGATTCCTGAGGCCTTTAAAACTCCCAGCCTGGTTCATCACTCAAAACCCCAATCATGGGTAAGACTGCCGACCTGACTGCTGTCCAGAAGGCCACTATTGACACCCTCAAGCAAGAGGGTAAGACACAGAAAGAAACTTCTGTACGAATAGGCTGTTCCCAGAGTGCTGTATCAAGGCACCTCAGTGGGAAGTCTGTGGGAAGGAAAAAGTGTGGCAGAAAACGCTGCACAACGAGAAGAGGTGACCGGACCCTGAGGAAGATTGTGGAGAAGGGCCGATTCCAGACCTCGGGGGACCTGCGGAAGCAGTGGACTGAGTCTGGAGTAGAAACATCCAGAGCCACCGTGCACAGGCGTGTGCAGGAAATGGGCTACAGGTGCCTCATTCCCCAGGTCAAGCCACTTTTGAACCAAAAACAGCGGCAGAAGCGCCTGACCTGGGCTACAGAGAAGCAGCACTGGACTGTTGCTCAGTGGTCCAAAGTACTTTTTTCAGATGAAAGCAAATTCTGCATGTCATTCGGAAATCAAGGTGCCAGAGTCTGGAGGAAGACTGGGGAGAAGGAAATGCCAAAATGCCAGAAGTCCAGTGTCAAGTACCCACAGTCAGTGATGGTCTGGGGTGCCGTGTCAGCTGCTGGTGTTGGTCCAGTGTGTTTTATCAAGGGCAGGGTCAATGCAGCTAGCTATCAGGAGATTTTGGAGCATTTCATGCTTCCATCTGCTGAAAAGCTTTATGGAGATGAAGATTTCATTTTTCAGCACGGCCTGGCGCCTGCTCACAGTGCCAGAACCACTGGTAAATGGTTTACTGACCATGGTATCACTGTGCTCAATTGGCCTGCCAACTCTCCTGACCTGAACCCCATAGAGAATCTGTGGGATATTGTGAAGAGAACGTTGAGAGACTCAAGACCCAACACTCTGGATGAGCTAAAGGCCGCTATCGAAGCATCCTGGGCCTCCATAAGACCTCAGCAGTGCCACAGGCTGATTGCCTCCATGCCACGCCGCATTGAAGCAGTCATTTCTGCAAAAGGATTCCCGACCAAGTATTGAGTGCATAACTGTACATGATTATTTGAAGGTTGACGTTTTTTGTATTAAAGACACTTTTCTTTTATTGGTCGGATGAAATATGCTAATTTTGTGAGATAGGAATTTTGGGTTTTTATGAGCTGTATGCCAAAATCATCCGTATTAAGACAATAAAAGACCTGAAATATTTCAGTTAGTGTGCAATGAATCTAAAATATATGAATGTTAAATTTTCATCATGACATTATGGAAAATAATGAACTTTATCACAATATGCTAATATTTTGAGAAGGACCTGTAAGTCTTAATGGAGCTGTTCAATACGTCATGTTAATCTGGCTTTCAGATACAGTGCTGAAAGTGAAGGACTGTTATGCACCACAGGAAACAGGTCAACTGGTAAGATTGAGATTAATGGTTCATTTAGTCCACACAGGGTCAATTAAACACATTATTTTGTTAACTAAAGGGTACCAACCAGCATAGTCACAAATAAGTTTACATTAGAAATTTAGAGTGAGGTCAATAAATGCAAGAGATATGAAGTGTAACCTCAGCAACATATTTTACCAGAAAATGAAGCTTCTAGAATACTAGAATTTGGATTTAAATGTAATGAAAAAATAAGTCAAAAAAGAAATTCTGCAGCATAGAGAGGGAAAAGCAGAAATAAGTAGTGGAGATTACAAACCCTTTTACAAACAGAAGGAAACATGTGCATCAACAACACAGAGAGCAAGTTTAAATTAAAAGTGCCAAACTGTAGATTTCAACAGTTTTTATTATTTACATTAGCTGAAGCTGCTTTCGTAAACTAGTCACAATGACACGAGCAGAAAGCCGTTTATCTCTTCAAGTCTGCCTAAATAGACCTGTACACAAAAAGGATTAGAAAAACATATCCATTCTTTTTTTCACATTCGAATATCAACAAGAGTTCAGGCACGGAGCTTGGGGTTTACGTACATTTTCCTATGCTGTGAAAATCCCATTCCTTAAAGACGCTGGTACAATGACCGGGCAGACATGAAGGCATTCTTAAAAGACACTTTTAGAAGACACGTGCAAGCATAATTAAACATCCCCAACTCACAGTAGGTTAAATAAATAGGGAAGATAACAGAAGGTAAATATGAGAAAGTGCTTACAGTTTATAAACTTTTTATGTCATCAGAGGTTAAAGCCCAGAGAAATGAGAAAACCGAGTGGAAAAACTTTGAAAGATTAAAAAATTTTTTAAAAAAAAAGCACATTCTGCTTTTTTTTTTATCTAAGCTGCACAAATAAATGACCCAAAAATGTAACAGACTAACCCTACACCGACTCAGAAGACAGTTTAGTTAGCTCTACAGGGAGAGAACAAAAGCAATGACCCATATTTAAAAATGCGTTATAGGGCTTCACCCAGGATACAACTTGAAGCTGAAGGTATTTGATTTCCTGAAAAAAACAAGCCAAAAAGATGACAGTTTCTCCTCCCACCTCCACCTGAGCTGCCAGCACAAAGGAGATTTGGCAAAAGTAAAAGCTGCAACTTTAACAAACTTTGACAGAAAAAGATCATGAAGAAGACAGAAAAATAGCTTTAGTAAAATTTGCTGATGCAAGAAAAGTCAGTATAGGCACTCAGTAAAGCCATCGGAATTTGCATTGTGCTTAGTTGTGAAGAAACGGGACACTAAGGGCATACGGGATTACATACCCGTTGACAGCTTATTTTTGCCCTACAAGAACAGGAGGGGAAAAAAGGCAAGCGAGAACTTCTGGTGAGGCATGACTCAGCACAAACGCCTCCCCCAGAGTCTTAAACTTTTCTTTACAACGGTCTTAAAGGCGGCAGAAAATGCCTGCCCTCATCTGTGGTAGGGTGTTTTAAAGTAATGAGTTGGATACAATCCTGTCTCTGAACGAAACCTTCTAAAAAAACATTTGATGCTCCAACTTGAAATGATGCATGGGATCAAAGCTGTGTGGTTTAATCAAAGCCAAAACAAAGGCCTGGTTATATATTACGCAAGAACAGAGGAATTTATTTTACTCAAGGCTGCAAGAACAAGACAATGCATTTGTTTCTGACCAGGACATTTAACACTTTACAAGAACTCAAGTGCAGAACTCTTTGGAAGTCTTCATTGGTCCCTCCCACAGCAGAACACCCACCTTATATTTCAGACACCACTCTATAAAAAGCGGTTGCCCAGAATATGCTTTAAAGACATACTGCTAGAACAGAGTAAAGTACTTTTGTTCTTGCATCTCTATGAGATAATTACTTTCTCTTTTCTTGCAGAGTAAGTATTGGCCTTAGGAAATCAGACAGGACTAAAAAACAGCTAGAGGGCTTTGGAGCTGAGCATTATTCAATGCACAGCTTAGCAGAATGTACAGAAGGACTGAAGGGAAACAGAATGAAGTCTTCTTCATTATTAGCACAGTCGCTGCTGGTCTGGGATAAATCCTGTGTTTTATATAGTGATAGGATGAGGTTGGAGAGAAGTTGGATATTTAAGATCACTGCAGACTCCAGGCTTGTCCAGTAGCTCCCATTTCTTGCTCAGAGCTTCGGACCTCTCATTGTCTGCTGCCGCTGTTCTTCATCCTTCCAACTCGCTCCGCATCCTTGTTTCATTATCTCATGGTGGAAGAAGCTCTGAAGTACGAGAGGAACTTGAAACAGAGGCTCACCACAAAGTACCAGATGTTGCGGGCCATTTGGGAACGGGCGATGAAGATGCGCCAAATGAGAACCACCAGGACGGTGTTGAAGGTGTAGCGGATGTTCCTCAGCCTGAGGAACGAACACAGAAACATTAAACTTTAGCTAACCACACAACTACATCCCAATATTTTTTTTCCATCTTTCTCAATTACTATTATTCACGTTTCCTTAGAATCTGTCATTTCCTATTTTTATATGCAAATGATTAACATTGTTCAACCTGGTTGCTCCAATAGCAGATTCAGCAAAGCATGAGAAAAATAAAACATATAAAAATAATTTGTGGTTAACAGAATCAGGAAGCAGAGAGATCCCTTTACATCCCACCACAAAAGCATTCACACCTCTTGAACTTTTGACATTAAAACCAAAAAAATGAATATGTTACAGACCAACACAAAGTAGCACATAATTGTGAAGACGAAATAAATTTACAAAGTGTGGCATGCCCCTTCGTACTGATGCCATTAAATAAAAGCAGAGTTCACAGCACAGCTGTTTGATTTGCTTTAAACACAACCAACCAAACTCTGGTTAGTCTGAAAATGTGGGATCCTGTTGACCTCAAAGTGAACCCAGGAGGGGTTTGCTTACAGTGGAAAATGCAGACCATCGGTCCATCCAGTGAACCAAAGGGAGGAAGTGAGCCTGCTGCAATCATCCCATGTATGGAGCAACATGCTGGGTAGCTTCTTGTTAAAAAGCAATTAGGCTAGAAGAGTACAGTAAAAACCAACAAACATTGGAGTGCTGCTACATTGTAGTGTTCAGAGTGAAACGGCCAACTGAAAGACAGATTTTTTTCCCCCTTTCTGGTCAGTGGTTTTCACTTTCAAAAATTGCTGTGTGAAAGTACAACAAAACTAACATGGATGTGAACGTTTTTCGGCATCTCCCAGGCTAATTTAGCTTGCTGGACTATCCTGGTATAACAGTGTTTGAAATCAAGTGCAACCACATCAGGAAATAAGCAGCAAAATAACTAGGAAGCATCTATGAACATTGATTTTCAAGTCTTGACACATTTTCCACAACTGGATTTAGGTCTTGACTCTGTGTCCCAACTTTTGATTGGTAGAGTACTTTGCAAGAACAGAGAAACATTTTCTCCCTCCTAGGGCGGGAAGAACAACATGACCTCATTCTGTTTTTACAGACCTGGTTTGGGGGATCTTGTAGTTTTTTCTTGACATGATCTGGGCAGAATGTCTTTCTCGCATGACATCCAACAACGATTATATAAAAATGCTCCAATAGGAGGAACCTATGAGGACTTCCCAAGCGTTCTGTTGCCGTGTTCTTTGGAAGTATGGAGTGTCCTGGACAGAAATAACTCTGTTCTGGTTCTTGACACCACTAGACAAATAGCTCATTTCTCTGTTTTTGCAGTGTGTAGAGGGAATAACCCTGTTTTGAATCTCATCAGGTTTGACTTGAGAAGTTGTGATCCAGGAGGGAAAACCCCTTGTACTGATTCTGTATCGGTTTTCTGCAGGGTTATGCATTTTTTGAATAAATTAAGTTGGACACCGAAGAAGGCTATCTGTATCTGTACATGCAGGCAGATCCACCAACCTATAAACATCTTACTTGTTGAGGTGTTTGCGTGCAGCTGGCAGCCCTGACAGCTCCTCATTGAGGACGTATTTTTTCATGCCCATGCAATAATTTTCCATGTACTCCGCCCAGTGCAGCTGGCGCACATCAAAGTTAAACACCTAAAAGGGGAAAAAATATCATCAGTTCCACTCAACAGTCATAGATGTGAAATCAATATTTTGACTTCAGTAATTTCTCCATCACTTTGGGTAGTTTTAAAACAGAGTCTCTCTCAGAGAGCACAAATCCCAGTTTATATTCAGATCATTTTAAATTAAAAGTGAACTTTATCATCAGATAAAGTAATGTGAAAAACACACAACACCATTCCACAGCCCGAGTGTTTTTCTGAAATACTTGGACATATGGATATTTAACATAAATTTTGAACAGAGATTTAAGTAATATAACTAAACAAAAAAGTGAAAAAGGTGTTAAAATGCAGTGTCTGGTTAGGACTAAATAGGGCACCCCCACATTTATTCCCACTTAAAATGTCTAAAATCACAAAAGCTCATCACATCGAGCCACATGCTTAGAAGATTGTGTCTTAACATTAATAAAAGAAGGCTTGGCTTGTTTAAACCTCAGACATTTAGCTTGGTGCTCCTGAGTACTGAAGGTTAGACCCCGAAGATGCTAAAGATCTCCAAAAACCCTGAACTTTCAACATCAGACCTACAGCACACTCTTTCTACTATTGACATGAAAACGCATGCCTGTACAGCCAAAAATAGACGGCACAAGTCTAATTTTCATGGGAAATGTGCAACCAGGAAACCTCTAATGAAAACATAAGGTCAGTCTGAGTTTTGTAAAGAATGTAGAACAAGAGCAGAGCTTCAGGAATCATTTTATTTGAACAGATGAGTAAAAAACAAACATGCTTTACAGAAATGCAAATTCCTCCAGACAGTTATCTTGAGTCGTGTCTGTTAACTAAAACCAAACTGCAGTGAATGACTAAATGACTCTCTGCTGCAATCTAACAGAGGAACCACCCGATTGGTTAGGAATACCTTCTTATCCTCGGGGCTCATGTGAGACAGCAGCATGGCCACGTTGTCTGTGTTCCAAACCCATGAATGGCTTGTAAAATACTCCAGGACCACCATGGCTTTGTGCAGGCGAGTGATTGTCTTCATCATCCTGTGATAAACAATATGTAAGTGGAGGAGGGGACACAGGAAAGCAAAGAATTAGAAAGATAAATGTAGACAAGAGAGGGTTAAATAAGTTCATGGAGATGAGAAGGACTGTGTGTCTGGTTGTGGAGGGACAGAGGCTAAAGTCCCAGTTTAAAATATTTAACTATGAAATACCAGATAGATTAGACTACAATTTAATGTCTTGATAGACAATTTCACTGATGAAGTAATTTGTCAAGTAATTTCACATAGATGAAAGATAATTTGTTTTAGAAGATACAAGGAATCTCTGTGAGGAGAAAATATATACTCCTGGTAATCTCTCATCCAGAGTCCTTCAGCTCACCTCAAAGGTTTTCTATGGCGCTTCGGTCTGGGGACTGAGATGTGAATGGAAGAAGGGAAGCTTTGCGTGTGGAGAACCATTCAACTGTTGGTGCGTCCATATGTTTTAGATCCCCTTGTTTATCACAGTTCCAGTTGCTTCAAACGTTTTAATTATTGCTCTGACTGCAGATGTGGGCACATTCAGATAAAGAGCCATTTTCTTCAAGCCAGACTTCTAAAGATCAACATACATTTGCCTTAAATTGACAATGTTCTCTCATCTTTCCTTTTTTGGAGAGTGGCAAGCAGCAACAGGCCTCTACATTAAGTCATATATAGGAAGTCATTACTACATAAAATTTTCAAGACACTCTAAACGACCTAAAAAAAAAAAGCCAATAATATTAATTAAAATAATATTCTTTAACATTCACTTTAAAAATGGTTTTTATACATCTTTACCAGGAGTTCCATTAAGAGTGGAGGGGACTGCAAGTTATACAGTGCCATGAGTCTGTCAACATACAATATAATGGCAGATTTCAAAATTGCTGCTGTTCTGTAAAAATCTCAGCCCCTTCAAACGTAAAGCTTGATTTGTTTTTTTTTATTATTATTATTTCAAACAGGAAAAATGTGAAAACATTTGGAAATTTTATTTTAAAATGAAACAATATTAAAAATTAAAGGCAGATAAGTAGTTACGGTTTTTAAAAAAAAGTAAAAATTTTTTTTTTATTAAAAATGCTTGCCATAAAACCTATTATTTCCTCACAGACACAGAAGCAGTTTTCTGCCTTTTTCTTGATTCGTATCTCATGTCAATCTAAGCCAAAGATTAAATGTTTGTTACATTTATGTAAATGTATGTGTTTTTTAATATATAGGTTGCTTATTCTGCCTTTAAAAAAATAAAAGTGTGTCGAATAAAATAAGTGCTCGGAAGCTTTCATCGTACTGCAGGATTTCTTCCCTGTGGACAACAACCAAACAAACCACAAACGACCCACTGGATTTATTCTGCACTGACCAGGAGGACAGGTCGCATACCTTTAAATTTCAGTGATGAGATTAAGTTGATGCAGATTATTTTCTTTAAATAAAACAGAATTTGGTCCAAACCCAAGAAATCAGTAATACTCTATGCATTATTATCCTCCTGGTAAGTGAAGTAAATCCAGTTGACATACTTCATTCTGTGTTAATCAAGTGATCACAGTTCAAGCAATGACAATTTAGGTTGGAAGAATGTAAAAGTGTAGAAAAGAGCCATATTTAATGAAGGCTGCAGTCTGGAGAATCCAAGTCGTTCTAATTCAGCCAGTGTTGAATTAGTTTTAAAGTTGGGTTGGTCTATTTGTCACTGGAGTGCTGTCAGTTCAATCAGTTGAAATAATGAAGACTGACTAAAACAACTCGGATTCTTTCAGTGCATTTTGCCGATCAGATAGAAAGCATTAAACATGCATGAATGACCAGCAAACGGTGGAAAGGACAGCATTACTTCCCCCTAGTGATAGAGCAAATTAAATTCAAATCGCACTTCTGGAATTTATGTTGGCTGGTGCTGAAAGCTAAACTCATTTCAGACAGCAAGACAAACTTTAGATTGAAGCAATCAATTTGCATGTTCTGACATGACCGTGGAGGGGTCCGACTGGGCACTACCTTCTGAATTAGTCAAGCATTATTTGATTTTGTAAGCCGACTGGGTGAGAGAAATGCGAGATGAGGGCTGTAATGTTTACAGAATAGTTTATTTGAATTAAGAAGGCTTGCATAGAAACCAAATCATCTTGTCAGACAAAGTTCAGATCACATCTGTAGATCAAGTGAAGGAAAAAAAAAAAACTTTTTGACATAGACCTGATTGCCCCCCCCCCTTTCCCAGTTAGAAAAGTCAGGGAGCAATGTGAAGAGAACCTGTGGCAAAGTGGGGGGTTGATTGGCAGCAGGAAGAGGGGGATTGGGGCAGATGTAATCTTACCGGGGCTTGTGGCCCATCAGTGTGAGATAGCCGTCAAAGAGCAGGGCCGGCAGCGTGTGGCTGACTGTTGTCCAGTATTGATTAGTAAAGGGGTTGGACCGCAGATTGACATTGGGCCTTCTGAAGGCCTGCTCTAAGGGATTGTTCTTGAAGGTCATGTTTATACAGTTCTCTGTAAGGGAGAGATACACACATGACTGGACATGGAGGACACAGAGGATGAGATGAAGAAGGTACATTTCCTCCTCTTAGAAATAAAACTTGATCTGGTTCCAGAGCAATTGGGCAAACTTAATGCCATCTCTGCCCATTTATGAGACTGAGGTGAGCAAATATTTTGAATATTGAAATGAAAAACTTCAGCGGCAAAACGTTAAGACTGCAGAACCCATTATTACCCTCTTCTGTTCACGAGAGCCATGGGTTATACATTCTTTGACGCAAACTGAACTTCACACAAGCAATAATAAAACATCAACACTGCAGCTACAATGTTAGGCAGCTACACTAGGAAAAAAGAAACAGAATGAAGCAGCAAAGGTGTGTGTACATGAAGGAACTACGGCCATTAGAAAAGCACAGCTACGGCACACCCGAGCAGGCGGCGATGATGAGGTTACCTGGGCTCTCGTCCAATCAGCCTGAGGTACAGATCGTAAAGGAAGGCCGGAGCCTTGTGGCTCACGGTAATCCAGTACTGATTGATTAGGTGATTGGATGTGAGATTAACATTGGGCCGTCGGAAGGCCTGCTCAAGGGGGTTCCTCTTGAA
Source organism: Girardinichthys multiradiatus (assembly GCF_021462225.1). Classification (NCBI taxonomy): domain Eukaryota; kingdom Metazoa; phylum Chordata; class Actinopteri; order Cyprinodontiformes; family Goodeidae; genus Girardinichthys; species Girardinichthys multiradiatus. Next base: position 41,542,365 of record NC_061795.1, on the reverse strand, counting down.
TGTGGATATTACATGGTACTCTAAGAAGAGAAGGTTATTCAACATAAAAGGATCAATGACCAGTTTTATGGTGTGTCATACATTCTGGCCTCAGCCCTCTACTGAATGAAAAAGTCAAGACTTGATTTGAATTTATTACTCTACTACTAAAATATTCATTTCTAAAGCACAATCCTTCACAAAAACATCCAAAATGATTTTAGTTTTTTAAACTACACAAACTCATTTTCCTTCCTCCAACTGCCTACAGTGCCTTGGAAAAGTATTCATACCCTTTGAACATTTCCACATTACAACCACAGAGTTTATTAGAATAATTGTGGTGTGCATTGGTATTCAGCCACTGTACTCCAATGCCCCTAAATACAATTCAGTGCAACCATTTGCATTCAGAAGTCAGCCTCATAAGTGCAGAGATTCAACCTGTGTGTGATTTAACCTCAGTATAAGTACAAATACTCTGTGAATGCCTCCTAGACCTGTTAAAGAACATCACTAAACACCGTGAAGACCAAGGAACACAGCAGGCGTTAGGTTATAAATATACATCCAAAGCTTTAAACATTTCACAGGTCACTGTTTAATCCACAACGTGAAGATGAAAAAAGGATGGCATAACCGCAAACCTACCAAGACATGACCACCCACTTAAACTAGCAAGCCAGGAAAGCAGAGCCTTAATCAGAAGAAGCCAAAAGGTCCATGGTAACCCTGGAGGAGCTGCGGAGATCCACAGCTCAGGTTGGAGAATCCGTTATTAGTCAAGCACACCACAAATAAAGACTTTATGGAAGACTGGCAAGAAGAAATCCATTGGTGAAATAATAAGCAATGAGAAGTCCGGTTTGCAGTTTGTCAAATGCCATGTAGACACAGCAGACATGTGGAAGAAGGTTCTCCAGTCAGAGGTAATCAAAAGTTAACTTTATAGCCAACATGATAAACCCTCTGTGTGACAAAAAGACACGACACACCAGCATGGTGGTGGCAGCATCATGCTGTGGACAGCAGCCCTCTACATACAGCCAGAGCTACAATGGGATGGACTGAATTTCAATAAAATTATAAAATGTGCAAGTTCAACAGGTATGAATACTTTTGTGAAGCTCTTTTAATTATCATTAAATGTTTTCAGTTTTAGTTGCTTATTAAAACTGCAGCTGTCAAAGAAAAGATTAAAATGCTAACTTTCCGTTTGACATGTTTTTCCAAATGCTCAGTTTGGTCACAGTTAAAAAAAATAGCAAGGCTTAAATCAGACTCCCACAATTTCTCTGCATTATGTGTTGCTAGACAGAAATACATTTGCTTTTCCCTCGCAGCAAACGTTTTTCAGTTTTAAAAAAATATTTACTCGGTAGTCAGATGTCTTACATGAACAGGTTTGATCAGTGGCGAGGAGACAACACTTTCGGCTCCATTTACTGTCAACATCCAGTTTGTAAATCACCGTTCATATTATTTTTCAGATATTTCAAGACAGAACTGACAGAAATTGAAGTACTTTAGAGAGCTTTGTGAAATAAACTCGGACTGTAGAAGATTCAATCTAAAGACAACAGTCAGCTTAATTAGTTTTAAAATGTGATTTCATTGCATTGCTATCCGTCTCTCCGAGTCTTCATACTGATGTGTTATGCAATAAATATGAAGCTGGAATTTACCTTCAGCAGATGAAGGCACTTGGATGATCTTCGGATTTTACAGTATTTCACAGAAGACGAATGCGACTCGTTTAAAAAGCCAATAGAATTACAATCAATCAGTCAGCAGCATTCTTAGTAAAAGTAGTTAAATGTACTGAATGCAACAGACCAGGTAAAAGAACCCGTGGATGTGAACACAGAAGTAAGGGAAGCTGCCGCAGAATTTTACTGTGTTATATTTTTTTTCCCTTTCCATGTCGGGCACAACGTGGCCATTAACCATTTGATCTGAGCATTCATGAGTAATGAATAGAAAATGTGTGCATCACTTACAAGTCGATTTGTGAAGTCAAGAATCAGAATCAAATTATGTTACACTTAAAAATTCAGAAACTGAAGTCTACATAAAACAAATCTCCCCTAAATTCTGGGCCTTTTGTAATAGTTTAATAACAAAAATTTAACTTTGTTTCTCAGTTTTTTATGATGCAAAACTTGGCACCGGTAGCAGATGCCAGACATTTGACTCTGCTCTCAAAAGGATATTTTTGCTATTGCTTATGACATGTCAAACTGTCAGCCTCAGTAATTATAGGAATAATTTCTAGGAAACGTCATATTTTCATCCAGATCTGCAAGTTTATATTTATGAGGGAAGAAAACGATTGCTGAATCTCAACGTGCATTTAATTTAGTTTGTATTCGTCACTCGACTTCAAGAGCTTAAAGCTTAAACACTTAAAACTAAAACTATATAAGCATATTTTAAACAGATGGGAAGTGGTTGTGGATGCGTAAAAATAACATGCACCTTTTGTGCAAAAACACATAAGCTCACAATCAAATCTAGTAATGGATGAACAAAAGCTTCTAGTTTACGTGTGGCAGGCAGTGGATCAGATTACAGTCAGGGTTTGCTGTTAGAGGCCACATTTAACCACAGCTTAAAGCTTTCATTGTTCAAAGCTTTCCCATGGGCTGAATTAAAGATAAAGACATATCATACCGACTTCGCCCCAGTGAAATGGGTTGATCCCGCCAGTTGTGCAGTTGTACACCATGAGGCTTCTAGGAGTAAAAGGGAGTAACTAATTTATTCCAATTCCTCTAAAATACAATTTGATCAGAATATACAATCAAAATGGATGATTTTAAACCTGTTGACTCTTTGTGATCCAGAGAACCAAGCTGCTGCTAGAGTTGCATTAATGACCACATCTACTGGGACCAAGTCAGCCACGGCATCATTGGATGCTCTCATCGTACGCAGGATGCCTTTTCCAGCCTAAAACAAGTAGATGAAATGCTCTTACAGCACAATAAAAAGCTTTCATTGAAAGATTCCTATGAAAATCAATGCTTTGAAGAATTGTGCTGTGATTTGTCGTGTGAGAAGGAGGAAGTCAGGCTCACACACATTCCTCCCAAAACGCTGAACACTATCCGGGGATTTAAAAGCCCTCTTTGTCAAGCCCAGTCTGCCCTCATTTCACCAGAGTGAAGAATGACCACAGTAGTTGGTCAAAGTACTACAGTTCTGGCACACTTCCATTTTCTCCAAAGAACTGCATTACTGGAATGCTTTAGAAAGAAAGTCATGCAGCAGCTACATAAAACATTGTGTCAGTGAATGGAAGCAGCTAAAAGTCTCGGTTTTCTACAGAAAATATGTGTTTTTTACTGCACTAAAGTAACATAGCTGACAAATTCAACTCCAATGACAATATCTCACTCCATTCAAACTCTGTAAGTCCTTTAGCTTTCTCATGTTATTTGGCTCTAAAATGTCCCTTCAAGCTAATGTTACACATGTGGAGATGGGACGGGAAGTCAAAATGCTGAAACACCATCAGTCATTTGGCTCAAAAACTACAATAAAAAAAAAAGAAATAAAAAGTGAATGTCTACAGCTCATTATCGCAGATAGACAAGTAAGTATATATGATTGTAGGAGTATTTACTTCATTTGTTAAACAATCAATGAACATCAGCAGATTTTTTGTACTGAAAGAGGAAATGTAACAAAAAACAAAAATCAATGCAATCTATCCTGGTGTAACATTTTTTTGGTTGGTGAGTTTTTCACCTAAACATTTTCAGTTCTCACACAATTTCCAGCATAAAGGATCTTTGAGAACACAAAGAGTTCTCACTCCAACGTTTTTGTTGCCAATAAGGATTCACACAATGACTTCCAACTGTAAATGACTTCCAACTTTATATATGTTTCATACTCAAAGACTTTTAGGTTTTCAGGCTCTAAAATATGACAATTTTTCCCTGCAAGACTCAACCTAATTACACAGTTGTATGTCAACATTACATCATGCTTTAATCCAACTGAAGAGTGAACAAAAACCTAATGCAGCTACGCTACGAGCTTTATACATTTTATTCATTCCTCATTCTTTAATGAGTGCATTAATCTCATTACTTACTGCAATGAATATTCCACTGGGTCCATTGAAGTTGTCAATCCAGCCCTGAAACAACAGAAGTTGAAAAAAAAATGTATAGAATTAGAACTGAGATAAGTAACTATTTGTTTTTCCCTGACTAATTTACAATAGAAATGATGAAGAGATCATCTTTTTTCAAAGAAAAACTATTTCTTATAGGGAAAAGATTTCTAGCAGTGCAGTAGTTCTGGTCTACAAGCTGGATACATCCCCTTTAAAAAGATATCTGGAAACTGCTGCAGTGACAAATTCTTAAACATTTTGCTCGAGTTGTTAAGCAATGTTTTCTTTTTTTAACCAGTCATTTGTCACATTTAAACAAAGCTCTGAGGAACAGCCAGGCCAGAACTGATACTATTGCCGTCCTTATTTGCAGGTGGAAGAAAACGATACAACTTTTAAGCAGCTACCTAAAACACGTTTTGTTTTCAGCATTTACTTCTTCTTTGCCACAATTTCGTGCCGTGGCTAACTGGTGCTCGTCCTCCACTTTAACATATTATAGAATGCTTCTTTTTAGGCTCAATCTACTACAGGCTGAAAAGTTTTCAAACTGTATTCAAAATAAAAAAATAAAAAAAAACATAAAAGCAGCATAAATGTTTTGAATGACTAACAGGGAACGGCTCTTTCCAGCTGGCTCCAACAATGGACGGCCTGACGATGGCGATGTTGAGGTCTCCAGCCTCCTGCAGCACCAGATACTCAGCCAAAGCTTTGGTGTAGGTGTAAGTGTTGGGACGCTCTCCAATAAGCTTGGGGGTCAGCGTTGCTACCAAATCGTCATCCATCCAGCTGAAGGCAGAGAAACAAGGTTTACTTGTGATGTATTGAATTTTACTTTCACAGTTTCACCGGTTAAACCTTTCTGCTGGAGACGTGGAGATGTTGGTTTCTAAATTCAACACATTGCTGTAATTTTCTTTGGTTGGTCTTTTATTAACTTCACTTCATTGCCTGAAACAGACAGTGATATTAACACTTTTTGCAGCTCAGAGGTTTTAGAACTCTTGGGTTAACATGCTGCCTTGGTCCTCAACGTACAATGACTTAAATAGATGCAAACACACCCTAAAACATGATTATAGTTTACATACAGAAGATTAATTATGAATAATAATCTATAATCCCTCGTTCTTGCCAAAATTTCAACAGCTGTATTGTTGTGTTGTGTTCTGCTTCTGTCTTCTAATACATCAACGTGTAAAAAAGGACATCTGGCAAAGTCAGGTTCTCTGAGTTAAGGTGTCTGCTCAAATTCTACACACAACTTTAAGCCAATTACCCCTAAGAAGCTAATCAACTATTCAGCTATTCAGACAAGAATCAAACATTTGTACAAGTTTTAAACAAGCAACAAAAAGAAGCTTAAACAAACAGTAAAGGAAGAGAAGTACGTCCAATTATTGTTTTGTCACAAACATAAATCTCACCATTAATGTTTTACCAAATGACATTAATTAAAAAGAACTAAAGAATTTAAAACGTATGTTTTTAATGATTGATTTATAGTTATTCAGATAACTGTAGGTTCATAAATCAACTGAATCCCTATTTATATTCCAGATGGATTTTAAGCACAAATAGAAGACATACAGGTGATACTAGTGTGAAAAATAAGGAGTAAACACAGTCAGTCAGTCATTTTCTACCGCTTATTCCATAGTGGGTCGCGGGGGAGCTGGTGCCTATCTCCAGCAGTCTATGGGCGGGAGGCGGGGTTCACCCTGGACAGGTCGCCAGTCCATCGCAGGGCAACACACAAACAACCAAGCACACACTCATTCATACACCTAAGGGCAAGTTAGAGTGACCAATTAACATAACAGGCATGTCTTTGGACTGTGGGAGGAAGCTGGAGTACCCGGTGAGAACCCACGCATGCACGGGGAGAACATGCAAACTCCATGCAGAAAGACCCCAGGCCGGGAATCGAACCCAGGACCTTCTTGCTGCAAGGCAACAGTGCTACCGTGCAGCCCGGAATGAACACATTTTGCATAAATTTCTTTGAACTCTCGAACCCAGTATACACTTTGATGATTTGAATGTTTGAAAACTGCCTTGCTTTATACAGCCCTAACCGTTTAAATCTGGTATTTAAAAGCTCACTTTTAGTAAGATTAAATATCACCTTCACAGGGACTGAGTGACCTCACAGAAGCACAAGCCAATATTACTCAATGAAATGCATTTATTGTCCCATTTGTGCTCATTAATGTTTAAAGGTTCACCATGATTTTCCAGACCAGGAGAGCCAGTGGTCCAAATAGGCTGCAGGAATTTATTTTTTGTTTAATATTTTGAAATTAAAAGATTATCTTTAAAGTACTTGTGTGACTCAAATACAGGCATGAAAACGTGCATGTCCAAAATCAACAGTCAAACCTGATGTCAAACCAAAATGACCTTTAATGACAAAGAAAGCCAGTTGGACAGGCTCTTAAAGCAAATATTGTTATTGTTCAACAGATTTCTGCAACTAGCTTGAATAACTGATATGTAAGTCATCAGTTGTGCTTTTTTCTGAGTTTGCTTTGCGCTTTGAGTTATAAGCTACTGTAAATATGCAAACAAAGCCACTTTGCACCACTCTGAAAATACACTGGCACACTACACCTGAACCAAAAGTGGAACAAGGATGGAAAAAAGACATTTGATATAATTCTGTTGAGATTCAGCATATTCGCAAGTGCATACCATCCTAAAGCAACTCAGCTGAGTCAAAGGTTTACTCTTTTTGCCATTACGTCTCTCTATATCATTGATTTAATTTCAAAGTATCACTGATATATCCGAAAGTCAGGGGGTAATACTGTCAACAGTGCTACAAAGCAGCAGCTTACAGTACAACAACAATAAATCTGACCTGTTTACTGCATCATGGACTCTAACCTTTGCACAGTACCTTACGTGTTGCTTAAATCTGCATAATTGTGCCTAAACCTACAATTTAGACACTTACTCCAGAGTATCAATAAGTTTGCGGTAGTTTACAGGAGGAGGGTACACGACTTCCTCAATGACCTCTCTGTCACAGTGGGCGTAGGCTGTGGAGACGTGAATAAAGACCTCCAGGTGCTTCATCCTGTGGGCCAGTGCCAGCATCTTCTGTGTGGCCAGGACATTCAGCTGCATTGCATCTCTAAGACAACAAAAACAACAGTGAGAAAAGTGAGCTCAGTGGTTTAAATAAGCTGAACGAATACTATGTATGAGACTAGAATTTAACATAAGCAGAGATTCATGCATTTCTATTCAGGGAAGATTGACGAAAAACAGAAATCATGAAAAGTCTGTTAAACGAGAAATAGATCAACTTTAGAGAAGCACAAAGAAATCAGCTGACTGGAGATCAGATTAGACTGGTTTTCTTGTTGACTCAATCTTTTCCGAATACAGGTCCTTCTCAAAATATTAGCATATTGTGATAAAGTTCATTATTTTCCATTATGTCATGATGAAAATGTAACATTCATATATTTTAGATTCATTGCACACTAACTGAAATATTTCAGGTCTTTTATTGTCTTAATACGGATGATTTTGGCATACAGCTCATGAAAACCCAAAATTCCTATCTCACAAAATTAGCATATTTCATCCGACCGAAAAAAGAAAAGTGTTTTTAATACAAAAAACGTCAACCTTCAAATAATCATGTACAGTTATGCACTCAATACTTGGTCGGGAATCCTTTTGCAGAAATGACTGCTTCAATGTGGCGTGGCATGGAGGCAATCAGCCTGTGGCACTGCTGAGGTCTTATGGAGGCCCAGGATGCTTCGATAGCGGCCTTTAGCTCATCCAGAGTGTTGGGTCTTGAGTCTCTCAACATTCTCTTCACAATATCCCACAGATTCTCTATGGGGTTCAGGTCAGGAGAGTTGGCAGGCCAATTGAGCACAGTGATACCATGGTCAGTAAACCATTTACCAGTGGTTTTGGCACTGTGAGCAGGTGCCAGGTCGTGCTGAAAAATGAAATCTTCATCTCCATAAAGCTTTTCAGCAGATGGAAGCATGAAGTGCTCCAAAATCTCCTGATAGCTAGCTGCATTGACCCTGCCCTTGATAAAACACAGTGGACCAACACCAGCAGCTGACACGGCACCCCAGACCATCACTGACTGTGGGTACTTGACACTGGACTTCTGGCATTTTGGCATTTCCTTCTCCCCAGTCTTCCTCCAGACTCTGGCACCTTGATTTCCGAATGACATGCAGAATTTGCTTTCATCCGAAAAAAGTACTTTGGACCACTGAGCAACAGTCCAGTGCTGCTTCTCTGTAGCCCAGGTCTGGCACTTCTGCCGCTGTTTCTGGTTCAAAAGTGGCTTGTCCTGGGGAATGCGGCACCTGTAGCCCATTTCCTGCACACACCTGTGCACGGTGGCTCTGGATGTTTCTACTCCAGACTCAGTCCACTGCTTCCGCAGGTCCCCCAAGGTCTGGAATCGGCCCTTCTCCACAATCTTCCTCAGGGTCCGGTCACCTCTTCTCGTTGTGCAGCGTTTTCTGCCACACTTTTTTCCTTCCCACAGACTTCCCACTGAGGTGCCTTGATACAGCACTCTGGGAACAGCCTATTCGTTCAGAAATTTATTTCTGTGTCTTACCCTCTTGCTTGAGGGTGTCAATAGTGGCCTTCTGGACAGCAGTCAGGTCGGCAGTCTTACCCATGATTGGGGTTTTGAGTGATGAACCAGGCTGGGAGTTTTAAAGGCCTCAGGAATCTTTTGCAGGTGTTTAGAGTTAACTCGTTGATTCAGATGATTAGGTTCATAGCTCGTTTAGAGACCCTTTTAATGATATGCTAATTTTGTGAGATAAGAATTTTGGGTTTTCATGAGCTGTATGCCAAAATCATCCGTATTAAGACAATAAAAGACCTGAAATATTTCAGTTAGTGTGCAATGAATCTAAAATATATGAATGTTAAATTTTCATCATGACATTATGGAAAATAATGAACTTTATCACAATATGCTAATATTTTGAGAAGGACCTGTAGTGAGTTCAACATACCCAAGAACAATCAGGACATGCTAAGTAAGAACAACCAACAACTTTCGCTGTGGAAATCTCTACAAAATGAACAAGATTCAAAGTTAGCCATTTTCAGTATCTGAAGGTCTAAAAAATTAAGTCAGAGGAAGTAAAAGATTTAAGAATTGTATCAGCTACCCTTTTACCATTTCTCGATTTAGGTGACAATGTGCATGTATGTCCACCAAACAGATTTAGTGTCTGATTACAGTGTACCACTCCACTTTAAGCTTTATCACAGGTTGTAGCTGCCTCACTCATCATTATGATTTGTATGCCAAAGCTGAGCGGCTTGTGGAGGTTTAGTTACTAGATAACACGATTCATCGAGCCTTTAGCCTGTCTCCACGTCATCTATGCCCTCTGCTAAAAAGAACCAACAGACATTTTGCACTGCATTGTTGAGGCACTTGTATCATCAGGTCACACAAAATGATTTCCTTTAACTAGGGGGCAGAACTGAATGATGTGACATGTCTTTGGTTCATTCAGGCTACGAAAGAGAGCAAAGCTTAAAGCAGCTAACAGGAAGGGTGAACAGTACAGTAAAGTTGCCTTGCTCCTGATTTATCCTTGAGAACAGTTAACCTCAATGTAATGGAACATGCTGGATTTGGAAATGCCGGCAGCCTTACAAACATCTCAGAATTGAGGTAATGAGCTACATCATGGGTGCCCAAAGTGTGGCCCGCGGGCCATTAGCAGCCCTCAGAATAATTCTGTGTGGCTCATGATGCCAATTACAGAATTGTCCAAATTAGGCCCATCAGCACAGACAGTTAATGAAGACGGACACTTAAAAAAAAAAAATAGGGTGAGGATTGCACTGATGTGAGGCATTTCTAAAAAGATAAAAACAGAAAATGTTGGGTAAAACTATTTTTTTTTGTCATTTACTTTTGTTGAGAATTAAAATTATGTACTTTCATGCTATTAGTTTAGTTTGCATGTGGGAACATTAAACTGAGATTTAACATGAGTGAGCCTTGAGGAGGAATCACAGCAGGAGTCAGGATAGAACAAGGGTGAAACAGAGGTTAGGAAGTTCTCAACAACTGCAAGCAGTAAATGCCGGCTGTATGGATAATAAAGCAATAAATGTCGACTTTTGGGCATGGTATAGATACCACAAGGGAGCTTGGCTGATTTACAGCACCAGACTGCATAAGGGGGAGGCACATTCAGTAAGCTTTGAAGTCGAGGGTATAAGATGGGCTGGCATTTGTAATGAGGTAGACATCTGGGTAAAGACAGCCATGCTTTGCTGAAACCTGTGATCTCTCCGTAAGGCCTTACGTAATTTTCTTTCTTTGTGTTATTCTGCATGTATTCATTTTGCATTGGAAATCATTGGACTTATTATCTTCCAAATTAAACTTGTGTTAATCTTAATTTCCTGCTCTTCATCTGTTCTTTCTCACGACATCCGGACTGGGTGAGGTTGAGGCCGCAAGGATATCAGTGATAGCATTATTTTACCTCAACACTTTCCTTTTCATTCAATAGAAAAACCTTTTTTTTAATACTTTGAATGCTGGCATCTTCCTATATTTTGTATTATCGTTTCAGTTTTTAAGAGAGAAATCTGAAACGGACAAAGTCTGTATCAGCAGGTCAAAGCTTTTAAACAATCGGAAATCTACCACAAAAATGTGATTGTTGCACCTCTAACATGTTGGAGTCTCGCCTTATTGAGCACTGCTGTTTGATAAAAACGTGAATGTTTTTTCTATATTACTTAAAAAGAAAATAGGTTATGATAAGTTGTTTGGTTAAAATGGCAAAACATTGCATATTTAGATATCAATTTCCCATTTTAACCCAACAGGGGGTCAAAAATTAAAACAGTACTCCACAGTTCTAACGAAGGACTGACTAATATCAGCTTTTTAGGACCACCAACTGAAGGAAATGTCTCTAAATCAGCCTATTCTTATACAGGTCCTTCTCAAAAAATTAGCATATTGTGATAAAGTTCATTATTTTCTATAATGTCATGATGAAAATTTAACATTCATATATTTTAGATTCATTGCACACTAACTGAAATATTTCAGGTCTTTTATTGTCTTAATACGGATGATTTTGGCATACAACTCATGAAAACCCAAAATTCCTATCTCACAAAATTAGCATATTTCATCCGACCAATAAAAGAAAAGTGTTTTTAATACAAAAAACGTCAACCTTCAAATAATCATGTACAGTTATGCACTCAATACTTGGTCGGGAATCCTTTTGCAGAAATGACTGCTTCAATGCGGCGTGGCATGGAGGCAATCAGCCTGTGGCACTGCTGAGGTCTTATGGAGGTCCAGGATGCTTCGATAGCGGCCTTTAGCTCATCCAGAGTGTTGGGTCTTGAGTCTCTCATCGTTCTCTTCACAATATCCCACAGATTCTCTATGGGGTTCAGGTCAGGAGAGTTGGCAGGCCAATTGAGCACAGTGATACCATGGTCAGTAAACCATTTACCAGTGGTTTTGGCACTGTGAGCAGGTGCCAGGTCGTGCTGAAAAATGAAATCTTCATCTCCATAAAGCTTTTCAGCAGATGGAAGCATGAAGTGCTCCAAAATCTCCTGATAGCTAGCTGCATTGACCCTGCCCTTGATAAAACACAGTGGACCAACACCAGCAGCTGACACGGCACCCCAGACCATCACTGACTGTGGGTACTTGACACTGGACTTCTGGCATTTTGGCATTTCCTTCTCCCCAGTCTTCCTCCAGACTCTGGCACCTTGATTTCCGAATGACATGCAGAATTTGCTTTCATCCAAAAAAAGTACTTTGGACCACTGAGCAACAGTCCAGTGCTGCTTTTCTGTAACCCAGGTCAGGCGCTTCTGCCGCTGTTTCTGGTTCAAAAGTGGCTTGACCTGGGGAATGCGGCACCTGTAGCCCATTTCCTGCACACGCCTGTGCACGGTGGTTCTGGATGTTTCTACTCCAGACTCAGTCCACTGCTTCCGCAGGTCCCCCAAGGTCTGGAATCGGCCCTTCTCCACAATCTTCCTCAGGGTCTGGTCACCACTTCTCGTTGTGCAGCGTTTTCTGCCACACTTTTTCCTTCCCACAGACTTCCCACTGAGGTGCCTTGATACAGCACTCTGGGAACAGCCTATTCGTTCATAAATTTCTTTCTGTGTCTTACCCTCTTGCTTGAGGGTGTCAATAGTGGCCTTCTGGACAGCAGTCAGGTCGGCAGTCTTACCCATGATTGGGGTTTTGAGTGATGAACCAGGCTGGAAGTTTTAAAGGCCTCAGGAATCTTTTGCAGATGTTTAGAGTTAACTCGTTGATTCAGATGATTAGGTTCATAGCTCGTTTAGAGACCCTTTTAATGATATGCTAATTTTGTGAGACAGGAATTTTGGGTTTTCATGAGCTGTATGCCAAAATCATCCGTATTAAGACAATAAAAGACCTGAAATATTTCAGTTAGTGTGCAATGAATCTAAAATATATGAATGGTAAATTTTCATCATGACATTATGGAAAATAATGAACTTTATCACAATATGCTAATATTTTGAGAAGGACCTGTAGTTTCTCTTAGAGGCTGTGTGGGAAGCAGAGCTTTATAAGCAGATGCGTCTTAAATTTTGCAGAAAAAGCAAGGCGTGCCAGGTGCTCTGTCAGAGCCGACCCAACAAAACACTCGAAATTATACAGATTCTCAGATGATAGTTTTAGTTAAAAATAATTCAAAAAGGTATAAAAAAAAATGTATAAACTTCACTTACTTGAGCGGCTCATTGAAGCGGATTGTTGCTGCACAGTGGAAGACAATGTTTATGTTTTCAACCAGGATGCTCTGATCCTCTTTGCTAAGATCAAGCTCCAGTAGTGTGAGGTCACTGTTCACAGCTATGATCTTCTCTGCAAAGTCTGGCTGCTCTGCTTGCAATCTCTCAAACAACTGAGACAGACAAATAAGAATTAAAACAATGTCAGACGTTTTGCCCAGCATTTCGATTAAAACTTATAACCATCCAATACTGCAGTGAAGATACCTAAACAAAGAAAAACAGCCAAGTTTAAACTAACTAACTTAGTTTAGTTAAAACTAAATGTTTACACCAAATAAAAAGACAATATTTTGGCCTCACTGCCTGACATTAAATCAGAAGCTGCTCTGGTTTTAAGTCAAGATTAATTAGAATTCTAGTCAATTTTTTTATATTTTCCTTAAAGTCAGAAATGTACCTTTGGTATTTGCTAGTTTTGCCTTTGAACAGTATGACTTGGGTCAAAGAGGTTGGAAATCCCTTCACAAGCCCATTCCTCCTGACAGAACTGGTGCAAACAGAGTCCAGTTTGTGGGTCACCTTGCTCACACACCCCTTTTCACCTCTACCTACCAACCTTCAATGGGACTGAGACGGGGGCTTTGTGATGGCCACTCCGTTGATTGACTTTGTTGTCTTTAAGCCACTTTGTAGCCCATTTGGCAGCACCTTTAGGGTCATTGGCCATTTAGAAAACCCATTTGAGCCAAAGCTTTAACTTTCTGGAAGAGGTCTTGATGCTACCACCCCATAACTCATTGTGGAGATGATGTTCTCAGGCCTGCAAGTCAACCCCCCACCCCAAAAACAAATCCCACAACGTTGGGTCATTATGGTCAAACATTTTAACTGTATTTTTATCAAGCTATAGACAACCTCTTTAGAAAGCAAGATTTTGCCCTATGTGGACATTTGTAAACGCTAAACATACTTTATGTTACTTTTGACGCAATAGTTTCTTCCTTCCCAAGTCCCATTTCAGCCTCTGCTGGTAGGCTACAGGACTCCTTTCTCAAAGGAAAACACCACTCTCCAGCTTCAGCCAGCATCTTCAACATGTTTTGTTTTTCTGGGGTTGATACGTACATGTCACATCTCTAAGACACAGAAGCAGTTACGTTCCTGAATGGTATGATGGTTGGTCATTCCCATTTTATTTATAGTTGTACATAATTGTTAGAGTAAATGAACGTGGCACCTTCAGTTATGGAGAAAGTGTCCCCATAAACATACAAATCACTTCTTAAGCAATTATTGGCAATGCTAATGCAAACCCAACCATAGATGTTGGAAAAACTGGTAGAACTATAGCCAACAAGGACTCCGAGGTTTATTTACACCATCACCAAAGAAACTACAAATATGTGTAAATGTTCAAGTAAGAAGATCTGGATCTGGACCAGGAAATATATGCATTAGCAGATATTTAAAGTCAGATATAAGGATCGGACTAAAAGTCAAAATGTGAACATATCAATATCTAGTTTAAATTCTGCCTCTAAAATCAGTAGATATTAAATTTATTCATATTCTTTTTGCTTTCCTTCCTCAAATGACAAAAACCATTAGTATCAAAAGTCTGAATATTAAGACCTGAATGACTCTTTCTTCCTGAGGAAGTCTTAGTGTGTATCTAGTTCCTATGGTTGAAGACCAGAACCACAAGTTTAAGTGGTTGTTTAAACAGATGTTTTGACTTCCAAAGGAAAAACCCAAATCAAGGTGATAGTTGAGTTTTGATCATTATTTATTCAGCGTTAACGTGGATTTAAAAGTAATTAGCATCTGGATTCAGTTACTAAAAACGGGTCCCAGTGATTGGAACAGGGAAATACCTACACATGGAGAGTGTTTCACTGTTACTGCCTTGTTCAGGTCAAGTTTCCACAGCTAGGAGTAAACACAAACTAGCATGTCAAACTCTGTAAATCTGACAAATCTGTTGATGGATCACTTTAAGTTCCTCAATAAATGTTGGATTCTCTTGCTTCAGAATATTAAACTAATGTTCAATGACGTTGATTCTAGCGAGACTTGCAGCATTTGATCAGAGAGCAATGCATTTTACCTTTTAAAAGGACATACCACGACCTCTAGTTGTTAAACATCAAAAAAAGTTAGTGGCCCAGTTCTGCAAGCTTCTATACTCTACATGCTCATGCCACCATCAAGCCATTTTCTCAGGCATTTTTTAATGTGGCCCCTCGGTTTTTGAGGTAAGTCCTGTTACTGCATTCATGAATGAGTCTTGAGTCTGGATTTTCAAAATGATCAAAGTCCAAATTTTGGCTAACCTAGCCAAAAAAAAAAAAATCTACTGTCAGTGAATCTACTAATCTAATGACGGCCAACTCCAATTACTCTAAAACGTTTTGGCTATTAGGAATAATCGCAGTTCACTTGTATTAACATGTACTTTAAGCATAGATTTCTTATCATTTTGGTGGTTTTGGCTCCAAAGGACAAAAGACAGTTTCTCAGAAAATGTCAATACTATCTAAAAAAGGAAAATACAGAAATGTCAGCCAACTAAGACTGGATGTGCACAGTATGCGCTCCTTTGGCATGAATTTATGCATCAACGCAGTATGGCATGAGGACGATCACCCTTAGCCTCTGTTGAGGTGTTAAGGACACCCAGGTTGCTTTATTGGTGGCCTTCAGCTCATCTACATTGTTGGCTTTGGTGTCTAATCTTCCTCTTAACATTACTCCATAGATTCTCTGAGATTTGGGTCAGGGAAGTTTCCTGACCAGCCATGCAGTGATGCCATGGTCATTATTGAAGGTATTTGTACATTTGGCAGTGTTGGCAGGTGCCAAGTCCTGCTGGAGAATGAAATCAGCATCCCCATATATGGGCTTTGCTTCACAATCTTCTCATGGCTGTAGTTTTCCCTGATAGCTAGGTCATGTTTTTCCTATCACATTTTCCTTCCACTTAATTTTCTATTAATGTGCTCCATGAACTACCTGCTTTTTTAGCAATGGCTTCTTGTGTATTAGTGACTGTGACCAGTGACTGTGTGAAATCAGCAGCTTCCCCATGGTCGTGTAGGTCATAGCATAACTTTTCTGTAATGTTATGTAATGTTTCTGCTTTTTTTTTTTTTTTAATTAGTCTTGAGTAAGATTAAATTTTTTATGATAACTGGATCTGAAGAAGCCTCCGACTGAAGACACTGTTGCTGAATGACTGTCTGATGAAGAGGATGCTCAGGTTCTCCATAATGTTCTTCATGTTATGAAGGATTCTTCTTTGCACAATCATCTCCAGAGGTTTCAGAGGAATCCCCGACACAGAGCCAGCCTTCTTTATTGGCTTGTTGAGCTTTTTTTAAGTCATTGGCCCTCATGCTGCTACCCCAACAGATGTTGGCAGAAGAGATCACACTCTCAAACACCGAAAAATCTAAGCTTCCTCAAGAAGTACAGTCTGCTCTGTCCCTTTTTGTAAGTGGCTTTACCGTTCACCTGTGTTCACCTGTTGCCCAGATCAACAGCAAGGTATTGTACACTGCTCAAAAAAATTAAGGGAACACTTAAACAACACAATATAACTCCAAGTAAATCAAACCTCTGTGAAATCAAACTGTCCACTTAGGAAGCAACACTGATTGACAATCAATTTCACAGCTGTTGTGCAAATAGAATAGACAACAGGGGGAAATCTTTGGCGATTAGCAAGACACACTCGATAAAGGAGTGGTTCTGCAGGTCGGGACCACAGACCACTTCTCAGTACCAATGCTTACTGGCTGATGTTTTGGTCACTTTTGAATGTTGGTGGTGCTTTCACACTTGTGGTAGCATGAGACGGACTCTACAACCCACACAAGTGGCTCAGGTAGTGCAGCTCATCCAGGACGGCACATCAATGCGAGCTGTGGCAAGAAGGTTTGCTGTGTCTGTCAGCGTAGTGTCCAGAGCCTGGAGGCGCTACCAGGAGACAGACCAGTACACCAGGAGACGTGGAGGAGGCCGTAGGAGGGCAACAACCCAGCAGCAGGACCACTACCTCCACCTTTGTGCAAGGAGGAACAGGAAGAGCACTGCCAGAGCCCTGCAACACGACCTCCGGCAGGCCACAAATGTGCATGTGTCTGCACAAACGGTTAGAAACCGACTCCATGAGGAAGGTATGAGGGCCCAACGTCCACAAATGGGGGTTGTGGTCACAGCCCAACACCGTGCAGGATGCTTGGCATTTACTAGAGAACACCAGGATTGGCAAATTCGCCACTGGCCCCCTGTGCTCTTCACAGATGAAAGCAGGTTCACACTGAGCACATGTGACAGACGTGACAGAGTCTGGAGACGCCGTGGAGAGCAATCTGCTGCCTGCAACATCCTTCAGCATGACCGGTTTGGCAGTGGGTCAGTAATGGTGTGGGGTGGCAATTCTTTGGAGGGCACATGGCCCTCCATGTGCTTGCCAGAGGTAGCCTGACTGCCATTAGGTACCGAGATGAGATCCTCAGATCCCTTGTGAGACCATATGCTGGTGCGGTTGGCCCTGGGTTCCTCCTAATGCAGGACAATGCTAGACCTCATGTAGCTGGAGTGTGTCAGCAGTTCCTGCAAGATGAAGACATTGAAGCTATGGACTGGCCCGCCCGTTCCCCAGACCTGAATCTGATTGAGCACATCTGGGACATCATGTCTCGCTCCATCCACCAACGTCACGTTGCACCACAGACTGTCCAGAAGTTGGCGGATGCTTTAGTCCAGGTCTGGGAGGAGATCCCTCAGAAGACCATCCGCCGTCTCATCAGGAGCATGCCCAGGCGTTGTAGGGAGGTCATACAGGCACGTGGAGGTCATACACAACACTGAGCCTCATTTTGACTTGTTTTAAGGACATTACATTAAAGTTGGATCAGCCTGTAGTGTGTTTTTCCACTTTAATTTTGTGTGTGACTCCAAATCCAGGCCTCCATTGGTTAATAAATTTGATTTCCATTGATGATTTTTGTGTGATTTTTTGTTGTCAGTACATTCAACTTTGTACAGAACAAAGTATTCAATGAGAATATTTCATTCATTCAGATCTAGGATGTTTTATCTGAGTGTTCCCTTTATTTTTTTGGAGAAGTGTATTAATAATACTCCACCTCTTCCCCCATGATGAAATAGTGCTTGACCTTTTCCGGTTTCTCCAGAAATCTACAATGATCTCCTTTGTTTTATTCACATTCAAGATAGCATGACTGTTTCTACACCATGCCAAAAAGTGGTCCTCCTGTACTCCGCTTCTTGCTCATTTTCTGATTCAACACATGTTGGCAGAACACATCGGAATTTTGCATGTGTTACTGGCCGTCATCATGGACAGTTTGGGAGAGCAGAGTGGCCATATATTATGAAGAGCAGAAGAAAGAAGGAAGGGGGAGGAGAAGGAGGAAGGGAAATGGAGCAGGAAGGGAGAGAGGAGGAGCCCCTAAAAAAGGCAGCTTTCATTCTGTGACAAGCAGATTGTTGGAATCAAGGGAAATGACTCGCTCGACCCATTGCAAACTCAGATAGGCCCATAATAACATGTTTATTTAATCCAACATGGATGTGCTTCATACAAAGCCTGCAAAGGAACATTGAGAGAGAAAAATAAATAAAAATCTCTCTTGCACACAAGATAGGAGCGCACACTTTCAGGAGCATCCAGGACAGTTTTTTGATGAGTTTTTCTTTCGATATCCCTGGTGGCTGTTAATGTTCAGATTTGTTCAGATTGAGGTTCAGTCATGTTTTTGGTTTTTGTTTGATTGCATAAAGATTGTCTGCCGTCCCGCTGCAAACATGCAGCAGCTAACTATAATCTGCGCCACCTTTTTTGGCCGCTCTTCTGTGCATCCATACACAACGGTGTTGTCCCAGAAAGTGATGGTGCGCTGAATTTATAATGCTGCAACTCCAAAATGGCATTGCTGGATAGCGGACCTCTACTGTGTTCATTTCTGACAGTAAAAATACGTTGACATGTGCACAGAAGGTTCTTTCTCTCTCCGTCACCTGTCATTATACCTATGCCTCCTTCTCGCCACAATGACTGCAGACCAGTTTGCACCTACCTTTCAAAATGTGCTAAATATAGACACAGAAACTCAACCCGCAATCCGTGACAGGTTTCATAATTCGCATTGCAGGTGGTAACTAATTACATCTGCATATCCTCTGTGCAGTATTATTTTGCACATTCTGATGATTAGCATATGTTCTGCATTTTCATGAAGGTAAACATACCAAATGAAATGCACCTGCTATTCTGCTCATTTGACAGATGCAATTCTCATTGCACCTGGTAAACAGATCAGCTTTGCACATACTATCAAGTTTGGACGTGTTTTTATACATGCAAACCTTTAGAAAATTAGATCCTTAAAGAACAATTACTGGACCGTGTTTGTATCCTTGCATACAAACAAGTGCAACAGGCTTTTCAGAAGCTTCTCATCTTCCACACCTCAGTGAAACCAATTCAGTGCCATCTCCCTGAGTCCACCTCTCACCTTGCAGTTAATCATGTCAGCTATGCGGGCCTGAGGGCTCTGCCCGGCTTTTGACCTAACCATCACGTAAACGGCTTTGACCCCTGGGCAGGACCTCAGTAGCTTCTCCAACAGAACCTTAAACAACAAAGAAGAGGAGGAAAATTAATTTTCTATCTTTAGATTGAATTTAGAACAAGAATTTAATCTCAGTTCCACAGCAGCATTAAATAGATTTAATCCAATAAAACTCATAAAATGATCAGAGTTTTTATGAAACAGAATTACGGCAGGCCCACAGAAGCTCTAAACTGAGAATAAAATACAGCTCACCTTATGAAACGTGGATAATTTTCTTTGCTTTATTTCAGTTTGAAATACTCATTCATCAATATATTTGTTATACTTGCTTAGTCTTGTTCAGGGAGCTGGTGTCCTTCTCCAGCAGTAGGGACAGTAACAAAAGTTTTCCATCTCCATTCATATGGCCTAAGAGTCCTTTTAATGGTTTGCCAGATAAGGTATTTAAGGTGCCTGGTGTTTTCTCTGGCTTTTTGGACCCCCGTTACTATGCACTGCTGGTTAGATGGCTGAAAGATTGCTACTACACTTTCCGCTCATTTAGAAAATTGGTTGCTTTGTAATTTTTGTTTGAAAAAAACAGTTATGGTGTGGAAACTCCAGATTAATACATTTGTCTGCATGAAACTACATGAGCTTATTTATATTTTTAAATTGAAAAGAAAAATGGTTTTTTTTAGCATACTTGAGGTTGATTAACAATCAGTGATTCAGAAAATCTTGTTTCGCAACTTCTAAAACTAGACATTACACTGGTTATTTGGACTTTAAAAGTCTGTTAAAACGTCCTTTATATTTTATTACTCATGTTGGAGTGACAGCAATCCAAATAAAGGACTTCTAAGCAGTAGTTCACAGAGTTCGGACAGATTTCTCAAGCCAGTTAAAACCACTGCCCTACCTTTCCCATAAAGCCGGTTGCTCCAGATATTACCACATTTTTTCCTGCATAGTATTCTGGGATGTTCACCATGATGATGACTGGAGAGCTGCGTTGGCAAGTTCCTCAATGTCACTCCACCTAAACAGTAAAAAAAAAAAAGAAAGATGTAAATACTTCAAGGAAGTTCTTTTTAGTAGAGAGCAGAGAGGTAAAACACTGCTTTGTTGTTCTAATATCGCACATGTGGCTTCGAGGGATTGCTCAAGGTTGTCAAAGGTTGCAGAGTGGAGTTATTTTTATATCAACCTGCTGCACTCTGTCATGAACACATGGAACTGGAATAGGGACAAATTTTCCATTGAGGCTTCATATATATAAAAAGTCACGAAGCCTGAAAATCCCACCTCAGTTTTTGCAGCTCAAAAGAATTTCCCTCAATACTGCACATGAATCTAAAACGATGGGCTTTCTCTTACAGTTTAATTCAAATATGACACGAGAGACAAGACTGATTTTTCAATGTATACTGTGTAATAAAACGTTACTGTTAGGAAATCTTATGAGTTACAATTTTGGCCCAATTGATAAAAGCAAACAAAACTTCCAATTTAAAACAGTACCTCACTATTCTGAGAATATTATTCATGTGCAGCCATCTCTTTTTCTACAAAATCAGTGTATACAAACATTTAATATTATTGCATCCCCCACCAACCCCAAAAAACGGAAATATTTTGAACCTGTTAAAATATGCGATTTTTTGACACATCCAAACTTATTTACTTACTTAAAATAAAAAGTAGAGTTTCACAGAGATGCACCACATCAGGGGCATATTTTTAAACATTTTTACTCAGTATTTTGAAGGAGGTTTGCCCTGTTGAAGTGAGAGTAAACACCAAGGAAAGAACAAATGTCTGAGGCCTTCAAAAAGTTGACTGTAACAGCTTATGAGTCTGGTAAGGGATCTAATAACGTATCGAATGAATTTGGCATTAGAAATTCCACTGTACAGAAACTAGTCCACCAGTGCAGGAACTTCAAAACAACTGGCAATGTTCCTCCAAAAAGCAGATTGTAAGATGCTAGAGGAAGTCTTTAAAATACTATATCATCCCAGGAGGCTCTTGCTATTGTTGATTTAATAGTGCATGCCTGTACGATCGAATCAAACTGAAAGTCCTGGCCAGAATCGAAGCCCAGAACGTTTCTTTGAAGTTCAGTGGGGTGACTTGAAATGGGGTAAAGAATACAAGAAACTCCTCAAACATCTCACAGCTGAAAGTGAGGAGTGGGGCAAGCTTTCCTCAGACCGATGTCTGAAACTGGTAAATGCCTTTTAGAGGCCTTTGTCAACTAAAGGGTGTACGAGTAGCTTTTAGGCAGTAGGGTGTCCAAACTATTTCCTCCAAACTGTTTTGTTGACATCTTGTTTATTGAGCAGGGTCAATTTTAACTACAATTTAATTGCTTTCTTTTTTAGGATATGAATTAAAGATTTATACATCAATATAGAAGTATTTCTTTTGAAAGAACTTTATATTTGATGAGGGCATGCTCATTGTTTAATGACACTATGTAAATCAGTAACTAAACATTTTTTTTTTCAAATTCTGAAAATAAAAAATTATCCTGTAAAATAACTATACAGAGCATTTACACACTAAACTATATACAGAAACTATGTCCAGCTGACTTGTATTTATATTTATATTATATATTATAACATACTTATATTCATCTATTAAATACTTTTGTTAAAAAGCTGCAAAGACATTTATCGAACTAAAAAAAACAAAGCATAAAAAGTAACTGCATGTAAGGAACAAAATGCATTTTTGAATAAAAAAAAAAAAGAAAATCTGATAAAAAATAATTCTATACTTTTGATGGCAAAAAAATAAATGAATACAAAACAAACAAAAAAAACGCTCATCACAGCAGCTGAACTCCAGTAGTCAATCCGAAGCATGCCATTAATGTACACATGGAGGAGCCTTATCGGTGAATTATATTGGATTGGAAACAAAACCACAATGTTTGTACAGTTACATGTCATTCTGGAGATAACTTATCTTATCATTTACTAAAATGACTACCTTGTGTAACTTGGTGTGACTAAAGTGTTGTTCAAACAATGGGTACAGCAAATCCTAGATAAAAGTTTACTTTACTTGGTGGTAATTCTTATTGAAGTATTACCACCAAGATTCCTATCCCTCCTGCTCCTAGAAATAAACACGTCTCTAGTCCGACTCCGAAGCTCATCTCAAAACAGCTTTAACCAAGGTCAAGGATGGTTTTTTTTTTGTTTTTTTTATTATTAACATGTCTTGTCACAGCGTTTCAGACATACCATAGAAAGCAGATGGTATAAGTGACAGGGTGTCTCAAGAAAGTATCCTAATAGCATGATTAACCTTAGTAATTCCAGACTCAATCCAGCATTAAATTAGGTCACCAGCAGAGCACAGATACTGCAGCACTGAGGCCAAGGAGGCACAGAACAAGACGCAGGGCCCCATGCTCCCCTCATCCAGCCACACCGCCACCTCCGGCCGCGCAGGCCAAGCCTGGGAGCTGGCCTGAGCACCCAACACAGATAACATCCCACCAAGGAGGGCAGCCCCTTTGCCAGCCCCCCAATGGCGCTGTCAGAGACACCCTGGCCATCCCTATATCCCCAGTCCCTGCTGAACCGGCACAGGCACCATGGCGAGAGCCAGGGGACCACGTTGTGCCCCTTGAGCACAGGACCCTTCCACCCCGTAATGTTTGTGTGTGTGTGTGTGTGTGTCTGTGTTGTGATGAATGCGAACGTATATGTCTAAAGTGCATTAAAACTGGGGTTGTGACTGGGGTGTACAAGACTATTTGTAGACAGCAGAGATTCCACAACCCCAACGCCCCAAGCATCTCTAGTGTATTAAAATTCAGGTGCAGATTTGTTTTCTATTATATTTTTTAAATCAGATCTCTAATGGGGATACCGGAAGCTTGTTTTTTTTTTCTGATTTAGAAAACCATCTCATTTTGTGTTCATAAGCTTCAAGCTGCACACTTTAGTATGCAACATAAGTTACTAAAGGCTCTCATCTCTTGACCAAATAAAAGTTTGTCATAAATCAAAAAAGATTTATTACAGAGTAAGAAATGTTACATTTTCTCTGATTGTGACAAATGTGGCTTAAAAACCATAAAAAGAATTAAGTTTAAGAGAAGAATTTCTCTGAAAAATACCCCTGGTACAGAAGCTTGCATGTTTAGTTTGATGCAGAGTGCTGGATACAAGCATATTAATAGAAAGTTGTGTGGAAGGAAGATTTGGGTAAAAATAAGGTTCCCAAAGAAAAGGGTATAACTGCAGCCTTAAGACTATTATGAAGAGTCCCTTCTAGAATGTTTGGGATTCGCAAGGTGTGGCCTGCAGCTAGACTTAGTGCTTCAAGAGCCAACACACACAGACGTATTCACCAGAACATGGGCTACAATGCTGCCATTTGTGAATTAAGACACTCCTGAACCAGGTAGAGGTACCAGCAATTTCTTACCTGAGCAAAATGAGAAATGGTAATAGACTGTTGCTTATCTTCTCAGATAAAAGTTACTTTTTAATTTCATTAGTAAATCAAGGTTCCAGTTTTGGGAGGAGGTGAAGCTGCTTGAGGCACCATGCTAAGTTTCCACAGTCACTAAATGCAACACACTACAACAATGACCAAGTTAAAAAAGAAAAAAAAAAACACACATTCACTTCCAGCAGGTTAGGTTGTTACAGCTTCCTTCTTCACAGTTCAACCTCTCGTCACACTTCTCGTCAACACCATGAGTACATTGCACTTTGTTCTAAAATGACTGTTCTGACTTCCCTATTTGACACATGACTGAATTTGTGTTTTAAATTCTCTTTTAAATACCAAATATTTTTTACTCCTTATCCAACATCCATCATTTTTAAAGCACTATTAGAATGCCGTTTGAGCATTCGTCCTTTTCCACACATCCAGGATGACAAACTAATCAAATATATTCTGATAAGTGATTCTGACATAAAACTGGTCAGTTTCTGACGGTTTTGCAGCCTGTGGAAATAGTTAAACGGTTTTCGGGACTCTGCAAAGAGTCAGATGCACATAATGGCGGATACTATACTTACACAATCTGCTGAAGGAGAAACCGTGGTGTCGTCTAAGAACAGAGCAAAAACACAGACAGAATCATGGAATGAAATGGAATCTGCAGTAAAATGTTGAATATGAATCAACAATTGTCTTCTGCTCATCCACGATCAGACTGCAGGGAGTCACAGGTCCAGAAAGTAAACCCAGACATCTCTCTCCAGCTCACTTTGGGGGATCTTAAGGTGTTCCCAGGCTTAATGGGATCCATAGTCCCTCCAGCATTTTCTGGTTCCCGGTGTCTTAAAAGGGACTCACTCAGAAGGTATCCTGATTAGGCTACTTGAAGTAGTGGATTCCATCCAATGTGGTCCAACACTGGATCATCGAGAGCCAAGTAAATGCAAGTCAATCTTACACCAACACTCATAACATCCTGGGCTTAAAAGAATAATTCCTTTATTAAACCCAACATAACTACACATGCAGTTGAAAGCTAAACACAAATTTTGTGAAAGATTCCTCCATCCCTCTATGTGCTGCTTCTGCTCCTGAACAGCAGTGGATTATAAATACCGAACATACAGTAATTATTAGTGAAAAAGTGGACATTATTGTAGCATTTTATGCTGCTATGACAACAGCTCCACTACGGCTGCGTGGGCTTAGTGACTCTGGTGGAACGAAGTGAGAAACAGCTCTGTGGATCCCAGCACTGCTGAAAGCTGCAGATGAATCGTTTGCTGCATCTCATCGAGTGCCAAGTGGCCCGCTCCAGCTGAGCGCCTGTCAGAGCTCCACTGCGACCACAGCCAAGCTGAATATACAACACACACTCTGAACAAGTGAGACAACAAGCTTGTATCACAGCAGATATTTTTGTTTGATAAATAACAAAAATGAAAAGAACAAACAGCAGATGTTGGGCCAATATTAAAGAGTTTCACTTGAAAAGTTTGACATAGCTTTACTTTAAGGAATTTTAAAAGGAAATTGCAACATTTTGCAATAAATTTCCCTTTTTTGGATTTATTTAGGCTGCAGCACATATTTCAGCAAACTCCACCAAGCTGCTGTTTCTGTTTTGACTTAAGTGACCCATACAGGGTGGAGTAATTATACACACACACCACTCTCTCAGAGTTTCTCTCAGAGCTCTGGAATCACTCATCATCCTCCCCAAACACCCATTAGAAATGAAAACAGACCAGCAAGAGATCCGGAGTTTTCGGCTGTCAGATGTTGGTTTAATAGATGGACGACGTGTTTGTAAAGTACAATAACTCTGGCAGAAGTAATGAAGAAACGAGGTCAAACAAACGTGACCTTTAGGCCTGGACTAGAGAATTTAGCTCAAATCCATCAAAACTGCTTGGGTTTGTGAAAGCTACAGTTTGGCCGTTAACAAAAAGTAATTTGTCTGTAAATAATTTAACTATGTAAAAGATCTCTACTGTTATTTCTTTTGCCGGTTTTGGACATTTTGGGAAGTTGAAGAAGTAGTTAGTCCTTCATTATTCCATTCGATTTGTGCAATTCACCAGTACCCCAGTATTATAATACCACCACCGATTTAAATGTATGCAACAGATGTTCAAGCAGTTTATAGCAGAACTGAAACTAAATCCTTTCATCTGACGTTTGTGTCCCACACCCTGTGCACATGACATTTTTCAGTTAAAACAGAAACGTTTTGTTGCGTTTCTAATGTTTCTGTGCACCACAACTCGCCACGATAAAAAAAAAAAAAAAAAAAAAAAAAAACTGGTTCCAGAGAGGAAGGACCTAAAAACATCCTGGTCTCAGTTGTTGTGTACAAAGGAAAAAAACAGAGTCTTCCTGCACGGGGAAGCCCTGGCACAGTGCAGTATGAGTGAAATCAGTAGAAATTAATGCGCACAACCTAACAGTTGCCGACTATGATTCAGCACGATGCCCAGTCAATGTTCTCTTGAAATTTTGTGGTTTTATAATTCAAAGTCACCTTTAACATTTCTACAGGTGTGTTAAAAACATCATATAGATATATTGATAGAAATGGGAAAACAATTCTGTTTTTATGGATTGCTGTGTGCACAGGGCCTCAGATTATGTCTGCTTGCAGACCTTAGCAAAGCATCAACTTGTCTGAGTAACTCAGGTTGTTTGAACCAATAATCTACTAATTGAAAGATTTAGGTAAATATATGTATACATTTTGGGGTGTATCATTTTAACCCTCTATGGATTAGAGAAAAATCAACCATGAACAAAAGGAAAAAGAAGCAGCATTGAAGCTGTATCCTGACACCACCTTGGAAAAACTAGGTTTAATATAAATCATTAAAAGCCTAATGTTACAAGGTCATTTATGCTCAAAGAATGCATTTGAACTTCTGCTCACATCTGTAAAATTACGTGTCGCCTGCAGAATAAAATAGCAAAAGGTCATCAATACAGTAAACTGAAAATAATTTTTGGTTCACATATTAAGTTTGTTTCAGAGAAAAAGTCCAATTTGTTAGGGCCAATTTTTACCCTTTTGTTTAAATTTGAAATGTTTGGGTCATTTTAATAATGGCCATTATTATTCTTATTTTTAAATCATTTTAGACATTTATCTCAGGTTTTCCCTTTTTTTGCTGCTGTCATCCCTATGGATGAAGCAATTAGTTGATTGTATTATGCCCATTTAGCACTGATGGATATAATGCAATATAAATGGACTGAACTCATATAGCGCTTTTCCAGCCAGACAGACCACTCAAAGCACTTTACACTAGAGCCACATTCACCCAATCGCACTCACTAACGCTCACACATTCATACACCGATACACAGATCAGTAGGCAACTTGAGGTTAAGTGTCTTGCCCAGGGGCACATCGACATATGGCAGGAGGAAGCTGGAATCAAACCCACAACCTTCTGATTGCAAGACGACTACTCTTCCTACTGAGCCACAGTTGCCTCTTCATTTAAAATATATAAATTTTAAATGACGTTCTCCAAACAAAATAGAAACCAGCCTCTTTTTTTCCATTGACTGTCAGCAACACATGTTATGTTGGGTCACCAATCAGTTCACACTATCCAACTAAGTTTAGATTCGGCATGTTTGACTGTGAGCGAAGTCCAGCCTGTTCGCCTCACACATTTACAGAACCCCCTCTCACATTAACAGATTTCTAAGCCACCTTGCCCTGGTGATGGTCCTCAACTAGTATAGACTGAGACTGGGAATCATGGGTAATATCGGGCAAACAAAAATCATGCGGCATGTCCATGTTTTGGTCTAGGGTCTCAATCAAAAACAAAAGCATGCAGTTGTTGATGAGGTGACACCCCACAGTGTTATCAATTGATAGGCAGCGGAAGAAAGTACCCCTTTAGTGGGTAAGCAGTCAGTTTTCCTGCCTCCAATCCTCTTCACTAGACGCATGTAAATCTGGAGAGTTTTCCTGCTGATCTACAACACATTACCTCAAACAGTTATCACAGTGTCTTTGAAAAGCAGTGCTGTAGACATGCAATATTTATTTGAAGTGCCAATGTCAGCATTCTGCGTGCTATTTTTTGCCAACCAGTGCACTGTGCAGTTATTTGTAATAAAACAACATGTAATCCATCTATTGCAAAGAATATAGTTACTTGGTATATTGTGTAGGTGTGATGTGAACCAGCAGAAAAGCAAGGTATAACAGCTTTAGCTAATGCCATTTGCAATGCTCATCAGAAATAATTTGAACTTTGTAGAAAACAAACACTGATCATAGTTTAAAAATAAGTCAAATTATTATTGTGAGCCTCTAAAAAGGTTGCAGGAAAACTGACTGATGGACCTACAGCAAAGGCAGGGCTTATGAAGCCGAAATGTGAATTATAACACTGGTGTAACAACTGACTGGTCGCTGGCTGTTATCTTACTTCAGCTCAGCTTATGTATCTGTGGTGCACTGTTTTAATAGACTGGTCCTGTGTACAAGATGGCGCCTCAAAGTTGGATCATTATCAACCATCTACCATCAAAAAGCTGATCAGGGTTTTCTGTTTCAAGCTCTCAGGCTGAAAACTGCAGTTTCTCTTCAAGGTTTAGGGAACTTTGTTTCCATCTTTTCCATACACTGTTCTAGCACCACACAGCTCCACTCCGCTCAACACGAAAGCTGTTATGGTTCCATTGACTCGCAGACGGTTGGAGTTATTGCTTGAATAACCGCCTCAAGCTGTCCTGGTTGTGCGCTGTGCCACTATTAACCCTTACAGGGTTAGGGTTCATCGAGTCTACCAAACATGAGATATGTTTCAAATACAAACATGCAAAGTAAATTAAACTCTCACTGTCACGCATCTTTTCCCCAAACAGCGATTTGAAAAACTGACACGGCTTTAGGTTTGACACGTTCTGGCCATTGTGGTCCTTAATATTTTAGTAGTCACTTCAGTTTTCGGAACTTTTCCCAGCACTAAGGTGTGCAGTAAAATTCATGCCGTCATTCCCTCAGATACCTTGGCGAACACCTTCTCATGCCGCTGACATATAGTTGACCACGCTCATGGCCAATTAGTAAGCAGCAGTCCGTTTACGTCACATTTCGGCCCTGCTCATCCCAGATGGGACCTGCTGGTGAGAAAGTACCAAGAAAGCCAGTACCAGGCTGGAAAAGCAAGTAATGGAAACGGTCGCAAAACGGGCTGAGCAGAGTAGAGGGGCATGTAAACAATTATCTCTAAATCAGCGGCCCATACAATGTAAGAGAGTGGAGGTTGGGTGAAGTTTCTAACCAAACACTTCTGCTCATTCTTCCCTGTAACATCCATGAATTCTAACTAAAAACAAAAAAAGACTCTTCTTATAGTCACAGAATTTCTGTAAACCTCTCTGCGAACAATAGCAACTTAGGATATATGCCAACATGTAAAAGAAGCCTTAATGCATGATTTCCTAAAAGAACATCTGGCTGTGGTCAGCAAAGACTGAAAGCAAACCTAGGTCCAGACTGTATAGTAGCAAACAAAGATGTAATCTGTAATCCTAGGCCAGCCCAGGACCCAGCCCAGGACCCAGCCAGAACCTTCTGTGGCCTTTGATCAAGTGTGTGGGAAAGAGCTACTGTAGCTTACAGTCAGGCAGCTAGTTGATCCCTGATGCTTTTGGATGAATAATTGATAGGATGTGGTATAATTGGGCACCTGTGGAGGTGAGAGTCTGTAGACAGATGAAGGGTTCCACAAATAGACTCAGGGGAGCAATTTCAATATTACAAAGAAAAGAAAAAAAACACTGAATGTTTTAAATTTGACAAAGAAATGCAGAAAATCTCAGTCTCTGCTATTTTAAAACAGGGAATGTGAAGAGAAGTGACAATTAGGTACAGGTCATTCACAGGTATAACTAAAGTTTTAAAACGTTTTGGTGGCAAAAGAGCTTCAATTTTCCATCACACTGCACATAAAATATAAAAATGTTTAATATGAATCCAGAAAAAGACTTTTCTCCAGCTCTGTGGACCACAGAGTAAAGGGGAATGCACATTAGAAGCGATACGTTGCGTTGCAATAGACGGCATGTTTACTTTGGTCATGCATGCATCATGCAGAAGTGTGACAGAACAAATTACGGGACTTAAGCCATCTACAGTTTTATTAAAAGACTCTACACTTGAGGTTAGGTGCCTTCCGTTTATTTCGGAACGGGTTTAAAAGGCACCGTCTAGCACCACTATTTGGAGCATCACCCGCAGCTGGTGCAGGTTGCTTAGTTAAAAAAAAAAACATACATAAAGAACAGCAGATGTGTGATGCCGTTTAAGCAGCCCTGCCCCTCCCCCACCTGTTACTGCACACTGTTGATCAGCTGTCAGGACGCATGCAACCCCCCCCAACCTTACAACAAATTTAGGTATTAAGAAATATTTTTCGAGTCGTAAACATGGACAGTCAGCACGGGAACTAATGTCTCTTTTCCATTCACGGTTCCAGGACCACACATCTCCACTCTGCTTGTTCTCACTACAATCTTCACGAAACCTGTAGTGTTTCCATTGACGCACTGAGGCTGGAGGTATGAAATGAAACACATCCTCCGGCCGTCAGCGTTGTGCCACTAACCGTTACTGTTTAATGGTTTGGTATGAGCTTCTCCCTATCTTTTTACTGGTGTAGAGGTGCTGGAGACGCTAAGTTATATTGAAACAATTATGCACCATGAATTAAGTGTTTATTCTGTTTAGTGACCTACACCGTTTGTTCTGTGTATTAATATAATAAAATTGACTTCTAGTGGTTCTACTTTGAACAGTAGCTGAAGTGCAAGTTTAGCAAAAGTGTGTCTCAACCAATAATCACTGAATCACCCCCCACTGGGAGAATTTTATGTTCTATATGCAGCAGCCTTTATTTCAGTCACAAATGACAACCTACTCCCCATAGTCTGTGCCAAAACAGCACATTTTTCCAAATGATTGAAGCCAACTTGTATGACAAGTCCAATCGCCCTCATGGTGAAAACCAGGAAATGTGTATGAAGGTATTTTCCGACAGTTTGACCATCTCATTTGTCATTCAGTGCCTTTCAACAATATACACATCACTTGAGCTTTTCACATACTGTCTTG
Organism: Girardinichthys multiradiatus; assembly: GCF_021462225.1. Classification (NCBI taxonomy): domain Eukaryota; kingdom Metazoa; phylum Chordata; class Actinopteri; order Cyprinodontiformes; family Goodeidae; genus Girardinichthys; species Girardinichthys multiradiatus. The sequence goes on along the minus strand of NC_061795.1, from coordinate 41,511,257 downwards.
TTACAGCCACCGATTTCAATGCATTTTATTGTGATTAAATGTAACTGACCAACACAAAGTAGGACGTAATTGTGAAGTGGAATGAAAAGCGTGGAAAAATAAAGAAAACTCATATCATTTAACAAATAAAAAGCTAAAAAAAAAAAAAAAAAAAAAACGTTTGGCATAGTCAGATGGCAAACGTACATCCAGAAACACACCATCCTGTGTGTGAAACATGGCAGAAGCAGTCTCTTGCTGTGAGAATGCTTCTCTTCAGCAAAGACAGGAAAGCCAGTCTGAGTTGATTGCTGTTGACAAGCAATTCCTACAAGTCTGACTGAAATAAAGTTATTTTCCACCAACTAATGTGCAAAAATGTTAGTCTCTAAATGTGCATTCCCCAGAAGAGCTGTAATGGCAACCAGAAAGTTGGTTCTAAAAAGGGGCTGTGTATAAATGTGTGCTACTGCCATTTTAGAAGTTCAGCCTCAGTATTTTCGGGCAGTTGCATCAGAAACCTTCCACCCTTCCTGCATCTTAGTAAATGATGCAATGATTTTGACTATAAAATTGAGAAAGACGACAAAAAGCGGACTCCAAGCATCCAAACCGAAGGTAACGGAACCCGTGATTCTCATTACACACAGCTGCCCAACATTCTTATCACGACCACAAGCCGCTGTCCATTTCCACCGCTTTGACAGCCCGTAATGTTATTACCGCCAAGTCTGGAGTGGTGGAGGAAACTCGGTGAGTTTAATTAAATGAGCTGCGAAATGTTGAAACAACCATCAATATCTTCCTCATTTGAGTGACTAGCAAAAAGAAAAAAAAAAAAAAAAATGTGCAATGCAAGAGTGGAAATTTTTTTTTCCACTGAAAACAGAAATTACTGCTTAAAACCCTAGCAGCTGTGACTGCTGCTAATGTGAGGTCGACCTTAACCGAAGTAACACCCAACTTGCTTCACATATTTGTCTATTTTCCACAGCAGCGCAGTATTTTAACCACCCCTCCCTGCTCTTGGTCCAGGCGCATCTTTTTCCTAAAATACGTTGGGGAGCCAGCGACGCCGACAGTTAGCCACCAGAAAACCGGTAACAAGTATTCCCGCTCCGGCTGAAGCTCCATGCGACGAAATATAAGATATGTACGTACCCAGAAAAAAAAAATGGGAGTCGAGGTTTTTTCCTCCGGTCGGAAACGTGGTGTGATCTGCGGAGTACAAGCAAGCGCCGCTACGAGTCAGAAGACTCACAGAGTCGGCCGGAAGCTGGCAGACTAAATAAACCGCCGTGACGTCAGGCGATAGCGGCGTTCGACATAGATGTAGAGAAGAAGAGGTCTCACTCCTTTTGGTTTTATTCACAAGTTTTCTGTTTCCCCCCCAAACAAAAATACGGCACCCAGAGGGAACGCACAAAAATTTCATTTAATCTTAGGTGAAACAGAAAGGGTTCATTACATAACCAGGTTGCATTTTTTTACGTTATAACCTTTATTTGAAATATATACAGGTCCTTCTCAAAATATTAGCATATTGTGATAAAGTTCATTACTTTCCATAATGTCATGATGAAAATTTAACATTCATATATTTTAGATTTATTGCACACTAACTGAAATATTTCAGGTCTTTTATTGTCTTAATACGGATGATTTTGGCATACAGCTCATGAAAACCCAAAATTCCTATCTCACAAAATTAGCATATTTCATCCGACCAATAAAAGAAAAGTGTTTTTAATACAAAAAACGTTAACCTTCAAATAATCATGTACAGTTATGCACTCAATACTTGATCGGGAATCCTTTTGCAGAAATGACTGCTTCAATGCGGCGTGGCATGGAGGCAATCAGCCTGTGGCACTGCTGAGGTCTTATGGAGGCCCAGGATGCTTCGATAGCGGCCTTTAGCTCATCCAGAGTGTTGGGTCTTGAGTCTCTCAACGTTCTCTTCACAATATCCCACAGATTCTCTATGGGGTTCAGGTCAGGAGAGTTGGCAGGCCAATTGAGCACAGTGATACCATGGTCAGTAAACCATTTACCAGTGGTTTTAGCACTGTGAGCAGGTGCCAGGTCTTGCTGAAAAATGAAATCTTCATCTCCATAAAGCTTTTCAGCAGATGGAAGCATGAAGTGCTCCAAAATCTCCTGATAGCTAGCTGCATTGACCCTGCCCTTGATAAAACACAGTGGACCAACACCAGCAGCTGACACGGCACCCCAGACCATCACTGACTGTGGGTACTTGACACTTCCGCAGGTCCCCCAAGGTCTGGAATCGGCCCTTCTCCACAATCTTCCTCAGGGTCCAGTCACCTCTTCTCGTTGTGCAGCGTTTTCTGCCACATTTTTCCTTCCCACAGACTTCCCACTGAGGTGCCTTGATACAGCACTCTGGGAACAGCCTATTCGTTCAGAAATGTCTTTCTGTGTCTTACCCTCTTGTTTGAGGGTGTCAATAGTGGCCTTCTGGACAGCAGTCAGGTCGGCAGTCTTACCCATGATTGGGGTTTTGAGTGATGAACCAGGCTGGGAGTTTTAAAGGCCTCAGGAATCTTTTGCAGGTGTTTAGAGTTAACTCGTTGATTCAGATGATTAGGTTCATAGCTCGTTTAGAGACCCTTTTAATGATATGCTAATTTTGTGAGATAGGAATTTTGGGTTTTTATGAGCTGTATGCCAAAATCATCCGTATTAAGACAATAAAAGACCTGAAATATTTCAGTTAGTGTGCAATGAATCTAAAATATATGAATGTTAAATTTTCATCATGACATTATGGAAAATAATTAACTTTATCACAATATGCTAATATTTTGAGAAGGACCTGTATATATATTAAAAAAAAACGATATTTCAGGATTCAAGACGAAATTCAAGTTAACCCCATAACCCTCATTCTGCCCTCAACCCTACATATCTGTAAGGAAGGGCCACCACAATGTTACTTTGGAGCAGGAGAAGCCTTTGCAGCATTTTTAGGGGGCTGACTTGAAAACGAAGTTAAAGGAGCTGTGCTTTCAAAACTAATGACAAATAATTTTTTTTCCACACACATTTAACCAATTTTTAAGGTCACAATAACTATTGTAGTGGCCAGTTTTCTGATATTTCATAATCGCATCAGTTAATTCCTGTTAAGGTTTTAAAGTGAAGATTTTTGTTTTCTAATGCGGGAGAGTTAGTACAACCTGAGACGTGTTTGTAAATTTCCTGTACAAAAAGCTAAAAAAATCTCCAAAAAAGACGCATTTCTATCACTGGAGTAAAATTGTGGAACAAAGCAAATATAAATCTAAAAATGAGTAATTTTGTTTTTTCAAAAGACTACCCAGTAAAAGCTTTTTTGAAGGTTACCAATTTAAATTTTCTTTTGTTGCTTTGCTTGTTATTTTCTGTCTTTCTGATGGGTAGCTGTGATTGATGAGTAACTTTAGTAAGCCATATGCACATAAGCATTTTGTTTCTGCCTAAGCCTGGTAAGTCATGGCATGATGCATAGATCAATTGATGTATAATGATGATGATCATTGTTTATGTTTGTTGTTTAATGACTTTATAAAAAGAAATCTTCTAAAAAATAATGTATGCTGACGTCTGCTACAATCAATCAATCAATCGAATCAATCAAATTGTATTCATAAAGCAGCCTTCATACTAAACGCAGCTCAAAGTGCTGTACAGAATTTAAAACAATAAACCCACTTTGACTCCACATCCACCCAACATAAAAGAACAGAAGTTTTCATGTAATGGGCCGAGCTCAGAAGAGCCAGGTCCGGAAACTAGGCTAACAAGATGGGTCTGGAGCCTGCTCTTAAAAACAAAATTTTCCACAGCCTTCAGGTGCTGCAACACTGAAAATATGTTACACTACAAGTTTTGGATACGATAAAACATATTACTTATTAGTCAGAACTGATTTTAACCAAGACTTTAGAGCATATACTGTGCCTTCACAAACAGAGTAAAGGAAAGAGAATTGCAATAATATATTGTCAAAAGTCTTTGTCTACTTTTACATGTACATGAATTTTGATGATATCCTGTTCTTAATCTATAAGGTCCAATTTGTTGACGGACTTTTGATTATCAGCAATAGCAACTTGAACTATTTTGTAAACATCTTCCACAAGGTTTAAGAGTCTCTTCATAGTTGGATGAAAAAACCAGAATTGCAGGCTCTGATCTAATTCATCCCAAAGGTGCTCAAGAAGGCTGAGGTCAGTACTTTGTGCAGGCCAGTCAAGTTTCTCCACACCAAACTTTCCACACCTGCAGCAATGGAAGTGATTGGAACACCTGAATTCACTGATTTCATGGAGTGACCCAATACTTTTGGCACTATAGTGTACCTTCCATTAAGGGCCAAAAAATAAAAATTATCACAACATTTTTTTTTAGGTTATTGCAAAAGTAAATTTTTCTGGGGTTTTTTTTGGCAAAGAGGAAATAGTGGAAATACAGTGATTGTAGTTTTTTTTATTTAAAAAAATGCATTTGTGTTTGTTAAATTTGGCCTAAATTAAACTAATAAGGAACACCAGCACTTTAAATTGTAATGTGCTGAAGGCCAAACAGTCCTTCAAAGTTAATGAAATGGAGTTGGTGAATATTTTTGTCATTATAACAGTGCTCCCAAAACACTACTAATGCTTTTCAGGTTTCTCCTGTAGGTTTTTGTATTGTGTATTTTGTAGTTAATATCTGTTGCTATTGTAGATGCATCTTGCATAAGGCAGGTTCTTATCTTTAAATCTTTAGGGTTTCTTTATTTTCTAGTGTGTTGTTTGTAAATTTACTGCTATGCTGATGTATATATATATCCACTTCTATTAACACACTATTTTGAGGAAAACAATGTTGCGAGTGAAAACATTCTCAATCAGTCAGTCAGTCATTTTCTACCGCTTATTCCATAGTGGGTCGCGGGGAAGCTGGTGCTTATCTCCAGCAGTCTATGGGCGAGAGGCGGGGTACACCCTGGACATTCAGTGAACAATTTCTATGCAGCATTGAACACCACAGTTACAGTTCAAAATCTCTCTCTTTTTTTTTTTTGCTTTATTCAAAACATACAATTATAATATGTATAAACAATCTGTATAAACAAAAACTTTGTTATGCTGTGAATTAACCGGCCAGATAAATTCCAAACTTCTGACGTGCAAATGAAAGACCTTTTTGTTTCCTGCAGCTGAGCTTTTTGCAGGACAGAGATCTGTATCTGACCACGTGGTCTGACCACGTGGCTATCAGCTAGTCATATTTTCCCTATGTGGTTGGAGATGCATGTTTACTGTTTAATGCCCTCTAGTGTTCAGAGTTTGAAGTTGCTATGGTTTGAAATTTATGTATTTAAATATGTTCTGTCTGGGAATGTCCAGCAACAAATCAGAGCTATAACATTAAACGGTAATATCAAATGATGCAGCATTCTTGCTTTGTACAACAACAACAACAACAACAACAAAACACGTTTTATTCTGTATTTGCAAAACAAACTACCATCACAAGTCCAGTTATACAAATGAGAATCATATAATGACAAGCTGTTTAACCTGAAAATGTGGCAATTAAATGAGGGCTTGTTGTTAAATCAACATGAAGAATGACAAAACTTCACAAGGGGAATTCAACAATAACTTCCATAAGTTCAAACTGATAAGTTCTGATAAGTTTTTTTGCTTGGAAAACAAAGTTATTCACCTCATCTCACATTGTCTAATATCAAGACTGTATCTTCACATTCCTGACAGTGTGATAAAACATGCTTATACAAAAATGATCCCTATCACCTGTGCCTAAAACCTAGAACAAACACCTAGATTCCCACGATTTTCTCATGTTAACATTCCATACTTTTCAAATCTCACATTTCCAGATTCTCTGCCCCTTATCAGGCCCTTTCAAAGTATACATATAAAGAATGAATTAAGCCATGGTGTGGAATGGATGGATTGCAATAAAAGGTAAGAAAAGTGAAATAAATTATATTGTGTTTTAAAATGCAAACTACAGGACATGAAAAAAGTTCAGAAACAAGACAAAATGCTAGTTATTTAGTTTGTGGCAGGTCCAATAAAAGATTTAACAAATATAGCATTGGTAAAAGAAAGTATACCTTTCAGTTGTAGGGATTCACTGTGATGACAACAGAATGAAAATTATGTTTTTTACCAAGTTTTAAATTTGAAATCTAACATCTAGTGTTAAAAACGATGCAGCAACATAATTGTTTAAGCAAAATTCAAAAGCTATGTGCAACAAAAGAATATACCATGATTCCACTGCTTGTAGAAGCACCTTTAGCTGAAAGAAGTCATAGAAGAGATATTCTGTGGGTCTTTTACATTGTTGTGAAGGAATTTTTTTCGCACTCTGTTTCCCATCACCTTTCCCATCACCTTGCATGACCCAGTTTGGGTCAGTCTTTAGCTGCTCTGCAGACTTTGTAACATTTGACCTTAGAAGGCATTCTTATGCAGAGTTCATAGCCAACTCATTGACAATTAGGTGCTCAGCTGAATTTATCTGTGGTTGCAGAATCAGCCCAAATCATCATTCCTCCACCACCATTTCTTGACAGTTGGTATGAGGATGTTTGCGCAGATATGCTGTGTTTGGACTTCTCAAAACTTAGTGGTGCACGTCCAATCTCTACTTTGGTCTCCTCTGTATAATCTTGTGATATATTCGGGTGTAACTTTACAACGCTAAGTCGGCCTGCTATTTTTCATTTAAGAGAGCGGAGTTGATCTTTTTTTAAATTTCGGAGCATTTCAAAGTCTTGGTGAATTTGCTGGAACGTCCATTCCTGAGAAGATTAGCAGCCATCTTGAACATTTCCCACTGTAGAATGATGGACTTCACATACATGGAAATGGCTTCATAACACTTCTCAGGTTGATGAGCAGCAACGGTTGCTTCTCCAAGGTAATTACTGTTGTTCTACTCTGTTAACACACACCTCTATACTCCAGACTGGCACACTGCCAAAACTCCTGCTTTTATTGAAGTGCCACATATGATGATCATTTAATCAAGTGCTTTAATTAGCAGTCGCTGTCTTGTACTTCCCCTCTTAAATTCCAAGGAAGCAGCAAGGGTGTACTTAGTTTTACCACACACTGCTTTTTCAATTTGGCTTTTTTAAATGAATTGCAATCTGAAACCTGTTATGACTTTGTATACTTTAAGTTGGACTTAATTTTATAACTTAGTGAAAATCAGGTTATGTCAAAAAAACATGTCAAAACAATATTCAAATCCTTTATTTTCTTTTTGTTTTACAATATAGACATAAATAGTAGAAAGAATGCAGGTGATGTCCATATGGGACACTGTACTGTACTAAATTGCTGATTCGCTCCTTGGAACCTCTACACTTTCAGTCCTACACACACAGCTCCACGACTGCAGGAAGAAAAATGAGAGTTTGGAGAAAAAGACGTCAGTTTTTTTGTTGGTTTTGCCTTATAAATTTACAGCTTGGTGTCTGTTCTCACCCGTGGGGTTGACACTGTAGGTTGCCCATACATGGGCAGTGATCTCTGGGGCCCTCCTGGTCCCATTCTAGCATGTCCATCAGAAGGTTGGGATGGTTCAGGCATGACTCTCCCTTTGCAGGTTTGGGAGTGCATACTGGAAACAAAAACTCTAAGGGGACAAAGAAGAAAGTCAAACTGGCTTTATTTTACATGACCGTCTGTATCATCGTAAACCTTAACTGGTCACTTTAGTTCTTGTAATTATGCACAAGATAAAGATAGTTGATCGGAGTTCATAGGGTCATTAGCAGAAAACGTCCTGTACAGTAGATGATCAACTGAGGGGTGAAACATCTAACCTGAGTTTTTTAACATGTAGATACATTTGTTTTAACAGTGATGTCTATAAAGATTAGTTTTGGCATACCTTTTTACCTCAAACTAGAAATAAAAATCGCATTGCAATGTTGCAGTAAACAAACAAGGATTTAACTAGAGAAATAAAAAAAAAATGCTAATTTAAACAGAAACTGCTCTTTATATTCATAGTGCACACAGTATATGGTATCAGAGGTAAATTTGGACATGCATATATATTCCATATCACCTCGCTGAAAGGCACAGCAGAAATCTGGCCTGCAGTCACTCTGACCCTGACAGATAGTCCCCGCCGTTCCCTGGGAGGCGTTCACTGTACACTGACCCCAAACACACATCTGATCAAAGCAGCACTCCTCATCCTTTGTGCATGGCTGTAACGAAAACACATTTTTCAGTAACGCTTCTACTGCTTTTAAAGGAAAAAATGCTGTCTGTTTTAACTTCTAAGATTTGATGCCTTCGCTGAAGATTAGATCATTTACACAAATTTTTCTCACTTGTATCACTTTATAAGTATATTGGCAAAATGATGGTTATAGAGTAAACATAACTAGTATAGAGTTTGTTTAAACTGCAAGAGAAAGTTTGCATTTAAGTATTCTACATGATGGAATGCAAAGAGCAGAGCATCTTGCAGAAGTATTTATACGCCCTTGAATGTTTCACTGATTTAGAAAATGACTTGACACTGTAATTGTAGCGAAAGGCTGTTCTGGAAAGTATTGACTCATGTTACAATTCAGGTTAGCCTAATAATTCAGGTTATTTATAAACCACTTCGAAAAACTATTTTCACAATTATGCACTACTTTGTGTTGATCTATCACATAGATCAACAGATTTAGAGGTGTGCTTAAATTACTTCATTATGCTTTGCTGGGTAACAGTTACTGGGAAACTTCAGTTTTTAAAAAATGTATAAAAACACAATCATTGCTCTGATACATGGTAGTCCTGTAACAACACTGTAAAACGTAGTATCAGCTGTAAAAGGGGCTACTATAATGTGCTTTAAGACTTGCTGTATCTTAGTGGGTTCGTGATTGCACATGAACATATAGCTGAATCAAAAATAGAACAAAATGATGACTGAACCCTCACCATATCTGTTGCTATACAGGGAAGGCACTTGGAGTTCTCAATCCTATACAGGCAATATTTTTGGTCCCCACAGTCCTCATCCACCATGCACTCCTGTAGGGTCACAGAAAACAAGTTCACAGATTTAAGCACGATTAAAGAGCCCATTGACACAAAGGCAAGTCTATTCATTTGATTTTGACATCTCTGAAGATTATAAGAAAAAAGAAAACTGGTAAAATAGAAAACAATAAAGTTATTAATAGGCATTTCATAAAACCTATACAATAAACTTTGCTCTAAGGTGATTACAATTTTAATATAAATCTTACTTGTCTTCAATTCTGGAGAGGGCATATTCCATGCCTTTATGGATTTATATGAGAAAGTGGATCATCCAAAAGCAGTTTTTATTCTGGGATACTACACAGTCAGCTCGAGCCAGACCTCATTATTCCATACCTATGTTCAGGAGGTGCATTATTATGAATAATGTTTATCTGCAATCATGATCCTATATTTGTCCTTTTTTTTTCTACACATTTCAACATCCCATAGAAAAACAATCATCCCCTGCAAAAGTGTCATTTTTCTTTATTTGAAAACTTAAAAATAGAAGAAACATTGTGGCTCTTTTAAAAAAAAAAAGGCAAATTTTCTCTAGAAGAGGAGATCAAAAATGAGTTTTTTTTTCAAAAGGTCACGTAACATTGGCGGTTTTAAACAAGTTTTATTTAGCTGGACATGGGGCAAAAATGGTGAAATGGTTTTAGTGAAGACCAAATGGTATCCTGTTGACAAAAGGGGGCTGTACAGAGTATTAATAAGAGCAGGGGCAGGCAGAAATATTAGTTTTAGGGCTTTATCACCTTTACAAGGAGTGTCGAGAAATATGCCTGGCACGATTTATGCATAAATATTAAAAGGTTTTCTTTCCAGGTGGTTAATTTACGTCTTTCAGAAACTAGAAACACATTTAAATTTTTAACATCAGCACAATGTTTCTCACTTTCGACATTCGCTAATATTCTACCTTTAGTTAAGCCTGTATTAACTTTACCATAAGCTTAACTTTACCTGAACTCCACACTGGTGCAGAAAACTTTAAACAATCTTAGAAAAACTGAGCTTACCCCGTCTGACTTCAGCATACTCCCCCCCCCACCCCTTAGGTTTCCTGGCATTTTTTTTTTCCAGCAGCAGGCACCAATAACATAACCACCATCTGTACATCTGCCAGGAAAGCAGGAGATCAAAACCATCTTTGTAATGCAGCAAACTGCAATAATGATCTCAGTTTTCAATAAGCCAGCTGCCTGCTGGTGAAAAATATATGGTTTTTTTTTTCCTGGATGAGCTCATTCTACAGCATGAAAAAAGGAAAACGAATGGAGACAATAGAGCCACAGTTTCAGAAACTGCTCTACATTTCCATTTTGTTCTAAAAATGTTAGGATTTTATAAACACTTTTACATGTTGGACTTAACCATACCAATATTGTCTTGAAATTCTACATAGGAGTGGTGAAAGGAAAATAAAGCAAGCTTTTATCCATTTCAGTTGTCTGTTTATATGCTTTACATTGGTAATGAAAGACTTAAAATGGTCTAAAATCAGGTGTTTTTAAACATGTTCTTTACTTGATGCCAACATTACAAAAAATAAACTTTAGACCCATCCTTGCAGACAAGAGTGCAAAAGAGTCATGCTATCTAATTGTAGCTTCTGATTGCTGCTTTCTTTATTACAAGTTTCATAAAGCAGAGGTCTGTTCTCTCCTGTCCAGGTTTCCATCTACTCCCTGTTTCTTATCAACACAGTCGCATCCATTCATATTAGCTGCATTTCTACCTCCAGGTTTCTACCTATTATTGTAATCTAATCTTCGTCCATCTGCTGTTCTTATTTTTGTCCTCCACTTGTCTGGCTCGCATAAAAATGTTTTCCATTACTGGTTGCTTTTCTCATCTCTGTGGGTTTTTGTTGATTGTGTCCTTAATTGCTCACAGAGCAAACACAAAAAAAACATTTCTCACGTGATTTACGCTGTTCCACTGGCCAGAGACCTCCATATGCACATGTGAGACATAAGTCTCTCCTGTTCTGTTGTCTGTTTCCTGCAAAGAGTAACATGTGAGACTTGGTACAGCTTTGCAGAAGTTAAACAACAAAACAGTCAGTTTAGTCCTCCATAATGCTATAGATTTCTTGTTTTACAGACTTGAGCTTTTAAAGGGTTTCTGTTTGAGAAGAGCCCACCTTGTCAGTTCGATCCAGGACCCGAGTCTCCCCATGGTTGTCCTTTACCGTCTTCCTGGTCTTGTTGTGGTAGCTGGGAGGCAGATCCAGGAATGATGAGGAGAACTTTGCACTTTCATTATTTATCTGTTGGAAACATTTTAGACTCAAATAGCTGAATCACCTTCTTAGCAAGTCAACATCGTCCGGCAATGATCAAATCATTTGATTAGGGCAGGGGTCTGCACTCTGGAGTAACGGCTTCTCGTTTGACTCTAAGCCATGCAGGAAAAAAAATATGAAACAAAGAAACTTTTGGAAAAAATGATAATAAACCGAGGAGAGTTTTTAAATATAAAAAAAGGTATTTAAAAAAATGAACAGTTTTTTGTTGGTTTTTTAGGCAATAGTGGCCTTTATTTTTCTCAATTTTCACAAAAGTGAACGGAAAATTGAGCGGAGAGACGTGGCAAACGTCAACAGCCAAGGACTCGAACCAGTGACAGCCACGTCGAGGACTAAGGCTCTATGGCAAGCAAAAAGGGCCACAAATCCCCACTTTTACCATGCATCTGGTTACAAAATCAGATATAAAATGCCGTTTTACAAATCAGAATATAGCGAAAATCCTGTCAAAAAGCAGTAAAAAACAGCATTTTGACAGAAATTTTCACAAAAGAATGAAGCGGATTTAGCAAAAATGCACTTGTGGTTCACTTTTTGTTCTTAGCTGACATGCTTTTTTTCCCTTCATTTTTTATTAACAATAATTCAAGAATTTTTTTGCAAAAGTCTGATGTTATCTCTAATTTCTGAGTACCTAAAAATACAAATAAAATGTCAGTTCTTTAATTTATACAATAGGACTAATTTATAGTGTATTTATTAAAAAAAAAAAACAACAAGCTATCCTTTTTAAAGTATATAGTGGCTTTTGGAACCAGACAGTTTTATTTAACAGGATTGAGACTTAAATGGCTTTCTGGATTGTAAAGGTGGTAATTAGTGTTCTTCACTATACCTCTCAGGGGTCACAATGTCATGCCCCAACAGTGTGTATTAAAAAAGAATAACAGTATGAAAGCACACCATCCTATTATCAAAACCAGGCACTGACTCATCTCAGAGGGTTTAATGGACTAGGTCCAAGGACATTTTTGAAGAAAAACAACAAATCCAAAGGAAGGCTTTACTCAAGGTTCCAAGAAGTCTAAAGCCTTTAAACAATAAATCTGAGTGGATTTCAGCCTCATAGGCGACTTTTTCCCAATTAAATTGACTGAATAGTTTCCATTTTGAGCCCAAAACAGACTTCAACAGTGCTGGTCAGACTTTACCTAAACATGCAGACATGGAAACTCTGTGTAATCTGCCAAAACCTCTCTAAATCTGGCAGAAACTTGACAATCAAACTAAATATCACCCACTCAGACTTTTTCTTAATAATAATAATATTGTGTAATAAAAGGTAATGTTTATGATATGACTGGATAAAATGTGACGCAGACCTTGTACACCGCCTCGTCCAGCATGTGCTGAGTGTCCTCCATCAGCTCCTCCACCTCCCGGAACATCTCGTTTAGACTAACCGGACCTCGTCCCATCGCGCCGACCGTCCACAGCAAGCACAGACCCCAGAACCCTGACAGCAGCATGGTACCGGACATCTCTGCTTCCTTCCTTCCACTAAACAGGCACAACTGAGAGCCTGAGCAGCCGGGTGACGCAGCGCGACGACGCACAGCTGGATCGGTTTTATTTGGAAAGTATGAGGAGGAGGAGGAGGAGGAGTGGTTAGGTGGGTGGGTTTAATGGGGTGGAAAAGCATCTAGCTCAAGGAGAGGGGAAATGCAAAAATCAAACAACTGATTTTAATGAGGCAAGACAAAAATGGAAGTTATGAACAGTAAACAGTAGTTAAACAAGTAGTTAAATAAAACCGATCTAAATCTAATGTCACCTTTATATGTTTAATCAGGACAATATATTCACCTTTGACACATTATTGGAGAATTATTTATTCCTACATATACCGAACATTTAAATGTTCAAATATTAGAGTAAAAGTTCTGGAGGAAAAAAAAGTTGATCAAACTCGTCCTTGTGTCTCTTTGTTTACAAATCTCAATAAAAGGCCGTCTTATTGTCAAAGCTACAAAATTATTATTTATTTGGATATTAATTTTTTTCTCATGTAGCTTTCAATTTTGAATATTTTCACATTTCACTGTGTTCCAATAGCTGACCTGATTGTATTTTATGGGGATTGAATATAATAGACCAACAGCAAAAAACAATCAATAATTGTGAATTGGAAAATAAATTTATTCCTAGGATCATGGCACAATTGTAAAACTTTATATATACTTGTATATATTTATCTTGCATATATACAGTACAGACCAAAAGCTTGGACACACCTCATTCCAAGAGTTGTCTTTATTTTCATGACTATGAATATTGTAGCTTCACACTGAAGGCATCAAAACTATGAATTAACACATGTGGAATTATATTCTGAACAAAAAAGTGTGAAACAACTGAAAATATGTCTTATATTCTAGGTTCTTCAAAGTAGCCACCTTTTGCTTTGATTACTGCTCCGCACACTCTTGGCATTCTGTTGATGAGCTTCAAGAGGTAGTCACCTGAAATGGTTTTCACTTCACAGGTGTGCCCTGTCAGGTTTAATAAGTGGGATTTCAAGCCTTATAAATGGGGTTGGGACCATCAGTTGTGTTGTGCAGGACGTGGATACGGTACACAGCTGATAGTCCTACTGAATAGACTGTTAGAATTTGTATTATGGCAAGAAAAAAGTAGCTAAGTAAAGGAAAACAAGTGGCCATCATTACTTTAAGAAATGAAGGTCAGTCAGCCTGAACAATTGGGAAAACTTTGAAAGTGTCCCCAAGTGCAGTCGCAAAAACCATCAAGCGCTACAAAGAAACTGGCTCACATGAGGACCGCCCCAGGAAAGGAAGACCAAGAGTCACCTCTGCTGCAGACGATAAGTTCATCCGAGTCACCAGCCTCAGAAATCGCAGGTTAACAGCAGCTCAGATTAGAGAACAGATCAATGCTACACAGAGTTCTAGCAGCAGACACATCTCTAGAACAACTGTTAAGAGGAGATTGTGTGAATCAGGCCTTCATGGTAAAATAGCTGCTAGGAAACCACTGCTGAGGACAGGCAACAAGCAGAAGAGACTTGTTTGGGCTAAAGAACTCAAGGAATGGACATTAGACCAGTGGAAATCTGTGCTTTGGTCTGATGAGTCCAAGTTTGAGATCTTTGGTTCCAACCACCGTGTCTTTGTGCGGCGCAGAAGAGGTGAACGGATGGACTCTACATGCCTGGTTCCCACCGTGAAGCATGGAGGAGGAGGTGTGATGGTGTGGGGGTGCTTTGCTGGTGACACTGTTGGGGATTTATTCAAAATTGAAGACATACTGAACCAGCATGGCTACCACAGCATCTTGCAGAGGCATGCTATTCCATCCGGTTTGTGTTTAGTTGGACCATCATTTATTTTTCAACAAGACAATGACCCCAAACACACCTCCAGGCTGCGTAAGGGCTATTTGACCAAGAAGGAGAGTGATAGGGTGCTGCGCCAGATGACCTGGCCTCCACAGTCACCGGACCTGAACCCAATCGAGATGGTTTGGGGTGAGCTGGACCGCAGAGTGAAGGCAAAAGGGCCAACAAGTGCTAAGCATCTTTGGGAACTCCTTCAAGACTGTTGGAAAACCATTTCAGGTGACTACCTCTTGAAGCTCATCAACAGAATGCCAAGAGTGTGCGTAGCAGTAATCAAAGCAAAAGGTGGCTACTTTGAAGAACCTAGAATATAAGACATATTTTCAGTTGTTTCACACTTTTTTGTTCAGTATATAATTCCACATGTGTTAATTCATAGTTCTGATGCCTTCAGTGTGAAGCTACAATATTCATAGTCATGAAAATAAAGAAAACTCTTTGAATGAGAAGGTGTGTCCAAACCTTTGGTCTGTGCTGTATATAGGGAAAGAGTGTGTGTGTGTGTGTGTTAGGAGTGAGGAGTAGGAAGGCTAGAAAGGCTAGCACCTTGTTTCAGTAATGAATTAAAAAGGACGTTAAGAGTGGTACACTGAAATAGAATTTATAAACAGCAGAGCCAAACATTTTTATTATCTATTTATTATTTGAAATCAGTACAGAGGACATTTTCTGGATAAGATGCTGTTTTTAGGTTCACAGTATCGAACAAGATGCAGAATATGTGTCAGGCAATGTCATTTTTATTTAAATTTCAAAGTATTAAATCAGTTCTAAGGAGTATTCCCATCTGATTGACTGGTAACAGAAACTGGTGCAGGTTACATTCAAATGGAATAAAACAAAACATGATTCTACTCTGTTACTTAGCAACACTGAACTGAACATAAAGAAAATAAAGAGCATACATAGTTTTTGTGAATTATATTTTTATTTATTTTATTATTACCTTCATGTGGCACACTGTAATGAAGTTTATTAAAATGTAAAAAAAAATGTATATGTTTGGCTTTATGTTGAGAGAAGTTTGCAGACGTAAGAAATTATGTTTCCAGGATTTCTTTTATTTTCTCTTTGTGGACCTGCAAAAAATGAAGGTTTGTTTGGTTCAAATAAAACCTATAAATGCAGCCCTATTGCCCCCTAGTGGTTATTATCAATGTTGTGGTTCTTCCTCTTTCTTTCTTTCGTTTTCATAGGGATGGCATGTGCCTATTCTCTTTACATGTACATTTTATTAAACCCAGAAATAAAAATATTTTTCAGATCCATTAACTGAAAAGTGGGGATGTCTAAAATGTAATGAAGTGAATTGGATGATTTAAGAGAACTTTAGGGACGTAATAGTAGATTCAATTCAATTCAATTCAATTCACTCTTATTTATATAGCGCCAATTCACAACACGTCGTCTCAAGGCACTTCACAACAGTCAGGTACATACATTCCAATTAATCCTAACCATTGAACAGTGCAGTCGGAGTTAGTTATTTATTCAAATTGGATAAAAAGTTTTTCTGTCTAAGGAAACCAAGCAGATTGCATCCAGTCAGAGACTTGGAGCATTCCCTCCTCCCAGATGAGCATGAGGAGACAGTGGACAGTCACTGGCGTTAACTTTGCAGCAATCCCTCATACTGAGCATGCATGTAGCGACAGTGGAGAGGAAAAAACTCCCTTTTAACAGGAAGAAACCTCCAGCAGAATCAGACTCAGTGTGAGCAGCCATCTGCCACGACCGACAGGCAGTTTGAGAGAACAGAGCAGAGACACACAAAGAATACAGAAGCAGTGATCCAGGAGTACTTTCTATGGGAAGGAAAAGTAAATGTTAATGGATGTAGCTCCTTTAGTCGTTTCACCTAGAAAGAAAGAACAGATAAACTCTGAGCCAGTTTTCAAGGTTAGAGTCTGAAAGAGAGCACATATAATTAGTTACAGTAAAAGCTCAGTCAATTTCCATGTCTAGGAGAGAGAAAGGGTTAAACACTAAAAGACAGGGCTATGTGGATCATCTGTAGAGGGTGAGCATTAAGCTGTTGCCAGCAGAAGCTCTGACGATTCCCCTCTCCAGAAAGGTGTCACAGGTAGACACAGTCAGGCCATGTGTAGCTTCTAGGAAGAGAAAAGAGAGAGAACAAGGTTAAAAGCTGAAATAACAGCAAATAATGCAAAATTGGAGAGTAGTGTGAGAATGTAGCGAAGAGGGTGAAAGTGGTCATTATGTCCTCCAGCAGCCTAAGCCTATAGCAGCATAACTACACAGATAGTTTCAGTTCAGATTATTTAGTTAAACGGCGCTTATTTACAACAATGTCGTCTCAAGGAACCCCACAAAGGGTCCCACTGATGGTCATTGTTATACTAAAAACCACAAGGATTGGGATACATCTCTCTGTCAGACTGATTATAACCATTGGAAAAGATAATCCTTAAATCTAACACACCCAACAAGAAAATGTCTTTCATGTTGTTGTAGGGGTATTTTACCACAAGGGCGCAGCGCACGACCAAGAACTTCAGCAAAATCACTTGGGAACGGAAAGTTTTTATGCTCAAAGTATTATGAGCAAGTGCATATACACCTTTGTAGTTCCTCGTAGTATTAGTATTTCTGATATTGTCTGAAACTATGACCAAAACAAAAATAGTTATTTACAGTTATATTTACTAAAGGAGGCACGTAAAGTCTTTTTTGTCTTTTTTCTGTGACGTAAAGAAAACTGCAAACTCAACCTGTGAACTTCCTTTAATTATGCATGGATGGGATAGCGTGATCACCCTTTTTGAATTATCCACCGATTGCTTGAAGGTGCAAAGAAACAAACATACAAAACCAGTACCGAACAGGTGGCTGGTTTCATTTCAAAATAAAAGTCTCAAACGCTGCACTGATGTAGACTTAAATCTATCTTTCGACAATCATTTTGTAAATAAGTATGGTGGTGGGTCTGTGATGCTGTGGGCCTGGTTCTCCTCCAAAGGCCCTGAATATGTTAGTGTACATAACACAATTTACTCTTTTAAATAAGAGGACCTTTTAAATAAAAGTCTTGAGCTGAAAAGTAGAGGACCATATTAGAGGACCCGGGACTTCAGAGATATGTAGAGAGATTGTGCAAAGAAGACCGATGAAAGATTCCTCTCCGTCTCTGCCTCAAACTTGTAAAATGTTGTAGGAGAAGACGAAAGGCTGTCCTGTAAAAAAAAAAAAAAAAGGCCTATTGTTAACAACAGGGGTATCAATAGAGGAACCACCTATGATTTGTTTACGTAAGATTTGTTTCACAACTTAATAAATAAACAAAAATTAAAAGCTGGATTTTTCTAAATGGGGTCCCAATAACTTCTAATTTTCCGTAGGAAAGACATGAATATATCTATTTAATGCTTACATATGGTTCATCTTTATTCATACTTTTAAGGTCTTTTATAGAAAAGATATTTTGGTATTTGAGAAATGTGTTATACGTGTAGTTGTTATATTTAATATTCTGAGCCCTTCATCATAGTATCTAATTACTTATGAAAAGCTTTTGATTCAAATTGTATCTATTTTTATACGCATTTTAAACATGGATCTGACTGGAAATAGAGGACCGTTCCAGTGAGACATTTATTGTGGAAACCAGCAAGCAGAAGTTGTTTTTTTTTTGGACTTGACAGAAGTGTTGAACTCGGAGGTTCTCTTCTGGTGTGTTTGCAGAAGCTGCGCGTCTGTCAGGAGGAGAGCAGGTCGTTGAAAGGAAACCTCTGTTGCTGCTGCTGAGTTTGCCGCTCCTGGAGGTTAGTTTGTGGTTTCCAGCAGAGGTCTGGCGCAGGACTGCGGGTTGGTGCCACTTTGTTTCATTGAAAGCTGACGAAAAGCCGCACTTTGACTGGGCGTCAATGCACGACTGAGCGCTTTCACGAATGCTTCCTTGACAGTCCTCCTAACTAACCCTGCCTGCCTCCTTGCTTGGGAATTAATGCCGCACTGTGCAATTTTCTCATATTTATGTAAATTAGGTTGTTTGTATTCAAATGTTTGCTCTGGAAGTTGAGTGGGAGCGTCAGAAAGAAAAGCTGCTTCAGTCATAATCAGGATGTGATATAAAACTGTTTCTTCCCAAATTCGACATATTGCTCCATTTCATTTTCATTTTTAGAAAAAAGTAGTAAAATAAAAAAATACTTAATTTGAGTATATTTAAACTAGCTCCTTGTTTGAATGGCTCAATATTTAGTCTTTCAGATATTTGCATGTTTCATTAACATTTGATGCTGTTCTTCTGTTTGATTCCAGACAGTTTTTCAGAAACGCCTTAGAGGATAGAAATCTGTTATCCAGCTACTAGCTTGTGACAGTCTTGGGAAGTATCTGCAGTTTTATGCAGGTGCTGGTCAGAAGTTGACCTGCATTCATCATGGGCATCATTTTTTCAGAGCTTTTAACGATTGATTTGAACTGTTCTTTTTCCAGGTTTGAATGATTTTATAACAAACAACTGCAGCATTGTTGTTCTTGTTGTTCTTAAACAAACCAAAATTGATTTCACAAGTTTCCTGCCTGCGGTATGCTAGAAGCTTGACGATGGCTGCAAAACGTTTGAGGTCCAGGAGCATCTTGCTAGGAGACATTTTGCCTAACATTACTGGATGTGTGTGCAAATATTTAAGCCAGTATGCACAATATTGACCTTGTTGAAATTATAGAAAATCTGACATAAATTATTGTGCACCAAATTATAGTTTTCTAAAATCAACAAAGACGTTTTTTTTTTTTTGTTTTTTTTTTGAATGATCACTTCATAATGTGAAAAGAACAGTTAAAGTGTATTATTACAAGCCCAAATTAATCTGGTGTTCATGTGCCTGATGAGTGTATCTGATCAGCACTGTATGGAGTTGACTCCTATGTGAGCATTCTGCAGGTGGCTTCATGTCTCCTGAGAGCTGAAATCCAGTCAGGCAGAAAGAGCTCATCGTACCGTGTTTCAAATGTTGGAAAAACCTCCACCCAGTTCAATCCTGTTGTCACTGGGAAGCTGTTTGCTTCTCCTGTCCTTTTATCATCAGGATAAATACCAAGTTTACGATTTAGAAATTATGTCTTTAATTCGCTGGATTATTGATGTGATGTAAATGAGCATTAGGAGCAGCAGCTGTCACAAGGAGCTTACAGTTGCTGAATGAATGTGTCGGTGAGTAGCAGCTTGGACACTACGAATGGCTTAAAGGTCACAGGTCTGATTGGTTAAATCTTTATTAAATGATGATGAAGTAACAAACACTAACTAATGGCTTGCTGTTGATTTTATACCATTGGTTGTAGTTACACCGTTGCTTTGTTGACTACCCAGCAGGAACTGATCACTGCTACCATCAGAAAACTTGAGTTTTAACAAATGGTATTTTACAATAATGCATTTTCTGAAACTGAGCCAAATTGGAAATTTAACTTAAAAAAATGGCACGATCAAGCAGCATATGTTTTTATTCTTAGTTTCTCAGTTAGTTTCTTTTTAACGATAAACAGAGTTTGTGCCAGAGGGTGAATTTGTAGAATGTGATTCAGTATGTTGGTTCTCCATTTTAGAGTCCACACTGAAAGTATCAGAACAACACCTTAAAAACAAAACAATCACAAACACTGTCCACTAATGTTTTTAACATTGATACCTAAAGTAATTGGTGTTGCAATCTAAAAGAAATCTAGATTTCCTGATCAGGATTTGTTTTGCCCGATACCGAGTCCTTGTCTGTTACTTTAATAAAATCAATGACATATACCCTCAGTGCTTTAAAATGTAAAACTAACACTGCTTTTCATCTATATGGCAGGGTTTAAATTGATATCGTGATGTTACAGTTAACTCACTCACAGCATTTTCATGAAACGTCTGGCCTGGGCCGTGAGTGTTGTAAAATGGAAGTGCTTCGGTAGTGCTCTGCAGAGCTTTCCTGGGACAGCTGGGGGTGTCTGAGACATATAATCTGACCAGGCTTTGCCGAGCCAATCATCTGACATAGACAGGAAGTGGAAACACTCTCTCTTTCACCATCAGTGTAATTGTGAAGAGTGAAAAACATTGGAAACGGAATAGAAAAACCCAGACTCACCAGATCAACACAAACATTTGCACAGCTGATAGCAGTTTTTCAAGACTTTTACACAAAAATAGTAGAGATGAACCAATCAGTCATGCGGATATTGGTATCTGCCAATTTACCCTGGATCGGTTCTAATCAGTGATTGGCAGATCAAATATATAAAAAAACCAAAATCATTTAATTCCTTTTAAGGTTTTGGTAAAGATGGGAAGATTATGAAAAAAATTTGTATTTTTGCAACAAATTAGAACTTTTGAAATACTTTCAATCTAAGAGGAGCAACAGTTAAAGATTATTTAATATATTATTAAATAAAAATAATTTATGAGAGTACATCCTAATCAGTTATGAATATAACTCTATGGGCTCACTGCTGTGTTAGTGGTGCTAGTTTTTTCAGCTGTTTTGTTATTTGACCTTTAACATCAAAATGGCACTAAATCTGTCTCCACTCGTTTATGGAATGTCTCTTTGCTTTTATCTGTTCCGACCCTCTTGATTTTAATCTCAGACTGTTTCATGCCGGTGTTTGCTCCTTATCAGTGGCTTGATGCCTCAGGGTCAGGGGGCGGGGGGGACTTGTTGCACAAGCTGTCACTTCCTGGAATAAGCATTTGACTTATAAGGGGGTGTCGCTGCATATATGAGCTCAGTGGTGGGGGTAAGAAGCAAGACAAAAATACACCAGGGAGCCAAGTGTCACCGTCACTGGCTCACCAGATGGGCTGCTGTCAAATGGCAAAGGCCAAGTTGGGTTTCAGTGTGTCAGAGGATTTTCCAAAGGTTGGGATCCAATAGCTGAACAAAGATTTCTGCAGGAAATCTTTAGATTAACCCTTTAAATTTTAGTGTGACACTCCTTTAAGCAGATGATATTTGTAATTTTACAATTACACCATTAAAAAGATTATAAGGCTAAAGCTGAATAGGTGCTTTATCTTTGCATTGGATCAACATTGGATAAAATAAGTTAGTAATTTAAAGTGATTAAATAAAAGTTCTATTGCCATATAGATGTTTTGTATTCGGATCCAGGTTAGAAATCAAATGCTGGCCAAATTAAATAAAGTAATTTAATACTCGTCCTGGAAAACTGGCTGTCTAGTTTGTGTTTATCTCATAAGTGTACTCTGAAAGGGGCGAGTTTTTCGCTGAGCTCTGATCAAGGCAGATTTGTCTTTCTTCCTTCATTCAAACTCCTTCGTGTTGAGGATGGAATAATGCAGCCTTGAAATTAAAACAAAATTTTTTGAACTTTATATCTGTAGCCTTTCAGCTAACTTTCAGCCGCTGTTCAAGTTTATCAATGTACAGATTTGTAGAACCGGTTGTTTCATTGAACAATAGATTATGTTGATTTTAATGTATGTTGTCTTGATTTTTGTTAAAACCCCTTTTTGGTGGGGTAAAAGTAGTTTAGAATTCATTTTACTTCAAGGTTAAATGGTCCTCCATCTTCAGATGTTTGTGTTTTGGGTTTTTTAGTTGCCATTTGGAAACTCTGAGAGTCTTGTGGCAAAATTGTCGATGCAAACATACGCCACACCGTCACCCCAGGAGTCTAATACTCATTATCCTATAAATCCTATACTTCCCCGGAAATATGAAGGTACAAGCCTGCCCCACACATTGATCTTGAATTTAATCTTAACCAATGTGAAGTCTAGACAGTCTTGAAATTTCTAAAGCACTGACTCAAACACAAGTGATTTAAAGTGGTTAAATATTGCAGATAGATAATCTTTTGTACCTGCTGATCAAACTAGTTGTGTAAGGTCAAGACCTCTTTAACCTCATTGTATTTTTGTGGACCAGTTTTTGCTGCTATGGCACTGAGAGCCTTGTGGCATTTAGTGTCACAACTGTTGGCAGGATGAAGATGTAATCCAACCTCAAACTTCTGCACTGTACAGTGTTAATGCTGTGAGGATTAAGGGTCTGATTTCAGGGCTCACATGAACCAATTAAAGCCTCTTTCAACACAACCAGGCATATGGCTTTAAAGCAGGGCAAATGGGTAATCTGTGTCGTCAGAGCTGCGGAGTCTTGGTTCAAATAAAAGATGAAATCTGCTCCAGAAAGGTTCTGTCTAGTACTTGTAATCAGAGAGAGAAATGATTTTGGTTTGACCAAATATTTTGCTTATGTTTTGTTGGCCTTTCATAAGGGGTGAGCAGATAGATCAGCCGACAGATCGATCAGCCCCAGTCATCATCATCAGTCATTCTTCAGTCATCAGTTTGTCTCACTGACTCACTGATAGCAATACAATTTTTTTACCAACTTTGATTTTTGATAACTCAAAGTAAATTTCTATGATCTACTTAATGCTTACTTTAAGGAGAGGTGTCCCAGGTGAATAATATCTACGAGCAGGAAGTCATTCATAGTTATCTATGTTTGACCAGGGGTCCTGATGTCTCATCTTTCAGTAGAATTTACCGACCACAATCAATGGAAATGGGGTGTAATCCCTAAATATCTAAAAATAATATACAATATAATTAAACTCTAAAAAATGTGAGCATTTTTCAAGCCTTGTGTTGAAATAAGTGGCAATTGTGATCTTTTATCAATAGTTCTTCTGGTTTTCTAAAGCTATTGGCCATTTTTTCATTCATCTTCAGTCCAGTAGCTGACCAGTTTTCAATTAAATGGTTTTGTTTTAATTTGTTTTAGTTAAATAAATACTTTCAGGTGTAGACAAGGTAATCATGTCTTCCTAGTGCTGCAAAATTATTTAGCATATAAAATTTTACAGTTATAATGAAAGTCATCCTTATTATTTATTTTATTTTAATTTTGGAGAGAACTAACACTGCCACTTTCTCTTAAAAGGAATATAAACAGAAGGAGCATTGAGTAGAAAATATTTGCCATCTTGAAGCTTTAACTTTTTAGAACCTTGATACTAATAACCAACCTATGCCTGGTCAGGTGTAAATATGGTCCATGATCAACCAGCATTGTCTTCACATAACAAAACTTTGCAAAAAATCCCTTTTAACTGAGATGTTTAGGCACTTTGTTCCCAGAAGTCTGTCACAAAGACAAATTTTGCTCAATTTCTCTTGTTGAATCTATAAAAACAACAAAGTTAAACCACAGGCTGAACTTGAGATTTTATCCCCACTAAAACCGTTGCTTCCAGTAGATGATCATGAAGGATGATGCTTCTTCCAGGTTGTGTCAGATTGTCAGATCTTTGCTGAATTTCCTCATTCTTACAGCAATGATTTTAAGATGCTGCTTATCTCGTTTATCTGCTTAGATGATTTGTTTTAGGACCACCACTGCTTTTATCCCCCACATGTTGAGTTTTCTAATTTTTTTTAAAACCCTCACTAGATAGCAAAGTTCAAAGAAAACACCTTGAAAAACCTTCAGGAAGTCTGGGGAGCTGTTGTTCAAGACCATTTAAAAAGATTTCAAGACATTCTGATCCATTGCAAGCAATATACAAAGAAAGATAATGCTGGACTTTTGCACCATCTCCTATATGTCCATAAATGGCCTGGAACCAGCCTT
Source organism: Girardinichthys multiradiatus (assembly GCF_021462225.1). Lineage (NCBI taxonomy): Eukaryota > Metazoa > Chordata > Actinopteri > Cyprinodontiformes > Goodeidae > Girardinichthys > Girardinichthys multiradiatus. The sequence continues at coordinate 41,486,915 of NC_061795.1, read as the reverse complement.
GGATTATGCCTATGACCAGTACCAATGTAAAGGCCTTGCTGCTAAAAATCGTTCCTTTTACAGTCATTTATAGTCTTCTGTGTTTGGACTCCCTCATTTAGGATGCAACCTTTGTACCAATGATGACAATCAACACCATGGCCTTAATTGTAAAACTGCATTCAAGGAAACAGTTGCTGAGATATGACAAAAGCCATAAAAGGATTAACTGAACCTTAACTCTGAGTTGATTGGCTGTTAAATACAAACATTGTTATCTTACTCCGTGGATATTTAAGAGGTGTTTTAGTTGTATTCTGCCTTCACAGGTCAGAGTTCCTGTAGTCACGGTACTTATGTGCAACCATAAGTTGTCTTTTCTTCATAAGTTGAGTGTTTTAGCAGGTGTTAAAGCTAACGACTCCTTTCAAACTTGTGAGTATTGCTTCCATTCTCTGTTATAGTGGCAAGGTTGTTCATGTAACCTGCTTGTTCAGACAGGAACTGCTTACAGCTTTAGGCAGGTAAATAAAAAGATAAATTATGAGCTTTAGATTAAAACAATCTCAAAACAGACATGAGTCAAGATTGGTGATACGAATACATGTTGAAGCAGCTCTTTTTTTGTGGTTTTTATGAGTATGATGGGATTGTGCTGAATTTGAAAGGTTATCCTGTGAATTGGCTCTTGCCCATCTTCACCTGTGTGTTACTGTGTTTTTGTATCTGCATTTGTATTGTTGTGACCTGGAAGATGCTCCTATCCCCTGTTATTTACATTTGATGAATTAAACTCGATGCAAACCTTTGTCATTTTGCTGCTTCCTTGATTTGGAATGTGTGAAGAACATATTGTAACGAAGCCCATGTCTATGCACCAGAAGGCCCTTTGTCTAGACTCTGTATTGTGGTTTCTATTGCTGCTGCCCAGGAAGACGTTTAGGTGGAGAAACTCAGGAGGATTTGGGGACTAATTTTTCTGGTCCATCTGCAGAGTTTCTCTGGATACTCCAGCTTCACCCTGCAGTCTTTAAATTAATTAGGTTAATTAGTTAGCGCTCCAAATTGAGCACTCCAAATTGTCCTCAGGTATGTGTCTCTGTGATGGTTCTGAAATGGATCCCTCGTTTAACCCAATGAAAGCACATTCTTGCTCAGGAAACCCTTTATTCTGGCAATGTTAAATCTGCAGATTGGTTGATTGTACTTCTGTGTTAGTTCACCTGTGCTCTCTACTTTTCATTATTTTGCTTTCAAAAATAGAATGTCCAATAATCTTTATCAAATCCACAGACATGCACTGAAGAGGGAGCTAATTTATTGTTTAGGTATTTTTCAACCAAAATGTTAAAATTTTACTTTAAAACCATATTATAGGACAGTTTAATGAAACATAACAGTTGCCATCATGCTTTTAGGTTCCTGTTGCATTTCTCTTAAACACTGTTGCATGTGAATTTCAGGTCAGACTTTTCAGTTTACTTCCAGTTTCAGAAGCCTATGTTCATGTTTTTGTATTCTCTCGGATTAATGACCCACTTTTCTGTGCTGTGGTTTGTCCCCTGGGGAAAAACAAATATGCAGAAGATGGGAGTGTGGTCCCTCTTAGAGCCCCTTATCTGAAGGTTATGCATGGGTGTGTCTCTTCCAGCTGTAGACAGGCTGATGTGGTTTAAAGATATTCAGAAAACAAAGTTCTACTTCTTTCTTTAGAAATGTAGCCAGTAGCTTGATTTACCCCATGACTTGGGGAACGTTTACAAGAAGATGGGAGTGTTTGGTTATAAGGAAACTTGTAAAAAAAGGTATTAGAGCAATAAGTATTTTAAACTGGAAAACAAAATCTTAATATATTGACCAATTTGACCAGTTCTGCAGATTCTTTTTTCACCATGTCAAAAATACCTGGAGGCAATATTTTGCTGTTTTATAAAGTACCTTGCAAAATTATTTATACCATATGAACATATACACATTTTGTCTCATGGCAATTACAACCATTGATGCAGTTTATTGAGATTATAGATGATAGACCAACACAAAGTAATCCAATGATGAAAAGTTCAAGGGAAAAGATATCTGGTTTTTATTTTATTTTTAAAAAACAATAAATATCCAAAATTTGAGGCATACATTTAGTCAGCTCTCTCGAGTGTGTAGAACAAGCTTTCGCTGTAATTAGAGCAACAATTCTTTTGGGGGTACAGTATGTCTCTCCCAGCTTTGCACATCCAAAGTGAGACATTTTTTACAGCTCTGCAGCTCTGACTGTATGTTTAGTGGCATAGTTCTACTGGAACATGAACCTGTTGCTTCTCCACATAATTACTGTGCCCCCTACTTGGCCGATGGCAAACTGGAAACGGGTCTTCTTATGGCTTTTTTCTTGCCAGTCATCGTTAAAGGCCAGATTCAGCTAACAGCTGTCCTGTCGACATATTCTGCCACCTGTGCTGTGGATCTCTGCAGAGTTTCTCTGATTAACGCTGCCCTTGCCTGGCCCGTTGCCTTCGGTGGACAGCCATGTCTTGGGAGGTTTGCAGTTGTACCATACGACAAACAGAGCTCTGTGAGATGTTCCAAGCTTGCGGTGTTGTTTTACAACCTAACTCTGCTTTAAATGTCTCCAACTTTCTCCTTTACCTGTCTGCTGTGTTCCTTGATCTTCATGATACTGTTTGTTCACCAGTGTTCTCCAGAAAACCTCCGAGGCTTTCACAGAACATATGGATTTATACTGAGATTAATTTACACACAGTTGGACTTTATTAACTAATTCATTGGTTGGGCTGTTTTTTATTTAGGGGTATAAGAGGAAAGGGGGCTGTGTACTTTCAGATTAAAGTAGGAGAAATGGAGCAGGTTTTATTACTTTTCCGTTTTTATACCATGACCTTGTAAATGCAATGGGAAGTACTACTCACAGCTGGGACTGATTTGGTTTAACCTGCAAAGTCTGCATAAAGATTGAGAGTTTCTTGGATGTTTTAACTGAAGCTTAGATTAAAATATTTCATTTGTTTTCTTTTTCTCATGGGCTTAAATTGGAAAACAGCTTGAGTCGAAGGTTTATTAGATTTTTCACTTCTTTTTTTGTAATCATAGCTCCAGTGTTTTGTTGTAGCAGCAGTCCAAACAAATGGACTGAATAAAACACAGCGAGCTGAGTGTTATTTATAACAGCAGGAACCTGATAGGTTTATTTATGTGAAATTACCCTAAAAGCATGTTTTTTTTCCTCAGAGCTTAGTATAACTGAATCAAAGTTATGCTCACATAATCGTCATAATAACCATGATGATAATTTTAGTTTTAATGTTTTCTATGACCTTAATGATGGCTGATGTTAAATAATAAACAGTTGTGGATTTATCAGGTTAAAGTGGGCTGCGAGCGTCTTTTCTTCTGAGACGAGAAGGTTCACAGTTATGTCTTAGACATTCAAGCTTTTCACGTTTCCTGACTTTCAGAATAGATCAGGACTGAAGCAGAAGCACGTCTACGAGCCAAGTTGTGAACTCTCCGCAGACACTCTTATATTCTAAAAAGAAATCACAACCTCTGCTATGTGAATGTAATATTTCTAGTCTTCCTGTTCCCATTCTTTCTTGGAGTTCTGTCTCAAAGTATTTTTCCTCTCTCTGGGAAATCCTGTCAGTCTGGCTAGGAACCTGTTGACTCAGCTTTGAACTTCCTCTCAGAGAGCTCTAAAAAACAATCCACGCTGTCCACTTTAGCTAACAGTTCTGAGCTGCTGTTAGTGATTAACCTATAATGAAAGTGATTAATCATTTTAACCAAGTGCCTTACTATGTATGTTGTTAAAAAATGCATCAGTCAAGCTGTCCTTCTTTATTTTATTTTTTTCTGTTTCTGCAAAGAGTCAACAAAACAGTTCTGAATTTGTGACCAAGACACAGATATATATATATATATATATATAGATATATATATAGGGGTTGGACAATGAAACACCTGTCATTTTAGTGTGGGAGGTTTCATGGCTAAATTGGACCAGCCTGGCAGCCAGTCTTCATTGATTGCACATTGCACCAGTAAGAGCAGAGTGTGAAGGTTCAATTAGCAGGGTAAGAGCACAGTTTTGCTCAAAATATTGAAATGCACACAACATTATGGATGACATACCAGAGTTCAAAAGAGGACAAATTGTTGGTGCACGTCTTGCTGGCGCATCTGTGACCAAGACAGCAAGTCTTTGTGATGTATCAAGAGCCACGGTATCCAGGGTAATGTCAGCATACCACCAAGAAGGACGAACCACATCCAACAGGATTAACTGTGGACACAAGAGGAAGCTGTCTGAAAGGGATGTTCGGGTGCTAACCCGGATTGTATCCAAAAAACATAAAACCACGGCTGCCCAAATCACGGCAGAATTAAACGTGCACCTCAACTCTCCTGTTTCCACCAGAACTGTCCGTCGGGAGCTCCACAGGGTCAATATACACGGCCGGGCTGCTATAGCCAAACCTTTGGTCAATCATGCCAATGCCAAACGTCAGTTTCAATGGTGCAAGGAGTGCAAATCTTGGGCTGTGGACAATGTGAAACATGTATTGTTCTCTGATGTGTCCACCTTTACTGTTTTCCCCACATCCGGGAGAGTTACAATGTGGAGAAGCCTCAAAGAAGTGTACCACCCAGACTGTTGCATACCCAGAGTGAAGCATGGGGGTGGATCAGTGATGGTTTGGGCTGCTATATCATGGCATTCCCTTGGCCCAATACTTGTGCTAGATGGGCACATCACTGCCAAGGACTACCGAACCATTCTTGAGGACCATGTGCATCCAATGGTTCAAACATTGTATCCTGAAGGTGGTGCCGTGTATCAGGATGACAATGCACCAATACACACAGCAAGACTGGTGAAAGATTGGTTTGATGAACATGAAAGTGAAGTTGAACATCTCCCATGGCCTGCACAGTCACCAGATCTAAATATTATTGAGCCACTTTGGGGTGTTTTGGAGGAGCGAGTCATGAAACGTTTTCCTCCACCAGTATCACGTAGTGACCTGGCCACTATCCTGCAAGAAGAATGGCTTAAAATCCCTCTGACCACTGTGCAGGACTTGTATATGTCATTCCCAAGACGCATTGATGCTGTATTGGCTGCAAAAGGAGGCCCTACACCATACTAATAAATTATTGTGGTCTAAAACCAGGTGTTTCAGTTTCATTGTCCAACCCCTGTGTGTGTGGGTGTGTATATATATATATATATATATATATATAGATAGATAGATCCTTCTCAAAATATTAGCATATTGTGATAAAGTTCATTATTTTCCATAATGTCATGATGAAAATTTAACATTCATATATTTTAGATTCATTGCACACTAACTGAAATATTTCAGGTCTTTTATTGTCTTAATACGGATGAGTTTGGCATACAGCTCATGAAAACCCAAAATTCCTATCTCACAAAATTAGCATATCATTAAAAGGGTCTCTAAATGAGCTATGAACCTAATCATCTGAATCAACGAGTTAACTCTAAACACCTGCAAAAGATTCCTGAGGCTTTTAAAACTCCCAGCCTGGTTCATCACTCAAAGCCCCAATCATGGGTAAGACTGCCGACCTGACTGCTGTCCAGAAGGCCACTATTGACACCCTCAAGCAAAAGGGTAAGACACAGAAAGAAATTTCTGAACGAATACGCTGTTCCCAGAGTGCTGTATCAAGGCACCTCAGTGGGAAGTCTGTGGGAAGGAAAAAGTGTGGCAGAAAACGCTGCACAACGAGAAGAGGTGACCGGACCCTGAGGAAGATTGTGGAGAAGGGCCGATTCCAGACCTTGGGGGACCTGCGGAAGCTGTGGACTGAGTCTGGAGTAGAAACATCCAGAGCCACCGTGCACAGGCCTGTGCAGGAAATGGGCTACAGGTGCCGCATTCCCCAGGTCAAGCTACTTTTGAACCAGAAACAGCGGCAGAAGCGCCTGACCTGGGCTACAGAGAAGCAGCACTGGACTGTTGCTCAGTGGTCCAAAGTACTTTTTTCGGATGAAAGCAAATTCTGCATGTCATTCGGAAATCAAGGTGCCAGAGTCTGGAGGAAGACTGGGGAGAAGGAAATGCCAAAATGCCAGAAGTCCAGTGTCAAGTACCCACAGTCAGTGATGGTCTGGGCTGCCGTGTCAGCTGCTGGTGTTGGTCCACTGTGTTTTATCAAGGGCAGGGTCAATGCAGCTAGCTATCAGGAGATTTTGGAGCACTTCATGCTTCCATCTGCTGAAAAGATTTATGGAGATGAAGATTTCATTTTTCAGCACGACCTGGCACCTGCTCACAGTGCCAAAACCACTGGTAAATGGTTTACTGACCATGGTATCACTGTGCTCAATTGGCCTGTCCAACTCTCCTGACCTGTAACCCCATAGAGAATCTGTGGGATATTGTGAAGAGAACGTTGAGAGACTCAAGACCCAACACTCTGGATGAGCTAAAGGCCGCTATCGAAGCATCCTGGGCCTCCATAAGACCTCAGCAGTGCCACAGGCTGATTGCCTCCATGCCACGCCGCATTGAAGCAGTCATTTCTGCAAAAGGATTCCCGACCAAGTATTGAGTGCAAAACTGTACATGATTATTTGAAGGTTGACGTTTTCTGTATTAAAAACACTTTTCTTTTATTGGTCAGATGAAATATGCTAATTTTGTGAGATAGGAATTTTGGGTTTTCATGAGCTGTATGCCAAAATCATCCGTATTAAGACAATAAAAGACCTGAAATATTTCAGTTAGTGTGCAATGAATCTAAAATATATGAATGTTAAATTTTCATCATGACATTATGGAAAATAATGAACTTTATCACAATATGCTAATATTTTGAGAAGGACCTGTATATAAATAAAAAATAAAAATCAGTCTGAAATGTTAAACCCTCTATTTAAATATTGACAGATCAGTTTTGACAAATAATCCACTTTGTGGCCTCAGAATGCTGAGGTACCATGCGCTTCGCTGCAGGTTTAAAAGCTAAATGGACACTAGCTTCATGTTAAATGTAATTTGTACCACTAAATGAGAGAAGGGTCACAGCTTACACCTTGCTCTTGGCTGCTGCTCATGTTGTGAAAGATTTGATAATATTGTGGAGCCATCGTGAGTGAAATGTCTCTTTGTTTGTGATCCGAGGGACACATTTGCCCTGCTCCATTTGTCACTTTTATACTCCAGTTCTTTGTATCCCGGGCATTTTGAAACTGCTCTCCGATCTAAAAACCTGACAGCCTGATTCCCGATTTCCTTAAAACTTCTTAAATGATTGCCTTGTGCATTGGGACTTTTTAATTTCTTGAAATCACCACAGGGAGTTTTTAATTTTAGGTAAAGTTGGCCGAGATCTTTTTCTTTAACCATCCCTGATGTGGTGTGCCGTTGAGATTCTTCTATACCATATTTTCTTGAAACATGAGTGAGACAGGAACCCTCTAAGACCTGATTTACTAAAGATGAATCAAATGTCTGAATCCCGAATCATGAAGTATTTACAGGTTCAACAGTGAAGAAAGAGTTGCTTCAGATGTTGGGTTTGCCAGATGAGGATGGATTAATGACGTCAGCATTGTGCAAAAAGATGAGGTTTTAAGTTTGATGCTAAAACTGGGTCCCAACATGTTGTATTAGTAATAGTGGAGACTTTTGTCTGATAAACAATGAGATGACTCATATTCATACTTTCTGGAAACACGTGCAAGCGACTGTCCACTGTCGCTTCATGCTCATCCAGGAGGAGTGAATGCTCCAAGTCACTGACTGAATGCAATCAACTGGGTTTCCTTAGATGGCAAACCTTTCAACCAGTTGGAGTAATGAATTGAATTTGACTGCATTGTTTGATAACTAGAATCATTTGGAACGTATGTACTTGACTTGGAATCTGCATGATTCAATTGAATTGACTTTGTAAAGTGCCTTGAGACGACATGGTGGGAATTGGCGCTATATAGATAAACTGAATTAAACTAAATAAGGTGTTGTTTTCAAGCAACTGTTTTTAAGAAGACATCGCTATAAACTACAAAATTAAAAGAATCTCTCCATTTCACCATCTGTAGTTGACAATATCTCTCTAAAATACATGTTTTTTTGAGAACCCTTCAATTTTTACTGGGCTGTAGATGAGTAGCTGCCACCGTGGAGCTTTCCTCCACGGAGAAAAATTAAAAACATTAATTAAATATGAATTGTCATTTTGTAAGTTCCACAAGCCTCTAGGTTTCTGCTTTTGGTCTTCTGTTTAGACTTTTACTTGCTGACACCAACTTCCTGTTTTTCCTTCAGGTCTAATCTGCTAATTCTGATTTTTGCATTTAATTCTGATTGTCAATGTTGTGGTAATTTATTATTGTTTTATTTTGTATTTATTTTACTAAGTTCAAAGCCAAAGGGTAAATTATAGAACATGTTTGTTGATGGACTGGAAATAGTGAGACTTTTCACTTTCAGTGTATTTAAATGCTAGAAACTGGCGATACATCCAATATTTGGTCTGTTGATCACCTGTCTGAGCAAATTAAGGGAAAATAAACATTTGATTGCTATCAATGACTTGATTGGTGCTTTACAAGAAACTGCCACTATTCATTTTGGTCATTTCTAATCTAGGACAAAAAAAGTTTGGCATTTACTTTAATTAAAGCTGCTGAAAAGATTTATAACTGATACAACTTTGTGTGACTTATTTAATGTTTTGCCTTCCCAGGTTAATGCATATTTGCGGAAGCGGGTCAAGTTACTCCTTATTCTAATTCAATTCAGTTTATTTATATAGGGCCAATTCACAACACATGTCATCTCAAGGCACTTTACAAAGTCAATTCAATCGAATCATACAGATTCCAAGTCAGGGAGACACATTCCAATTAATCTTAACGTATGGCTGAAAAGGCTCTAATTTTCAAGCAGAAAATGCACAGTGGACCCCAACATCACATGTTGTATTGGTGGTCCCTGATTCAGACTGAAGTGAAGAGAATGTGACCCACCAACAAATGTGGAAGGCGATAATGCATTTAACCACTTCCTGTAGAAAACCATTACACACCCTCCCAGATGTTACTAAATAAACAAAAAAAGCTTCCAAGGTTGTGGTCTTTCCCATACCCTTCTAGCCTTTAAATGTACCCATTTCAGTTTTTTTTTTCTACTTGAACCATTTGATTACAGTTAGTTGCATTAGGTCTGGTCATCAGAGACACACAGGAATAGGACGGCATGTCCCTGAGCGCTGAAACCAGAAGTCTTTAAAAATATACATCATTTTTCCAAAGGAATGAAATGTAAGGCTGGGATGATGTGCCAAAAGATTAGCAAAATATGATGATCATAACAATTCTTGAGCTTGGCAGTTTGAATTCATGTACAGAGAAAAGATGTGGAAGCTCTTTATCTGGGAGGGCTTGAACTTGCATGAAAGGTCTGAGGCGTGTCGGTTTTGTGAAGAGAGTTTTAGTTACTGAGACGCTGCTGTGGGCTGCCAAACTGTTAGGAAGATGAGACCTGAGAGCCCCTCTGGGCCACTCAAGGACTCAAAGAGAAAGGGAGGGTTCTTTTCTGGTCACTGCAGAATAAAAGGACCAACCAGTGGTTGTTCTACAGCTGCACACAAAATCTACCGTGATGCAACCTTGGACATGTTTAATGATCACAACTCTGTTGAGTTTAAGCATGTTTACAAGCCGAGTGTTATCTGTGTCAGAGAGAAACTCGGCCTCTTAAAGCTCCTACTACGAAGCAGCTGAGAGGCTTCCAGCAAATGTGACCTGATGCTCACCTCCGAGTGAGACTTCATTCAGGAAGTGTTCGGCTCCAGCTTTGCACAATTCATGTCTGTGGTTGGGTGGAGTTTGAGAAAGAAAATTGTCTGTCGGTTCCAAGTCAGGCCTGAAAATATGAAGTTTTATCATTTTCCAGTTCTGGATAAGTATGGGAAATAGTATACTAAATATAGAGAAATGGTTCAGATAAAAAACATTGTGCTTTTCATATATTTGCTGTTTGGTTTTAATGGTGGAAGAAATAAAAAAAATTGGTTTTAAAGCGGATTTTGGCCAGTTTTTCACCTAGATTGCCTAATTTGCCAAGAATGATAAGATTTCCCAAGGAAGTGGGAAAATGTTTATGGTGGAGTGGGGAAAGGAAGATATTTCGTGGTGTTTGTGAGAATGAAACAGTTTTCTCCTGTTGGTGGAGCTCAGCGACAAAGAACATAGTCTTCTGAGGCAATATTTAATATTATCTGGCTATATTTAAAGCCTCAACAACTTGCGGCTGGTGTAAAATTGTGGCTGTGTGACTGTAAAAATTATTATTCTTTTCTGTATTCTTGCAGTATGTGAGCTTCTCCCATGACTGCTCAGCTGAGTTCTGCCAAGAGGAAAAATCTGTCCTAATCCTGTCAGGCATCCAGAGGAGCTGCAGGAGAAAAACATTTCTTGGTTGCAGAGAAAAATATGTTGACAATGATGATAATTGTTGGGCTGCAGGGTGGCGGAGTTGGTAGCACTCTTGCCTTGCAGCAAGAAGGTCCTGGCTTCAACTCCTGGCCAAGGATCTTTCTGCATGGAGTTTGCATGTTCTCCCTGTGTATGCGTGGATTCTCTCCGGGTACTCCGGCTTCCTCCCACAGTCCAAAGACATGCCTTATAGGTGAATTGGTTTCTCTAAATTGCCCTTAGGTGTGTGAGTGTGTGTATGGTTGTTTGTGTGTTGCCCTGGGATGTACTGGCAACCTGTCCAGGGTGTATCCTACCTCCCACTCATAGACTGCTGGAGATGGGCACCAGCTTGTCCGCGACACTGTAGGGAAGAAGCGGTAGGAAATGACTGACTGATTACTGTGGAGATTATTTTTCATTGTGTTAGTTTCCAAGATGGCGTCTAAAATGTCCTTCATACTGAATCTAAAACTTTGCATCTTGTTTTTGGAATTTAAATATTTACATCTACTACCTAATGGGTAGGTTCACATAAGTTTATACTTCTTCCTCTTAAAGAAAATAGGAAAATGGTAATAATGTATTTAGATGTATTTGTATATGTAATTAATATACATATATAATGATTTGTTTTTCAGTTTTTTTTAAGTTTTTCTTGACTAGATTACTTTGATCATTCAGAATACCAAAATAATCATGTTTGATCTTTTTAAATTTAAAAAGATCAAACATGTTTGAAATAAAACTTTTTTTCACAATTGCAGTTAATTTTCTTTTATCAGAATGTTTCTATAACTGATCTGTGTAAGTTAGAAATTTAAAAAGTAAATACAAAACCTTAGGACTTGGTTAGTTTACTTATAAAATGTAGATATCAGGAGGTTATGCTTTTGAACTTTAGTAACAGTTCCAAGTTACACAGTAAAATAAAATGTACTTGATAGCAGAAATTAGTTCCCAGGTTTCAATAGTTGCAATTAAAACAATTTTTGTCTCATGCACAACAGTGTTACTTGCCTCGTGTTCTCTCTATAGACATTGTTTTTTTTTTTTCTTCTTGTTTTACAGACATTTAGGTATGGCTGTATACAGCAGCTAGAACTTCACAGTTGACATTGTGGAACAAGAGAAAATCAGGAGGCATCACAAGGGGACGGAGGAGGCAACGTTTTCAAGGAGCGTGGACCCTGTTACCATCAGAGCAGATGGGCGAGACCGAGGATGAGCGAACGGCTCAAGCCAGCCAGCTCTTTGAGAATTTTGTCCAGGCGTCCACATGTAAAGGAACCCTGCAGGCCTTCAGCATCCTCTGCAGACAGCTTGAGCTGGATCCTTTGGACCACAGTAACTTCTACAGCTCCCTGAAGGCAGCAGTCAGCTCCTGGAAAGTCAAAGCCTTGTGGACAAAATTAGACAAACGGGCACAGCAGAAAGTGTACAACCACAATAAAGCCTGCCAGGGAACAAGGGTGAGACCATATTACTGAGAAATTATGGGAAAAAGTTCTGTTTCACTATATTAGCAGTTTAATTTTTATTTCAGTTGAAAAGGCTTTCTCAAAATGTGCATCTGGGCTCCTTTACTCCCTGTTGCAAGTTTTTAGAAGGTAAAGTAAGAGGGCTATTGGTTCCTACAGACATATTTCTTTAACATAAAGTTTTTTTAAGATTATAAACCAGTTAAGAACTGTAATGATTAACATGTTAACAGAGATTCAATTCAGTTTTATTTACATACCGCCAATTCACAACACATGTTGTCTCAAGGCACTTCACAAAAGTCAGGTTCATACATTCCAATTAATCCTAACCATTGAACAGTGCAGTCAGTTAGTTATTTATTCAAATTGGATAAAAAGTTTTTCTATCTAAGGAAACCCAGCAGATTGCATCTAGTCAGTGACTTGCAGCATTCCCTCCTCCTGGATGAGCATGTAGAGACTGTGGACAGTCACTGGCGTTGACTTCTCAGCAATCCCTCATACTGAGCATGCATGTAGCGACAGTGGAGAGGAAAATCTCCCTTTTAACAGGGAGAAACCTCCAGCAGAACCAGGCTCAGTGTGAGCGGCCATCTGCCACGACCGACTGGGGGTTTGAGAGAACAGAGCAGAGACACAAAAAGAACACAGAAGCACTGATCCAGGAGTACTTTCTATGGAAAGGAAAAGTAAATGTTAATGGATGTAGCTCCTTTAGTTGTTTCACCTAGAAAGAAAGAACAGATAAACTCTGAGCCAGTTTTCAAGGTTAGATTCTGAAAGAGAGCACAGAGTTAGTCACAGTAGAAGCTCAGTCAGTAGCTATGTCTAGGAGAGAGAAAGGGTTAAACTGATGTGGCTCAAAGCAGCAAACTGATCCACCAGTATTCCCAGTTGTTGAAGATGTCCTAGTTTGCTTACATTTGTTCACTTTAGTGCAGGGAAAAAAAAAATAAAAATGATTCCTTGCGATGGGTAATACAACCACATTAAAAATGAGCAACAACTGACTTTCCAGCTTCTTAAAAAAGATGCCCCATTTTCTAAGGCAGAGGTCTTCAATAGGTGGCTCTATGCAGTCTGCAGAGCATTAGCTTATTAATAAATTATGCACCATCTGATCCAGTAATTAAACATAGCCCAGCTCAGCAAGGGCCATTAAAGCAGTACCTTATTCAATAAGAGTTCGTGTAAGGAAAAAAAAAAAAACAGTTGTTCAAAGTCACAGCAGCCACAATATGAGCAGGTGACTAAAAGAAGAAATCAGAACTTGACACATTTGAGACTACTTTCAAAAGCGTATTGGCTGGAGCTTACTGATCAGTGATCACTTGCTATTGTGCAGACTTTATAGAGTCTTCATGGAGTTCATCAGAGTCACAGACTCAGATGGTATCAAAACGTTAGTCTCCGTAAAGTTTGCACAATAATTCTAAAAACTGATTAGTAAGCTCCAGCCATTTCTGCCTTGACAAGAACAAAAGTAGGTTTGTTTGCAGAAGCAAGCAGGGGTGGAGGGAAAGATGGTGGATGGATGGCTAGATGGACAGGGCTAGATGGCTGCATCTGTAGATGGATAGATAAGCGAAGAGATGTCTAATTGATGGATGGACAGATGAATAGATAGAGGAATGTCCATATAGATGGATGGATGGGTGTACTGATGAAACAATGGATTGATAGATGGATGGATTGGATGCATTTCACAAATCTTCTTTTGAAGTTTTTTTGGCTAAATTACTGACACACATGCCCAGTTTTCACCTAATACTTCTTTGGTAATCACCTTGTTGGTGTTTAAACATTGTTTTATGCCTGTTTTTCTTTTTTTTAGTATTTTACAAAGCCAGACTAAATGAGACAAGCGTACCATGACTTTTGCACAGTATTGTACAGGTCCTTCTCAAAATATTAGCATATTGTGATAAAGTTCATTATTTTCCATAATGTCATGATGAAAATTTAACATTCATATATTTTAGATTCATTGCACACTAACTGAAATATTTCAGGTCTTTTATTGTCTTAATACGGATGATTTTGGCATACAGCTCATATATGCTAATATTTTGAGAAGGACCTGTATATCTAACCTTAAGAGCATCAGATAGCCTGGATTTGTAGATTTATATGCAGTGATGAAATAAGTCCAGTTTGTTATAGCAGTGTTTCTGGATCCTGGTCGTCAGGGGACACCATCCAGCGTGTCCTGCATGTTTTAGATGTTTCTCTGATTCTACACACACACACACACACACACATCATGTTCTTCAGGATTGGAGCATGCAGGGAAATTGGCCCCAAGCGACAGGAGCAGGAAACACAGGTTTATAGTACAAACAGACAAAGCAATGACAGTTTGCAGGTTTAACTGTATTAAATAACTTAAAGGGGACATATCATGCTTTCAAATCCTTCCTTTTCACACTTAAATCATTCAGATGTGCACAACATAAAGTGGAACCGCAATGCTTTGGTCTGAATTCCTTGTTGTTGTAGCTCCACAGGCCCTTCTGTTACCCCTGTTCTCTGGTGCATCTCAGAACAACTAGTTTTGGTGCGTTCTCTTTAAATTCTACCGAGGCACTTCACAGCCTGCCCCCTCCAGGTCCACTGCACCCCCGTTCAGCCATTTTTGTAGTTTGATAGCAGAAATACAATTATCTAGCGGCACAGAAACAAGACAAAAACGGCAAAAACAATGCCAAACTGTTGTATGTAATAGGATTCAAAACTTTGACCTCAAGGAGCTAAAAGTGAGCACACAGCACTGTTGAGGGTTATGATTATTGATTGATTAATCTTGATCAATGATTATAATTAAAAATCATAACCTGACAAAATCAACTTCTTAACCAAAATCCTCATTTATGAATCGAGACCAGAGATGTTTCTGGTGTTGTAATTGTGGCTCAACGCCTTTGAAAATTACAACTGTTAAATACTCCGTAATAATTAATAACTATTGCCGGAGATGTCACTGTTTAATCGACCGTTTCTGCCGAAACGTGTGGAACTTTCAACCTTATCTTGACTGACGAATCACTTTTGCACACAATGAACACAAAACGCCCTCTTTTTATCTGTGAATATTTATTAATCTTCACCTACTCAACATGCAAAATTCTACATAACAAGGGTAACACATCTAACTAAGCAAAAATAAAGCAAACAGCAGTGGGTGTGTATTGAATCAACCAGTAGTTATAGCAAAAGAAGGAATGAGAATATGAAAAAGGGGGTGGTGGTGAGTGGAGAGTGGGGGGCGCAGCTCCAACTGTAACTCAGTTATTCTGACTCATAAAACTTCCCCCAACTCCTGAGCAGACAAAGGGTTATAAAACTTTTTGGTGGCAAGCTAGCGACAGTGAGATTGGAGACAAAGGAAAATGGGATTTCACCATGAGGTTATTTTAACAGTCCAGTTTTACCGCGCACCCCTCAAGTGTTCCCTAATTCACAAAACACGCACATAGCTGGGAGCGCAGACATCAGCACAGCACATCAAAATTTCAACAACAAGGTTACATGCACATACCATTCAGAACACATTAGATTCTAACTAGCGATTCTCATCGCTCTACAACCTCTGACCCTGCCCAGGCCTTCTACTAAAGAAATAAAAGTAAAGGATAGGTTTTACTTTGAAGTCGTCTTCCTTCTGAGCGGAGGGGGGGGGGGGTCGAGCGAGGAATGGTGAAAAGGATTAATTGTGCGTCCACAATTAACTTCAGGAAAAACGGTCAGTCTTCATCTTCTGGCCTTCTTGGCGAAAAGGGAAAATAGGATCTGACCATAAAAGTCGACTTGGGATGAAGCACGGTAGCGGTTTGACTCCACGAAACTCCGTGTTCTTAGTTACGTGTTCAGCTCACGTCTTCGATCGGCAAAGTGAAATTTCTGGCCTTCCTAGTCCAGAAACCTCAGTTAGGAATTGTTCGTTGTCTAACGAGAGAGAGAATAAATGAAATCCACTTCTCCAGGTGATGCTTCAGATGTTGGTGATCGGGTCACGATCGCCAGCTGAAATGCGGGGTGTTCAAAACGGAGGCCTTCCTATATAGCATCTTGTGACGTCAGACTTAGGATGCTCGTCATATCAGTCGCAGTGCTCGATGGGATATGTAGTAGCGGGCTGTCCTGGATACAAAATGGCCGATACCATTGGAGAGGCACAGTGTCGTCCCTCAACGTGCAGATAGTCCCATACTCAGCAACAAGTGGTCCAACAGCACTAACATAAGCAAAAGGCATAATGGCCGGAACATCATATCAACACACAATAATTAATTCTAAAATAAAGTTTTTTGTCATTTTAGCGTTATTTGCAGCTTACAGCTTTGCTGTGTCTGCCGTTTCCATGGACAGAAGGAACTGACTCCTTAATCTGATGAAGTCTTTAGCAAATCCTCCTGACCCCGGCAGAGGCTGCTGAAGAACTCGTCCTTGAAGTGCTTTGTACAAGCAAAGAGGAATTTCCTTATGTGGCTACATTTACATGAAAAATTAAATTTAATCAGGCACTTTGAAGAGATTCTGATGCTGGGGGACGGTGTAATGAATTGTGTGGATTAATACACCCAACAACAGAACATTTAGACTTTTTCACTTGTAACTACGGCATACTTGAGCTTGGACTACAAAATTGCAGCGAGAAATCAAAATGGCGGATACGTAAAATTAGTAGCTGGAAGTCCATCAACTTGTTTACCAGTTCTGTTGCAAATACTGTGACGTAACAGTTGGAAAAACGTAATAGGAAAATGAATATATTGAAAAATATGACCCAAACAGAATATAAAGATATTTACGCAGCATCCGGAAAGACTAAATTCAACTCTTCTGCACTCCTACACACTCCAAGTACACAACAAAATGTATTTAAGGGCTAAAAAAGTTGATTTTGCACATGTCCCCTTTTAATACAGTTGCTCAAAACAGTGTGGAAACCAAAATCTCAAATTTGGTATTTCATGTCCTGCATTGTTGTCTATGTACAGGTCCTTCTCAAAGTATTAGCATATTGTGATAAAGTTCATTATTTTCCATAATGTCATGATGAAAATTTAACATTCATATATTTTAGATTCATTGCACACTAACTGAAATATTTCAGGTCTTTTATTGTCTTAATACGGATGATTGTGGCATACAGCTCATGAAAACCCAAAATTCCTATCTCACAAAATTAGCATATTTCATCCGACCAATAAAAGAAAAGTGTTTTTAATACAAAAAACGTCAACCTTCAAATAATCATGTACAGTTATGCACTCAATACTTGGTCGGGAATCCTTTTGCTGAAATGACTGCTTCAATGCGGCGTGGCATGGAGGCAATCAGCCTGTGGCACTGCTGAGGTCTTATGGAGGCCCAGGATGCTTCGATAGCGGCCTTTAGCTCATCCAGAGTGTTGGGTCTTGAGTCTCTCAACGTTCTGTTCACAATATCCCACAGATTCTCTATGGGGTTCAGGTCAGGAGAGTTGGCAGGCCAACTGTGGGTACTTGACACTGGACTTCTGGCATTTTGGCATTTCCTTCTCCCCAGTCTTCCTCCAGACTCTGGCACCTTGATTTCCGAATGACATGCAGAATTTGCTTTCATCCGAAAAAAGTACTTTGGACCACTGAGCAACAGTCCAGTGCTGCTTCTCTGTAGCCCAGGTCAGGCGCTTCTGCCGCTGTTTCTGGTTCAAAAGTGGCTTGACCTGGGGAATGCGACACCTGTAGCCCATTTCCTGCACACGCCTGTGCACGGTGGCTCTGGATGTTTCTACTCCAGACTCAGTCCACTGCTTCCGCAGGTCCCCCAAGGTCTGGAATCGGCCCTTCTCCACAATCTTCCTCAGGGTCCGGTCACCTCTTCTCGTTGTGCAGCGTTTTCTGCCACACTTTTTCCTTCCCACAGACTTCCCACTGAGGTGCCTTGATACAGCACTCTGGGAACAGCCTATTCATTCAGAAATTTATTTCTGTGTCTTACCCTCTTGCTTGAGGGTGTCAATAGTGGCCTTCTGGACAGCAGTCAGGTCGGCAGTCTTACCCATGATTGGGGTTTTGAGTGATGAACCAGGCTGGGAGTTTTAAAGGCCTCAGGAATCTTTTGCAGGTGTTTAGAGTTAACTCGTTGATTCAGATGATTAGGTTCATAGCTCGTTTAGAGACCCTTTTAATTATATGCTAATTTTGTGAGATAGGAATTTTGGGTTTTCATGAGCTGTATGCCAAAATCATCCGTATTAAGACTATAAAAGACCTGAAATATTTCAGTTAGTGTGCAATGAATCTAAAATATATGAATGTTAAATTTTCATCATGACATTATGGAAAATAATTAACTTTATCACAATATGCTAATATTTTGAGAAGGACCTGTATGTTTTTATGTTTTGGGCAGCACTTTCAGCTTCGTGTTTGAAAGACTTCATATGTCAAGGAAAAGATAAGACGTTAAGCGAGGGGGGGAAATAGGCCAGAGACTTGCAGAGGGGAGATTAACACAGAAGGGTTGGGCAGACGGCTGGCCAAAAATAACAGCCCTGCTATTATTCCAGACATTTTTTCTGGTAAAACGGCTAGTTGTAAAAAGATGGTGGACATGGAGCTGGGCGGGTATTCGCTGGAAAAGAAATAAATAAATAAAAAATCTAAAATCCAAATGAAGGGACAGCATTTTTTTAATTCCTGCACCTTGGTTGTTTCCATATTTGGAAAAATATGCATCAAATCATGCTCCCCGTTAACCATTACAATTTAATCTTTATGTACTTGACTTGAAATCTGTATTATTTAATTCAATTGACTGTAAAGTGCCATGAGACAATGTGTTTAATTTCTAAATTTTATACTTTCCAGATCCATATTTCCAGAATTTTAAAATGCAAAGTCAGATGTTTACCATGAATTTATGTTATGACTTTCTAGAGGCCAGTGTTTAAATATGCAACCTAAAAGAACAGACTGCAAAGATGGATAACTGGATGGATGGACAGACAAATGGACAGATGAGTGGATCAATAGATGAATATCCAGATGGATAAACAGATGGATGAGGGATGGTTGGATGAAGAGGTAGATTGATGATTTGAGGGGTAGATGGATGTCCAGATGGAATAGATGGTTGAATCTGTAGATGGATTCCTGTCCAGATGGATGGATGAACAGAGAGATGGACATATAGATTGATGGATAGATTGAAAGTTTGATCGTTGGACGAACAGATGGGTGGATTGATAGACGGGGTGAATAAATAGGTGGATTGATGAATAAACAAACAACTGGAATCATTAATTGATAGATAGATAGAAGGAAAGATGGATGGATGGATGGATGGACAGAAGGACTAATGGTTTTATGGGTGAATGGATGCCAAGATGTAGGGGTGGACTAATGGATGGAAGTTCATCTTTAACATAAAAACAACATAAAAGCTGTCAAATTGAAGCAACTTCAGGGAATGAATACAAATGTTTTATTCTTTTTCTGTACTTATCCAAACCTAGAAAATACTTTAACCAAATTTAGTATCTTTCTAGATGCGTCAAGACTCTTTATTTTGTCTCTTTTTATCTTTACCTTTCAGACCCAAACCAAAAAATGTCCAATTTATTTTTGCATAGATGATGTAATGGATGTTCTGTTCCTTTTTTAAGGATGAAGTTTAAGGCATGCATTTCACCATTGTATATAAATCAGATCTGATTGGACTGTAGAAGTATTTATCGGCACAACATCTTCTCAGGACAGTTTCTCTGTACCAACAACAGAACATTCTACCTCCTCAGATTTAATCTCCTCCTCATCCTCATTAATTTCATGTCTTTCATCACTCCCAGTGTCTGATCATCGGCGGGGGACCCTGTGGTCTGCGGACAGCCATTGAGTTGGTCCTGCTCGGCTGCAAAGTGGTGATGATCGAAAAGAGGGACACCTTCTCCAGGAATAATGTGCTTCACCTCTGGCCCTACACCATTCATGACCTCAGGGCTCTCGGTGCCAAGAAGTTCTATGGAAAATTCTGCGCCGGTGCGATTGACCACATCAGTGAGTGCTGTCTTTTTTTTGTTGCTTTACTTTAGGGCCAAAAATAGAGCTTGCTTGAAATAAGTTTTTCCTGTGCTTCGATTTGTCATAACCTTTGCTTTAAAAGATTGCATGCAAAATGCTGTTAGGCCAGAAATGTAAATGATAGCTACTTTGTGGAATCACTATCAAGGAGATCAGCTCCAAGACAAACTTTATAAGAAGCTTATCTGTCTGTAGGTTGGTCCTGCTGTATGAGGTGGTGTTTTTTGTGTCTGTATGAAATGAGTCCCTAAATTATCTGCCAGGTCAGAGGGTTTTTATTTGTATTTGTTGCCTTCAGATGCAGTAACTGTCATGTGTAGGGCTGTACCTAACAATTATTTTGCTAACCAACTGTTGACTATTTTTTGATTAACAGATTAATTAATTAATAGGAGTTTTTTTTTAACAGAATTTGGACCAGGTGAGGCTAAAGCTATACCACATGAGGAGTTCTGGATAGAGCATATTTACACAAAAAGAAGGGTTTTCATCTTAAATACAAAATGTATTTTTATTGTGTACAGTTTTTGTTTAATTATGCTCCAATTGGTCTGTTTTTTCAGCAAATGGCATGTTTTCGAGTCTCTATACTCCAGTTAATGATGGATCACTAAATTAGTTGACGATTGTCTCGATAATCGATTAATCAGGATTAATTGAATCAATTTTTCAGCCCTAGCAATGTTGTATTATCCACTCACAAAGATGAGCTTGGCTAAGTGCAGCTTCTACAGCAGCTTGACTTTGTTGTTCCTGAAAGTAGCCGATTTTGAGCCACAACATATCGTCACAAGAACTTGAGCTATAATAAAATGGTTTAGATCTGGAGACTCAAACTGCAGTCCTAAGGCAGGACAGCCCTGAATTTATATCCACCTATTCTCCAGTCTACTCTGATAGGCCTGTCTGTCCTTGCTGAAGAAAAGCATCCCAACAGCATGATCTACCACCACCATGTTTTGTGCAGTGTCAGTTTTGTGCCGCACAGTGGTTGCAGCCCAAAGTGTTTGTGGAGCACCTTCTTTCACAAGTTGGCAATGTCCCCTACAGGGATTGTGGCAAACTGTTGTGGCTTCCTTTCAAACTCTTCCACCAAGGCCAGATTTGTGTACTGCACTATGAATTGTCCTGGCAATAGATTCTCCCACCTGAGCTGTGGATCTCTGCTGCTTCTTCAGATTTACCATGGGTATATTGGGTGCTTTTATGATCAAGGCTTTCCTTGAATGTTTGGAAGGCCATAACTCCGTAGGTCTGCAGTTGTACCATACCCCTTCCAGCTTCAGATGAAGGACTGACCAGAGCTCTGTGAGATGTTCAGAGCTTAAGATGTTGTTTTATAACATAACCCTGCTTTTTTTTTACAGAACAGTTGGATTAATACTGAGATTAAATTACACACAGACAGACTTCTATAGGCAGTTGGTAGCAACGAGTTTAATTTATGGGTATCACTGTAAAGACGGCTAAATGCAAATGTATGCCACACTTTTCAAATTGTATAAACTATGTTTCATTCCACTTAGCAAATTTTTACTTCTTTGTGTTGGCCAAGAACAATAAAATACATTGATGCTTGTGTTTTGAAACGTGACTAAACAATGCATTTTATAGCTCCGTTTTACCCTCTCCAGGTATCCGCAAGCTGCAGCTGATGCTGCTTAAAGTGAGCCTGATTTTGGGAGTGGAAATTCATGTCAATGTGGAGTTTGTAAAGCTTCTGGAGCCTCCGGAGCAGCAAACTGAAGATGGTGAGATACCTGCGTCAGACATTACTTTTTCTGTACAGTTCACTCAGATGGCTTTTTCGGTTGTTGTAAACTGACACTATATACATAAACTATATAAATAAACACCTTCATGAAAGACATCTTTTGAGAAACACCTGTTGAAAGAATAGTTTCATTTCTTAAAATTCTATTTCGTACATTTGTTTGGTGTTAATAAAGGTTTTTAACAAGTACAGAAAGAGACCTGTGTATGTTTGAAAGGGTCATGAATAGCAGTGACCCCTGCTTGCATTTCTCAGCTATATAAGGAAGGCTCCCTTTATGTCACATATGCTGAAATGAACTGATAAGTCGTTGTAGAGCGGAAACTAAAACTATTGATAGACTCTGCTCTGTTTTCCAAAGCAATTCCTAAGAGAGGTTCACACTTTAGCACTCCAGGGAACACAACAGAAGAATTTTCATAAACATTATTATAAGCTGCTGTGCAACAGGCAAAAAGTAAGCATGTAAACCCATGGCATCTGCATTAAAACAGCACTTATAACATGACAGGAACAAGAAATGCTGTTGCAGACCTTTGTTTTAGCTTGATCCTTTCTTATAAATGTTTCCCTAATCTCACTGTAAAAAAAACATTTAATAATTATTTTTGGTGTTTCTTAGCTCCTGGCTGGCGAGCAGAGCTTCGGCCCTCCAGCCATCCAGTCTCTGATTTTGACTTTGATGTGGTGATTGGTGCAGATGGCCGCAGAAGCACATTAGATGGTGAGGATTGACCTTAACTCAGAACTGTGGAAGTATTGTTGGGGAGTAAGTGTTGACAACTGGTCCATCGTCAGACACAGAGAAAGTTTTGCTACTGACCCACATTGAGGAAGCTGTTTCTGGCACTGAAGCATTTCCTGTTGACATAGTTGTAAGTGAATGCATTTCATGTGGTTGATGTTCTGTGTGATGGTTCATGAACTGGTTGAGAGCTCTGTCCAAGAACAATAAGTGAGTTTATGCTAGTTTGTTCAAGAGTCTCTCTTCTGAATATACACTATATTGGCAGACGTATTCCCTCAACTTCCTTCATGAGTGACAGCAAACTTTATATGCAACACAAAGCATAACGCAAGTACTGTTCTCTTGGCAACTGCCCAAACCTGATCTGACATTCAAAAGAACACGTCTGCACTGCTCTAGAGTCCAGTGGCGTTATTTTTCACACCACTGCATCCAAACTTTGCATTGCATTTGGTGAAGGCAATGGAAACCCATTCCAAGATCTCACAGGTATTGAGCTGATCTCAGCGCCACATGGAATGTGGAGGACTGTAACTAATGAATCTGCAGAACATTTGTGACCTCTAAGCATTCGCTGACCCCCACTCTGTGATTCTCCTAATTACCTCCACATTTTTATAATACCACTAAAAGTTGACTGTGGAATATTTAAAAGTGAGATAATTTCAGGACTTGACGTATTGCACAGCTGGCGTCTTATCATGGTACCATGCTGGAATTCACTGATAGCGACCCATTCTTTCCCTAATGTTTGTAGAAGCAGTCTGCATGCTTAGGTGGTGTGTTTTTTTACACCTTGGCTATGGTAAGAATTAGAAAACACAAGAATTCAGTCATTTAGAGTGGTGAGTGAATAGTTTTGGCCATATAGTATACATTTGGTCTTCCATACCATGATCAGATGCCTTCTAAAGGTACTGTTTCTGATTCCTGTAAACCGTTTTTTTTATTTGCTTTGTTAGAGGTTATGCATGTGTTTCTTAGAAACAGATGTGAATCATTTTCTCCCTATAGGTTTCTCTGCATCCTTCCTCCTTTAATTCTTCATCTCTTCTTGGCAGGTTTCAGTCGCAAGGAGTTCAGAGGAAAGTTGGCCATTGCTATAACGGCTAACTTCGTCAACAGGAACACCACAGCAGAGGCCAAAGTAGAGGAAATCAGTGGCGTTGCCTTCATCTTTAACCAGAAGTTTTTTCTGGAACTTAAAGAGGAAACAGGTAAATAATACTATGAAAAACGATTGTGTCAAATTTCTTTGCATAAACCTCTACAGCTCTAAACGGATCTGTTTTAAACAAAATGCAAACATTTTCAGGAATTGACCTGGAAAACATTGTTTACTACAAAGACAACACCCACTACTTTGTAATGACCGCAAAGAAGCAGAGCCTGCTGGATAAAGGGGTCATCATAAATGTGAGTTAACCCAAAAGTAACGCACCATGTTAATGGAGAACCAGTAATATTTAGGTTTTTTTTTTACCAGCCGTTTCTGTCTTTAATAACTGAAAAGTATAAATCAAAAATGTTCTAAAAAAATCAATGAAGTGGAAATTTTTTTTATGATATTTAAATGAATGGACACTTGGAATTCCATTATAAAGTTATTGTAATATAAAAGCCTAAATAAGCATTTTCCTTTGCTTGTCAGACCCTCCAACAAGTGGGTTTATTTACATTTTTTTATTTATTTTCAGATGTTCTTAGAGATAATTTTACAGTCTTGAAACATCTGGACTCTTATTTAAGTGATTTCCAGGTTTGGATCAGTATGAAAAAACAAAATGGAAGCAAATGGAAAGATTGTCGATAAGTGAAAACCATTCATTCATTCATTCATTCATTCATCCATCCATGATAAACATTAAATATAATTAAGAATTTAAATTGTATAACCAAGAATATTTTGATTAGGGACATAACTTACTGTAACTCCTCTGAAGTGGCTCCTAACCAAGTGTTTGTGGATCTGAATCTGACTTGTGGCCACCCAGCTGGGTTTTTTTTCCTGGCACAAACTTTTCACAGAGATTATTGGAGAATGTGGTCTATAAATATTTCTTCCTGTTAAGTGCTGGGACACCAACAGACTGGCCAGAAGCACACCATTATTAGGAAAAAACAGGCAGCTCATTGTTGCGACAGGTCTTACAGCTGTACATCAGGGGCAAAGGATAATTAGTATAACATGCTTCCAAGTTTCTTTTACAGCCTTTAGTGTTAGTAAAAGCGAATAATTCTTGTCATTGATCGTTTTTTTTAAGGAAAACTGATTGTTTTCTCATGACCTTCAGGTCAGAAAAGCACAACATTTAAAGTGAAGTCCCAACGCTGGCAGTCCGATGGCTCTTTGGGAAGACAGAAATGTTTGTGTGCTGGCCAGGGTAGCGAGTGATATTCCTGCACAGTGGATGATGATAAATAGGGCTCTCATTAAAGCAATGTGCCTCTCACCTTTATTCTATTTCTCACACACAGGAAACAAAAAACACCCTCCCTCACTGGTAGAGATTAGAGAGCAGGAATTAGGTTACTTGACGTAAGCACCAGGACTGAAATCACATAGAAAGATTTAACTGAGTACTTTAAAATTTGCACCAAGACAGCACAGATAGACATGGGGGCTACTGTCAGATACAAATATTTACACTGAAAACTAGCATTTGTTATTTGGAAACTTTTTCTAACAACACAAATTCTGCTTTTTAAATTGTGGACATTCTTCAGAACCTGAACTTGTTCCACCTGCCTTATCCAAGCATGTACACAGGTGTTGAAGCCCTGCATTGCTGAGCCACCAGTGGTCTCCCTCTCATCTTACATTGGCTGTTGTCGCTGAATGAAATCTCCTGCGTCAGCAGGGTCACAACCCACACACACACACAGCAGAAGCTTCACAGGCCTCACGGCTCACTTGTAATAGCTCCATACATTTTTGTCATCATGACACTCATGCAATGAGCCTCACTGTCAATGTTTAAGCTGTAAGTTCACCCCTTAACAAGAAGTAGTTCTAAATTCAACTCACACGGATAAGAATGACACTAATAAGAGCTGCTCTCAGTTCAAGTTCTTGGAAACTTGAACTGAGAGCAGTTAATGATGTAAAAAACATCATTAAGTTCAAAAGTCTCCAAAAATAATTATAAAAGGCCAGTTTGGACAGCTGAGGATGTTTGCTGAGCACATTTAACACTCATACACAAACAGGTCACGTATGTCTTCTATAGAAAGAAGAAAAGAACGAGAACCCTGAGGAAAAGTCGGCTGTAATGCCATACGCAGCTATTGGGAACAAAGGGCCTTTGGATACTAAGTCATCTTTTGTTCATTTTCTACATCCACCATCATACAAAAGTTGCTAAACACAGAAACAACTTGGCACACTGACTTTTATTTATTCTTTACATTATTTGTGGTCCAAAATAAAAAAACTTGGTGACTCTAATACAGGACGAAAAAAAGAAAATGCTCGGTACATTTGATCTTGACAATGCGTTCAGAGTAAGGAGACCTTCATCAGCTCTTTTTAAAAAGTTTGCAGACTTTTCCAGATTATTTCATCGTATTTCAGGCCTTCAGGCTCATTTCTACCATCCAGTTGAGCGTAAACGGCAACTGGCAGGGATCGTGCCCTTCACTTTGTCTAAAACAGCGGTTTAAAATAAAGATGCACCAATAAATGTTTTGCTTACTGATACCGGTTTTAATTCTGGTTTTTATTCCCTTTTGATTTTTTTGCTGATTCAGAGTCACTGTTTAAAATTTTTAAAACAAACAAACTAATTTATGTAAAAATTGTTTAAAATTGAAGAATAAAATGTAAAAATCACTTGACGTAACAGAAAAATATGCTGCAGGTCCCTTGACAGTAGTAGTAGTTTTAGATCCCAGAGAAAATTTTGAGATTACAACATTATTCCCAATTATTCACTGAAGCACATGTCGCTATCCTTTGAGTTTCACTAAATTCAGAACGAGGTTAATCAAAGATCATGTTGTCTGTTGAATTATTTAAAGACTAAAAAAAGTGTGAGTTTTCAGGTTTGATGCATTTAATGAACAAGGACAAAAATTTTTTTTTTCCCATTTTTGACCTAAATTTTAATGTGCCGTTTATTAAAAAATTGCTGGTGATTATTTTAACTGTCCACACTTGGTGTTTGTTTCACAACCTACACAGAGCTCTGATCTAGTGCTTGGCAGCACTGGTGTAAACCTAGGAATTTCTACATAGTCTGCAAAATGATGGAGTTTGAATTATTAAATTATCAGTAGCTGCCAGATTGAGCCTAAAGTAGTGAAATAAGGTAAATAGGTTGTTCCTGAAAACACATTCTGTACTTCTTTTGTATTGAAAAATATTTGCCTCAAGTTTTACGGTTCCTCCTTTGTTATTCCAGGACTATATAGAAACAGAGCGACTGCTGAATTCTG
Source organism: Girardinichthys multiradiatus (assembly GCF_021462225.1). Taxonomy (NCBI): domain Eukaryota; kingdom Metazoa; phylum Chordata; class Actinopteri; order Cyprinodontiformes; family Goodeidae; genus Girardinichthys; species Girardinichthys multiradiatus. Next base: position 41,459,950 of record NC_061795.1, on the reverse strand, counting down.
ACAACGTTAACCAGGAGGCGTTGCTGTCCTACGCTCGCGAAGCTGCTGACTTTGGCACCAACTACCAGCTCCCATCACTGGACTACGCCATCAACCACTATGGGCAGCCAGATGTAGCCATGTTTGACTTTACCTGCATGTACGCATCAGAGAACGCCGCCCTAATTAGGGAGAAACATGGACATCAGTTGCTTGTCGCACTGGTGGGAGATAGTCTTCTGGAGGTAAGAGAAACAGTTTTTTGTGTGTGTATTGGCTGGGCAGGAATCATTCTTCTCCTTTGACACCATGTTTTTTGCGTGCAGCCCTTCTGGCCGATGGGTACGGGTTGTGCTCGGGGCTTTCTGGCTGCCTTCGATACTGCTTGGATGGTGAGGGGTTGGGCACAGGGAAAGAACTGCCTGGAGACACTGGCAGAGAGGTGAGGGTGTGTTACCTCCAGCAGATTGAAATGAGTGTCGTTTTGTTTATCTGGGGGTAAGGAGATCATGTGGCACGAGATCTCACAATATTAAAATGGTACAATATGTCTAGTTAAAGGATGCTTTGAGCTTGAAACCATGTTTGTCTGTTTGAGACTCTTATTTTGAAGTAAGAAAGGAAGTAGTTTTTGAGTCGTCTTGTTTTCACAAAGTTGACTAATAAAGACTTGGGGCTGGTCAACATGTATCCCAGCATTTTTGGCACTTGATTGAAAATAGAAAAAGTGACAGAGTGTTGTAGGGATGCCGTGACCGAACAACTTGGTGCATTATTGTAGTTGTGCTGTTAGCAACATGTCACTTAAAGACCTCTACACAACTACAATTCATACATTTGATTCTTAATAAATTCACAAAAAAAAAAAAAAGACATAGAAATTAAGATGCTGTTTAAAAACTGTTACCCTTTCTCTCTCTAACAGGGAGAGTATTTACCGTCTGCTGCCTCAGACCACACCAGAAAACATCAGCAAAAACCTTGAACAGTACACTATTGATCCAGCTACCCGCTACCCAAACCTGAACTCCAGCTGTGTACGCCCACACCAGGTTGGTGATGATCTGTATTTAAAGGAACATTTTGATTTTTCAAAAACCTCTGAAAGCATAAAATAATGGTCACGCTTACCTACAAGCAAGCTTGGACTGTCAGCCAAGTTCAGCAACAATCGCTGCGATTTGAGATCAAATCTCCCATTCCTCTTTTACTTCCAGATAAAAAGAACAGGAAGTGGCTCTGCAGCGACTATATTTTAGCATAGAAATCCTTGTGTTAAATGTGAAGGCTGTTTGACGTCACATACTAAGGCGTCAGATTTTATATGGACTAGACTTTTGTTCAGCTGTTGTGAGACTGTCTTTTATAAAAATCTCACCTTCTTGGTAAGTTAAACCTGGGTCTGCTTGAAGTCAAGAAATGTATTTCTGGGAAGCGCTTGAAAACATATAACTAAATTAGGAAAGCTGTTTGATAAAAACAACTATACCCATTTTTATATGTCAGTCTTTAAGCTAGAATTATTTTCACTTGTCTCTGTATGTTTCATTCAGGTGCGTCACCTATTCATTGATGGTCAGTCAGGTCTGGTTGAAAAAGGAGGGCTGTCACGAAGACCAGTCAACTTGTCCAGAAAAGGTGAGCATCACTAAAAACTCATTTTCAACCACAATATCCATTTTAAAATACTTTACCATCCTCTGGCCTATGAATGTTTCAAATTAGCCAGATAGCTGTACAAAGTCTACAACTTATCTCCTTTTTTAAACGTTGGGTTTTGAAGAATTAGATTTTTATCCAATGTTTTTCTTAAGATGTTCGTGTTTTGCTCATTGTCACTCTACTCTTAGTACCATATTTCAGCATTCAGAGTAAGAAACGGAGGATGAAATGACAAACCTGAAATATATCTACATATTAATCTACAGACATGGAAATGTCCTTGTAGTAATCTGCTCAATAAAGGGCTCCAGTCTAACTCATTGTTAGCTTTACTCCTACTTAATAATTTTTCCATTTGTCAAAACCCAGTCGGGTGTGACTTCTCTCTGTTGCCGGGTAAATAATCATGCTTCAAAAGAATTAAATCGATCTCTTGGAGAAACAAAAACAAATATTTGAGTTTGAGGCTGAAGGTTCTTACATAATCCACTTCTTATTGTACAAAATGCTATTTTTTACCTGCTAGTTGTTTGTGGTATTTTCTGTAGATGCAGCTTAGAAAATGGGAACAAATTGTGTCTCCGCTCTGGGTTTAGGGATTTAAGGTGTCTACAGATTCTACAGTTTAGTCACAACTCTGGTTCAACCTTTCATTTCAGGAGCCTTTTTTTTACGGAAAGCTTTGTGCTGGACCAAGACTGAATGAAAAATAAACCAATATCAAGCAATATAAGTCTATAACGAGCTCAAGTTAGCTTTGAAGGATCACTACAAACAAATTCATGCAAATCAGAGATGGCCAACTGTAGCTCAGTGCTTTATTAAACAGCATCCATATAAATAAACATTAGGGGGTAATTTTTAAGCTTGGAATAACCCTTTAGTCACCCAGAATGAAACACGTCTGGACAAATGTTCGGTTTCACAGATCATCTCTAAGGTTAATATTGTATCTGCTGTCTGAGTCGGTTCTGGAAACTGATTCATGAAGTTGGCCTTGGGCACCTTGTAACATGCTTACTTCAAGCTCCGCCTAATGCTTAGAGTCACAGCCTCTTTGCTTTGTGTTTATATTTAAAGGTGATCAAATATCTACAAGCTACATCAGCTTTAAATGATAAACCTTCTCTCCACATCTAATTAAAGCTTCAAAATAATATTGTTTATGGAAACACAATTTAATATCTGAATGAAAGGTCTGACTGAACTTTTGTGTTTAGTAGGGAAAAATAGTTAACATAAGAGTGAACGTTTACCCAGCCCTCTCTGCTGAAACCTTATCTTTGTCTGAGTCACAGGCTTGGCACACCTCATCACATACAATACAGCTGGATAACATTACACTCAAATGAGGGTCCGACGCGATGCCTTTCACGAACATGTGCTGACTTGAGGTGCTTTGGTTGTACTAATTTTAAACTGCAAAACGTCCTGTTGTGACAAGCATAAGCTTATTGTGATCAGAGCCTATGTTGACTTAAGGATGGAAAACGTTTGAATCGCCAGCCCCTGTTGATGAACTTAGAACATAAGGACAGGGTGTATACATCAATTTCCTGGGCACACACATATCAGAGGACTTCACGTGGGGAAACCGCACAGAAAGGAATACTAGGAGTTACACTCTCTGAAAGATCAATCAAGGATTTTCTGAGGTCATTCTAAAGTGACCTGACTTTTGGTCATCAAAACGTAACCAGCAGAAAACCTACCTGCCCTGGAAGATACATTCAACAGTTTTCACCAGGGGGCCGCCACCCCACTGAATGCTGCTATGATGCCCTTTCAAACACTGACTGGAAGGGACAATTATTTTATGTTTACAGTGTATGTTTTGGTAGGTTAGAATGACTGGTTTTTGTCATTTTATTTGTAGTTTAATTATCAGTAAATTTGACCTTTTTACTAATTTGATTTCGGGTTTATTGAAGATCATTTTAAGATATGAGCTGCTTTTGACCTTCTTCAGTGACATTTTGTTGTATTATTCTTCAATGACAGTTAAAACCAATCTGGAAAAGTCAATAAAACCAAATAGGAAAACTAATAAAAGGAATATACAGAATTTTACAAGCTATTATCTGTTGGGTTGTGCAGATTTGCCCTTAACAGGAATTAGTTCGGATCATATTTGTTAAAACTAAACAATTTATGTTTATGTTCATAGCTTGCCACTTTAAAAGGTTGGGATGTTTTGGCAGATAATACGTTGCAGTTAGCTACTGATTAACTTAATGCATAGCATGGTCATACATTTGTTTGATTCTCTCCTGCCTTTTATTGTCACATAAACAATTTTTTTAAGCTGCCTGTTGGGATGACATTTTTAATTGTGACCTTAATTTTTGCACTGCATACCTTCAGTTCACCGTATTTAAGCACAACTGTCAAAATCCCCTCCCAAAGCTGTTGGGGAATAAAGCTACCAAAACCAAGCTGTACATTTATGCAAAAAAAGTAACTGTTCCCTTATTAAATCAAGTTTTAACTATGACTTACCCTATATTTTGGAAAGCAGAATTTAATTTATACCAGAGAAACCAGGGACAGATTACTGCAAGAACTATAACATCATGAAATCCCTTGAATAGAACCTGTCTGACAACAAGAAGTAGGCTAACAAAACTTAAAAAGCAACACATCATGCACTGATGTAAAGAAATTCAACAACAAGAGGTAAGCATAGTGACCTACAGGTCCTTCTCAAAATATTAGCATATTGTGATAAAGTTCATTATTTTCCATAATGTCATGATGAAAATTTAACATTCATATATTTTAGATTCAATGCACACTAACTGAAATATTTCAGGTCTTTTATTGTCTTAATACGGATGATTTTGGCATACAGCTCATGAAAACCCAAAATTCCTATCTCACAAAATTAGCATATTTCATCCGACCAATAAAAGAAAAGTGTTTTTAATACAAAAAAACGTCAACCTTCAAATAATCATGTACAGTTATGCACTCAATACTTGGTCGGGAATCCTTTTGCAGAAATGACTGCTTCAATGCGGCGTGGCATGGAGGCAATCAGCCTGTGGCACTGCTGAGGTCTTATGGAGGCCCAGGATGCTTCGATAGCGGCCTTTAGCTCATCCAGAGTGTTGGGTCTTGAGTCTCTCAACGTTCTCTTCACAATATCCCACAGATTCTCTATGGGGTTCAGGTCAGGAGATTTGGCAGGCCAATTGAGCACAGTGATACCATGGTCAGTAAACCATTTACCAGTGGGTTTGGCAATGTGAGCAGGTGCCAGGTCGTGCTGAAAAATGAAATCTCCATAAAGCTTTTCAGCAGATGGAAGCATGAAGTGCTCCAAAATCTCCTGATAGCTAGCTGCATTGACCCTGCCCTTGATAAAACACAGTGGACCAACACCAGCAGCTGACACGGCACCCCAGACCATCACTGACTGTGGGTACTTGACACTGGACTTCTGGCATTTTGGCATTTCCTTCTCCCCAGTCTTCTTCCAGACTCTGGCACATTGATTTCCGAATAACATGCAGAATTTGCTTTCATCCGAAAAAAGTACTTTGGACCACTGAGCAACAGTCCAGTGCTGCTTCTCTGTAGCCCAGGTCAGGCGCTTCTGCCGCTGTTTCTGGTTCAAAAATGGCTTGACCTGGGGAATGCGGCACCTGTAGCCCATTTCCTGCACACGCCTGTGCACGGTGGCTCTGGATGTTTCTACTCCAGACTCAGTCCACTGCTTCCGCAGGTCCCCCAAGGTCTGGAATCGGCCCTTCTCCACAATCTTCCTCAGGGTCCGGTCACCTCTTCTCGTTGTGCAGCGTTTTCTGCCACACTTTTTCCTTCCCACAGACTTCCCACTGAGGTGCCTTGATACAGCACTCTGGGAACAGCCTATTCGTTCAGAAATTTCTTTCTGTGTCTTACCCTCTTGCTTGAGGGTGTCAATAGTGGCCTTCTGGACAGCAGTCAGGTCGGCAGTCTTACCAATGATTGGGGTTTTGAGTGATGAACCAGGCTGGGAGTTTTAAAGGCCTCAGGAATCTTTTGCAGGTGTTTAGAGCTAACTCGTTGATTCAGATGATTAGGTTCATAGCTCGTTTAGAGACCCTTTTAATGATATGCTAATTTTGTGAGATAGGAATTTTGGGTTTTCATGAGCTGTATGCCAAAATCATCCGTATTAAGACAATAAAAGACCTGAAATATTTCAGTTAGTGTGCAATGAATCTATATATATGAATGTTAAATTTTCATCATGACATTATGGAAAATAATGAACTTTATCACAATATGCTAATATTTTGAGAAGGACCTGTACATCTATCAGTCTGGAAAGGGTTTCAAAACCATTTCTAAGGCTTTGGGACTCCAGTGAACTGCAGTGTGAGTCATTATCCACAAATGGAGAAAACATTGAACAGTGGTGAACCTTCCCAAAATAAAAAAAAAGCCAAAAGACCTGGATGTGCAGGTACAACACAGTTTAATCTTTACTTTGATAGTAAAATCATGAATCCCCACAGTTTTTATGGTTAGGTTTAATAGCACATTACCAAAGTCTGCACCTTTTAAAACGTCATTTCAGGGTGTATCATCTCCAACTGTACTTGCAACGTCCACACATTACTGCAACAGTACAGCTCATAAACACAGCATCGTTGCTGCCCAAGTTGTTACAATAAGCAGTAACTTCCATTTTTTGTGTTTATTGAAATCTATTTGATGAAAGGCTTTAAATACAAATGTGCCGTCCATACTCCTCATTAGACATCCATACGCTACTTTAGTAATGCAGCCCCGTCTCTGCAGTGAGGGCTTTGCATCTACAGTAAAATCTCAACATGTGAGGAAAACCTTGTTATGCCTTTTGAATCACTTCAAAGTGTGCATGTTCTGCTTATTTTCTAAGTAGGACACATTGGAATAAGTTTCTGCTTTGCCAAGGTTAGTCCTGCTTTAGCTTCAAAAAGTAGATCAGCTCGCATGGCTCAGGTTCAAACAACACACAGTTCGAATTCATCAGTGTCGACACCATTTCAGAAACGTTGCAGTCCGGAAAAAATAAAACACTCAAGGGAAAACCATACGCTTTCTGGCATGAAAATGTTTCTTTCTTTGATGCTGTGCAGCCATCCTGACGGTAATGACCAACATGTCGTTTCACTCGTGCAGAGTCTGAGGTACGGCCCGCCAGGCTACTGACCTGGTGTCAGAATCAAACTCAGGGATACAGGGGAGTGGATGTCAACAACCTCACGTCGTCCTGGAGGAATGGCCTGGCCCTGTGCGCTCTCATTCACCGCCAGAAGCCTGAACTCATGTAAGAATCCACACAAAAGCACATCAGATGAAAAGAGTCTTTAACAAGTCTGAAGAATCCCCAAGGCTTACTGCATGATATTTAGCAGTGCAAAGGCAAGTCTTTTTTTTTTTTTTTTTTTTTTTTTTTTAAACATTTATCAGTTTACTGGACCTTGAAGTTCAATGTGAAGTAGCAAATCCTGATTATTGTGGTCTGTTTGTCACGGAGAGCTGAGAAAGTCCATTTTAACTTCTACATTGATCAAATGGCTTCATCTCTTTGTGGATTCTTTAGCCTTGCACATTTAGATCATTTCAGTTCTAATGGCGCAGAGCTGTTGATTCTTTTGGTACCTTCAGTTTTATTTGGCACCAAATGCATTGACTTTCTACACTTCATATCACTGGTTGGAAAGTTGGCTACTTGTTTACTAGTAGATGTTTTAAAAAATGTTTCTACAGCATATTTCATATTTTAACAGTTAATCCTACTGTTCACATGTTAAGATTTAAGCAAAGATTTTTTATTTCTTCTATATTTGCTACTGATTAAAAAAATAAATGTTAATCTAATTAACTGATTTAGATCTGATTTATCCAAATCACAGTTAATTAGATCTAATAAATATGAAAAGCCAATCAGACTGTTTAAAATAAATACAAACTCAAAGCTAGTTAGGCCTCTTCATTTAATTCAAAATACAAATTAGATCAAAGGTCCTCCCCTTAGATCTCATTTTCTGTCCATTTTAGTGACTTTGACTCCCTAAACGGGGAGGATGTGGCGAGGAACAACCAGCTGGCGTTTGACGTGGCTGAGCAAGAGTTCAGCATCCAGCCAGTGACTACAGGAAAGGAGATGGCTGCTAGAGCTGAACCAGACAAGCTACTGATGGTCCTTTACCTTTCCAAATTCTTTGAGGCCTTCAGGAAGTCATCACTGAACAATAATGGTCAGTCTTTGTCACAGTTGTGTGTTAATGAATTCACAAGTTTCCCAGAGACTGATAAACTGATTTATTTTTACATGTTATTTCTTACATTTTTGAGGCAGACTTCTCTAAACTGATTTTAAACTATTTACAACAAATTTCAGAGACTTGAAGGCTTGTTTCCAATCCTAGTTTAATATAACAAAGTTAGTATTTTTCTGTGACTTGAGTGTATGAAGAAGAAATCAAATCCTTTTTACTTAACATAGAAACATTTGCTCCAGCTTGTTCTCCTTTTCCCTGTTGAATGCAAGACGTTCCCATATAACCACACGAAATGACAATTGCAGCACCTTACCAAAAAAACTTTAGAACCTAGAGGGTTGTGGACACGTTTTTCTTTCCATTTGCCACAGAGGCTTGAGTTGCATGTTACACAACTGCGGTCAGGTTAGTCCCTGCCAGAAACCGTACTGGTATGCATGCTATGTCTGTGGAAGGCTATCGAGTCACATCCGTGTAACTCCAGAGGCCTTCCTCCCTGCTCGCACCACTACTGTTAGCTACTGCCTCGGCTTCAGTCTGCACATGTAGCTTTAAATGTTCATCAGACTTCTGTATCACCCCAGTAATTCTAACCTCTGAAAGCCAGGACAATTACAGACTAAGTGAGCATTCTCACAGTCCATTTGGTAGGACTCTACTCTCAGATTATTTAGGTAAGTGGTTGGTTATATTTGGGAAGGAATAAGGTATACACTTGAGTTTTATTTAAGGTTATTTTGAACATTTGCGCTAGAAATATTAGTTCATTCTCTATTGTTCAGTAAACATTCAGTTGCAACCTTAAAAAAAATTGCTACTTTTAAAAATACTGACTTGTCTAGCTTTTAAAGACTAAAATACATGTTTTTTATTAAATAAATTGTTCCTTATTTATGAGTCCGTACAAATTTACGGAAGAATTATGTGACAAATGCATCTATTAAGTTCAGACAAGCAGAATCTTCCTGGCAAGGTGTTTTGGGCAAATCTAGAATAGTTTAATACAATAAATACCGTGTACCGTATTTTCCGCACTATAAGGCGCACCGGATTATAAGGCGCACCTTCAATGAATGGCCTATTTTAGAACTTTTTTCATATATAGGGCGCACTGGATTATAAGGCGCATAGAATAGAAGCTACTGCAGTCAAACGTTTGACTGGGGTTGCGTTATGCATCCACCAGATGGAGCTGTGCTAAAGAGAATGTCAACAAAACAGTCAGATAAGTCAGTCAGTCAAACTTTATTAATACACTACAAACCAGCGTTCTGATAACTCCATTCACTCTCATGGTAAGGTCTCCTCTACATAGAATTATATTGAATAGAGCCAACCGCACGTTAGGAATGCATTGGAGTCTATGAAGTTGAAGTTGAAATCAAACGTTAGTTAAAACGTGAAAGGGAACTTTTCCCTGATTCAGTAAACACGTAAAAGAAACAGTTTGATGCACTAAATCAAACGTTAGTACATTCACAATATAGTAGCGTTAACTGTTGAATTCTCTCGCTGCTGCTCTATTCCCATGTTCGAGTGCGTAGCTGACAGCCCTGAGTTTGAACTCAGCATCGTAAGCGTGTCTCTTGAAAGGTGCAATTTTGGGGTCGTTATACACACACAAGTGGTGTTGGACTAGGAGTAAGCACAGTACAGGTGTTTACCGCTATTACTTCGGCGACACCCCTGACTATGGTAGCCGTAATGCTGCAAGCGGTGCGGCTTTGTAGTTTACCAGTCGTACTGAAACATTTTGACAGAGCGCCGTGTACAACCAGTATGGATCAACCAATTAACCAATTGATCCATATATAAGGCACTCCGGATTACAAGGCGCACTGTCATTTTTTGAGAAAATTAATGGTTTTTAAGTGCGCCTTATAGTGCGGAAAATACGGTACTCATAAATGGTGAATGAATGCTCTGTTGCTGCACCAAACTGAGTAGCCACCAACATAATGGGTCAATTCTGTATTCTGTTCAGAATTTCTTGCACCAAAGTCATCATAACCTAAAGGGCATATTTCGACATTTATACAACTTTTACTTTTCAGCTGTGTTCAGGCTCACAATAGTCTTATTCATTTCTATGACTGAAATGTGTGAAAAAAAAAAAAAAAAAGTCAGGAGAACTGTTGTCTGTAGCTTGGACATCTAAACAATCAAATCACCATACAGTAACAAATCACTATTACTGACAAAAACTTTACTTTGAAACACAATCTTTCTGGCAGAATTAAGGTAAATGTAGTAATTAAGCTCCAGCTCTGACCAGCATTGTTACTCTGATGCTGGCCTCAGCTCTCCCATTTGTTAATTCAGTGGTTACTATAAACTCACCTAATTTAAACGAGGAAGTCGTGTTTGATTGTGCGAGTCTCACTTTTGTCCATGTAATCACAGTACTGTGCTAATGATAGTAATCCAGCGGTCAAAACATTTCAAGAGCACAGCACTGAAACTCTGTCTACAGTTCATTTTCTCACGTCATTTGGCTCTAAAAGGTCACTTCAGGCAAATACTGCACATGTGAAGGATGAAACTTGGACAGCATCTGTAACTAATTATATGTGCTTTCTTTCAGACTCTAACCTTGAAAACTGGCTCAGAGTTTATCTGCTCTTTCTTTCTAGGTGAAACGACTAAAGGAGCTACATCCATTAACATTTACTTTTCCTTCCCATAGAAAGTACTCCTGGATCAGTGCTTCTGTGTTCTTTTTGTGTCTCTGCTCTGTTCTCTCAAACCTCCAGTCGGTCGTGGCAGATGGCCGCTCACACTGAGCCTGGTTCTGCTGGAGGTTTCTTCCTGTTAAAAGGGAGTTTTTCCTCTCCACTGTCGCTACATGCATGCTCAGTATGAGGGATTGCTGCAAAGTCTGCGCCAGTGACTGTCCACAGTCTCTACATGCTCATCCAGGAGGAGGGAATGCTGCAAGTCACTGACTGGTGCAATCTGCTGGGTTTCCTTAGATAGAAAAACATTTTATCCAATTTGCATAAAAAGCTAACTCCGACTGCACTGTTCAATTGTTAGGATTAATTAGAATGTATGTACCTGACTGTTGTGAAGTGCCTTGAGACAACATGTGTTGTGAATTGGTGCTATATAAATAAAACTAAATTGAATTGAATTGAATTACTTTGCTAGATCTGGTCCATTATTCCTCCATAGATAATTTTTGTAGCAACAGTGCTCTTTACATAATTTTTCTGTTACCAGTAAGTGCCCACACATCTATTGAAAATATTCCCATTAAAAAGAAAGCAATCTGTTCTGCAATTACTGAGAGACTTCCAGAGGCTGTGGTTATTGGTAACAACACTTTATCCATATATGGTATTGTCTTCTTGTTTCAGTAAACGTGCCTCAAAATGCTCTTTTAGTGTCAGAAAAGTATTTTTTTAAATTACTGATCTAAAGCGTAATTTTGATTTATGCTTTATGTTTACAACATTTTTAGGTTTTCTGGCTTCAAAAAATGATTTAGAACATTTTCCATAAACATAACACAACCATATGTAATGATAAATACAACCATTGCTATCATTGTCTCGCCGTATTTATCTCACCACTTCTACTGTAGCCTCTTATTTCCAATAGAGCAAACTACCACTCCTTGTACGTCTGTTTCTGTGTCCATATCTTTTTCAAATTCATCAGTGGTTTGCAAACCATCTGAAAAGTAAATTACTGCCATCAAATGGTTGCCGGTTGATATTAGGCTGTGCTGCAGTGCCAATTTGAACTTAAATGTAACAGAAACAAGCTGAGATTTAGTTTTAGCTTTATTTCTCATTCTCGTCATACCCTCTAACAGCGCTACGGCCGACATCATTTTTCTTAGTATCTTTACTTAAAAATCAAAAAATGTGGCACTTTATGTGTTGCTCCTGGTAATGTTCCAATGTCAAACTCTTAATGTTTAACTAATTTATGTCCATTTGTGACCAATGAGAATGCTGCCCGTTAACGTTGCATGACAACAGCAGAGATTTACAGAGAAAAATAGTCATTTAAGATGCATCCTAAAAGGGATGGTAGGAAACATATAACAAGTAGTCTCGTCAAACCCCGCAGTTGTTAAACAAATGTGGGAAGAACTGCTGATGAGTAAATGGGGCAAATGTTTAAGCTTTATACATGTTTAGTAATACATTTGACTGTTTTTTTTATGAAATTCAGTTAATAAACCAGTTATTGTAATCATGTCTTTTTTTGCAACCTTAATGCCTTCTTTATCTTGTGATTTCAAACTGTTTACTCCTTTTTATCAGAAGAAAAACAGATGGCAAATATTTGATGTTTGTGTTTATTTTACAGTTTCAAAGGAACCAGATGAAAATGGTGAAGAATGTCCTCCTAAAACCAACCACACACTGCAGAACCTGGCCCCACCCAGGAAGAGAATACCCAGGGTAAAATAACATTTTTTGCTTCTCTCTCCATTCATTTCCTTTCGGTATATGTCACTCGTTACCTCCTCTCCAACCAGTGTTCCAGTTAGCCATTAGATATCTATTTACTCCTTCAAATCCCAGCTTTAGATTAGATGAGATTTATCCAATGTTGAGATGAAGGCATCATTTTTAATACAGTCTCAGTTTTATCTAATCAGGATTTCCATCTGTCAGTCAAAATAATGATTAGAGGAGATTCTCAACGCCTTACTGGGAAACACATTTCTGTGTAATATATACACAAGGATATTTACAGTATTTATTTATTTATTTAATTAATTAACTTATGATGAAGATTTCAGTGTTTCATTACACCTCTTTCTAAGCTTCAGTATCCATTTCCCCAATGACAGTAAAGTTATTTTGAACTAATCTTGTCAATGGATGATATGTTTGTTTTAATGCCAGGATGATTTAGATACAAGATTTAAGAGTTAGTCCCTGTGTGAGTTGATTGTGGGCTCTCTTGTCCCAGGATGAGAAAAAAGCAGAGGATGATTCTGTTAACAAACGACGACGGAAAGGAAGCAGCTACCTCACAGAGGTATTTATCTAGAAAAGTCTATTTGGATTTAAGCAGAAATAAAACTGGAAGGGTTTAGGTAAACAAAGCAACTCATCAGCCACCTCCGTTCTGAATCTGACTCTCCTCTGGCCTCAGTTGTCCTGCCACAGCGCGCCACCTATTGGTGAAGATGGAGAGCTGAGGGAGAACAAGGTCCGCTCCATGGCAACTCAGCTGCTGGCCAAATTTGAGGAGAACTCCTCAACAGCCAAGATGCCCACCAAGGTGAGAACAACATTAAACGTGAAGTTTATTCAGTTTTACTTTTAAAAACAACAAAACTGGACCAAAGTCCCTTCCCGCTAGGTAAAAACTTATAGCTGATGCTAAAATACCTTAGGGAATTTATAATTGAATTAATTTATTATATCTTTGTTGCGGAATGTTCCGTAGCCAACCGAACAGGGTCTTTCTAAATTGTAGAAGGATAAATATTAACTTTAATGAGCGAGGCCTACATTGATAAACAAATGAAATTAAAGTTTGCTGAGTTGAAGTTTGGACTTCTAAGGTGAGGCCAGTAACACCTTCTGTTTACTCTGTTAAAATGATTTGGTAAACCATCTGTGTTTAATTAAGTAACAATTGGATCAAAACATTGTCTTCTTCATCCATCACATCTAACCTTTGGACCTACATTTTTTTTTCTAGTGTTGACCTTTGACAATACTTTTCCTTTTCCTCTTTTAACATTTTTGTCTACTTTTCTATCCTTGAAACAGTCTGAAGAAACCTCTAGTCCTTCTTTTTCTCCTCATCTGTCCACTTCCACCTCCCCAACATCTTCAGATGAGGAGGAGGAGGAGGAAGAAAACCCCCGTTTTGCTAGACCCAAAGTTATCCCCCCTCTTTCTCCTCTTCCTCCATCTCGTCCTAAATGGCAGGTACGCTTTTCTCCAAACTTCTTCCTGTGTTTAAAAGAAAAGTATTAATATAACTTATGTGAACTCACCCGTTGTCCTCCTGCCTCTCCTCTCCTGATCCTCCTGTTTCCAGCCTTCAGTCTACCTTCGGTTGCTGGAAAATCCCAGTTCTGTTTCTCAGCAGACCAGTTTCCTCTCTTCAAATAATTCATCCTTTAATCAAAGACGTTCTCCTTCACCCTCACACTCTCAGAGCCATCTAAGTGCCTCTGGCTCTAAACTTTATCAAACAGAAAGCGCCCATCCTGACTCCCCAACAAGTTCGTACTCTGTGTCTGATCTGTCCGCTTCGGAAGCTGTTCTGTCCTCTGACGAACCTGTTCAGAAGGTGAAATTAACCTTAAATATAAATATACTTATAAAAATATACTATACCCCACATACACGCCGTCTCATTTTCTCTCTGCTTTGATTACCTTCTACTTTCTCCTTAGAGTAAAAACCAGAGGTTGTCCTCAAGAGAATTTTCTTGCAGGAGTATAAAAGAGAGAGCTGTCCTCATGTCCACCATGTTTCATGGGTCCAACAAGCCACCTGCTCCTCTGCCTGTTTCACAGGTTTTGTATTAGATCAGTTACTGGCACTAAAATATTCCTAACTGGTCATCATGACTGCTTTGCCCATTTCTGCAGTTTTAGCCTCTCTTAAGTTCAGAGTGGATGGCTATGGAGGACTAGGACCAAAAGCAGAAATAGAGAAATATCAAAATAAATAACTGCTATGTCCGCAAATGCGTCAAAAAGGGGAAAAAAAGAAATGGGGCGCGGCGCTGGTGGTGTAGGGGTTAGCGCGACCACATATAGAGGCTATGGTCCTCGATGCGGCCGTCCTGGGTTCAAGTCCCGGACCCGGCGACCTTTGCCAAATGTCTCCCCTGTCTTTGTCCCTCCTTCCTGTCTGCCTAATGTCAAAAATAAAGGTCTCTAGTGCTGAAAAAATTCTTTAAAAAAAAAAAAGGGGAAAAAAGTAAATCAGTAGCACTACATAATACATACTGTAAATCAGTTATATAAATAGGTATAATAAAAAAGGGATGGATTTTAAAGGTTTGCAATTAAAATAAGTTTAAATTAGTAAATTTCATAAAGCAAGAATCAAATTCCTAAACTTAACTTATTATTTAGTATTAGAAATAATTCTTACTTTTAATACTCCTAGTCCTCCATAGAGGTCAGGTTTGTGCTCTAATTTAGAGTTTTACATTCAGTGCATCCTTCAGAATCATTCAATCTTTCATTCCCCACAATTTACCCATTTTTACTGTTTATTAATAAGAAATGCTAGTTGTTCTTGAATCCTTTTTGAAGTTTAAGGATGGGCTAAAAGCATTGATAAGCACATTTTAACAAGTTATTGATTTGAAAACAAAGTATCCCATTCTTCTCAATCTCTAATATCTGTCTGGCTTTGCCTTTGTAGGTGGAATCATCTACCTCATCTTCTCCCTCCTCCCCATCTCCTCCTCTTCTGTCTCTATCTAAAAGCTCCACCATGTTCCCTGTGGTCCACCCTGTTCCTGATCCCACTGCTCAGAGCTGTTTCTCTGCTATTCTACCGAACACCTCTGAACCTAAAGAGCCACCCTCTCCTCTGTCCTGCTCTCAGTCTGAAAAAACTGAGCAAAACTCTTCTTCTCATCCTGATTCCTTCACATCCAACAAAAAAACAGGTTCTCCCATGTCTTCAACTTGCATTGATCAGAGTCAGAATGTCTTCACTAATCTCAAGAGGATAAACAAACATTCCTGGAATAATAATGTGGAAAATGAGCAACAGAGGATTCATGAAACTGCGTTAAAACTAGCTGAAAAGGATCCCACTGAGGTAACAGGTTTCTTGGTCATTTTACATACAGTTAATATTTAGTTTGATTCTTAGATATTTATTAGGTAAACAGTAGTTTGGGCTTAAAAAGAGACACATGGTGTTTCATTTTTAACTTTATATAAAATTATTAAAACTTAAAAATATTAAAAAAACATTTATGATCCTTGCAAAAGTTTTTCATATTTATTGACATAACGGCCGCAAACGTCCGTGTATTTTATTGAGATTATATGTGATAGACAAACAGAAAGTAACACATACTTAAAGTGAAAGGAAAATATGTTTTTCAAATATTTTTACAAATTAAAACCTAAACGTATGCCATGCATTTGTATTTAGGTCTCTTTACTCTGATATTCCTAGACAAAATCCAACCAATTACCTCCACAAGTCACCCGGATTAGTAAATACAGTCCACCTGTCACTAACTTTACCTCAATTGGAATGCAGCTGAACAAACAGCATCATGAAAACCAAGGAACACTTGAGACAGGATGGGAATAAAGCTGACATATTTAAAGCAGTATTTGGTTATAAAACAATATCCCAACATTAACTATTAAGTGTGCAGAGTCAGTAATTAGTGATAAAATCTAAAGGTTTGCCAGGATTTTTAAATGATAAAACATAAAGATTTTTAGGTTTCACCTTTTTTAAATTTCAAAAAACTCAGTGACAAGTGTACAGTTGATGTTTAGTGCCTTTAAAGGATGCATAGTACAGATATGCTTCAGGTAAAAAAAACTTAGAAACATAGGAATGTGAATAACAATTATGCAACCACAAATCTGCTAAAGTGTAGTTAAAACTAAACAGAGATTGACTTTTTTTGCCGTGTGGTGTTCATTTAGTGCGCAGCAATCTGTGATGGTGAGCGCACCAGAAGAATTGCTCCAAAATCAATCATTCGCTCTGAGAGTTGTCCCTCCGGAGCTCCTAGTTACAGTAAAGAGGTACAAGTTCAAACATGGTTTAGCAGTTCAACAATGCATCAGTATTTTCTTGGCATAAATTCTCTCTTTTTTTCCACTTCCTTTTGTTTTTTCTCTACTTTGTATAAATATTAGCGAGTAGTTGGAAAGGTTTCATCAGCTATAGATGCTAAAGCTCAGATACTGGCCGTCCTTTATGAGACAGACCACAGGCCCAATGCCCCACCGGTAAGATGCATGTAGATGGTTAAAAGACTAACCCAGACCTTATGCGGGAGCTACATACTAATATGATTTGTGAAAACTTGGCTTGTTAACCAATAATTTAAGTGTCTGTGGTTTGGTTTTATGAGCAGGGAATTAGAAATCTGAGAAATGAGGAGAAACAAATGCAATAAAGTATTGCCAATGTTAACTCGCACACCTGAGCTCCAAAGATGAAGTAACTTTACCTAAGAAGGTGAACCCCAGATGCAACTAATCTTCACATTGCTCAGATCTTATGAAGCCACAAACATTTGAAGTTTTTTTTTTTTTAGAGGGTCATGCAGCAAAATACAGAACCTACGTATCTCCAGCAGGTCAGTTTTTGAGTCCATCTAGAGAAGGTACCATTCTGCCTTGGACACAGGTTTTAGTTTAAGGTACCTGGAATATCGCACATTCATTTCTGTTTTGTTTTTCTATTTCATTGTGACTCTTCATGTACTTTCATTCTAGTTGTGTTTTTTGTAAAATACAGTTTCCTAAAAGTAAACTTTCCCTACAAAATGTCTCAATTTATCTGTAGAACTGCTAAATACTTCTGACCTAAAACAATAAGATTAAAATTACCCCTGGTTTTTGAATTTGTAGTGACCTCTTTCTGTGGTGAATGGGGTTTGTTGCTCTAAAAACCTGACAGAAGAAAGGAGGAAGAGCAACGTGGTCATTTTATTTACTTGATGTGGTTCATGAGGGGATTATCTGACTGTCATCCTAGGTTCCAGTAACACTTTTGTTATGAAATACCTTTATTTATGAGTACATTTTTTTTATTTTATGAAAAAGAAAATAGTTAAAGTACTGCAATACTTGTGTATGTCCCAGCTTGGATGTCAATCTTTCCAGTTCAGCTAAATCCTTTTTTGATTCTTCAAAACAAAGGCAGTATTTTACAATTCATTTGGTATCATGAAGAACACATATTAATACTTAAGTAGTTTTGCACATTGTGCGTGATTGTGTGTGTGAAGGGGGTGGGGGCATTTTGTGTTGCTACAAAAATAAGCATTAAGAAATAGAGTGGCAGTAAAAAAAAAATTTTATCTGGGAAGATTTTAACAAATTGTGGCTATAGAAAACACTATAACGCACAAAATAATAGCATAGCCGTGTCTCCATTTCACGTTTAAGTCCAACTACTGTTAGCACTGCAGAACTGTAGGAAGTTGGAAAAGTAGCAGTTTAAAAATAAATGAGCCATTGTTTCAAAGGTCATTAAAGGGTTCATCTATTTTAGCAGATCTAGTGTAGTGAATATGTTCAGTAATGACATTGCGCATTATCTTACTTAGATATTTGCAACTGACAGCCCACATAATGAAAATCCCCCCAGTGACGATGCTGTTTGATGGATACTCAGGTCTGAAACTAAAATTATATTATCCCAGGAAGCTCTTGAGAAAGTGATTAACAAAAGTTCAGTATAAATAATGTGCTATTTTCACTATATTAATAGAAACTCATGGGACATAATTATCTATATAAATTAAATTGTCCTCAGTTTTGAGACTATGTATTCTTGTGTGTTGTTTTTTTTTTTAACTAACTGGGGGGCTTTGCTGTGATTTTCACTCGGTACTGACACGTTTTACTTTTTGTGACTAATAAAAGTTTTGACTAATTTAATTGCTTCTTAGCCCTTTTGTGATCACTTGTTTTTCAGTTTTTATATATGCATGAATGTTTTTCTTATTTATTTCATTTTCTATAGGTTTCTGGAGAAAAACACCATGCAATTTATTAGTGGAACAATATTATTATAATTTCACCTTCTCATGGTCTTTTTTTCCTTCAGTGTGTGGTGCGTAAGGACTTCCCTCCTGGACTCGGTGGCAGCGACATCTGCCACTTCTGCTCCAAACGGGTGTACGTGATGGAGAGACTCAGCGCCGAAGGCTACTTCTTCCATCGCGAGTGCTTCCGCTGTGATGTCTGTAACTGCACCCTCCGTCTGGGTGGACACACATTTGACTCACAGGAGGGTATGTCTGATTCACTATAACTAATTCTTATGCCAACATTAGGAGAATTTGCGTAAGTCCTAATCTTATCTTTCATGTTGGCCTCGTTTATGATTTATTATTACTTGCATACATAATTGTTTTATAAGGTTTGTTTGAATTAGACTGAGCTACAGGATAATTAGATTGTAATTTTATTTTATATTTGTTATTTTACTGTAGGAAAATTTTACTGCAAGATTCATTATGCCCAACGTCAAAACAGCACTAACTGGGGCAGGGTCAAAAGGACGACGGTAAGACACACTTTCATGTAACTATTACTTTACTTTTTTGTAGTCATTATTAAGCAGAAAGTAAAGGATTAGTAAAATAAATAAGGAACAATCCCAGCAAAATTTAAGCACACATTTCTTAAGAAGATAAAACAAAACAAATAGAATTTCTCTTTATTAAATTAGATTGGCAAAGTTGCTGAAAAAAAGTTTTTTTTGTTTTTTTACATAATTTATTTTACAAATATAACTGGCAATTGTGACAGCAAAAGTAAAAACGCACAAAAATAATTCTTTTAAAATATCTTTTTTCCTGTGCAATTTACATAAACACATTCGTAGTAACTTTCATGCATTGTTGTCTTAATTGTTACAGGTAGACCGAAGTCACCTGAAACCCTCGTCTATGGACAGCGGGATCTGTTCAACCACTGGCGGCATCCAACCTGCAGGTACCCTGGTTTCCTTGCTTAAGCGCGGTCTGAGCTGGCCGAGGCGTGCTAGTCGGGCTGTGTGTGTGTTGCCTCAGCAGCTGTTGGGAAGTGTGTGTGAGTCTATCACAGCCATAGGATCCCACGTAAGGAGCTACTCGCAGGACTATATATTCCTGTTTGAGCTGCTGAGCCTTGGCTGTCCTCTGCTCTGCATGATGCATGAGATGTTGGGACAGATATACCAGGAGCCCCAACTGTCTCAGCAGCAAATCTTCAATCAACAGCTTGCATAGTAGAGGGACTAACACTGCGCTTTTGTTAGGCCACCTCACAGGTAGATAGTTACCCTTTACAGCTTAAAACTGATCGGTTGAGGTTCACTTAAGTTCACTTTCCTGCATTTAAAATCACCTTAGTTATTCTGACTTATTGTAAACTGTCACTATCTCAAAAAACTGCTGTACTTTATTAGCTTACACTGCTTCCATTTAGTGCCAGATAGATAATAACTATGGTTGTGGGGAGTAGTTTTGAGCAGTCAGTATCTTACCTGCAGTAGACAGCAACTGTCTCCGTTCAGATAATCAGGGAATTAGGATTCCAGCTAATAGCTACAGGGTATGAAGAAGTCTGAAACAACTGTAACTCAAAGCTTTCCTTGCAGTTTGAGCGAATGCTCTATTATATTTTTTTATAATTTGTAATTGTAGTACAATTTGAATACATTGGGGTTTTCTCTACCAAATAACAGTGGTGCCATGAATCTTTGAATCTGGTGACTGTGCTGTGGATCATATTAATTCTCAGTTCCACTTGTAAAAACAACATCCCTTACAGTTAGAGATCAGTCATAGGAATTGGTGCAAAAGTTCTGAAAATAGTGTTCACAAACCTTTAACTTTTAATCATTTTGGATGGGGAATATTTGCTCTGTCCTAAATAGCTGCTAGTTACTTAGCTAATGGGCCCCATAGGCCTCTGACTGTCCTCAACTGTAAGGTGGACTTGCTTAGTAGGATGTTTGGACTGCTGACTACTTTGTTAAGATGCTAACTACTCATGACCCCTCTAGGTGCATCAAAAGCTCGTTATAAAAACTAAGGACATAATTAGCCCTTTGACTCTGTTCCAAGCTAGCTTAATTATTATGGAACTGGTTAGCCGCATGTTAGACAATAACAGACTCTTTTGGCCTGTTTTTTTCTTGCCTAACTGATCTGTGATATGTTGACTTGTTCCAGGAAGCTTTGCAGAAACTTTACACAAGTTACTGTCAAAGTCTTGGTCATTAATTCCTAACGTTCACACCATTGTGTGCACCTCATCTTGTTGTCCAGGACAGGAATTACGGGTGCCTAAAATTTGTTTGCTGAAGCCTTTTATTACAAGATTGTAACAAGAATTGTGACCTGGAACATGTCCCGATTCTAACCAAGAAAACTGTCCAAACGGTGTGGTTTCAGTTTAGATTATCCAAACTTCTGGCAGTGATGATGTGAAACAAACTAGATTTACAACTTTCTGCCTTTTAATTCTGCCCAACAGAAATGTGCAATGGAAATGCCAAAACAGTAATTTTTTTTTTTTTATCAAATGTGTATTCATTGTTGATCCTCTGTAATATTATTTACACCATTTGTCTTGATGTAACAAATCACACTTCAAGGATGAAAGGCTCATTATTTATGGTATTTGTTTAGAACAATTCATTTAGAATATTAGAAATCTGTTTGCAAAAATAAAGTTTTTTTTATTGTTTTTTTTTTATAGTGAAACTTTTATTTGCAATGTGTTTTTGTTTTTTTAGTTTTTAAATTTTTTCCTGATGGTATTACATTTTTCTTTAATTGGTAAATAAATGTTTGTTTACAGTTACATTTCAGGCAATATTTAATAAAAAACTAATGCAAACAAAAACAATGAGCCTTATCTATAAGATAGATGTGCTCATGTGGCTAAAAAGCCCGTTTCAAAGTTTTGTTGCTTTTTATTTTGACCCAGAGGGGAGTATTTTGGAATTATTTTGTGAAGTGAAATCGTTTTTTTAAAGTAATGAACTGTAACTGATGGCTACATTTTTGTTTGGTTAATTGTTGTATTTATGTTTTATTTACTAATGCTTACAGTATTATGAATGTTTTTGAAAACCCTTTGCACATTTTCTTTTAATTTTCCTTCTTTTTCTTATTTACTTTCCTATCCAAAATGTGTTTTCCAAGCTTCTGTTTCACTTCATTTTGTTCAGTCTGTTTCAACTTTCCAATGCTGCACATTCTGATTGGCTGATTCCTGCCAGCAGTGAAGATGACAAAGTTTGGTCATATGATCTAGTTGTATTGCTTTTGCATTGGCTGCGTTTTGTAGCTTCATCTGCTTTTTCCAACTAACCAGGATAACTAATCACAAACCAGCATGAGTTTCATGCCTTGCATGTGAAAGACTATAAATCCTATTTGAAGAATTGTGCAGCGTTGACTAGAACACCAAATCGAATATTGTGCCTGTGTTGAATCACAACAGTTAATTAGTTGCTGAATAACTTGCCATTTCCTACAGTATCTCTAAATGTTTCATCAATGCGGTAGCTGCCACCATTCCTTAATTTTTGTCAAAGCTGTCACATCTTAATATACCAAAGCTAAAAATACACGCTTCTTGATTTGGCTTTGCTAGAAGTGTGAACAATTAGTTTGTCAGTCTTCATATCTGGACTTGCTGAGCTAAAATATTTTTCTTCTGGTGATAATTTTAATGCTCATATTCTTGAAAACTGTTTTTTGGGCATAACTTCATTTTCTTGTAAATGAAACAAAAATCCTGCAACATTGCCTCCAGGATTCATTGAGGTTTAGTACTGGTTTCCAGTGACTGCATTCAGACAAATTCTTGACAAAACAAAGTGTCTTTACAGACAATAATGCGACGTTCAATTTGTTGCAGAAGTCGAAGTTCATATCTCAGGGCTCCTAACATTTTCTATTTCACAAATCTATACTTTTCCTAAATCAGTTTTCTTGATTTAATCAGATTATCAGAATTATATAAATCAGGTTATTTTCCAGAGGTTGTTGATGTTTATGCAGGTGCCTTTTAGTTCATTCGTTTGGTGTTATTTGGGAAAGCCTTTCTAACGCTGACATTGTGCCATGCTTGTCCATGTCCTCTTTAACATCAACCATCCATCTGAAAAGCTTTTGGATTTATTTCCTGCCACTGATATATCAGCAGCAGCATCCCCTTCTCTTTGGCCCATTTGACAGTAACATGTCCCCACGTGTGTGTGGTCTGTCTGTGGTTCCCTTTGTTTCAGAAGGAGACCTCCTCACTCCTGCTCTCCTCTCCAGATCTGTCTCATGTACCTCTTAGTCTTTGCTCAGGAGATAATTAGCCAGACAGCAGCTTTTTTTGCCTCAGACTGCCAGAAAACTCACGTTTTGCGGTACGGTTTCTGTTTCACAGTTGTATCATTGCAGCCTGTCAAGCAATTTTTGTTTTGCTCATTATATATAAATCCTGTAAAATTGCTTAATTTATGATATTTAGAAGCTGTATATATAAATACTGATAAATAAAGGTATTTGATTACAATATCCATTCGCAGTCTCATTTGTTGCCCATCAGTTAGACCACAGAATTTCCAAGAGGCATAAAATGACCAAACACTTGGCATGTGGTTTATTCTCATAACCTATTCTCTCATAAGAGCAAAATTAACACATTTTGTTAGCTGTTTAATGTAAATCCTTTCTCCAACTATTTGCTAAGTTGACCTAACATCACCCACACAAATCACGCTCATGATCACAGCTTTTAACAATTAACACATGTTTTGTTGTATTTTATAAGAAAACAACTACGCTTGAGCTTTGCGGCAACTTCTAGGTGGATATAGATCTTCCCTTTTTATGACAAAATGTTACACTATTGAAGATTCTTAAATGCCACAGCTGGAAAGAAAGGACGGGCCTCATGCAAAAGCCTAACTAGGACCAAAAAGTGTTCAGCCACAGAGTTTCAGACTCTCGCCAACCTGAACAGGATTGAAGTGAATCTAACCAGTTTATTTCTATCAGCTTCTTCATGGGCTCTGCTAATGGGTCTTTCTGTCCTTTTCTCTGTTTTTCCCTCATAAAGTTTGTTTAAAAAAGCAAGGAAACAAACAATGTTCAAACCAAAGTGGGAACATTTAGTAAATGCCTTCTTACCAAGATGTGGTTGTCTGGTATTCCCACCGGGACAATGTTTACACCAACATATTTTTCATTTCTTTGCTGTGACCAAGTGGAATCACCTCTGGAAAGATACTGTACATTGTTGACTTCATTACTCTGTGAGTACACATAATGAATATGTGACTTGTGGGTTCTTATACATGAAATGAGATCACTGTGGCTCTGCAAACTAGATAAATGGTGTGGATTGTTTTTCTGTACCTAGTTTAATAAGACTGTCACTGTTAAAAGCAGAAAATGTTCATGTGTTATCTGGATTGCATTGATTTAAAGTACATGTGAAATCTTTAAAAATGTTGACCTTAGCTATATTAGAGTAGGCTTACTGTGAATATGCTATACTTAATATATGTCAGAATGCATGCCATACACAGTAAAAAGAAAGTACACCCTTTTTCAAGTCTAGGGTTTTCAATATCAGGATATGATAAAAAATGATCTTGTCTTTATCAGATTCTAAAGTTTTTCAAGAGTACCAACCACACAACAGATTTCATTATGTATTAAACAAAGATGAAGCAAAAGAGTAAAAGCTATGTGCAGAAAAATCAAGTTCACCCCAAGATTTAAGATCTTTTAGAACCACCATTTAGAAGCAACAACTCATATTCTGTATGAGTGTCAGTCGCTCACTTTGATGCAGAAGATTTTTCGTTCAGATGCTCCTGTACAAATTTAAGTCTTGCTGTCATATATATTTTAGATGGGGGCAGGTTTTTCCCCAGGCAATCCTTTAAAATAAAACATACTTGTTCAGTATTTTCCTAATTACATTCTAATACAACGGTCTCCAGCTAAAATAGGAGGAGGTCCACTACCTCCATCATCCAAACACTTTGGGATCTGAACATTTTAAATCAACTGACACGAATATTTTCTTTCATTTTTATTTAACATTTAATTAAAAACAACAACTCCAATGTGAACTACTGATCAAATATTCATATGTCTATAAAATCATTTGTTGAACAGAAAAGTGCAATCCAATTTAAGTGCCAATATTAAACGCACTTTAAATGGCACTGTCAAGCTGGGTCAGTACATCTTGGTATAGCAGTTCTGCTCTCCTTGTTGTGTTTGTGGCAGACATGGCAATTTGCTTAACCTTTTCCTTAAGTTGTTGTCCTTCTTTTCTGCCACAGCTTCCATGCACTCTTTGATCATTTCCCAGTCAGTAAAAAGCTTTTTTGTGTTTTCCTAAAATCCATGGTACTCGCAGTGAACACTCATGCTCACTGTTACGCTGTAAGAGATTGTGTTATCAGCAGTGTAGCTCGCTCATGCTGTCCCCTCAGTTCATATATTCTCCTTGTCCTACCATCAGACCCAGGTGAATAGCTAATGTGAAGTTCTTATGTTTGGTTTCATAATGTCTCTTTTGATTTCCACTCTTTATAATTATAGTTCTAATACGATTTGTTCTAATATATTTAACATGCTGAGCCTAGTAGAGTTTTTTTTTTTTTTGCAATCTTCCTGGTCAGTCATAAGTTTTGAGTGGATTTTGTAGAGAGATTGGCATCAGCCTTTAGTGTTATTGGCTGTTGAACAATCCTTCTCTCTGCAGAATGATGGACTTGAAATAGTTTGGAAATGGCCATAAAACCTCTGCACATTAAAGGGCAGAAACAGTTGCTTCTCTAAGGTCATTGCTTTACAGTTTGGCTCCATGCCACCAAACCGCCAAAATTCCTGCTTTTGTAGGGGTAGTCACATTTGTGGACAGTAAAATAATCAAGTGTATTTGAATAATTTAATACAACTTAAAGACCAGGTCATTTTTAATTTCTCCTGAAACATAAAACCCTAAAATTAACAGTGTACTGTCTTACTTTCACTGTAATTGTCAATATAACTCATATTTGTTTTGGATCTGGGAACATTTGTGCCCACACATTGTATTTATTTGCAGGTGAGGCATCCAGAATGCAGTCAGAGCAGCTGAAAAAAGGTCAAACATTTCCTGAGGATACAGAAATTGCTGTTGATACTCTGGATGCTTCCTGCTTAGTCAGACCTACAAAGGCAGAAGGCACCGCTCCCAGAGGCCAAATCCAGGACAGCGCCAAAGGTAAATGTGGTCCAACATTCAATCTTCTGAAATTGTTTTTCTTGAAGGTTTTTACTACAGTCACAGTGCTGAAATGAGTTTAAAATCCCTTTTTTAATAACTTAAAAATCCAATAATCCCTAAGGGAATTAATTATAGGGAAGAATCTTAAACTGGCTGAAATTTAACTTAGGACTCTGATGCAATGTTTTTTTTGATTTGCTTCCCCATTTTATGTCAGAAATGAAGGGTAAGGCTGACATTTCGCAGCTTTTCTATCCTAAATTTGGCAAAAATTATGTTTTACAGAATACACCAACAAACGTTTAAACAAATGGGGCGCAAACTACAATTATTCAACTTTTGGACTTTCTGTATTAGTGAACTAAGGCTTCTTCATCGTGTTTGGTAACATAACATGAAATGAAAATTTTACTCAAAGAGGTTCGATAAAATTAATACATGTTTTCTGCGTTTCAGCATGTAAAAAAAAATCCTTTGTAACCCTTCCTATAAAAACAGAATGACTGCTAAAACTAAAAACTGTAGAAAGACATTCAGAATGTAAAACTGAAAAAAGGTAAACAAGTAAAACATTGGGACATAAAGGTAGAAACATCTGGAGTTTAGGTTCTCTTTAATTTCCAAACAAATAAAAAAACTCTAGTGAAGACCAGAAAGTCCAGAGAGGAGAGTTGTTTCATAACTTATCTACAGTGGCTCTCAAAAGCGTACACACCCCTAGTAAAATGCTAGGTTTCACCCATTAATATATCATTTGAAGTGAAAAAACAAATTATTTTTGCAATAATGTGGTTGCAATGAAGTGCAGTTATTTTTCAAATGACCTCATTATTCCAAAGGTATCAGTCAGGAGATGTTCTCCAAAAATATCGGCAGCATTTTAACACTATGGCACAGTAAAGGCATTCACCAGTAACTAGACAATATATGGAACAAAAGTGACATTAAAAAATGCTGATATTTCTCAAAGATTGATGGAAATACAAACAGAAACTGGTTATGGAGGCTGGCAAGAGGCTGACAGTATCATTGAAGGAGTGACATGAATTTCATGTGACAATTATCTCCTGTATTTTCAATATGTATGGATGAAGGAGTAAGGTTGAGAGACAGAAAACATCCTGTCCTGGCAAAAAACTTCTTAAACCTTGTGGGATAGAATGTTAAGTTCTGAGGAAACTGAACTAGAAGATTTGGGTCATAATTTCAAATTATATGTTTGGCTCAAAGACAACACTACACCTCACTGGAAGAACACCTCACTCATGGTAGGATATGGTGGTGGAAGTATCATATTCTGGGGTCAGATAAATCTGATCCATTTTTTGTTTCATTTGGTTATTAAGACCAATGAATACTGAAGTTTTAAATACCACTCAGTTTTGGAGGGCTGTAGGCAAGTGATATAAACATGATCTGAGGAATTTGGAGAACTTTTAAATGGGCATGTTCCCTCAACTCAAGCTGTGGGAAGCTGATCGACTCTTCAAAAAAGACTGAATGCTAAAAATGAATCATAAAGGTGCTTAAACATAATATTATTTCAAGGCTATGCAGACTTCTCCAGTTGGATAATTGCAAATTTTTTTCCTTCTAATAAAATAATTTGGCAATCAAATTCTACATTAAATATGTCGCATTAAAAGTGGAAAAAGTTTTGAAATCATTTATAAAAGTCTCATTTTTTTTTTTAGATAACAAAAAGGGGGTGTGCACTTTTAAGCAGGTGTTTCTTGTTGACATTACCTTTTTAACATCAAAGGTTATGGTTTAACAAAACCCTAAGTGCTTGATTACAAGGCTTTTGGACTTCTCATGTTTCTGAAGACCTTTCACTTCACATCCAAAAGGCTTTTTCAGTTCATGTTTGGAAGTAACAGACTTGTATGTTGTAGTCAGAACAATCACACTAATAGGACCATTAGGTCTCTAATGAGGCAATCAGGACATGTGAATCCTGGACCCCACCCTCTATTCAGCTCAATGTTTAGATCTTTGTTGCTTGACCATCCAAACATGTCTCTAACAATACCATGTGAATTGGTCAAGTCACATGTCATGTCCCGATACTCTAAAACCACCTGGGGAATCGAGTAAGGGCTGCAGAGTAGATGTTGGAAAGATGAAAACTGAGGACTCCTCCTGTGTTTGGGGTTGGTTTTTCATGTTTATCATACATTATATTGCCAAACGTATTGGGTCATTCCACCAAATCAATGAATTCAGGTGTTACAATCACTTCCATGGCTGTAGTTATAAAGTTTGATGTGGAGAAACGTAACTGGCCTGACATCAACCTTCTTGAACATCTTTGAATTAGAAAGGATGCTGAAATTCTGGTTTCTCATCAAACTACTCCTAAGCCTTGTGGTAGATGTTTACAGAATAGGTAAAGTTGCTATTGGTGACAAAGGGGGGGGGGGGGGTCCATCAACATATTGGACCTTTTTATAGATTAGGAATAAGATGTTATGAAAGTTAGTGTACGTGTAAAACTAGACAAACAAATACTGTTGGCAATTTAGTGTAGATGGCTTCTTTCGATTCTCTCTCAAACCCACTGTCCCTGTCTAAAATAACATTGCTGTCATCTAATGAGTTTCATTTTCCATGTATTTTTCATGTATCTCAAAAAATGTTTTCCTCCTGTTTATCAGCTCTGTCTGCATTGGCAAACAATGAATTATGTGGGATGCTGAGTGAATACAAGTTGAGGAGCTCTTTTTAAATACTAACCTGCATTTACAGTGGCATCAGTTGTCCTTTATGTTTACTACTAATTTTTATGAATAGTTCAGAGACAATAACTTAATAGCAATGTATTAAGGATTCAGTCTAGAGTCACACAGTGAGATCTTAACTCGGTTTTTAATACAATTATTTATTGGATAATTGATGTGTTTGTGATGGGGGGGACCCTTAAATATCCTCATGGGTCATTTGATTCCATTTGGTCTGCAGGTCACTCTAACAAAAAACATAATCGATGGAAACGAAAGGTTCGAGCAAGTGAGTGCCCCTTATGAATGTTCCTTTTGTCTCAGCTCTACTTGTCTCTCTTGCAAAGTTTTAGCCAACACCTGTGATTCCTCTCTTTTGTTACTAACCACCATCTTTTTTATGCAGCATGATGTAAAGGTTTTGTTTTGCTTGATATCTTTTCTAGAATGTGTTCCCTTGTTTTGTCTATTAACAGCTGGCTGTATTTTGTTTCAGTTTTCAGTTTCTCAAAATTTTAACCAAAAATCTAACAATATTAACTCACCAATGTTATACTAGTGGCCTACATGATTATGCAGACTGCTGTTTGACAGTTGTCCAGCAGGCAGTCACTGAAACCCTCCACAGAAAAGCTAGGGAAAAGTGTTTGGTAGAAAAACGTACTTAAGTAACAGGGAAATCTTGAGTCTTGAGGTGATGGTGGTCCAAAGCCTTTCAAGAGTTTGGGGGAGATTCACAAGGCCTGAACTGCAGCTGGAGTCAGCGCTTCAAGAGCCACTACACAGAAGAAATATCCAGGATGGAGCAACAACTATTAGATTCCTTGTGTGAAGCAACTCCTAAACCAGAGGTGTCGAAAGTTTGTGACCTTGGTTAAGAAGAATAAAGACTGGACCACTGCTTGGTGGCCAAAGACCTCTTCTTTTTTTTTTTTGAAGAAAGTGAATTTTGCATTTCATTTGGAAATCCACTTAAGCTGTAGGTGGTGCAGTTGTTAGCAATGCGGCCTTGCAGCAAGAAGGTCCTGGGTTCGAATCATGTGGTCTGCAAAGCGCTTCACACTACAATTAATCGTTCACCCAGTCATACACACATTCACACACTGACAGTGGTAAGCTGCATTGTAGCCACAGCTGCCCTGGGGGAGACTGACAGAAGTGATGGACATACTTTTTTTTTAAAAGGCTCACATTTGTGTATTAAAAATTCCTTTTTATTGGTCTGATGTAAAATTCTGATTTTAGACACAATAATCAGAATTGACAGAAAAAAACCATTGAAATAAATCACGCTACGTAAAGTAGCTATAATGCAATTTTATAATGGACCTGTATTACCATATGATATTAGAAATCATTTGTTAGTGATTGGGTGCTTAACAGAACCCTGCCATGCTACATATTCAACTCTAGATGTCAGTGTGGCTCAACATTTTTTGGTCTTTCAGCACAAAATGTCACTTTAAAGTACACAAACTGATTGGTCACGGGGGAGAACCACAGCACCATTCTGTTCCTAGTTACCTGTGTGTGTGTGTGTGTGTGTGTGTGTGTGTGTGTGTGTGTGTGTATACATATAAACCTCCTTTTAACTTTGGTGCACCATAGTTACTAATTTCGGCACTTTTATTTCTGAACGAATAGATTAGCCTTTATTGTACTGAATGTCTGATCAGAGAAGCAATTTCTATAAGACCTAACCTGTTAATGTTAAATTTAATGGTCTTAATGTCACATTAGATCTACATGCACGGCCTGATAACCTGATTTATACAAGTGGAGGGAAAAAAATGTCTGTGTTTATTGTATATTTGACAATGCCATGTTTTCTGTTGTGTCTTTGTGCACAGCCTTCCCTCTGATCTTCATCAAGCACTTCCGCTCGAGACCAGAAACCGTCCCTGAAGCTGATTCTGATTTTGAGGAAGTCACTTCAACTGAAACACAGATTGTACGTGGCATTTAAAAACTTCTTTTTGCCATACAGGGTACTGGAAAGTACTGGAAAGGGTGAAACAAGCCATTGAACTTCTATAAACAGTTGCAACTGAAGCTCCCAGGAGCCTTAAGCTCCTTAGAAGGAACCTTTTTGATTATTTCAATTCTTATTACCTTAAAGGATTAGTTAAAAAAAATGACTAAATTGATAAGGCAAATAAAGCTAAATCATATGACTTTCCCCTGTCCAAGATGACAGTGCTGGTCAGACAGCAGCTTAAAAGCAATGAAGTATTTGTCCCAACTAAACTAAATTTGTCTCAAACAAAATGTCCCCAAAGATTCTGTCCCTATTGTATTAACTCAAATATTTTTATATTTCTAAAGGTTTATGAGCATGGTTATTATTTTAATCTTATAACTTTAAACATGAGCTATTTAACTCCCAAAGGATGTTAGAAATTTATCAATTAAATTATGCTTCAAAGAGCAGTTACCTGCCGAGCTTTGACACAATTTTTTGTTTTTAAAGCTGACAGTTTGTATGCCCTAAACTGGAGTTGAACATAATCAAGCTGTTGGAAACTTTAAAATGATCCTGCTTACAAATGACAGTCCAAGAGACATTTATTGTATTATTCAGATGTC
The DNA here is from genome assembly GCF_021462225.1 of Girardinichthys multiradiatus. Lineage (NCBI taxonomy): Eukaryota > Metazoa > Chordata > Actinopteri > Cyprinodontiformes > Goodeidae > Girardinichthys > Girardinichthys multiradiatus. The sequence goes on along the minus strand of NC_061795.1, from coordinate 41,428,796 downwards.
TAAACCCCATGGAATACCTGCAAATATGCTAGGCTGTGGAAGAAAGTCTGAAATAGAATCAAGCTTCTTTAGTAAAGTCTGGACAACTAAGAAAAATCCCAGTGTGACTGCAAGATATTTACAGGATGACCTGATGAAAGTGGATACAAATGCAGCTTTAACACATGTACCAAATAAACAAGGACTCCATGGCCAGAGTCCAAGACACATTCCAGTCTTGACCATAAGGAACCTCAAAAAGGGACTAGAATATGCTGGGAGACATTTGGAAAAGAATACAGATTTTTGGGAGAGATCGATGGAGTGATGAAACCAAACTGCAACAGTTTGGACTTAAGGACCACTGGTTTGTCTGGGTGTATAAGGCCAGGCTTAGGACCACAAGAATATCATCCCACAGGTCAAAAGGGAGGTGGGTCATCTATGATGTTGCACTGTTTTCCTGCAGCTTGAACTGACAGTCTTCATTTTGTATGTTGCATCTTTGCTTCCCAGAAATGCCAGAACATTTTATAGAAGAATGTGATCCCTTCTGTGGACCAGTTACACGTGGGTGATCACTGGATTTTCTAAGCAAAACAATGATCCTAAGTACACATCCAAGTCCACCAAAGCTTGTTAAGAAAAAGATCCTGGAACATCAGTGGCCCTTAATTTGGATAGAAAATCTTAGGTTGGATTTGAAGAAGACGGTTGCAGCAAAGAAGTCCTGAAACGTCACTGAGCTTGTAGCTTTTGCATGTGAAAAATGGGAAATGATTTCTAATTAGCTGTAAAAAGCTTGTCAGCCCTTACTAAAACATTTGTTAAAAGTATTAAAATCTAATGGATGCTCAAAGAGCATTGATGCTGGGGGGTTCGCAAATGCAAACTTAGTTAAATTTCAAATTTGATCTTTAAAGTTAACTTGTCAAAAAAATGTAACAAGTTTTAGGCAAATAAAGGAAAGTCATGTTCTTCGTTCATCTGCATACTTGGCAGAGAAGAGGAAAGATGGTTTCCAATGGCAAAACAACACTCTGATGTAGATGAATAAAACTGTAACTTATATTTCTTGCCAAGGTTTGAGGGTACTTCCTGATTCTTGTCGGCAACCCTGGTTCCAGGAAAAGGTTCTGGCAGTCCAAAGGGAGCTTAACAGTAGTTACAGAGTATTGGATTCACTGCCTTCCCTTAATTTTATTTATTAATTTGCCATGTGTTTAAGGAGCCCAAAACAACAGCAGATGTACAGAATCTTCCTGTGGAAAGTAAGAAGAGTGATAAACCATCAGCTGCAATAAAGTCAGTCTCCAGCACATCTGCCCCAAAGAAGCGGTTATTACTATCCCAGCCTGATAAAGAGAGGCTTTTGAATTGGGAAGATGGCCTGAAACCAGAAGAAACTCCCATTAACAGCAGTACAACAAACACTTCTCAACATAAAGACATGGTGAGGATTTCATCGTTTATTAAGAATGCAAAATAAGGATTAAATTTGCTTCACAAAATTGATTTATCTGCCACACAACAGTGATTCAGAGATCCACACTTAGAAATGTGAGAAAAATTAATTCCAGATCATGTTGACCACATCTTTTCTTTCCTCTTATGTTTTATCAGGTACAAGCAGAAGCAGATAAGCCTCCGACAAACCCGAGCCAGATCGGAACAGCATGCCTGAGCCAAACATCTGAATCTTCTTCATCTGCTATCCAGATCATAGCTAATGCCTTCAGGAGAACCTTTAGTGGGAGCAGCCAGCCCAGCAGCCCCAAGACTGCGGTTGTAATGTTTGTATTAATTCTTTTTTTCTTAGATTATTTATGCACCACAAAACTTCTGACGAGAACATCATCTGATATTTCAGTCCTTAATGGGTTTTTTTGTGTTACCAGGAGACCCAAACGGAACGTTCAACGTAAACCGAGGCCCATGTCTGAAGGAGCATTTAGCTTCAGCTCACTTTTCAGCCCTGTAGAGCCAACAACAGCAGAGAAGAGGACAAGCATGCATGATGTTCAATGGGCATCTGTAGGGACAGATCCATGGGGGGAGGGGCGAGACCTACCTTCCTTGTTGGAGCAGGTGTCTCTAAAGAGTCGGAGAGATTCTGGAGGGGTGTCGGACAAACGCTGTTCACTGTCCCGTCAAAGGGTAGATTTGTTTTCATCCCTTAGGCTCAGGAGGAGGGGCCTATCGGAGAGCGAAGGGAAGGAACAGGAAGCTCAAAAGGAATTTAGGACATTTCTGTCCAACCTGAGAAACAAAGGTAAGTGTGTGTATATATTGTACAGCTTTGGGCTTTGCAACAGTGTAGTATATATTTATTTTTATCATCTCTGCAGATGCTGTTCAGGTAATTTCACTTTTTTTTTTTTTTTTTCGGAACTATCATCAAAACGACCATTTCAAAATACTGCATATCATTTAGGTCCCAATTGGAAAAACCTGTCACCTTATACCAGGGGTGGACAATTCCAGTCCTCCAGGGCTGGTGTCCTGCAATTCATAGTTTCAGAAACATATTTATATACTGTATAAGACCTTTGGTTTTCTTTGATTTTTTTTTTTCTTCCTAGGTGAACAGAGTCTTTCTGTTTGAATGGCACTGGCTTTTGCATCACAACTGACCAGCACCACAAAGTGTTTTTCTTTTAAGAAGAAAAATATAGCTTTTTCCTTCAACTTTTTTAAGCAGCTAACTGTGGACAGTTTTAGGGGAGGGGGGGTTGTAACTTTGTCCATCTACCTTTTTTGAATTTTCTCAAAACTGTTAAACTAGAGTTTGATAACATATAACAGGGATCACAAAAATTCTTGCTGACAATATTGTCTACGTTGTTTTTTTTCTGTATTCTATAGTGACTTAAAGAACGTTTTTGCCTTGTTTTACCATTTCATTGAAAATATTTCTATGTTTGTCATATTTTTGAGCTCTTCTCACAAGTATTAGAATTAAACATGAGATTGTGAGATGGATGGGGACGTTGTTTGCAGTATTGTGATTGCTGCTCTGATTTGTAATGGTGAAGAAAGGGAGGTCTGGGTCATCAGTGACTTGATCTCATATTAGTGGATGGATTTTATTTTTCTTGGAAACACACCTGTATTTTACAAATTGTACATAAAACAGCAGATTAAAATATTACTTTTTTAAGGTGTTCTGATTTTTTTTTTGTTATATCTCTAGCCTCTAGTCAACAGAGTTTGGAAGAGCTGTCATCAAGTGATGATGATAGTGAAAACCTGACCTCCAACAACAAGGTTTGTACAAACTATTTTTACATTTAGGCAGACATCAGAATCCAGTTAACTGTTTGAGAGGTTTTGTCCTTCACGTTCCAGCTATCCTCAGACAGACTAAGGAAAAAGCAGGAAAAGATGGCGTCCCAGCAGGCTAAACGGGAACAGCTGAAGAGGCTTCATCGAGCTCAGGTGCCCCATTTTTGCCTTTCTATAGAGATATTTGTGGTAGAGAGCTGGGCATTGCTTCAAAACAATCCATTTAAAGTGTGACCTTATAAAAGTGTGAATATGGCTGTTATCGGTCACATTGTAAAAGCTTTTTGTGTTAGGATGAGTGTTTTTTTAACAGGTGTTTAATTTAATGGCTGAGTTTCAGTGAGGAAAGTGTCAATTTCTGAGGTATTTTTAAATGGCTGAACTGGCTCCGTATTAATTCACCCCTTCGCCAATTTGTATGCCCATTTCTTTCCTGCCTACTCACATTTTGTGCCCATAGACAAATCATTGTGTACCCGTGTCCATAAACCACAACGTATCAGTTTGTTTTTTCTTTATAGGTAGTGTTTTTATGAATTATGTAGATAAACAGGCATAGAAAATGCTTAAATCTTACTGGTAGACCAATGAAATATGAACCCTGATGCTGAGATTCTGATGAATCAAAGCAACTCTAATTGACCTAGATAATATTGATCAGAATCATAAAACCACATTTTGACCGTACACAGTAAAATAAAGAAAAAAGGGGTTACAAAACGTCTCCAAGGTGACAAGTGAAAACTCCTGACTTTGAATTTAAAGAAATGCTTATATTTATTCAACCCCAATTCTTTAGATGGATTATTTTATTCTGTCTATACAGATCATTAATGTTGCTATATTCCATTTACTGTACCACATTCATGGTAAATTATTTATAATGAATATTATTTGGCAAGCTTGCGTAGCACAGATAAAATAAATAAATAAAGCAGCAACCCTGTTTCTTGGATGGAGCTGGGATTTTATTGCAGTAATTTGTGGCATTTACTGGGATAATTATAAAACTGATAAAACTTTTTCAAACATTAATTGGCATCAGTATCATCTTTTGGCAATACATCTATCATTGCATACAGTCAGAGCCCAATAAACCACAAATACTCCTCTAGAAGTAAAACTTACCAATTATTGAATAGCCTGCTTTAGTACAACAGTTACATAAAGCGTTGCAGCCAATTTCAAATTTTATGTCGTTATATATAATTTTCTGCATGACACGGCGTTTTTTTTTTTTTTCTTCTTTTATGTGTGCAGGTAATCCAGAGACAGCTGGAAGAGGTGGAAGAGAAACAACGGGATCTAGAGGAAAGAGGAGTGACAATTGAGAAGATCATCAGAGGAGAAGGTACTGCATAAATGTAGACTAGTCCCATAAAGCATCTTTTAGAGCCTGAAACCTTTAAGCCATAGCACCTTAAAACTGTAATTCCAATCAAAGCCTCATTGTTCTTTGCCATAACTGCATCACCTGCACAGTCCTCCTCAGACTGTTTAAAAAGAAGAAGGGGTGTAATTATACACTTATTTGTACCGAAAATATCCAGTACAGTCCTGTCGCTTCGGTACATATGTGTACCGAACGAGTACAGCGTTGTTTTATACCTGAATACAAATGTTTGTGTTGATCAAGTGCACAATGTAACGTTCTGTTAGCACAACTTGGGGAAGAAAATGACACCAAAACAAAACAGAGGGGACTCCCGGCTGTCACTACGCTTTGCTATTTGGGAACGTTAAGGTTTCTCATGCTGCGACAATGAAGACAGAAAGGTGGACTGAACCGGAACTTCATGTCAGCATTTTTCAACAGCAATAAAGCATGACCTCTGCACTTACCTAAGTTATTCACCTTAAACAACATCAAGCCAAATATAAACATCACAGACACTTGCAGCATCCAATCAGGCCAAACTCCTTGCGCTGCATTCAGATACAGCTTTTACACTAACAAAAGGAGTCCAAAATGATTTAAATATGTTATATTCACAAATATTGGCATTTTTATTTAAAAGTATCGAAACATAAACTCACCGTTTTCAAGTGGTTATATTGTTATATTATCTGTCTATCCAGGCTTTGGCTATCCATCTTATCCGACTATCATTTTTACGTTTTAGAACATAAAATCAAATTAAAAATTAAAAAAGATTCTTGGTTTACTGCTGGCCAAAGTAAAACAAAATCATATATTTTATTTGTTTCCTGATTGAAATCGAAAATGTACAGGACCATGACTTCAAGACCGAAAATGTTCCAACCATCATTTTTGTGTACATTACACCTCTAGAAAGAAGGAATCTCTTGTAACGTCTGTCTGGTTAAAAGACTCAACACTGTTAATGGTTGTACTCACAGCAGACACTGAGACTTCATTGTTGATTCATCTTTTAACAGTAGAGAGCTTTGTTTGTGCTGCTGTAAACAATGATGTTCTGTCAGACTTGTGTGAGTGCTCAAAGTCTGATCCATTTCTCCTAGCAATAGCCCGGCAGGGCTGGCATAAAAGCTACTCACACACCTCCAAGTCTTCTTCCTCTCTTGCTTTGATTCCTCTTTATCTCCTCCCCTCACAGACTCTCATCAGACAGAGGACCGTGACGAAGCTCTGCTCTATCAGGCCTGGTTTCAGCTCGTTCTGGAAAAGAATAGATTGGCGCGCTACGAGTCAGAACTCATGATCTTGTGAGTAGCAGTATAAAATCACCTGCATGCAGAAATATTCTGTACATGTATTATTTCTCACAATTAAAGATCTACCACTCTTGTATCTTAGTGCCCAGGAGCTTGCGCTGAAAGACACACAAAGCCGGCTGGAGCAAGACCTAAGACGTCGAATGGCTGTTGAAGGTAAGTCCTTGATCTGATGGTTTTGTGGTCTGGCACAAGGAGCACCCACTTAATTTTGCTCCTCTGTACTTATTTACATTATATTAGATACAATCAAGAATGCCTCAGAGCTGCAGGAGGAGGAGGAGATCCTGGCTGAGATCATGAGGACGGTGGAAAAACGGGATATGCTAGTCTCCATATTGGATGAGCAGAGATTGAAGGAGAAGGCTGAGGACAAGGACCTGGAAGGCCTGGTGTTGTCCAGGGGCTACGAGTTTCACTGGGCTCAAGGGAGCAACATCTGGGGGCAGGAGAAAGTTGAATAAGGACTGGCCGTTAATGATGTTGTGAATTTCTATTTTTTAGGTTTAAATCTGGATGTGGTATAGGTGCAAATAGCCTTTATTCACCCTGACAAAGCTTAGTTTCATTTGGTTTTGTGTTGGAATGCTTAATGTAGAAACCAACAAAGAACAAAATTAACCTTCAGCTAAAAACATCTCTGCCAAAGAGGTTGTTTAACATTTATGATCTGAAACTAGATGTACAATAAACTCAGTGATTTCCAATAATGTAGCTGCCTGGAAACCTGAATGCTTTAGGTTGCTTCCAGACTCAAGACTGGTCTTGCTGTAATAGACCAACTATAACTGTATGACTACACTGGAGACCACAACAAGACCTGACACTTTTCTGAGGTTTTTATACTTGTTGCACAGTGTAAGTAGTTTTAAATAGATGTATTGATTCCAGAAAATGCCTTGTGTGCAAATCACTTTTGCTCACTTTATATGCAGCTGTGCATCTAACTGTAATTTCTTGTGCATACTTGATCCTGTTTTCACTTTGTACTTGAACTCTGTAAAACAAATTAAATAGTATTTGCACCATGACAACAACACAGGATGTTAAGATTCCTCCCTGAAACTCTAAGGTTAAGTCTTGGGGTATGAAACTGATGCTCTGCTGGCTAAAACTGTCTGGCCATCCTCCAAACAAACTATCTCACAGAGGGAGCACAGTTGCACTGAATTCATATAGTCACCATTTCCTCTTTCCTAAATTTTGCCTTTTTGTTCAACTGCCACTTACTTTTTTTGTCGATGGCTTTATTGCACTGTTAAAGAGCTTTAGGTCTATGTATCAAGCTTGTCTCCACATATGATGAGTGATGTGTTTACATTTTTAGCCTTGGACAAGTCATAACATTGGTATTATTTTTTTCCCTCTTTTGGACAAAAAATTTTTTGCATGTGCTGTGAATTAAATAAATAGCATTTAATCTATATGTCCTGACAAATTTAATAAAGTTGTGTTTTAAGGTGTCCTTGTACTGAGTGAGTCAAATGGGTGACTTTTCAATAAAAATTTACATTTTGAATGCTGATTATCATTTGAACCATTCCTTTGCAATGCATGATGAACAGAAATTTGTAGAACAGTAGAACTGCTGCTCCACTCCATCCAAAGGTATCAGCTGAAGTGGTTTGGCCATCTGATTAGGATACCATCTGGACTTCTCCTTTTAGAGGATTCTTAGGCCTGTCTCTCACGAAGGGCATCCTTGCATGCAATAATGTCAGGGAATGATATCATTTGTGATAAATAAACACATATTTAAACTATTGAGCTACTATTGAACTGTGTCTTGGGGAGATAAAGTGTGGATTGGCTCAAATCTTTCTTAATTTCAATTAAAAGAAAACTGATGCCATTGTGCTCAGCTCAGCATCTATGACATCCACCATCAGCCTGGATTCACTGAAACCATACCTTTAAGCCTTGGTTTCTCAACCCTGGTCCTCAGGGCCCAGTGTCCTGCGTGTTTTAGATTTTTCCCCTCTACCATTAATTAATTAAAATAAAGGAGGTTTATTTCCATTTTAGATTTTTTTTTTTTTTGTTAGCATTTTTGCTATCAACCGTTAAAACAGGGGTTTCCTGTACTTTTTCCCCTTCCCAGGTACCGTTTATTGTCTTTTCCCCCTGTTTTTGTTAACGTTTGTTCCCTTCAGACCGCTGCTATGGAGCCGGGGTGCTCCCACTCTCCTCCGGCGGTGAGCAACCTCCCTCCCTCCGTCCCTCCTGCTCCCAGCCTGCCTGCCTGCTTCCAGCCCTCTTCCCGGGGAGAGGAGGGGCCTTCTAGTCCAGCCAACCTCTGGTGAAAATGTCTGGAATTCCGTTTCCGCTTTAGGGAGGGGACGGTGATTTTTTTTTTTTTAATCACCAGACTTTCTACTCAACTTTATTTTCCACGTCAGCTCAGAAAGCTGTCCCGGATTAATCTAATCGACGATGGCTTCTTCGCCTCAGAAGTCTCCGTCTTCTCCAAAATCCCCGACGCCCAAGTCTCCGTCTTCCAGAAAGAAAGATGACTCTTTTCTGGGAAAACTTGGTGGAACTTTGGCGAGGAGGAAAAAAGCTAAAGAAGGTAAACATCTACAAAGAAACGTTTAGCTTTAACCTGCCCCGCTTGTTTTAACAACCCAGCTTGTAAAAGTAGTTTGAAACATTGATATGTTTTGCAATCAAAAAATGGCGAGTCTCATGGCTGCTCCGCAAAAAGAGTTTAAAAAACACTCCCAACACTTTTAGCACGTCATGATTCTGGAATCAACTGAATAGAAACACCTGGAAAATACAACCTGTAGCGTCTTGTGTTTGTTTTTATTCCCCGAGGCTATGTCTGTGTCCATGTATGGAAGTAAATCCACCATTACTGTAATATGTGAGGAATGAGTAAACACAGGCCCGCCTCCGTACTACTGCAGGCTGAGGACAGCAACACCTCTCCGCCTGTGCTTTTAGAAACATGCTTGATCATCAACAATCTGCACGTAAACGTCAGTTTCTTGGCTTTCATTAAAAAGTGGGTGCTTACACTCAAAGCTCCAGCTTTATTTACGTTATCACATCCCTGTCTTTGTGTCAAGTATCCTATCCTTGTATTTTGAATGTGGTGGAAAATGGATCTTGATGTGCTGCTCAAAAGACCCATTATACCATATTTATTGATTTGTGTCCTTTAAATTTTATATTATCAGACCTATGACCTATTTACCTGGGTTTAGATCTTTATTTGATTTATTCAAAATGATCTATTTTTTAAGAGAAAATGTTTTTTTTTTTCCAAGTAGAAGGCATTTTACACAATTTGAAGAACAAACATTTCTATGAAGCAGGCTTTGTTTTTTAAAAACCTTAGTAGCCATTATCATAAAACTGGGATGTTCATGAAGTGGCCTGGATAAGCTTCCAATCTTGCTGGACATCACTGGCCTGGATTTTTGATAAAAGGAAAAGATGTTTACATACAATACAGCAAATAGAAAGTATACAGTGCCCTGTAAAAATACATATTTCCTATGAAAATTTCCCTATTTTGTCACCTTACAACTTCAGTGTATTTAGTTGAGGTTCTATGTGACAAGTCGACATAAAGTAGTGTACATCTGTAAAGTAGAAAGGAAATTGTTGTTTGCTTTCTGGGGTTTGATTCCTGACCTTTAGACCTTTGCTTCATGTCTTCCTCTTTTCTTTAAAATAATAATAAGAACATTTTAAAAAGTGTGGCATCTATTCATTTCCGGTTCCCTGTAAAATGAGATCCCAAAAGAAACTTGTGTGTGATCATCAGCCTTCTGAAGCCACCTCATTAGTATATGGAGTCCAGCTGTGTGCAATTTTATCTTGGTATAAATACAACTGTTTGGGGAAGGGCTCAGAGGTGTGTTAGAGAAGAGCAAATGGCATCATGAAAGCCAAGGAACACAGTAGGCAGGTCTAGGATAAGGTTTTGGAGAAGGGCAGGATTATGTGCACAAACAAATAATTCGACGTTGGTTTCAAGCACTCACAGCGTACCGACATTAAATATACTGTAAATATATAAACTTAAGAGGAAATACAATAAAGGATAAAACAAACAGCGTGTACATGTATATGTATGTACACCCGATTTTATTATGTAAAGAAAAGAAAGGCAGGTTGTGGTAGTTTAAAAATGCTTATTTTGCAGAGTAGCTGACCACTCAGTCTGTGAGGTGTTCATTGTGTTATTCAGAGAGACAGCTTGGTGGAAGAAACTGTCTCTGCGATGGCTGGTTTTTGCAAATCATGTTCTTTAGTACCGACTTGAAGGTAAAGTCTAAACAGTTTGTGTCCAGGATGTGTGGGGTCTGCAGATATGTTAGCTGCCCTTTTCCTGACCTGTACAAGTTCTGGATGGAGGGATGGTCAGCCCTGATGATCCTCTCTGCAGACCTTATTGTTTGTTGCAGCCTGTTTTGTGTATGAGCCAAACCACACAGGAATGGATTTACATAAAACAGACTGAATAATGGCCTTCCACAGTCTCTGTTGGGTTTCTTCTAAAGAAGGCCCAGCAGAGAACATGTGTGAGGTCATCACAGCGTGGGGGGACGACTGTTGTTAAATTATAAATTGACTGAATTTGGTTTTATTTTTAAATGTAAGGCGTTTCAGGCATACCATATGGAGCAGATGGTTTTCTACATGTGCCAGTGCACTTTTGCTCTACAAAACTCAAGACAGTATTCTAATTGCAAGATTAACTTTATTATTTCTGGGTTCAGTCCAGCATCGGAGTAGGCAGGCAACGTTATTGTTATAGTAACCTGCGTTTGTATGACCTTCAACCTTTTGAGTGATTGTGTGTGTTTGAGGTGAGGGGGTGAGTAAGCATATGTGTAGAAATATGTGTCTTTGTGTTAAGTGGGTGTGTGCGAGCGCAAGTTCACCTGGAAGTGTACATTTGTAAGTGTGGCGAGAATGGTCCAAGGCCTGCATTCCATAGCAGCTAAGAGCAACAAAGGGCAGGTAGACCGAACTTCAGAAGGCAGCAGCAGTCCGAGGCATCCAGGCATGCAGCAGTCCCAGGCATGAAGCATCACCCCAGATCAGCCATACGTAGCACAGAAGTAGGTTTCCAGCAAGGCACAGGAACAGCATCCCCCAGGTCAAAGAAGCGCAGAGGGAGATGCAGGGCACCCCTGCATTTTAGTCCAACACACCTCTGGGAGCTCCACACAGAAAAAAACCCACCAGCCCCCTGCTGGTCCCCCATGGTACCATCAGAGACCCCCAGGCGATCCCCACACCCCAGTCCCTGCCGGCCTGGCAAGGCTCCGTGGCCAGAGCCAGGGGACCATACTGTGTCCCCTGAACACCCCCTGTGTTTAAATTGACTAAATACGTATAGCGCTTTTGCAGTGACACCAATCACTCAAAGCATTTTACACTAGAGTCACATTCACATGGTCACACAAAAAAGGGTTTAGGTCAAAGCATATTCATTTGTTAAAATAGGCAAGTCAAAGTTGAAACCTAAATCCAATTGGTTATCTGTGGCAAGACTCGAAAGTCGATGTTCACAGATGATTTCCATCTTTTCTAAATGAGCTGTTTTGGAAAGAAAAATCTCAGAAATGTAAGCTTTGGAGCGACGCGTGGTGTAGTAGTAGAGCATGTGCCCCATATATGGAGAATATTAGTCCCTGACGCAGGCATCCAGGGTTTGGTTCCCAACCTTGGAACCTTTGCTGCATGTCTTCCCCCTTCTCTCTCTGCTCATTTCCTGTCTGAATACTGTAAATAAAAGAGACTATTGCTGGAAAAAAATAAAAATAAAATGAAATGAAATGTCAGTCTCTAAATCTGGTACAGACATATTCCAAAAGACTTGCAGCTAGAAAATGCTTTCTGAAGTTCAGGTTTTTTTGTAAAAGAAAGAGAAATTAAAACAAAGTATTACTTTTTCTCACAATTGTGCTCTGCTTTGTTTCGGTTTCCATCACATAACATCCCAATAAAATCCATTGATGTTTGTGGTTGCAACCTGACAAAATGTGAAAAGGTACCGGGTGTTATGAATGCACAGTTTTGCAAGCGCTGTATACTGCAAAGATTTTCGAAAGAAATCACATCATTACTTTAAATCAGAAAAAGTATTTTTGTTTGTTTTTAAATCTTCTCTGTTGTTGAAAGCAGTTCAGACTGAGGCCACCCCTTAACTAATATACTCAATGCAGGTAACGTAATGCTGGTTTAGAGTCTCTTAAAGTTTTGTATCAAGGACAATTGCCTCTTTTACATTATCATCATATTTCAGTGGTGAGATTCAGATTCACGACTGCAGCCCTGGTTTACATGTTGATGATTTGCACTTGAGGAGGTTTCAGTTTGCTTCACCTGACTCTGTAATGGTTAATAAACATTGCCGTGTTGGACTTCAACTATAGAAAATCTGGTATAAATAAGAATATTTGAAAAAGCCTATTTTAGTCTCTCAGTTCTGTCATTTTTAAAGTGTTGAAAGTACAGCAGAATTCAGATGTCATTCACTGCTGAAGGCTGAAGGTTTCATCCCTCAATTAGAAAATGGTTTCCTTCAGCTGGTTGATTACTTTTTGTCATCCAGGATACAGTTACACAGCTGAGCCCCGTATTTATGTTGCCGCCTTCTTATTGATCATTCATGCAATCAGATTATATTATATATATATATTGCACAGAACAGCGTGTGGGATGTCTTCAAACTGTTCCAATGATTTGATGGAAAATGCGGGCCAGTCTCTCTTGTGCTGATGATTGAATAAATTTAAGTCCATGCGACGTTTATAGCTGTGTTTGAGTGTGCCTCGGAGAGAGGGGCCGCCGGCTGCAACGGGCAGTAATGACTGGATGAAAAGAGGAAAAAGGAATATGTTAGAGGGGAGGTAGAGGATGAGGAACAGGAGGGAAACTATATGACGGGGACTGGATGATATGAAAGAAGAGAAGGTCAGGAGGCTTTTAGAGCACGAGTGCAGCCTTGTGCTTTGACCGTTGGTGCAAACTGAAAGGACAGCTCATAAATCTGAAGAAGAAATACATAATTCTGTATCTTCGTTGAACATTGAGCAAATGTCAAATTTACTTCTAAGGTTTATATGTTAGACCAGAGGTGATTTTAGAGCACAGTCTGTGGACAATGAGCTGCAGGGGAGAAAGCTGGTCCTGGTAGCCAGGAGAGGATGCTTGAGACAGAGACATGGGCTGTGGAGCGCTCTGCCCTCCAGGTAGGACACAATATAACTCAGCTTGTTATATTTCAGCGTTTATCATTGTAGGGGACCCATGCAGCTTTTTTTATTGAAATCTTTATTCAAGCAGCTTGATGGATCCTTTTGTTTTATGTTGAAGAAAAGAGGGAGGAGCGATGCACTATGAGGACACTGGGTGCATTTCAATTCCTTTCAGTCTGGATTGGAATTAAATCTGCACAATGCATATGCTTTGTATTTTTAATAAAAGGTGACAAATAAAATTTTCAACACTAGAGCAGATTGTAAAAAAATCTTAGGACCTGTGTAATGTAACAGTTGGTGAGGAAGACTCTGCTAATAGGTATGGTGTTATTCTACTGCAACTGGAACACCATGCGAGTCTGTGAATTTCCATCCACTGAGAGTCAGAGTTTTCTATTTTGTTTCACTACGGTAAAGCTCCTAAAACTACATCTGTTCATAAAAATCCGGCCTTATGTGACAAAAAGAAGTTGGATTAATGATAATTTCTGTCAAATGTCCATTGCTGCCTTTTCAATAAAACAACAAGGCCTTTGGAGAGATTTCAGATTTTTTTAATGATTCTCAAAAATTTGGAAACTTGTATCGATTGGCATCAACAAGTAAATCAAACGTATATCTTTTTTTTTATTCATTTCTGTGACCAACTGTTAGATATCTAATTAGAAATTATATGTCCTCTCCTGAATACATGAAAAAAAGTCTTGCATTAGCACATAAGGGGGATCCTAGCCTCAATGTATTCAAATATACCCTGAAACTGTAATACCCTTTGTTAAACCGCTGATTAGATGTAATCAGAAACACAAAAGAGGAAAAGAAATTCTACTCACATCAGGCTTAGGTTGGAAAATGCTCTAACTGGCCACATTATTAGGTCTGCCTTGCCAGTATCTACTTGGACCCCGTTTTCCCTACAAAACTAATTCTTCATGGCATAGATCCAACATGATTTCGGAAACATTCCAGATATTTTGGTCCGTATTCACATAATAGCATCACACAGTGACATCCATGAGGGGAATTCCCTGTTTTACCACATCCAAAAGGGCTCTGTTGGATTGAGATCTGATGATTGTGGAGGCTGTTGTAGTAAGGTGAACTCGTGATGTTCAAGAAACCAGTTTGAGATTATTTGTGACATTGTGCATTATCCTGCTGGAAGTAGCCATTCAAAGATAGGCCCACTGTCAGAAAGTTATGGACATGGTCAGCAGCAGTAATCAGGCAGGCTGTAGAGCTTAAACCATACTTAACTGGTACTAAGAGGGACCTAAGAAAATATTCACCATGCTATCACACTACCACCACTAGCCTGAACGTTTGAAACAAGGCTTCTGAATGTCGCATCTACAGGCAGTTTTTCCAAACTGTTATCGTCCAACTGTGGTGATCCTGTGTGAATTGTAGTCTCAATTACCTGCTGCTAGCCAACAGGAGTGACTCCAAGTGTAACCTTCTGCTGCTGTAACCCATCTGCTTCTGGCTTCAACATGTTGTGCAGTCAGAGTTATTTTTTTGTGTACCTTGGTTGTAACAAGTGGTTATTTCAGCTAATGGTGCTGTTCTATTATCTGAAATCGGTCTATTCTCCTCTGATCTTCGATGTCAACAAGGCATTTTCATTTACACAACTGCTACTCACGGCAAACCCAATATATGTTTTTGTGGCTACGTAGATCAGCAGCTGCTGAAATACTTAAACTAGTCCATCTGGCACCAACAACCATGTCATATTCAAAGTAACTTAAATACCCTTCATTTCCCATTATGATACTCAGTCTGAATTTAAGCAAGTCGTCTTCACCACATCTAAATGCATTGAGTTGCCGCTATGTGCTTAGCTTAACAAACAATTCAGCAGGTGTACCTAATAAAGTGGCTGTTGAATGTCAGCTAACACAACATTTTATATAGGTAAAATAGGACACACTGAACTGATACCCATAATCATGGCTTTATGACTTTATGGCTACCTGTGGGAGCGCTGAACGCAGGAAGTAAAGAAACTGGGCAGAAGAACAGATGAAGAAGAGAGTGTTTAACTGTAAAACAATGGCAGAAATGTGTTAAATGTGATTTTGAAGCAATAGATAGATTATTGCTGAGCTTCTGTATTATTACGGGATCCATTTGCAGGCGCCACGAGCCCCATGTTCCTTCAATCTTTAAACTGTTTATCTGTATTAAGAAAATTGATGCCAAATGAAATATCTCTTGCAGAAGCTTTTAAATCACCAATCTACTTTACAGGGTGCAATATAAAAACAATGAGTCATTGAGTTAGAAAGAAAGCCAGACTAACATAATCATTAAGTATAATATAATATAGAAAAATACATTGTTGCACATTGGTTGCATTTCCACCTCACACCTTTTGAAAATAAATATGACTGTCCCACTCAACAGAAAGTGACTTTTCCCCTTTTCGTTTTCTTCACTCCTTTCTGCCATTCTATTATGTTTTCTGCACATTGAAATCATGCTTGGCTTTGGTTATGTTTGCCTTTAGCACAGAATAATAATTTGACATCCAGTTCAACACTCTCTGGCACCTGCTGGAAATAATTTTTGGAATTTGTTATAAATGTATCTTTTAAAACTAGGTTGCCACGAATTAAAAGCAGTTGGGCTGTATTTTTAACATATTTGGATAGTCTGAGCATTATCTCGATGATGTTGGGTGACGAAGGTGGTAATTTGCTACATAAACCGGATTAGGCATATATCACTCCGCGAGAATATTCTCATACCCCTCTGTGTGATGGGATGTGTGTGCTCATGCAGACAAGCAGGGTGCATGCAACCACTTGTGGATGGTGTTGATTGGGAGGATGTTGTTCCAGTGAGGGCAGAGAAATGCACCGGATGTTCACATCATGCTCCCAACACACACACACTCAGCAGAAATAGATCAGCCCCGATCAAACCTCCTAAGGTATCCGACACACTGAGAAGAAAGGCATGCTGGGCTTCTGTAGAGCACGCTGAGAAGCAGGAAGCAGGCTTACTCTGATGGTCTGATGTCAGTGGAGCGCTGCTGCTAAAGGTTGTTTATGAAATCGAGGAAGTGTTTAGGGAGTTGTCCAAACCATTGCTGCAGTCCTCGAGAGATGACAAAAACTTATCAGAGACTTGCCAAATGGAGGGCAATTCTCTCTAATCGTCCAAAATATATTTAAAGCCTGACTCTGGATTATTTCAGGTTTCCTATGCTCTTGGTTGGTGTGGAAAAATATTGTATGGAAAAATAATTTTATTTCTAGACTTTATTCTCTATTCCCATTGTTTTCCAACGCTGGTAAATGTATCACTGGTGGTACTTTTAGCCGCCTTTAGTGTTACTTTCAAGAGTATCAGCTGTTCACAAGGTACTGGTAAATACACATTAGCTTTAATGTACTGTAGCTGTAATAGCCCCAACCAGTCAAGAAGATTAGTAGCTCAAGCTGATTGATTTTTGCTTTAAACAGATACTTTGCAAAGACGAAGTGTAGTCGAGAATAATTTGAGCACTCCCCAGGGCCCCCAAGCCCTGTAGAAACTAAAGCAGATGACTGAGAATTGAGACTACCCAGGACAGGTAAATGTTTATGAAATGATCTCATAATCTGCTTATTGACTTTATGTTTATGGTTTACATTAGTCTGATTTGTTTTTATTTCTTCTTTTTCAAAGTATCTGAGCTTCAGGAGGAGGGGATAAATGCCATTAATCTTCCTCTCAGTCCTTCACACTATGAGTTGGACCCTGAGGACACCATGCTAGGTAAGACAATAAATAATTAGGTCATATCTAAAGACTCTGACCTTATTATTATTATTGGATTTTTTATCTTTTTTTTATATCTATCACCTTTGTCCTCATGAACGGTATCTGTCAATATGCCAAGCATGCCAAGGTTTTTTGTTTTAACCCGTTGTGATCATTCACGTTCTTTTACGCACAGCGCTAGTGTTCGCCAAACCAGAATAGCATCAGAGTAGGTTCTAGAAGAAGGTTTGTTTTTACAAGCATATGCATGGTTAACTAAAAATACAGATGGAATAATTATTGCAAAATTTGACTTTTTACCTATTTTTAGAACTCCATATATCACCTGCAAGGTCTAATTTTGTAGTTCGTTATATTTGGTTTGCACTTCCTCCATATTATCATCCATGTTTTAACTGCTGTCAATTCTGTTCACCTTAAGTGAGGGAAAAAATGTCAATGGGATGTTCATAATGTCTAAATTCACCCGTAACATTTTGCCTGCGAAGGTATGCCTATGTCTTTGGGGGAAGACCACTCAAGGTTAACCATTTGCAGTGTAGGTAATAAATAGGAAGAAGGTTTTTGAAAATAAACTTTATTTACTTCAGCATGTGGAGACATGTCTGCTGTTCTTTCAGGCTGTAGGAAAGCGAGAGAGAGCAACACTCAATAAGTAAAAAAAGTTCCTGTGTTTTGTCTTTTCAAGCTTTTAACCTGTTTCTGTCATGAAAGATGCTAGATTTCAAAATGTTGGCAGCCTTTTAGAAATGTTAGTTAATGTAAATCTCTGCATTGTACAGGTACTGGTCATAAAATTAGAATATGCTGAAGAAATTGATTTATTTCAGTAATTCCATAAAAAAAATGAAACTTGTTTATTATATTCATTCGTTACACACAGGCTGATATATTTTAAATGTTTATTTCTTTTAATTTTGATGTTTATAACTGACAACTAATGAAAACCCCAAATTCACTGTCAGAAAATTAGAATATTGTGAAAAGGCTCAATACTGAAGACACCTAGTGCCACACTCTAATCAGCTAATTAACTCAAAACACCTGCAAAGGCCTTTAAATGGTCTCTCAGTCTAGTTCTGTAGGCTACACAATCATGGGGAAGACAGCTGATTTGACAGTTGTCCAACCGACGACCATTGACACTTTGCACAAGGAGGGCAAGACACAAAAGGTCATTGCTGAAGAGGCTAGCTGTTCACAGAGCTCTGTGTCCAAGCACATTAATAGAGAGGCCAAGGGAAGGAAAAGATGTGGTAGAAAAAAGTGTACAAGCAATAGGGATAACCGCACCCTGAAGAGGATTGTGAAACAAAACCCAGTCAAAAATGTGGGGGAGATTCACAAAGAGTGGACTGCAGCTGGAGTCAGTGCTTCAAGAACCACAAAGCACAGACGTATGCAAGACATGGGTTTCAGCTGTCGCAGTTTTTGTGTCAAGCCACTCTTGAACAAGAGACGCCGTCAGAGGCGTCTTGCCTGGGCTAAAGACAAAAAAGACTGGGCTGCTGCTGAGTGGTCCAAAGTTATGTTCTCTGATGAAAGTAAATTTTGCATTTCCTTTGGAAATCAAGGTCCCAGATTCTGGAGGAAGAGAATCCATGTTGCTTGAGGTCCAGTGTAAAGCTTTCACAGTCAGTGATGGTTTGGGGTGCCATGTCATCTGCTGGTGTTGGTCCACTGTGTTTTCTGAGGTCCAAGGTCAACGCAGCCGTCTACCAGGAAGTTTTAGAGCACTTCATGCTTCCTGCTGCTGACCAACTTTATGGAGATGCAGATTTCATTTTCCAACAGGACTTGGCACCTGCACACAGTGCCAAAGCTACCAGTGCCTGGTTTAAGGACCATGGTATCCCTGTTCTTAATTGGCCAGCAAACTCGCCTGACCTTAACCCTATAGAAAATCTATGGGGTATTGTGAAGAGGAAGATGCAATACGCCAGACCCAACAATGCAGAAGAGCTGAAGGCCACTATCAGAGCAACCTGGGCTCTCATAACACCTGAGCAGTGCCACAGACTGATCGACTCCATGCCACGCCGCATTGCTGCAGTAATTCAGGCAAAAGGAGCCCCAACTAAGTATTGAGTTCTGTACATGCTCATACTTTTCAGTTGACCAACATTTCTAAAAATCCTATTTTTGTATTGGTCTAAAGTTCTAATTTTCTAAGATACTGAATTTGGGTTTTTCATTAGTTCAGTTATAATCATCAAAATTAAAAGAATTAACATTTGAAATATATCTGTCTGTGTGCAATGAATGAATATAATATACAGGTTTCACGTTTGAATGGAATTACTGAAATAAATCAATTTTTTCATGATATTGTAATTTTATGACCAGCACTTGTATAAGGAATACACAGTGCTGTTTACAGTTAACAGTTCATTAAGCTAACCAGGCAAATTATACTAAATTCTGTTAAAAGATGCTTAAAATGGTCTTAAATTCCAACTGCATAATAATTTTGTCTTTGTTTTAAAATATTAGCCAAACTCTGTTTTACATTGACTGCTTCCTGACATACATGGTGACTCTAATATACATCAGTTCATGGTAGGAAAGCTTGAGAAAAACATTCTCAATGCTGTTCTTATTTGTTTTGTTTTAGTACTTAAAAAGAAATCGGCTGAAATTGGTATCAGCAGGTTAAAGCTGAACAACAACAGATCAGAAACCGGCCACAAAAGTCTGATCTGTGCATCTCTAAACAAGATGTTTGGAGCTCTCTAGATACTATATAACTCATTTTGCTGCTGTTACATTTTTTTCCATTCATTAGAGGAGAACGAGGTGCGTACCATGGTGGACCCCAACTCCAAGAACGATCGCAAACTGCAGGAGCTCATAAAGGTGTGAATTTTTAAGTTATTTCCTGGTTTCAGGTTCATCAGAGTTCTTTCAGAGGAACCTGATTTAAGTTTTAACATGTAGAAAACTATTTATTAAATAAAATATTAAAATTTATATTTGAATATAAAATATTTATTCAGTAAAACAATCACTTTTTTATTATCTTTGATCATTTCATCTTTATCTTGTTTTCTGTTCTGATACATTGTTTTAGGCAAAAAGAACTTTACACGTATTGTGCAGACAAAGAAATAAGCAGAACTGGCTGTGGAGTAAATTTTAAAAGAATAAAGCAAAAATTGGGCTGATAGCGTGCTGTTCTGTCTTTTTCAGATATAATCAAATTTGCTTTCTTTCAGTTTGGTTTAGAAATTAAACTTAAAAAATTAAAATTTCCAACTTTACAACTGTCTATTGTGAAACCTTTTGTCTTAGGCTATTTTGTCTGTGCTAGCTTTTCCAGCCACTACAATCAAAGTTAAACTATTCATTTTAAAGGTCGTATATAGGTTAACTAAGGGTTATTGTGAAGGATTTATAGAAAAACATTTAAATATAAATTTTTTTCTTAGACTTGTGATTAAACTCTTGCTTCTTTCTTTGTGATGTAGGTGTTGATCGACTGGATAAATGACGTCCTGGTGGGGGAGAGGATCATAGTAAAGGATCTGGCTGAAGATCTGTATGATGGACAAGTTCTCCAGAAGCTATTTGGTAAGAGCTTGAACCTTCACAGCTTTTGGCTAGATTATTTTAGTGCTCCAAAACACAAATTTTTCTTTACAGATTCTGTTCTCCACATATATAACAAATATTATCGTTTTTGCTTGAGATGTCAGGAATCAGGATTTTATTTCCTCGATACCGATCGGAGTCAATTAGGATTAGACTTCTGCCAATGCCAAGTGAGATACCTCGTTTAAGTTAGGAAAATCAGTGCAATGAAAATGCTTGAAAACTCAGCAGGTTTAAAGTGCACTTAAATCACATATTGTGTTACTTTGTCTACATTAATTAGTTAGTGTTGCATTTAACTCACCGACAGCGATGTTCTGTAAGCGGCACTATCCGTTTTTCTGGACAGCAGCAGATCCCCAAAGCTTTTTTTGCATAATAGCCTTTTGTTTCTAAAACAACATCAAACTTGACAAATGCAGCTACAGTCTTCAGTGAGCCCACAGCTTGCTCCTGTGGACGACCTTTCAGTTTGTTGAAGTGCTTGGCTAATGTATGTTCAGCCTCTGCTTCCATCTTCTGTTCTTCTCCCACAGCCACTTTGTTTTGTTTTTGATACATTTGGGTTTTGCCATTTATAGAAGTTTTGTCAGTGATTATGGTTTTAGGTGTTCATTCGACTAACAAAACTAAACAGCCAGTCATTGCTGCGCTATTAGTGAATAAGGCTCGCTGCAAACACAAGGTGTCGCTGTAGAGCAGGGGTCTCCAACTCTAGTCCTCAAGAGCTACTATCCTGCAGCTTTTAGATGCATCCCTGAATCAAACGAATGGCTCGTTACCAGGCCTTTGCCAGATTTGATGGCATGCTGAAGAGGTAATCAGTCATTTGATTCAGCTGTGTAGGAGCAGGTATGCATCTAAAAGTTGCAGGGCAGTAGCTCTCGACGACTGGAGTTGGAGACCCCTGCTGAAGAGAAAATAATACTGCTACACAGCAAGATTTTCAGCAGCTGAAGAATTAAAACGAAGCGCACTCTTAAAACAAAACAAACACAAGTTTGACCTTCTCTTTATAACAATGACATACAGTCTTGTCTAATGATGATTCAAAACAGTACCATTGCCAGCAATACCACCAATATGCTACTTCAAATATAAGATGAAGAAGGTAATGACTAAGAGAAAAAGGTAAAGTCTCACAGACACAGATTTTAAAAAAGCACTGAGAAAAACAAAGAAGATTCCAGATTAGTGTACCTTGGGTTGAGCCTTAGTATGCTGCAGCTGTATGTGTCGCTGACTCGACACATACAGCTGATGTCGCGCTCCTACTGTTTTCACTCTCAACAGTGCTACGCTTATGTTAGCATGTTTGCTCTCTGTTTTAATATGCCTCGTTGATATTTCGCCTAGTAACTTACCGTACTTCAGAGTGCCTCTAGTTAATTGTCCGCCGACAGAACCTGCAGAAAAACTATTACTTTCAGCTAACAGAAGACGTGGCATTACACAGAGACAGGAAGTCCCACCACTCCCTATCAATACCTGTGGTCAGATAAGATCATATGTAATTCTTAGAGTAACTGAGCTTCATTAGATCAACAAAAGGTGCATGGCCTTCTGCAAGCTGTGCACATGAAACTAGGTTGTGATTTCTTTTTTTAACACAAGGTTCCTTATTTTTTTCCAGTGACAGTCTCCTGTTAGGTTGCAGAAAAAAGCATTTTTTTTTTATTAAATTGCAGTCATGGCAGCATCTGACTCATTCAGAATTACATCATGTGGTGCTGAAGCAAAATTTTCAGAAGCTCCTTGTTAATATTTATTCTCTCGGGACCCAATATAAAGATAGCAGAAGGGCATTTGTTTTGTTTGCTGGTTTCATCGACATAAGTGAGATTAAAAAGATTCAATGACCCCACTGCTCTCTAAGCCCATTTTAGACTCACTAGGGGTATTAACTCATTCATGTGTGTTACAGAGAAGTTGGAAGGTGAGAAACTGAACGTCGCAGAGGTGACCCAATCTGAGATCGCCCAGAAGCAGAAGCTGCAGACTGTTTTGGAGCGCATCAACGAATCGCTCAAATTGTCCTCCAGGAACATACGCTGGAATGTGGACTGTAAGGAACAAAAATGACATCTGTTTGTTTTAAAAAAGAGATATTTGTTGATTACATTTTTTAACTGGTCTCTAAGTGTCAGCCCTCAGGTTAAAACTTTTAATTTTCTTAACCTTTTTACGTAGAATTGTTAAACAAATACATATTTATGAGCCTCCATAACACTTTTATGAATAAAATTGTTTTCAAACACCTGGAAGAGGTTACCCACTTTTTCCAGGTTGCTACCCAGTCTTGAACAGCGTGGGAAAGTATAGAACTGGATCTTGTCCTTTTCCAGTTCTGGATAAGTTAACAAGGTACTAATTAGTCATGGAAATCATTTATTTCTTATTTCATTTATTTCTTAGTCTGTTATCAAAAATGTAAAAATCAGAATTTTCTTGATACATTGATTCATGTTTGATTTGTAACATCACAACTAGAAACTCTGTTTGATTGTTCTGATTGTTTTGGTTTTTGAGTAACTAAATGATACACACTCATTTTAAAAATGCAAAACAGGAAATGTCACGTTTTTTAGTTGGCCTGTATATCCTTTTACTTCTGGGTTTTAAACGGCAGCCGAAGTTCTCCATATGGGTTTAGCTTAGATTTTTGGGCTATTGTGCAGTGAATTTATCTTTAATAAGATAACCTTAGAGTTGTATTACCTTTTTTCACAGATCCAAGTCTTTTCAGAAAAGAGGGAAATAGCCCTTTACCACACTGCTGAACTGGAATCAAGCCTCGGCACTTTGTTGTTTTTTAATTATTTAAAAAAATAGAACCCATCTATGCAAAATCATTTCATATAAAACCCAGATCTTGAAAATGTATGAAAATTTGTGACATTTTCAAATAGGAAATTTATAGGAGCCCTGCATTTGCTTTAGATTTAATTCCCTTGTGTCTTCTGCTGTGTGTAGACATTGATCATTATTGTTTGGCATTTCGCTGTATGTTTAGGGTTCTCATGTTTCCTGCTTTATTCCATTACTAATGAAAAAGAAATTTGGCAATTAAGTGGACACTCGACCAGAAAGAGAATATAAATAGAGGATAAAAATAATAAACTTATAGTTTGTTTGAGGAAGGAATTAAAAACAGTCAAACAAAGAAAAGAAACAGACTGGATAAAGTGTGAGCTGTGGACCATAGAAGGGCAAAATCAAATACTTTTTTTCATAATAACAAATGCTCTGACATTCTTAGTTGTGTCTCTGGAGGAGACTGTGTCCTTGAAAAGCTATTCCTGTGAGATGTCCTCAGAAATGCTAAGGAGCTCAGTCAATAACATGTAATGTAATTGATTTCGCTGTCCTTTTATTTGAGGAGCTTTCTCCTGATCAATTTTGTTTTGTTTTTTCCGCCTTTCATCTCTTATTTGATGTTGCAGAAATGCCCTCATTCCTGAATTAACCTGCCCAGATCCTTACATGCAGGGACGATGTAAAGGACGCCTTTTAACGCTCGCTTTGTGATGCAATAATGGCACTGGCTTCAATCAAAGGCTTTAGAGCGTTAATTGATCCTGTGATTGTTTCCTGGATTATAAACCCTATTTGTTTGTTTTTTGTGGCTCACAATGCTAAACTAAACAGGCTGTTTGGGATAGGGCTAATTATGCTCTCGGTTTTTTAAATTTTATACAGAAAGTGCCATGAAAAGTTGCTCCCTTACAGATTTCTTCACACGTGTTTCAGGTCACCCAGAAATTTTTATATCAGACAAAAATAACACAAAATGCAGTTTTCGAAAGATTCTGTACGGAGGGGGCCATTCAAACTCACCTGTTCTTATGTGATAAAGTTATTGCCCCCCCAAATCTAATAATTGGTTTAACTACCTTTGGGGGCAACAAGGCTAGGATTTCCAAGGACTGGTTGTGAGTCTGTTAGTTCACTGTGAAGGAAATGTGCCCCTAACCATTAGTAGTTGCACCTTGGGCTTCACAGAGTCTCCATAGCAACCATTATCTACATGCCAACCGACTGTTTAGGAAGCATCCCAGAAAAACCCCTTTGCTGGCCTTTTATCACAAATGCTAATGTTTGAAGCACGCTAAGAGCTTCTAAAACTTAAACAGAAGTTTTGATAGACAAGATGAAAATTGAGCTTTTCAGTAGTAAAAATGCCAGGTTAATCCATCCTCAAACACAGGATGAACATGTGGGAAGCTCCTATCAACCTGTGACCCAGTTTCATCCATGGTTATCTCAGGCCTGAATCCTATAGGAACCCTGTGTGGTGAGGTGAATACAGCATAAGAGAGGATCCAGGACGCTGAGTGATATTAAGATATCAGTGTTAATAAACTTCTTCAACTAGAAGTTGCGCTTCGGCACAACTAACTCTCAAAAGATTGCCACAACATGCAGATTTACAAAGTCCTCAGCCACTTTAGATCAAGAAATTGGAGTATGGGGTTCTACAGTGTACTAATAATCAAAACTGGTTTCGGTCTTTTATTTTGACCCTGTTGCTTTTGCAAGGGACCACATGTTTTACATTTATGCTAGTTTCTTAACAGAGCAATGTCTGCATTGCTACATTAATACACTGCTGATCATGTCCTGCTGTCAGACAATCATAATTTGCCTGATCTAGTCCCAGAAAAGTATCCTCAAACAATGCGATTATGCCATTCAAAAGTGGTCAGTTGTAATAAAAATATATTTTTTACATAATAAATATTCCCCTTTGAATGACCCATGTTCTGAGTAACTGTTAGCTCGGTACCTTGAGAGTTCCTCCCTTATTCTCCAGACTAAGATAGTTCTGAATGCTCTCTGCTGAAGGTAAGATACTGACCGATTGTAACTGCTCTTCCAAACCCCACTGCAACTCTAACTGTCCCGTTAATTTGTTTGTCAAGCTTAAATATGAACTAAACTCACCAAGTTATTGCTGGGATTCTTCTTTCCACATCAGCGGTTCATGCTAAGAGTATAGTCGCCATCCTGCACCTGCTGGTGGCGCTGTCGCAACACTTCAGAGCACCAATCAGATTGCCAGACCATGTTTCTATTCAAGTAGTGGTGGTTCAGGTTGGTGCCATTTTTTGTCTATTTATAGTGTCTGCGAAACTGTGACTTTTCTTACTGTCTTTACTCAAGCTTCTGCCTTTTATATTAATACTCTAAATATTTTTTATGATGGACTTTTTATTTTCATGATTGAACACCACCTAGTTTTTTTCCTCGTATTTGGTTGCACAGCATGCGTAACATGTACACAATGTTCTCCCTTTGTGTCTTTCAGAAGAGAGAGGGCATCCTTCAGTCTAAGCAGATCCAAGAAGAAATCACTGGCAACACTGAGTGAGTACATGTCCTTGTGTTGGCCATTCTTACGCCTCATCGCACACTCGTGCACAGCTGAAAGTTGTTATAGTTGGTACTACAAGCTACCGATAATAACGTTTTGCAAAACACATTGTACTTATAAAGCACAAATAGCTCATCCTTTGTACCTTTTCAGAAGAATGTGTAGGTGTTGTTAGTTCACGTAACTATTAGCTACGAACCACTGTTGTGTCTACACAAAAGATAACACAGTTTAACAGTCACAAAATGTCTGCTTTCTGGTGTCTTGTGTTGCCCTGAAACTTAAACGTCCAGGGCAAAAATAAAAAGTATTTACCCCTTAGGATTTCTTTTGTTTTCACTTTTTCTGTCTCATTTAAATATTTCAGATCAAAAACAAAATGCAATTTTTTTTATAGTTTAACTGGTTTGTAGCTTAATTGTCTAGAGCTCCAAGATTTTATACGTGAAATTAGAATATCACAAACGATCCAGTGGAACAAATGTTGTGCACAGGTGAAATGACGTCCATTGTATCTAAACAAGCAATGTGGTGGCACCCTTAGCTGAAGAATTAGACAATTAAAACTGAGCAGAGCCTCTCTTGGACTTTTTTGTCTCCCCTGTGAGGCTGTCCTGCAGCCTGACAGCACCTACAAGGGAGATAACAGCAGGCCAACACTCAGATACACTCACATTTGGTCATGGTAGATGGATAGACTGTTAATAACACACACACACACAATGATGGTCACAGTGGAAATGGGTTATTACCACACCACCAGGACCGTTGCCCAGACCTGCCCGCATTTGCCATCAGAGATTAAACCGTGAACATGTGTGCGTGTGATTTTGTGTTTGTTTGTCTGTGCGGCTGCCATTTCTCGCTGGCCTGCCCACTGCGATATCTTTGCCTTCGGGGACACTCGTGCTGCAGTGATCCCTCACCCTCCAGAACCACCTGAGCCTTTCCAACAAAAGCATCCTCCAAAGTGTGAACAGTATAATAACAGACGAGGCCCTTCATTCCCATAGAAAAGGAGGATCTCCTGCACAGACATGTCTTCATTATTGTTTTAATACCCTGCAGTATTTGAGGTGATTGCATTGTACTGTAGCATGTAGCTGTTGTAACCATCCCTGGTTATTTAAACACCCAAGGTGCATCTGTGTCTATTGTTAATCATATTATTAGAACCTGCTTTATGCTTGTATTGTCATTTGTTTTACATAATCCCTCCATTCTCTGCATTCCTCTGTGATTGAACCTGAAGCATCTTATTTTCTCCTGTTTATTATGAACATTCAACTGTGAAATTCTCAGGATGAAGAAACTTCTTCTGACCTTTGTGTTTCTTGTTTATTTTCAGGGCTTTCTCTGGCAGACATGGTATGCACTTATATTTTTTATACTACCCCCTTCTTACATTCTTGTATTATTTTGTATTTTGTTATGAAACGTTTTCTTTGTTCTCCACAGAGCGCGATGCTTTTGACACCCTGTTCGACCACGCTCCAGATAAGCTGAATGTTGTCAAGAAGGTACCGAGGCTTTACAGCTGCATCGCAGATTTATCTGTCATCTTGTGACATTTTATAATGAAACCAATAATCCCAGGCTTCATATACGATTTGGAATGTTCTGGAGTTTTTGTGTTTTCCATGTGTGGATAAGTATGGAAAAATAATCTAGATTATAGAAAAAATGTAGTATTTCCATCCATTTGTTTGTCATCTATCCATCCATCCTGGCCACTGTAGAAATATCTGCCTCAAATTCATAGTGTCTTTTTTGACATTTTAAAATTTATCTCTAAAATTTTTGAGAACTTTATAAATCTTAGTTGGGAAAAGTGGAATTTTGGCATAAATAATTTGTAGGAGCCCTGCAAACCAAATTTCTTAAAACGATGGGATGCAGCAGATATCTTTACAGACCATCTTCATTGTATTAAAGTAATAATAACTTTAAATTTAGATTCTAGTGAAACTCTTAAATGTGTTTCATTGGAGACATGTTTACCTTTTCATTACGTCATCCATCCCTATAATTTCATTGTCTTCATTTGGGAACTAAGGATACTATTTGGAGAAATCAGTTTATTCTTGCCATTAATAAGATTTACACTGCTCAACAGTCTGTGGTTGTTGACATATAGTGTGTCACTGTAATCCGAGCTGCAGGCAGACCACTCAGAGAAACTGACCCTCCACCAGTAAGAACCTGGATTGATGAGTCCAGACGATACATTTTCTATAGTTTCCTAGACTATTTCAAAAGGATAGTTGTCTATTCTGACTCCATCTATTTTTACTGCACTCATGCCTCGATTCAGATAAATATTAAGAATATTAAGAATCCTTTAAGAACCCCCATGTTCTATGAAATTTATTTTTTAGATAATTTGGTTTTATTTTGCTTACCTTCATTACCATCTTACAAAAAAATATTTTTTTAAATTGCGCAATTGTTCAAAGTTTACTTTGCCCCATTCCAAATCTTTTTTATTTATTTAAATAAATAGATAAATGGATAATGACATCGAATGGGTTTTAAGGGGTTAAAGGTACAAATGATGTGCAAATCTGTGTATTCCCTTTTTAATTACTTTATTTCACAAAGTAATGAGTTTTTAAAGTTATCTATATCATTTTAGCTGTTATCAGGTTTTTTCTGTTGATGAGTTTCCGTTTGACGTGTTTCTTTGTCATTTTTCAGACTTTGATCACTTTTGTGAACAAACACCTAAACAAGCTCAACCTAGAAGTGTCTGAACTGGACACCCAGGTAAGTCTCTATTTAAAGTTCGAGAGTGGCCTTGTCCTTGTTGGCCTGGGTTAAGTTTTGTGCAGCTTTGAATCCATCTACATCTTAATTTAAAGGGCTCTGTATCTCTTCAACAGGCACCTCTGTGGGTTTAATGCCTTTAGTCTGTGCATCATCCATTTTAGAACAGTCTATGGGGATGTGGCTCGGTGTCTGGCTCAAAGGACCATTGCGTAGGCTATTCAAGGTTCTTACTGGACCCACCAGGAAACTGATGCTCAATTGTTTTCTTTTTTATTAGTTGTAGCTGTTAAAAGGGTATAAGGAGGTATTTGCCATGGTTCTAAAAAAAAAAAAACCCATCAAAAATGTTATTTTAAACTGTTTCAATCATTTACAAGAAACTGCAATGGAAAATATCTTTAAGGGGAATTTAACAATACAAACATCCTCATATCATCTAACTTGGCAATAAAATCAAACCATAGGTTAGGGCCAAAGTGTGGTAAAAGAAAGTTTACTGTCGCCTCCTTGTGGCATGGAGGAATTGATGAGCTTCTTGTCATTTGTTACAGCCTTTGATACAATGAAAACTATCTATCCAAGCTATTTCTGTGACTGCAAACAGACTGCACCCTCTTTAAAAACAAACATTTTGCAGTTGGATCAAATTTGTCTTCATGTGTTTGTGTGTCTGTTTTTGTTTAGTTTGCAGATGGGGTTTATCTGGTGTTGCTGATGGGTCTGTTGGAAGGATACTTCGTGCCACTCTACAACTTCTTCCTCACACCTGAGAATTTTGACCAAAAGGTACAAAAGTCTGATTATCTTTCTACCTTTATGACATAAATGCCTCCTATGAGCAAGGTGAAGGAGGCTTAACGGCTTGCCTGATTAAATAGATCATCACCTGCACTGTTGTATTGCTCTTGCATCTTATACTGCTCTATATTTACTCTCACTCACTTAAAACTGTGCACATATATTTATATTATATTGTAGATATGTTTATACTGTTTAATTTGTATTGTATTGCACCGACTACGCCAAAACAAATTCCTTGTATGTCCAAAAACGTACTTGGCAATAAAGCTTTTCTGATTCTGATTCTGATTTAGAGAGTCAGTCGATCTGTAATGGAAACCAGGCCAAAAAAAAAAAAAATCCTCACTGAGAGCAAAGTGTACCGGAGTCAAGTTCCTTTTTTGTCTGTACAAACCTGCCAATAAAGCTGATTCTGATTTCAAACAGTGGCCACATCTTCAGCGTGGAAGTTAAGTAAAGAAAATTAGCTGTTTTTCTGTATCAATTAACGTGTTTAAAATGAATTCAGAAGAAGCACAAAAGGTATAAGAGTCAGAAAACTGTCTTCCGCAGCAGGTTGTCTGCTAGCCATGCTGTCAGCTTATTTTGGGAAAAAGATGGACCTCAACTGACAACAGGAAGGCTAATCAGATTACAGAAATTATGCTCCTTTTGATCCCTTTAAGCTTTCATCTTCTGTGTGTCACAAGACATGTTTGATTAGGAAATACATCTGCCAGGGAAATACTTTGGAGCTATGGTAGACTATATTTAGACGCTCATTGATTATTTGCTCTATGAGAATGCTAAAAACTATTAAGAATTTCAGCTCCACAACCTTTTTTATTTTATTTCTAAACTTATAGTTTATTGTAGACTTGCATCACAGCAATGCAACTTTTCCCTCTCAGAACTTAAAACATGAATATTTAAGGACCGTTAAATAAAATCTAGACCAATCACGTAACAGTTGTGTTTTTGGACTGTGGAGGAAGCTGGAGTACCCGGAGAGGAAACATGCATGCAAGGGGAGCCCATGCAGACTCCATGCAGAAACACCCCCCCAGGCCACCATGTCGTCTAATTTATACAGTGGGGAGAACAAGTATTTGATAAACTGCAGATTTTGCAGGTTTTCCCACTTGAAAGCATGTAGAAGTCTTACATTTTTATCATAGGTGCTCTTCAACTGTGAGTGACGGAGTCTAAGTAATTAATCAGAATTTTATTGCCTGACATAAGTATTTGATACATCAGAAAAACAAAACTCAATCTTTGGGACAGAAACCTTTGTTTGCAATTACAGATATCAGATGTTTCCTGTAGTTCTTCTTGATGAGGTTTGCACACACTGCAGCAGGGATTTTGGACCACTCCTTTATACAGATCTTCTCCAGATCCTTCAGGTTTCGGGGCTGTCCCTGGGCAATATGGACTTTCAGCTCCCTTCAAAGATTTTTGATTGGGTTCAGGTCTGGAGACTGGCTAGGCCACTCCAAGACCTTGAGATGCTACTTGCGGAGCCACTCCTTAGTTGCCCTGGCTGTGTGCTTTGGGTCGTTGTCATGCTGGAAGACCGAGCTACGACCCATCTTCAGTGCCTTTACTGAGGGAAGGAGCTTGTTGGCTAAGATCTCCTGATACATGGCCCCATCCATCCTCCCCTCAATACAGTGTAACCTTTGCAGAAAAGCATCCCCAAAGAATGATGTTTCCACCTCCATGTTTCACGGTATGGACGGTGTTCTTGGGGTTGTACTCATCCTCCTCCTTCCTCCAAACACGACGAGTGGAGTTAAGACCAAAAAGCTCTATTTTGATCTCATTAGACCCCATGACCTTCTCCCATTCCTCCTCTGGATCATCCACGCAGTCATTGGCAAACTTCAGACGGGCCTGGACATGCGTTGGTTTGAGCAGGAGAACCTTGCGTGTGCTGCAGAATTTTAATCCATGGCGGTGTAGTGTGTTACTAATGGTCTTCTTTGAGACTGTGGTCCCAGCTCTCCTAAGGTCATTGACTAGGTCCTGTAGTTATGGGCTGATCCCTCAAGTTCATTGATGCCCCACGAGGTGAGATCTTGCATGGAGCCCCAGACCAAGGGAGACTGACCGTCATGTTGAACTTCTTCCATTTGCTTATAATTGCGCCAACAGTTGTTGCCTTCTCACCACGATGCTTGGCTATTTTCCTGAAGCCCTTCCCAGCCTTGTGTGGGTCTACTATTTTATCCCTGGTTTCCTCACACAGCTCTCTGGTCTTGGCCATTGTGGAGAGGTTGGAGTTTGTTTGACAGAGTGTGTGAACAGGTGTCTTTTATACAGATAATGGGTTCAAGCAGGTGTGGTAATATTTGTACAAACACTGATGTTCAGTCTCCTCCAGGAGAGAAAGCTCTGAAGCTTGGTTTTGCTTTAAAAGTATTTTTTTTTATCAGGAAAAGGTAGTTAAATATGATCAAGATCAACCACAAATTTGTAAAATAAAACAGATTGCTTTGGATTGTATTTGTTAGAACATGATTCCTATAGCCTGGGAAAGTCTTATCCAGGTATGGACAAGTGTGGAAAAAGAAAATTGAGTTTAGAAAGATATTTGTATTTCCAGACTTTATGTCCGATTCCATTGCTTTAAAAAGTGTCTATCTGTCTTTCCATTTTTCATTTATCCCTTCTTCTTTCCTTCCTTCCAGTCTGTTATGTTTGTAGGTTTAAACTGGAACCATCTGATTCAATGCTAGTACAAGTACAAGACAGTGCTTAAAGCATACCTTCTTGCCCTATAATCTGTTCAAACTGAATGAATTTGGCCGGTTGGGAAACAATGAAGCAGTCTTAACCTACCAGACACCAACTTGAAATTACCCAAGAGCACTAATAAGACTTTCTTTCCTCTGTTTTTTGTAAAGTGTTGTTGTCCGCTCTGGAACATTGTAAGGCCGATTTTTTTTTTTTGTCTTTCTGAGCTCATCTTCGTCCTGACCCACAGTTTAAGCAGCACTCTTAAATCAATACTCCATTTCGGAGGAGCCTTGTGTGCTTGGAGCCAAGACTCTCCTCTCAATAGCTTGATAAATGTCGATCGTTCTCCCTGGAGCCCATTCGGCACAGCCGCTGGCCTCTGTAGTACTACGGTATTCTGAACAGGCAATCTGTGGACACCACAGTAGTCTTTTGTTTGGGTTTTGGCCAGCGGCCCCTGCCAAGCTGCGCAGCAAAATGGGCATCGGTGCTACAAAGCACATAGCCTTTCCTGGCCCAGAAGAACATGCACCGGCCCCACAGCATCTGTAATCTCCTATTGCACAGGGAAACAGTGGAGTGGCTCAGGGGCTCGGCTGTGTGTGTGTGTGTGTGTGTGTGTGTGTGTGTGTGTGTGTGTTGGAGGCCTATCAACGATACACCAGGGGTGGGCTGTTAAAAGTAGCACAAGGCATCAAGAAATCACTCCTGCTCCTGCTTAGTGGATCTCTTCTTCAGGCTCTTCCTTTCTGCTTTTTTTTGTATTAGATGGGCTTAGGTCACGCTTTTCACACAATAAGCCTTTGTTGGGCAAAGCTTTTAGTACTTCACAGCAGGAAGGGTAGACACACAGGCACACACACCCAATGGGCAGGGAATAGAACACATCTTTCAACTGTTAGGCCTCTTCTCCCTGATTGGTCTTCCTCTTCTCTTTTCTTTCCCTGTAGAGATTGCTGCAGAAGTCTTTTTTTGGTTTGCTGAACAGAACTGGATCCCTGCTCATCAGAGGATGTAGATTTGACACCAACCTTAGAAAATAACAGACTTAGCAAATTGTCATTGTCATGTTTTGAACAAGCAGCTCTTCATTATTACATCATTTGTCTGCACATCATCATCCAGGTTTCCTCATTCCAGTCTGGAAAAGTCTAGAAGTTAATTTCAGTGTCTGGAAATGTATGGAAAAAGATAAAAAGTATGGAAAATATTTTTATTATCAGGCTTTATTCCCTTGATGATTTTCTAAATTTTGTGTCCTTCCTTCTGTACTTTCTTTTTGCCATCCTTTCCTCTTCCTCCTCCTCCTTTACGTCCTTTCATTCAATCCTCCCTCCCTCGTGTCCTTACCTCTTGTGTCTCTTTTTGCCTCAGTTCTGTCCAACCATTCTTGTGTCCTATATCACTTCTGTCTGTGCCTTTAGTTTCTTACCTCATTCCTTCCTCTGTTGGGACCTTGCGTCCTTCCTTCTTTGTGTCTTTAGTTCCTTCCTTCCTTCCTGCTTTTCTTCTGTCCTCGGTTTCTATGCAGTGCTGCCATGAACCACTATAAAACTAAACTGAATTCAATTGAGATTTCTATTAATCATTTAATTTAAATTATGAATTTTCTTTCAAAAAAGGATTTAAATTATTTTTTTACAATAAACTTTTTCAGTTATCATACACCACAAAATACAAAGTAAACAAAGATTCACCTTTTTAAATGTGAAACAGACATGTATAACGTGGCACTGGCAAAAAAAAAATACATAAAATGAAGCCTTTTTTATATTTAAGCATTTACAAATAAAAAGTGTGTTCAGATTGTCAAATATGACTGATGTAAAAATTTATAAAAATATCTGTTGAGCCATGAGTACTACACAGGAAAAAAGAATCCCTTTCTATTACTCTATTAACTAAAATGTGAAAATTGAGGCGATGACTTGCTAATTACTGTATTTTAACTGTATTTAATATTTATGAGTTTGGTTTAAATTTGATTGATTTAGAGTTATAACTATTTCCACCCAAAACCACCCAGTAAGGTTGGGATTAAGTAAAACTGATTTGCAAGCCCAGTCTTAATCAGTCACCTGTGCCTCTTAACGTCAAACATTTATGGAGGGGATAATATAGCAGACAGACAACCTGTGTAACTTCAGCATTTAGCTTCAACACAAAACACACAGTGGCTTTGTTTTTTTCCCTAGCTTCTCAGGGGGCTCTGGGTGTTGGTGTATGTTGGTGCTTTCGCCGGCAAACTGTTTCAAACTTTTCTAGTTTGGGTGTTACGTCCTCGGACATTTTGTGCCAACCACGCACCCATTTACACCCACTTGGAGGACGATGTGTACCTTCTTTGGCAACTGAATATTTCATGTAATTTTTTTATTTAGCTTATGGTTTACAGCAGTGGTGTCCAAAGTGCAGCCCGGTGGCGATTTGCGGCCTTTCAGAATAATTTTGTGTGGCCTCAGTGAAGAATGGTAAAAAGTTGGCCCTCCAGCAAATATAGCTTTTTGTGTAATTTTTTTAGAATGAGATTTTCAATAGAAAGAAACGGTTGTAGCTTTTCTTATAAATTTTAAGAAAATAAAAGATAAATTCATTAAAATTCTGTTAGATCTCAGTGCTGCATTTGATACAGTCGACCATAATATTCTCTTAAAAAGGCTGGAATATGCTGTAGGGATCAAGGGAACAGCGCTAGGCTGGTTTAAATCTTATCTGTCTGACAAATTCCAGTTTGTTCATGTAAATGATAAATCATCTTTAAACTCCAGGGTTAATTGTGGAGTACCACAGGGTTCAGTACTTGGGCCAATTCTCTTTACTATATATATGCTTCCAATAGGTCAAATTATCAAGCAGCATAGGATAAATTTTCACTGTTACGTTGATGATACTCAGCTTTACTTATCCATGAATCCTGATGAGCCCAACCAGTTAGATAGACTACAAGCATGTCTTGAAGATATAAAAACTTGGATGACTTTAAATTTTCTGCTTCTAAATTCAGACAAGACAGAAGTTGTCGTCTTTGGACCGGAGTCTTTAAAAGAGAAACTGCTTGGTCAATCACTTAACCTGGATGGCATTAAATTGACCTCCGATAATAAAGTATAAAACCTTGGTGTTACTTTTGACCAGGACATGTCATTTAAATCCCATATTAAACAGGTTTCTAGGATTTCCTTCTTTCACCTCCGGAACATTGCCAAAATTAGAATTATCCTTTCCAGGAGTGACGCTGAAAATCTAGTCCATGAATTTGTTATTTCAAGGCTGGACTTTTGTAATTCTTTACTATCAGGATGTCCACAAAATGCAGTTAAAAGCCTTCAGCTGATTCAAAATGCTGCAGCTATTTTAGCTTCCCTTCATTGGCTCCCTGTTTAATCCAGAATAGAATTTAAAATTCTCCTCCTCACATATAAAGCCCTTAATGATCTAGCTCCATCATACATCAAAGATCTGATTGTTCCATATGTTCCTAACAGAGCACTTCGTTCTCAGACTGCAGGTTTACTGGTGGTTCCTAGAGTCTCTAGAAGTAGAATGGGAGGCAGATCCTTTAGTTATCAGGCTCCTCTCCTGTGGAACCAGCTCCCAGTTTTAGTCCGTGAGGCAGACACCCAGTCTACTTTTAAGGCTAGGCTTAAAACTTTCCTTTTTGATAAAGCTTACAGTTAGAGTGGCTTAGGTTATCCTGAGCTATCTTCCTTATTTTTTTACCTCCGTCTTCTTCCCTCCCTGTTGGATGGAGTAAGGGGGAGTCAGGTTTGCCTAAAGCGGCTCAGTTATGGTTGAGATGCAAACACACCCTCCATTTCTGCTACCTGTATGATCCCTTCTCTTTTCCAATGGTTATAATCAGTCTGACAGAGAGAGGTATCCCAATCATTGTGGTTTTTAGTATAACAATGACCATCAGTGGGACCCTTTGTGAGGTGCCTTGTGACGACATTGTTGTAAATAAGCGCCGTTTAACTAAATAATCTGAACTGAAACTAACTGTGTAGTTATGCTGCTATAGGCTTAGGCTGCTGGAGGACATAACGACCACTTTCACCCTCTTCGCTACATTCTCACACTACTCTCCAATTTTGCATTATTTGCTGTTATTTCAGCTTTAAACCTTTTTCTCTTCCTAGAAGCTACACCTGGCCTGACTCTGTGTCTACCTGTGACACCTTTCTGGAGAGGAGCATCGTCCAAGCTTCTGCTGGCAACAACTTAATGCTCACCCTCTACAGATGATCCACATAGCCCTGTCTTTCAGTGTTTAACCCTTTCTCTCTCCTAGACATGGCTACTGACTGAGCTTAACTGTGACTAACTCTATCTGCTCTCCTTCTGACGCTAACCTTGAAAACTGCCTCAGAGTTTATCTGTTCATTCTTTCTAGGTGAAACGACTAAAAGAGCTATATCCATTAACATTTACTTTTCCTTCCCATAGAAAGTACTCCTGGATCAGTGCTTCTGTGTTCTTTTTGTGTCTCTGCTCTGTTCTCTCTAACCCCCAGTCTGTCGTGGCAGATGGCCGCTCACACTGAGCCTCGTTCTGCTGGAGGTTTCTTCCTGTTAAAAGGGAGTTTTTCCTCTCCACTGTCGCTACATGCATGCTCAGTATGAGGGATTGCTGCAAAGTCAGCGCCAGTGACTGTCCACTGTCTCTACATGCTCATCCAGGAGGAGGGAATGCTGCAAGTCACTGACTGGATGCAATCTGCTGGGTTTCCTTAGACAGAAAAACATTTTATCCAATTTGAATAAATTAACTCTGACTGCACTGTTCAATGGTTAGGATTAATTGGAATGTATGAACCTGACTGTTGTGAAGTGCCTTGAGACGACATGTGTTGTGAACTGGCGCTATATAAATAAACTGAATTGAATTGAATTTAAAATAATGTGTTGAAAACATTCATGTGGATGGATTTTTATAGTCGTCATCAGTCTACTTGTCGCGACATTGCTGCAGAAGTTACTGGCTCCCCTAGCGATCTAGCTGCAGGAGAAGGAATCACTGTCTAGGCATTAGCCTTTTTTGATGCTAATGATGGGGAATATGTGAAAATTAACAGCATGGTCTTCCTCCCTGCAGGTTCACAATGTGTCGTTCTCCTTTGAGCTGATGCAGGATGGAGGTCTGGAGCGACCAAAGCCCCGACCTGAGGGTGAGATGCCAGTTACCACTTCTCTGCTTTGAACTTTTGCCTATTTAAAGGAGACATATCATTCAAAATGCACTTTTTTGGCCCTTGAATACATTTTGTTGTGTACTTGGAGTCTGTAGGAGTGCAGAAAAGTTGAATTTAGTCTCTCCAGGTGCTGTGTAGACATCTTTATATTCTGTTTGGGTCATATTTTTCAATCCGTTCAGTTTTCTCTATTCTCTATTACGCTGCTGAACAGCTAAACACGGTCATGGACTTCCAGCTAACTAATTTTGCGTTTCTGCCATTCTTATTTCTTGCTGCCATTTTGTAGTCCAAGCTCAAGTACTTTGATGCCGCAAGTGGATAAGTCTAAATGTTCGGTTGTTGGGTGTATTAACCCACACAATTGATTACACCGTCCCCCGCATCAAAACCTCTTCAAATATCTGGTTAAATTTTATTTTTCATGGAAATGTTCCCACATCAATGGGGAAATTCTTCTTTGTTTGCACGAAGGACTTCAAGGACGAGTACTTCAGCAACCTCCTCCATTATCAAGGATTTGCTGAAAGACTTTATTTGATTTAGGGCTCAGTTCCTGCCGTTCATGGAAACGACGGACGGAGCAAAGCGGTAAGCTGCAAATAACGCTAAAATGACAACAAACTATTTCCAACATGAATTTATTGTGTGTTGATATAACGTCCTGGCCATTGTTCTGATAGTAGTAGCATCGTACCTTCTGCTTATGTTAGTGCGTTGTGCTGCTTTTAGCTCCTTGAGGACTTAGTTTTGAATAGTATTATTACATAAACAGTTTTGCATTGTTTTTGCCGTTTTTGTCTTTTTTCTGCACCGCTAGATAATTGTATCTCTGTTATCAAACTAGAAAAATGCCTTAGCTCGTTAAAGTTCAGCGCTCTTTGACCTGGAGGGGGGCAGGGTGTGAAGGACCTCAAAAGCATTTAAAGAGACCAAAACGAATTGCTCTCAGACGCACCTCAGAACAGGGGTAAAAGAGGAGCCTGTGGAGCTACAATAACGAGTTCAGACCAAAGCATTGCAGTTTCACTTTATATAGACCACAACTGAATGATTTAAGTGTGAAAGGAAGGATTTAAAAGCATGATATGTCCCCTTTAAACTATACTGTGTCCTATAAAGGCAACAGTGGCTGAAAAAAGAGCTGTAAGTAATATTTTGTACCTAATGTTAAAGGACCTTCTTATATAAGAATGTATCTGTCTATTAATCTCTCTGTTTATCCATTCTGGAAAATTTATTGTGGAAAATGGAATTTGTATCTGGAATTACAGGTTTCGTAACACGGAAAAGCGAGCAGTATAGTAGCCCTGTTTGTTGTGTATCAGCACAGTATTTACCACTAAACAGTCTGTAACCCAAGAAGTGTGCGGTGCTGGTGGGTTTCTCTGCAAAGTCACTCTTCTTACTACTGCTTCTTCCTTTTTTACTGAGTGGTTTGACTGTCGGGCTTTGGGCAGAGAGCAAGTACAGTGGATATAAAAGGTCTACACAACCCTGTTAAAATGTCAGGTGTTTGTGATGCAAAGAAAGGAGAGCAAGACAACTAATTTCAATGTTTTCTCTACCTTTTAATGCGGCCTTTATCCTAATGTGACTTATTGTGGCATATATCTAAAAACCAAACAAATCTCTCATAAGAAAAAGTTTAAAAAAGTTATAATAACCCGGTTGCATTAGCATGCACACCCTTAAACAGATAAAGATTCTGGTTTAATTTCACCATTCAGTCTTTTTGGGTACACACACCATTTATTAAAGAGAATCTGAATAATTGTAAATAAAGTTCAGCTGTCCGGATTTTCTTGACATCAGCTTATTTGCTTACTTTAGCTAAAGCCATAGTTTGCTGAGAGGTTGCGAAAGGATTTCATTGTTGGCCACAATTCCAAATATTAAGTTTTGATGCAACAACACCACACATTACACTCAGTGAAACATGGCGGTGTCAGCAGCTTCCTCTGGGATTACTTTCCTTCAGTCAGAACTTGAGCTTTTGTCAAGGAGGATGTAATCATATGCAGGATTAAAAAATTCTGTCAGTTTTGACTCAAAACCTTCAGGTATGTGGAGCTAAACTAATCAAGGGGTTCAACAATGTACTGGTTTAAGGGTGTACATACTTATGAAACTAGGTTTTTGCCGCCTCTTTATTTACTTGTTTAGTTTTCCTTTCCTAAAGTTGGCTTGTTTTTCAGTTTACCTTTGTGAGATATATGCCGCATTAAAAACTTTTGAAAAGATTTATCGCCTGATCCTCACCCTAACCCTTATATTACAAAAACCTGGACTAGAAGGAATATGAATGATTAAGTTTTTATTCAATTGTTCATATAAGTATTTCTTTGATTATTTATCTGTTAATATGTGCTGTAATCAGCCAAGCTTCAAATAAAGACCGATTTGCCTGCTTCGTTTTCAGATAACAAATAGATGCTCATATAAACCTCTTGAATTTTCTCTTCTTGCTTTCCTCAGACATTGTGAACTGTGACCTTAAATCAACCCTGCGCGTCCTGTATAACCTCTTCTCCAGGTACAGAAACGTGGACTGAGCACCATACATCACAAGTGGGAACAACATTATAACAACCACCACTTTATCAGTGTTTTTGTCCTCTGTTTGTTTTAAGAAGCAATTTTTTTTTAACTAAATGCACGAATCACATTTAGTGTGCTTAATAAAAAAAAATCACACAAATCTCTTTCTCTCCTGCAGAGACATGCAGTTTTTTTTTAAAAAAAAAAACAAAAAACTTTTTTGTTGTAATCTGCAGGAAAGTCTTACAGATTTACAGAGCTAAAATGCATCCAGACGTGTTGTTAAAGCTTAGTTAAGTCTGATGATTTGCCACCCCAAATTTATATCATGGCTAGATTTCATATTTTCTTATGTTTTTTTTTTTTTTATATAAAGCAAAGAAAAAGAACATATTTGTGTATTTATTCTGCATTTTGATACCCTTCTTGATTTTCCAGCTGTTGAATTATTTCATCCGGCTTTTGTTTATGTCCATATAAATGCCTTTATTTAAACCTGTGAACACTGTCATGTCCCAAGGCTGGGATGAATGTGCTCCCAGTTGTCTTAATGCTCCGGATTTCCTTAAAATATTTGACCAAAGCTTTGCTGTATTTGTATTAATAAACATAAAGTTTTTGCTAAGCGGCCACCTGCTTTTTTGTAATATATCAATAAAATGTGTTTTATTTTTACTTGAGCATCTAAAAAACATTTATACATTTTCTATTTTAATTTATGCATCAAATATTAAGGACGAAGCCTTCTGCTAAAGCAGCTGAATACAGTCCTATGTTATGGTTTGAACACACTCCCTGTCATGTTTCTGTTTATGTTCGAATGCATTACATTCAATAAATATTTCAGTGTTTGAATGCGGTTACATTTTTCTGCCCCTCAGCAGAAGTGAAGAGGAATGCGTTTGCAATGAAAACAAACAAAAAATTGGGGTCAAAATGCTTCCAATTTTCCGAGCGCAGAATGACAAGTGAACCTCCAGAACAATTTTCTTTTCACTAAATTGAGACAGACTGTTAGAAAAGCGGTGTAAAAGCTTTCTGAATTGAAGCCGACCCCTACGCAGACCGAAATAGACAGAGGAGTTACTGAATAGATGAAAAGGTTCATTTCTCCTCACACATTCCACAATGGCCTTTGAAAAGGTAGGGGGAAACTGGGTGTGTACACATGTGTGTTGATGTATTATTGATGACGCTGTGGCATTGCTCGGGCCCACGCACGCTGCACAGGCATTCGGATTGAGATGTTTTGGATTCTGTGTTGCTTTTCAATTAATTTCGTTCCAATTGTGTGTCCTCCGCATAGCCCTTTAAAAAAAAAAAAAAAAAAACAAAGCGAGAAATGCTTTTGGACTGCGTCGTGTTTTGGAGTGAGAGCATTGTTCAGGTTATAATTTAATTTTCAGCTCAGAGTTTGAGAGGTAGGGCTGAAGTGTCTTTTGTGCAGCTTAAGCGCCGCTGTGTTGCAGAAATTCAGCTTTTGTTCCAAGAAAGGTTAAGTGAAATCTGAATAGAAACAGAATAGAATCAACATTTTAAACATACCTTTATAGTATACGTACAGTGGTGAAAACATTAGGACATCTCATTAAATAGTTCTCTGTTTAAAAATGTTCAGATTCGGACGTCTAAACTCATTTTTATCTCTGGGGAAGAAAGTGATTTAATTACAGGTAACCCCCAAAAATGAACCTAGTTTTACTCATTACACAAAGGTATCAACAAAAATGCGTTTCATAGCCGAGGGAAATATAGGGACACCTAATGTCTTAGACATCTACCAGTCGGTGACATCGGTCTCAGGAAAGTTTGACCCACTCCTCACTTTTAGCTGAGAGATGTTTGAGAGGTTTCTTGCATGTACACCCTGTTTCAAGTCCCCTCACAGTATCTTGATAAGATGAAGATCTGGGCTTCGATTCTGTCTAGGACCTTCCGTTTCATTATTCTCAGCCAGTCCTTGGACTTACTGGTCTGTTTTGGGTCATTATCATCCTGCAGGGTCCAGTTCTGTTTCAGCTTTCATTTTTTTTACAGATGGACTTCCAGTTTCCTCAACCACCCTCTTAATATGCGGTAGAATTCATGATGGAGTCTGTGGTGGTGAGCCAGCCAGGTCCTGCTGAAGCAAATTATCCCCAAACCATGACTGTACAATCTTCATGTTTAACAATTTCAATTTTAGACTCCTTTCCTAAGAACATTGTTCCAGAGGTTCTTCCTGGTCTTTGTTTACATTCTCAGTGGCAACCTTTCAGTCTGGCCTTCAGGTTTTTCTTTAAAAGCAAAAGTATCCTTGCACACCTCTCATGGAAGTTAAACTTGTTCATTATATTTCTGATTATGATTTTTTTCCCTGACTTTAAAAACTGAGATCATTAGACAGCTGCATATGATAATGGTAAGATACTAACTGCTCATATAGATTTCACAGAATCCCACTTTTACACACTACATTCTGTTTTCATTGATATTTCTGGCAGCATCACACCTTTAAAAATGTAGTATCACACTCTCAAACCTCCATACGTGTTCAGAGAAGAAAACATTTGTCATAGTGACTGTGTACCCTTTGAGCACATTGAAGAATATACTAAAAGTAACATTATCCCACGGTGATTTCCATCTCTGGTGCTTTCATTTCCCAACCGATGCTGGAGGCTCTGAAAGCATGCTATGATCGTTTCCTCTCCGCTTCAGCTCGCCCAGGGAACAATTGAGCTCCTCTTGTTATTACCCGTTACATTATTATTATTGCATTATTGTTAACATTGTTGCACTGTGCAATAGAGTCACATGACACAGCCACATTCCCCTGATTGAAGATGGTAAGAAAAACAGATGGAGTGCTCCTTTTACCAAGGTTTAAAATGTTTGTTGTGCAACAAGAAATAACTTGTGCAACTACAGTCAATGATGGTAGTTTCAGATGCCTCCAATTTAAGGCCGTTACATTTTTCTGTGCAAGTGTCACAGTGGGAAGCTTTGCTTTGTTGCTTTTTTAAAAACTTTTTATTCATTCTGCATGGTTCAAATCGCCTATTTAAATTCAAATTCTGCTCCCATGAGAGCTCAGAGTAAGATTTAAACAGAGATCTCCTCTGAAGTTGTCGGAGAACAACAATGACAATCTCGGGCTCAAATAAAAGCACTTTTGGTTGGCTGCGCCTGATTGCTCCGTGTTATTGCATGGCAGCTGATGCCAGTCATTGTAAGCTATACAGAAGAAACAGAAAAGAAAGAAGAAAGCCCATAAATGCACTGTTGGTCAGATGATTTAGGAAAAACCTCAGTTCTTTTACTTTTTTGTCATTTTACACATGTTTTAGTTATATGAAATTCTACAAAAAGGTAAAGCTGTAACCTGTCAGAGGTCCAGTTTTGAACTTTAGGCTTGCACCAACTTGAGGAATACTTCAAAATATTCAGCAGACACTTCAGCAGGTTTATCCTGGAGCTAGAATGACAAAAATAGTTTCCCCTAGGCTTTGCAACACCCCTGTGACAACTTCTGCAGCCATCTTAAAAATAATTTCTACATCAGCATTTTAACTTTTTTTCTGTGTATAAAACTTTATGCCTTTAACATTATTCATTGTTATTCTTTGAAAGAGCAAAATAAACAATTCAGCACTTAAAGTAAGATTCTTTCTTTCTTTCATAGGATCATTTTTCTATGTGGTTATATTGTAATACCCTTATCTGCCATTGGAGGCGCTAAAGTTAACCACGGCCATTGACTGACCGCTTTATCCGCGTAAAGTTGGCCTGGCTGAGTAGTATTGTGATAAATTATGACCCTAAACTAAGCAAAGTAACGCTGAGCATCCTCCTTAATCAAGATATTTACTGGAGACACAACATATTTCCTTACAACAAACTGCAGAGATTATAGAAAAGTAAATCATCTGATGTCACCAAAGTAGGGAACAAAACGTTTGAAGTAAGACTCAAAATTTCACAATTAAAGTCTTTAATTTGGATTTGACAA
The DNA here is from genome assembly GCF_021462225.1 of Girardinichthys multiradiatus. Taxonomy (NCBI): domain Eukaryota; kingdom Metazoa; phylum Chordata; class Actinopteri; order Cyprinodontiformes; family Goodeidae; genus Girardinichthys; species Girardinichthys multiradiatus. The sequence continues at coordinate 41,384,856 of NC_061795.1, read as the reverse complement.
AACACCAGTCTTTCTCTGGATCCAGTCTTATGACTGACTTCAACAGGTCAGTCAGAAAATAACAGCTGTGGTTCACTTTAGTGCCTCTGGTGGCCAGACAGAGAAATGAGGTTTATATATAGACACACTCTTAAATAAATAAACGAAACCGATTTGTTACCTGCTGCTCAAAGGAACAAAAAAATATATATATCTGCTTAGGCTTAGAAAATTGGACTATAAATGTTTATTTTTGTTTTTTTTCTTGTCTTTCAGAGATTCCAAAGGATATTGTTACAAGATAGACTTTTATGTGCTATCTTATTTAAATTAATATGGAAAAAAAAAAACAATCTAAAATGTTCCTTTAAAGTTTAATGGAACAGTTAGAGTAAATTTTAGACAAATGAAACAACTAACAAATATATTTCAAACCAGTGTAAACATTATACTAGCCGTTTATTAATTTGCTGTAACCTCCATCGACTGCAGGCACAGGACCAACTTCTGATTTCTACTTCAGTGAGATCCTGTATGAAATAGCTCTAATACTATTACCCATATTTCTACATGAGAATTACTTCCTGTTTCTCCAAACTTAGTTTGCTATAGATTTTGTCTACTGTGGGTAGAATACAGACTACTAAGTTAAACAGTCTGTTGCCCTCATGATAATCAATAAATCATCATGTTATTATATTATCATATATTAGATCAAGGTTTTGACTATCAAGCTAAATGATGTTTTGCTGGTGCTCAGGTAACGCAGGGAGGTTTCAGGAATTGTACGATGTAGGTTTGTGTGCTGACTTGTCTTGTTTCGAAGCTTCCCCTGGGTTCTCTGGATGGATATCTGCAGCTGCTTGACAATATCACATTGTTTTGAAAAGAGACAGAGACTCGAGAAGGCAGAGGCATTATCAAATGAAACTCCTACAGCTCTGTGTTTCCCATTATGTTTGTGTGTGCATGTGTGTGTGTACATCCTTATTCTTCTTTTAGAGTGAAGTACTCTTACTGAGAGAGCACTTGGAAATCATGATAAAGGTCAGCAGAGCTGGTTTTTGTTCACAAAACAAAATTCTATGAACAATTATACAATCTAAGAGGGTAACATTAAACTATATTGTCTAAAGGTGGATGATAAATAGGGAAAAGTGGAAACATAATATTTAATTGAGCCTTATATTTGATTATATACAGGATACAATGTTTATTGTGATTTTATAAAATGATTTTTGTTCATCTGTATAAAGCTATGGCTTATTCTGAACAGATTTGATGTTTTTGTAACATGAGTCAAACATATTTTCCAACATTACTAAATTCACACTTTTCCACACTTAAATGTAGTCCGTTTTTGTTCTATTTTTTTACCATTTACTGTAGTGCGTAGACATGATAAAAAAAAACCTGCTGTGAATCACACAAAGATAACCTCAGTCAATACAAAGTTCAGTTTTAAAATGTGTTCATTAAGGGAATAAGGCTTACCAAAACAGGCTGACCCTATGTAAAAAGTAATTGCCGCCTAAATCTAATAACTGGTTGTGTCACTTTTAGTGGCAACAACTGCCATCAAACAACTGCAGTGACTGGCAGTGAATATTTTACATTTTAGATTGTCTAAGTATTTTTTGCCACTCTTCAATGCAAAATTATTTTAATTCAGCCACAATGGAGGATTTTGTCCCACACCATCACACTACCAACACCATGTTGGTAGTGTTTGTGTTTTACACCAGATGTAACAGGACACATACTTTCCACAAAGGTTTTGGATCTTAAAAATTATTTTTGGAAAATAATTTTTCCAAAAATGTAAGAACTCTCCCATGAATGCACTTTTTGCCCAGAATTGTGAACAATGACTCGTACTCATACTCGTCGTCTTCCGCTTTATCTGGGACCGGGTCGCGGGGGCAGCAGACACAGCAGAGACGCCCAGACGTCCCTCTCCCCAGACACCTCTTCCAGCTCCTCCAGGGGGAGCCCAAGGCGTTCCCAGGCCAGCCGAGAGACATAGTCCCTCCAGCGTGTCCTGGGCCGTCCCCTGGGCCTCCTCCCAGTGGGACGTGCCTGGAACTCCCGAGGAAGGCGTCCAGGAGGCATCCGGTATAGATGCCCGAGCCACCTCAACTGGCTCCTCTCGATGTGGAGGAGCAGCGGCTCTACTCCGAGCCCCTCCCGGATGGCTGAGCTCCTCACCCTATCTCTAAGGGAGTGCCCGGCCACCCTATGCAGAAAGCTCATTTTAGTCGCTTGTATCCGGGATCTCGTTCTTTCGGTCATGACCCAAAGTTCATGGCCATAGGTGAGGGTAGGAACATAGATTGACCGGTAAATTGAGAGCTACGCTTTTCGTCTCAGCTCTCGCTTCACCACTATGGACCGGCACAGTACTCCCATTACTGCAGCAGCTGCACCGATCCGTCTGTCGATCTCAAGCTCCATTCTCGCCTCACTCATGAACAAGACCCTGAGATACTTGAACTCCTCCACTTGAGGCAGGAACTCCCCTCCAACCTGAAGGGGACAAGCCACCCTTTTCCACTTAAGAACCATGGCCCCGGACTTGGTGGAGCTGGTCTTCATCCCAGCCGCTTCGCACTCGGCTGCGAACCGCCCCAGTGCATGCTGTAGGTCTTGGCTAGATGGGGCCAGCAGGACCACGTCATCTGCAAAAAGAAGAGACGAAATCCTCTGGTCCCCAAACCAGACCCCCTCCGGCCCTTGGCTGCGCCTAGAAATCCTGTCCATAAAAGTTATGAACAGGACCGGTGACAAAGGGCAGCCCTGCCGGAGTCCAACATGCACTGGGAACAGGTCCGACTTAGTGCCGGCAATGCGGACCAAACTCCTGCTCCGCTTGTACAGAGACCGGATGGCCCCTAGTAAAGAGCCGCCGATTCCATACTCCTGGAGCACCCCCTTCAGGGCATCACGAAGGACACAGTCAAATGCTTTCCCCAGGTCCACAAAACACATGTGGACCGGTTGGGTAAACTCCCATGAACCCTCGAGTACCCTGTAGAGGGTATAGAGCTGGTCCAGTATCCCACGGCCGGGACGAAAACCACACTGCTCCTCCTGAAGCCGGGGTTCGACTATCGGTCGGACTCTCCTCTCCAATACCCTGGCGTAGGCCTTACCAGGGAGGCTGAGGAGTGTGATCCCCCTGTAGTTGGAGCACACCCTCCGGTCACCCTTCTTATGAAGGGGGACCACCACCCCAGTCTGCCAATCCAAAGGCACTGTCCCCGTCCGCCACGCAATGTTGAAGAGGCGTGTCAACCATGACAGCCCCACAACATCCAAAGACTTGAGGTACTCAGGGCGGATCTCATCCAACCCCGAAGCCTTGCCACCGCGGAGCTTTTTAACCACCTCGGTGACTTCAGCCTGGGTGATGAAAGAGTCCAACCCCGAGTCCCCAGCCTCTTTTTCCACCAGGGAATGCGTGATGGCAGGATTGAGGAGATCCTCGAAGTACTCCTTCCACCGGCCGATAATGTCCCGAGTCGAGGTCAGCAGCTCCCCACCCCCACTGTAAACAGTGTTGGCGAAGCACTGCTTCCCCCTCCTGAGGCGCCGGACGGTTTGCCAGAATCGCTTCGGGGCCAACCGGTAGTGGCCTCACCAAACTCCTCCCAGGTCCGAGTTTTTGCCTCTGCCACCGCCCGGGCCGCGGCACGCTTGGCCCCACGGTATCCGTCAGCCGCATCAGGAGTCCCACAAGCCAACCACAGCCGATAGGACTCCTTCTTCAGCTTGACAGCGTCCCTTACTGCCGATGTCCACCACCGGGTTCGGGGATTGCCGCCGCGACAGGCACCGCAGACCTTACGGCCGCAGCTACGGGCAGCAGTATCGACAATAGATGTGGAGAACATGGTCCATTCGGACTCTATGTCTCCAACATCCCTCGGAATCTGGTCAAAGCTCTCCCGTAGGTGAGAGTTGAATACATCCCTGGCCAAGGGCTCTGCCAGACGTTCCCAGCAGACCCTCACTATGCGCTTGGGCCTGCCAAGTCTGTCCGGCTTTCTCCTCCCCCAGCGGATCCAACTCACCACAAGGTGGTGATCAGTGGACAGCTCAGCCCCTCTCTTCACCCGAGTGTCCAAAACATGCGGCCGAAGGTCTGATGATACGACAACAAAGTCGATCATTGACCTCCTGCCTAGGGTATCCTGGTGCCAAGTGCACTGATGGACACCCTTATGTTTGAACATGGTGTTCATTATGGACAATCCGTGACTAGCACAGAAGTCCAATAACAAAACACCGCTTGGATTCAGATCGGGGAGGCCATTCCTCCCAATCACACCTCTCCAGGTGTCACTGTCGTTTCCTACGTGGGCGTTGAAGTCCCCCAGCAGAATAATGGAGTCCCCAGGAGAGGCACTATCCAGCACCCCCGACAGGGACGCCAAGAAGGGAACAATGACTTTACTGATAATAAGGCCTGTTAGGTAGATTCACCACTGGCAATTATTTTTTCTCTATTTGTGGATGTGGATAATGGCTCCAACTCTGGTTCACTGGAGTCACCAAGTCTTTCTTCAGATCGAGACCTAAAGTGCTGCTTATTGAGATATTTTCGCTTACTTCATGTTGTCAGACAGGTTCTGTTAAAGTTATTTCTTAATTCTGTACAACGTGTTAAAGCATTCTGTATGTTTGACAGTAAGCAGGCTTGTGATTAGTGATTAGTTATTTCCAAGAAAGTTGTTTTTTCACATAAATTATTATAAATTCAATAATTATTTTTCAAAATTTGTTTTTATATTTACTAGTTTACTAGTTATCCTTGGATTCAAATATATGATGTAAAAACATGCTTGGTGATCTGAAACATTTAAAGTGTGACAAAAAAGGCAAAAAATAAAAAAAAACTATGAGGGGTTATTACATTTTCATGGCAATGTACAAGATAAAATACTACACCCATGTTCCCTGATTTCCCACCATATTTCTGATCTAAATCACAGGTTATGACTTCTTCCTCTGTACAACATCAGTATGTTTGTAGAACTGTATTCCCATTTACAGCTAAAGAGAAAAATCTCAGTTTGCTTTGCAAATGAACTAAAGGGATTTTATGTGGTGGACCAACACATAGTAGTGCGCAATTGTGAAGTGTAAGTTAAAGCATAGATGGTTTTGAAAATGTTTTACATCTAAAAATCTAAAAGGTGTGGCATGCATAAATAATTTAGGCGGTTTACACTGAAATCCCAAGCTTTAAACATCTCAAAGAGCACTGTTTATTTCTTCATCTGAAAATGGAAAGCGCATGGTACAACTATAAACCTACCAATATATGACCATCAACAGGCAGATCAAGGAGAACGATTTTTAGAGAAGCAGCCAAGGAACTTTGGATGAGCTGTGGAGATCCACAACTCTGGTTGAAGAATCTACGAACAGGACAAATGTTAGTCATGCAATCCACAAATCTAGTCTTTGTGGAAGAGAGGCAACATTGTTGAATTGCTGAAAGAAACCCAAGAGAGGTCACCTTTGCAGTCTAAAGTCATGTAGGGGAGACACCAAAATGTGGAAGAAGGTTCTCTGTGAGATGTTTATAGAATGACATGTTTTGATAAAGGTGCTATGGTCAGATGAGACCAAAATCAAACTTCATGCAAAACCGATATGTGTGACCAAAAACTACCACCCTAAACACACCACCCCCAGACTTTAAAAAAAACCTGTCAGTAGGACAATGACCCTTAAGATGAAGCCAGAGGTAAAGTAGAATGGTTCAAACCAAGAGTATTTATGTGTTATAATTACCCGATTCTAACTCTGATTCAGTAAGACTTGGCATGACTAGAAAACTGATGTTCTCAGATGCTCTTCATCCACTCCGACTAAATGGATGAGTTAATCTGAAAAAAGAGAGTAGGCAAAATCTTCAGGCTCTAAATGTATAAAGCTGGTAGAGACATGGCCCAAAGTACTTCTAGCTGTAAATGCAGCAAAACCTAGATCTACAAACACTAAATCAGGTGGCTAAATAAGTATGCCCACAACACTTTTGGATTTTATCGATTGAAAAAATGAGAACCATGTATTGTTCCCTTCAACTTTACCATTATGCACTACATTGTGTCAGTCTATCGCAATGTTACAAAATGTGGAAAAGTTAAAGGGGGTACGCATTCCTTTACAATGTGTGTAGGTTGGTATAAGCCTTAAATTTCATATGAAAAACAAGAAAATGTTTGTTAATAATTCCTCATTTAAACAGCTGTTAGCTTGGCTTTATCAGCCCCTTTGACTGGTTTCATTTTCATTCAGGAAAAATCAGAAACCTTTCTTTAACTCAAACATATTCACTAGTCTGCAAATATCACCTTTTACAGTAATCACACCTCCCATTTCTGGGGGAAAACAACATTTCACCAAATTGAAGCACATTTAGGACAGATTATTTTATCAGCACTCAGGCATTCATTTTTGGAACATTTCTCCATCAGTTAAAGCCCTTTGTACCTTCCTTTCTGGTTCCTGTCTCAAATGCTGTCCCTGACTGCTTATCATGTACATAATGGCACAAAGGTAAAACTGATTAGATCAGCATTTCTTACAGTTGAGGCTCCAGAGCAGTAAAGGTGCTCAGAAGCTCTTTTGAGTAGTTCATTTTTCCTATCATCCTCTCCGAGCAGCTGGATCAATGCCGATCATAGAAACTGGGTCTCCTCCCCTCAGCCCTGTTACTGCTATCTTTCGTGTCTTCTTGTCTGTCAGTGTAGATAAATGTCAAAAATTCAAAAGGAGACTGTTCTGCTGCCTGTTTGAATAAAGCCAAAGATTTCCAAAAACCCAAATGGTTTAGAGGCTTGATGTACCTGAACTCTTGTATTTCCACTGGCACACTGCATTCCACACCATCTTTTTCACTACATCTGTTTAAGTAAGAAAATGTGACAATAAGTCAGGTTTATTATTAAAAGGCAAAGTCCTCTTAGTGTTCTTTGGAAAGAATCTGAGCTCAAAACTTTCCACGGTAGAATAAACAGAATAAATCAGTATTTTAGCTGCATGGGCAATAGTTGTAACCGCAGGGTATGTTGTCTGTACAGGTCCTTCTCAAAATATTAGCATATTGTGATAAAGTTCATTATTTTCCATAATGTCATGATGAAAATTTAACATTCATATATTTTAGATTCATTGCACACTAACTGAAATATTTCAGGTCTTTTATTGTCTTAATACAGATGATTTTGGCAAACAGCTCATGAAAACCCAAAATTCCTATCTCACAAAATTAGCATATCATTAAAAGGGTCTCTAAACGAGCTATGAACCTAATCATTTGAATCAACGAGTTAACTCTAAACACCTGCAAAAGATTCCTGAGGCCTTTAAAACTCCCAGCCTGGTTCATCACTCAAAACCCCAATCATGGGTAAGACTGCCGACCTGACTGCTGTCCAGAAGGCCACTATTGACACCCTCAAGAAAAAAATTTCTGAACGAATAGGCTGTTCCCAGAGTGCTGTATCAAGGCACCTCAGTGGGAAGTCTGTGGGAAGGAAAAAGTGTGGCAGAAAACGCTGCACAACGAGAAGAGGTGACCGGACCCTGAGGAAGATTGTGGAGAAGGGCCGATTCCAGACCTTGGGGGACCTGCGGAAGCAGTGGACTGAGTCTGGAGTAGAAACATCCATAGCCACCGTGCACAGGCGTGAAATGGGCTACAGGTGCCACATTCCCCAGGTCAAGCCACTTTTGAACCAGAAACAGCGGCAGAAGCACCTGGCCTGGGCTACAGAGAAGCAGCACTGGACTGTTGCTCAGTGGTCCAAAGTACTTTTTTCGGATGAAAGCAAATTCTGCATGTCATTCGGAAATCAAGGTGCCAGAGTCTGGAGGAAGACTGGGGAGAAGGAAATGCCAAAATGCCTGAAGTCCAGTGTCAAGTACCCACAGTCAGTGATGGTCTGGGGTGCCGTGTCAGCTGCTGGTGTTGGTCCACTGTGTTTTATCAAGGGCAGGGTCAATGCAGCTAGCTATCAGGAGATTTTGGAGCACTTCATGCTTCCATCTGCTGAAAAGCTTTATGGAGATGAAGATTTCATTTTTCAGCACGACCTGGCACCTGCTCACAGTGCCAAAACCACTGGTAAATGGTTTACTGACCATGGTATCACTGTGCTCAATTGGCCTGCCAACTCTCTTGACCTGAACCCCATAGAGAATCTGTGGGATATTGTGAAGAGAACGTTGAGAGACTCAAGACCCAACACTCTGGATGAGCTAAAGGCCGCTATCGAAGCATCCTGGGCCTCCATAAGACCTCAGCAGTGCCACAGGCTGATTGCCTCCATGCCACGCTGCTTTGAAGCAGTCATTTCTGCAAAAGGATTCCCGACCAAGTATTGAGTGCATAACTGTACATGATTATTTGAAGATTGACGTTTTTTGTATTAAAAACACTTTTCTTTTATTGGTCGGATGAAATATGCTAATTTTGTGAGATAGTAATTTTGGGTTTTCATGAGCTGTATGCCAAAATCATCCGTATTAAGACAATAAAAGACCTGAAATATTTCAGTTAGTGTGCAATGAATCTAAAATATATGAATGTTAAATTTTCATCATGACATTGTGGAAAATAATGAACTTTATCACAATATGCTAATATTTTGAGAAGGACCTGTATTTGGTCTATGACTGCTGTGTTTTTCCTGCTACTTCAAAATTATCCATTGCTTTTAGCTGTTCTATCACAAAAATGGGGGCTGCTGCTCCTATGCTTCACCGACAACCTACATCTGTGACGGGCGTATGACCACTCTGACATGACACTGGGTATCTGTCTGCCCGGGGCTGCTGTGGCCTTCAGGAGCTGAGGCTTTACCTGCCCTTTGCTGCTCCTGGGCCCTGAATGTTGAAGGCTTTCTACCTTTCTTGCCATTCTAACAACTCTGCACCTCCAGGTGACAAATATTTGCACATATACACACTCTGCACAAACAAAACTATTTCTACACACACACACCTATAAAGATAATCCAAATAGTTGAGGACCATGCAAACAGATTTTTATTCCATGTGGCCTGTCTACGTTGGCACCAGATGCAGTTTTGATTTATCACAGTCAATCATGCAATACGATACCATCTTGAGATATCTTTTTTTTAGAACCAAACTGCCCCGGCACCTATAGGCATCAAGCTTCTCGATAGTTTGCCTGAAATGCCAAGACAGGACACGTGGTAAAAAAAAAAAAAAGTAGGCAATAACAGAATTTTCTGAAATGGAGAAAGTTGCATCATTGCACGCATAATATCCTGCAACTCCGAATAAGCAGGCAGCTTCAAGGGTGATGCAGGAAGCATTTAAAGGAAATTTAAGGGATACACGATTGAACAATCAGTGTTTGGATAACTTTATGTAAGTATAAGGTACATTCTGGCCTTGTATATGCTGTGGGTGTATTCACCCAGTTCTTAACGTAAAACTGAAGGTACGCACATACATGCAGGCACACTCCACTGAGGGTTAAATGAAACTTACAGAAACTAAAGATTACAATTACCGACATGTGAAAGTAGGCGGCTGAGTTCCAGTCATGTAGCTCAAGGCTAAACGTGTCATAATAAAGCTGAATGCTGCCATGCTTCAGGAGCTTTACACTTCAAACTTGCCTCATTCAAGTGTACAAACTCCATCAGTCGAAAGCTTAATTAATTTTTGCCCTCAAGTATTACCTTTATTTCTGATGAATTATCCATTCACAGTGGCATCCTGTGGGAACAGCAAAGTGTCAAGGTTTGAATTTGTTTCTTTTTCCTTTTTAATTGGTTTTTCTGCTTGTGTAACTGGCACTCTTGTGTTCTTAAAATACAAACATATTCACTTGTACCTGGGTCTAGTCTCCACGAAAACCCCAAATGAAATGAGGACCAATCTACCAGTTTCCTTCAACAGAGCCTGATGTAAAAATAAAGAGAGAATTTGGGAAAACATATTAGTTTAGAAAAACAAACTGTCAGACTTGGAGGTTTTGATGGGCCCTAACATCGAAATGAGGGTAAGGTGCATGTGGGTGAGATGATTTAATGAAGAAAACAAGAGGAGAACAAGATCAAAGAATCAAAGCAAGAACAATAGAAGAATGCAGCTCTGAACAACAAAAATTAGGGAGCTTAAATACAGAGGAGGTGTGATTCGTAACATGAAAACCAGGTGAGTAAGTCTGCTTTTTAAGATAATCATTAAACATCCACTTTGACCTTGCCTGCTTCATGCCTGCATTTGGGTCCTCTACACAACAGATTGTAATATCCAGCTGTTGATTTGGTATTAGGAACTACTTCTTTGTAATTCCAGCCCCTTTGTGCAATGTAGAAGCCTGGAGATGTAGAGGTGTGCTCTTCTAAGAAGATGTGTGAAAGTCAATAGAAGAAGACAGAATCCTTTTGTGAGAATGACAGGGAAAGATATTGAACAATGCAGCTGCAAGGAGTAGAGGTATTGAAAGTGAATGGGTTTAAGTACCTTTCGCCTCCTATCCAATCCAACAGTGAAAAACAGAGGTGAAGAAGAGAGTGCAGGCAGGGTGGAGAGGAAGGGAATGGGTTTCTGGGGTGATCTGTAAAATACTGCTGCAGAACTGGAATAAAGATTTCAGGATGGTGGTAAGATCTGCTATGATTTGAAGATAGTGACACAAACACAGGAGGTGGAGATAAAGAGGTTCAGATACTGATTGAGAGTGACAACATAGGTTGAACACTTCAGAGATAAATTTGGACAGACAAGACTGAGATAGTTTGCACATGTGCCGACTGGGGATGATGGATATATTAAACAAACGATGCTGAAAATGACGCTGCCAGGCAGGTAGAAAAGGAGGAAATACAGAGGATTGCTGTGTCAGAAAGATGTCGGGGACATGGGGAGATGTAGGCAGATGATCCTGAGTGAAAGAAGACTTAATATTTGTCATTTTCTTCTAAACTGGCCCAAATACATCACTGACAGGTTGAAAAACATTGAGATTTCATACTAATAAAGGCGAGTTTAATACCTTGTTGGTGCAAATTTCTACACATCAAAAGCAAATAAAAGCAGATGCATAAAACTGATACCGTAATTTTATTCTGCTGGCATCAGTGTTTTTGCGTGAAACATAGAGTGTTTGATTTCTTTCGTGTTTGGAAAGATCTTTGAGAAAAATGTACTGTTTATCCATCTGACTTTAGATGACCAAATGTTCTGGTTAAATCTGTTTTCTGTTGGGTATGTGTGGGAATGTAGTCAGTGTATAGTGTTGGATCGAATGACTAAGGCAGTAGGAATAATGACAAACGCCTGGACTTTTCTGCTTGTCTGCATGTTTTTTGCTCAGTGGGAGATTTGACCAGCTGTAAATGTGATCAGAACATTTACATTTACAGATACGTATTTTGCCCATGTTTGGGTTACATAGAGTCAGCTACAGATGATCATGTTTAAGCCTGGAACAGAGTTTCTTATTCTTATCTCACTATTCTCACCTGTGTTTTGCTGCTTTATGTGCCTCTTTAGCTCTAGCGTGCTTTATTTTGAAGAGCTTGTTTGCTGCTCTGTTTTATCTCCTCTCATTTCCAGTCTTTTTCATTGTTTTCATCATGCGCCCTGTTTTCTTTTTATTGTCCAACTCTTTGAGACCCAAGCTGATTCTTTTTCTCATGACGTTTATCATTGTTTTTTCCTGCCCTGAACGCTGTTTAACTTGTAGTAATATATAACTTCTAGTAACTTTTTCCTAGATTTAAGTGGTAGTTAAACTAACTCTTTCAGTATTATCACACTTCTGTGGTTCTTTGCCATTTCATACCCCCTTGTTGTTCTCACATATTAACCTTTCACCTCAATGTACTATTGTCTCTTACCTGTGTACTTAACCCCTGTGTATAAGCTTATTCGTCTTTGTAGGTCGTTATTTTTATTAATTTTAGAGATGAATATTTATTAAATGGATATTAATAAAAATAAAAAAAACGATTTAACTGTTTGGAGTCGCATAAGCCCATATCCTCACAGTAGATTCTGATAATAGAAAATGACTTTATATTGTGGGTTGTAAAAGTCTCCAAGGTGGGTATAAATTTATACATAGTCAGTATAAAACATCCATTGGCTGACAGCTCCTTTTCATGCCCAAAAGTCAGGTGAGAAATGACCAATGGTGATCAAAAAAAAATATTGTCAAGACCTTCAAAAACATGCTCTAATAGGGGCAAACCAAAGTGAACGTCTACTTTGCTCTTGGGGTTAATACTGTTAAACAAAGTTAGTCTCAGGGGTGCTTTTATAGAGAAGTAAAACTACTGGAACATTTTAGTGTTTCAAATGAGTTTTCCAATGCCAGAAACAGAAACAAAAACAACGGGTTTCCTGTTAGGAAGCGATGAGGTGTGCTCTGGATTTGACATGCGAGTAAAATCCTTCTTTATGTGACCAGCTACCTCCAAAAAACTGCTTTAACCCACAATGATGTTCTACTTCTTCAGACTGCACCACCCAGCCATGGGTGACTAGGATGAAGTTTGAACCTCCGGACTTGCGGAGGTTCACAGTTGTCTTCTTACAATCCTGGCTGTTTTTTTTCTATTTCCAGTGATGTCAAATGAAGAAGCAGTCTGTTTGAGGTGGTGCCTGGAAATACATCTAAAGCCGTGCCTCCATTAATCTAAAATGTTGTGAATTTACCTATCAGAAGCTTACGAAGTCATTCCATCATACCTGGGCATGGCCAAATTGTTAAAAGGTGGTAAATAATTGCTTTCAACTAAATCCAGATCAACCAGTACCAAGTTAGATGTTTTTACTCCTTAATGTTTGGCATAAGTTACATAAAAAGCTTTTTTTGTGGAATGGGTTTTGTCAGAGGAGATGGTGTGAGTTTGGTTGTGTGTGGGGCAGTAGAAGTTGGGGGCTTGAACCACCACTGTACACCCAACCACAAGGTGGCTCCCGCAGATATTTTGAAATATTCTCAACCTGCCATTTCAAATGAAAACAAAGAAATATTTAAACTTATATACTATGATTAAAAGATTAATTTTAAAACTGGTTACTCTCCACAAAATGAAGCTCTGATCAGAACACACAAACCATCCATGGATGGTTGAACCTCAGAATGACAGAATTCCAAAATAGGAAAAGTCAGAGGGATTTTTTTGTTTGCTTCTGTGTGCAAGGATCAATCAGGAAGATGGTGTCAGATTCCTGGCATCCCTGGCGTTAATAAAACATCAGGAAACCAGGTGAGGTCAGAGTTGAGGTCAGACTGTTGACCTTAAGGTCACCGAGCTGAATGTTTTATTGGCAGGCTCCATGTTTACATTGCTCCGAGTCTGAGATTGAGACTCACGTCCCTCCGCCAAGAACCGCACAGCCCACATGTGAATCAGCTGTTTGCATTCATCTGGAAGAATTTCGTCTTACGCACACAAACACACTGACACGCTGCTATGTGGAATGCCTTCTTCCTGGCTATCCAGCCCGGCTCTGCAGGCGTGTCAGGTTGCAGTAGGTGTTCCCGGGGATGCAACCGGCATATCTGTGTTGGTTTTATGTCAAAGCCCCTCCCTCTGAGGAGATGACAGCCCAGAACAGCCAGAGGGGATGAAACCTGAGATAGGCAGAGCTTAGTTAGTAAACAACAACTCCTTTATGAGGCAGAGGCGGCTGCCTGCTGCATTCAAAGATCTGAGGGAGGGAGAGGGACACAAAGACCCAACTTCCCCATCAGACCAGTGTTGGGTGGGGGGTGCCTTCAGGGCGGTCTGTGGGGTGTGGGGGAGCAGACACAGTTAGTTTAATCTCACTGTTTGTTAATTTAAAGTTTGACTCCTCTGAACAGACCAGTTCATGTAGACCCTACACTCATTCTGTCTGCAATATCAACACCCCAACTTGAAGGAATATCAACATTGTTTCATTGTTTTTATTTGCTAGTTTTGGACTAGAAGTGAAAGAAATCAACATTTAACTTAGCTCTTTGAGCTTAGCCTGCAGGACTGTGCGAATATCATTAGTCATCCCATTGTTTCTTAAAGTTTTCCTACCGATCGGCCAGACTGTGTTATGATTAAAACTGGTCTTAATCAGATGTTCTTTAGGCTTTCTATAGGTCTTTGGCTGGGTTATATTTTGGCTTAATTTCAGTCTGGTATTTCACCTGGCCGTTTTCAGAGGGATGTTTTTAGGTTTGTCTGTTAACTGACATAATTCTTACTCTTTGTCCCCCTTTCATTAGATCAATTTAGGAAAACAGGGAAAGATAACACATTTTCAACAGGCAGAAACTATTAACTGAGACTTACAATAAAAGATCAACTGGTGGATGGTGAACCTCTCAGGTCCTGGGTTGGGTCTTGCTTGTTTTTTTCCTACCTAAAAGTCTTAAAGCCATGACTTTCAAACACTGGCTGTTAGAGATAGCTTTCTAGGCCAGACACATCTTCTTTTTTCCTCCAGTTATTCACTTTATTTTTTATACATTGCATTCAGTTACAAAAAATGTGTTTAGAAAAAAAATGAAAACAATGAAAACAACTTATGAAATACTCTGGTTAGAGACAACTGAATCTGAGGTTTTGTCCAAGATGTAAAAAGTCAAACTCTTTACCTCTGACAAAACAACCAGTAGCATAGTGGTGACAGTATCATACTGTAGGGTGCCTTTTTTCCCCACTGCATGGAAATTTAAAAAGGAATCAATGAGAAGTCTTAATGATTTAGAGGTGAGTTATGGACTTCACTGGTTTAACAAACAATTAGGACCTTTTACTGAAGATGGGTTAGTACTACAAAGGAAAATTGTATTCCTGTATGGTGGCAGTATCATGCTCTGGGATGATTCCTTTTCCCACAGCATGGACATTCAAAAATCATTTTTTCCAATTTATGCAAATAAGGGTTGGTTATACATAGGAAGTACTGATCAAGATCAAATCTGTCAGTTTTGGGGGGATAATGAATAAACTAGGGACTGAAAATAGGAGAAAAAGTAGCCAAAGCCCAAAGAAAGCTTTATGAAAAACCTCCGGAAAGGCTGAAGAACTGAACAACAGTGCTTTATGTTTCATTAGTGGTCATTTTATTTAGTAGTTTCTAATTTAACTCTTTATGCTAATACTTTCAGTGTAGTACGGTGGTGGCAGTATAATGTTTTTTTTATGGTGTTTAACGAACAAAATAAAACCTTCCTCTGAAATCAGCCCTTTTGTTCAGGAAAGTAAGGGTCACTGTTGAAAGACAATGCTTTAAAAGAAATTTCTGAAAGCTATAGATCTGTTGATCAAGACCACTTTAACAGATTACAGATAACAGAAAAGGTCTCGTCGAGCTTCAGGGACAAAGTATGAATAAATTAGAAGTGGTTGAAACATTGGCTCTAAGAGTTGTTTTTCCTGTATGAAGTTCAATCTTTCTAAAGCATTTAGTCTATTAGTATAAATAAACATATCTTATTTGTAGTGCTTTTATTGTGTAAACTGCTTGTAAAAGTTTCCAAATTGACTCGTCCAAAGCTGCTGTCAGCAGCGTTCTTTGAGCTTCATCTTATCTATTAGGTCGTCAGCCGAGCAGAACAGACTGTGTTTTTATCTGACCCTCTCCTCTTCCTCCTCCTCCTCAGCTGAACGGAGTTTAGGCGCTGCACTCTTCTTTTGTTGTTAAACGCAGCCCTTACAGTCTGCTCCCTCCCTCCGTCTCTTTCCTTTTTTTCCACCCATCCTCCCATCGCTCACTCACTCCGTTTCATCCAGGGTGACGCCAGTCCCTCTCACCCCGCCCCGTTCAACTCAGTCCGCTGCGTTCATTTCATTCCTGCTCCCATTCCGCGCATATTTCGCATCCTTGGAGAGACGCTGCGCATTTTACGCACTCAGCGCGCCCCGATCTTTCATCAAAGCGAGGCCGAGAGCGGAGTCCGGAGTGGGCCGAGGGCTTCCCGGTTCTGCGGCGGCTCCGATCCGTCGGGAAAGTGTGGGAATTAAAGGAGAAAAGCGGCGTTTGGTTCGAGGTAAGTTCCCGAGGAGGAGTCCCCCCCTCCACCACCCCCTCCTCTTCAGCCTGCGCGTCTCAAATCCCCCGGACGATTCGCTTGTTTCTTAAAAAAAAAAAAAAAAAAATAGAGCAGTTCGGGCCAAATGGACAGAAACATTTCCACATGTGGATGTAAAACAAGTCTTAAAACTGATTGTTCCTAAACCGCGTTGAGCTTCACAGCGACTGTCGCTTCCACTCCAGTTTTATTATTTCCCATTTCCCTTCTCGACACCAAAGACCCAGAAATCTCGCTCTTTTGTCACTTTCTTGTCCCTCTTCCTCCTCTGGTACATTACACATGGTAGATCTGAGCCTGCAGGTGTCCGTTAATGGAGCAGCGTGTTGGAGGGAGAAGCTTTCCGCTCGCAGAGCTGGGAGGCAGCTTAACAAAGCTGGGAGTGAATGGGGGACTTGTTGCATCGGCGGGGTTTTCTCTCTCCCTACACAGCCAGCCAGGCAGGCAGGCAGGCCCCAGTCAGGGAAACAGGCCACAGGCTGATAACAGCCAGTGTTTACCCAGTGGACACAGCACATCGTCTGCTTCATGAAAACACCAACATACAGGCTTTTATACCCAGATAGGCCAAAAAAAAAAAAAGAACCTCAGTTTATTAGAGTTCAAACACATTTTTTATTCCATCTGTTCATGTTGACACAGCTTCTCTCTGAGCTGTATAACATGTTGATGATCCATATTTGTGTCTTCTCTTCCACTCTGTCATCATCAGTGTCTGTGGAGACTTTTCTGAGAATATCCTTTAAACCCCCTTTACTCAAATGTTTTGAATATTGATTACAGGGCTGCTCCTGGCCCTTTTATAGCCTGAGATCTCTGGCAGTGCAGGCCAAAACCACAATGTAATTTTTGGAGGAAAATTACAGCCCTTAAGGATGAAACGGGGCAGATGCACGTCTTCTGGAACAGTAAGCCGTTTGTCAGATGTTTTGGGAGGTGAATGTGGGATAACAACAGGATTAAAAGTGAGAAAAGAAGGGTCGGTGCTCGTTTTCTTTGATGTGATTGTGGTGTGTGGAGGAGTGTTAGCTCTGGTGGTAATGATGAGGTGTATGCTGATTGAAATATTAGTGTGGGATAAAGCAAAAAGATTTAATTTAATCAGCTGATTTTGTCACTTTTCTTGAAATTCTGACAGATTTAACAGACTTATTAAACTGCAATATTTCAGCTGCAGAAATCAATAAATTAGTTTTGTAATAAAATGTCTCAAATTATCAAGAGATGGACCGATCAAGCTTTCTGGCACTGATTTCCAGAACTCTTTAAGATCCATTCACCAGTTTTGAGTTTGACCGATCGTGATTTGCAACACAAACAATGAGGAGATGCGCCGATTAAGCTTTTCTTGGCCAGCCTTCTTTAAGGTCTTACCTGCCGATTTTGATCAGTTCCAATTTTTTTCCCCTTTTCTATAAAATAGAAATGAGGAAACAAAGTAATCTGTTGACAGATGGTAGTTTGCAACCCAACAGTGAGTAAAGGAACTACACAGTTTGGCTATGGATGCACACAAACATTCTCCAGTGATCAGAATTGGCCAATTTTTCTATGATCAGCTACTATGTTGATCAGGGAGACCCTGGTGAAACACTGAAAATCACTTAACCATATTAATTAAAATGGATCAAAGTTAAGAACTTCTGGCATTTTTGGTCAGTTAAAAGCATTCTCCAACATGTACTTTGATACATTTCTTTTGAGTAGAATAAAAATTGCAAAAAGGTTAGGAACATGTGATTTGATTTATACATGGCGATAATCTTTTTGATTGTTTCAATTCCTCTATCAAAGAACCTGCAACATATTCTGTTTTCATTAAGTGAGCTGTTTCTAAATGTGGTACCTGAGGTGTAGCATGGTGATGGTATTATCATGCTTTGGGATACTATTCCCTCACAGCACAAGAGTTTAAAAGTAAATGTTTCAGATTTATGGGAATGAGAGCTGGTACTAAATACAGCAAATTACTGATTAAAGGTCTTTCAGTATAAGGCCATTTATTTTTTTATTATTTGTTTTACCCAGATACGATCCAAGGTACGCTTTGAGTTGAGCCAATTTTTGTTTCCTGTTTTGTAATCTTTGGGAAAACTAATTAGAATCGGCAGGAGTGAACTCAACATAAACCAGAAATATGAACCGGCCCGGAAAAGCCTGATTGGTGCATCTAGCTGGTTTTTGATGTTGTGATGTGGGAATGAGAGTTTACTGTGTTTTATTGAACAGGTGGAAGCTGAGACAGGGGATACAAAATAATGTTTTAATTTAAATTCTCAATTCTTTCCTAAAAATACTCAAATTATCAGGTTATAAACTGCAGTATTTTAGTTTCAGGATGAATTAAAGCTGTATTCCTATAAAAAAATAAAAAAAAAATCTCAAATTATCCCGAGAGATTTGGGTTTTTCTGGCCAAAAACAAATTCCAGTTTTCTTTGAGCTCAGGGCTGCCTGTTCTGATTTTGACTGGTTACTTTCCCAGTCAAAATCAGAATAGAGAAAAAATGTCCTCTGGGTTGTTGGAGGTATTAGTTTTAATCAAACAGAAAAAAGTAAAACTTAAGTAAAACTTATCAGAATGTTTCTGTTAAATCGGTTCAATAAGTTTTGGACTTATTAAACATTCAGACTCACAGTTTTTGTTTTAATTTATTTCATTTGTCTAAAAATGAAGCTCTGAATATCCTGAAAGTGTAACAGAGAAAGCAGAGGGCATTTGTGTGTCTGTCATTGTGTTTAAGCCTGCTTTGTCAGTCGCTCTGGGCAAACAGTCTCCATTCTCCTCCCCCCGTCTCTCTCTGCCCCCTCAGTGCCTCTCCCTCTCCTCTCGAGTTCGTTGACATCTGTTTTGAGAGCTCCGTGCACCTGTAGAGATCGAGGAAGTGTGTGTGTGTGTTGAGGAGAGAGAAACGGAGGGAGGTGCAAAATGCAAATCTGTGCGTTTGTTCTGGGTCCGAGCAACGCAGACCGACTGACTAACAACCATTTGTGTGTGTGTGGTGTGTGTACACTTGTGTGTTTTCCTCCTGCCATCCAGGCCCCTATTGTTGCTGCAGCAGCAACAGGCGTCACTGGCCGAGGACGCACCATATGTTCTCTGTGTGCTTTAGTCACAAGCCGCTCACGTTTATGTGTGTGTTCATCTCCTCCACCAATGCTGCTGCAATATGGTGGAGTTTGGAGTGACGGGCAGCTCGCAGCCTTCTTCCTCCTCCTCCTCCTCCTCCTTGTTGTCTCATCTGTCGTCTCATTTTTAGCACAAAATCCGGCACACAGATTTTTTACGGGCTGGGATTAGGAGGGGAAATGCTCCTGCTAAGAATTAAGGTTTTGTGACACCGTACGTTGCTTTAAATCTGATGATCTTTTCATTTTACTAAGCGCCAGTACCTCTTGTCAGTTGGATGAATCAACAGGTGATACACTAAATCCAGTCTGCAGCCAATTAGGGATTTCCCTTTTTTATCCTTACATTTCTCTCTGCCAACAAATTGTTCTCAGATTTCAACCCCCCCGCGCGGAAGACACCAGCATAAATTTATTCAGGCGTATTAAAAACTAAAAGCAGGGTGTTAAGATGGGGCGAGAGTCTGAGCTCCAGTGTAATGAAATTTAGGGAGTGGAGCCGGTTTATTAGAGCAACAATGCAGAGTGTTTTTGTGTTGAGGGGCAAAGCAGTTATGTGGGGTATGGGAGGTTGAAGTAGGGGGGGCATGCTTTGTTTAGAGGACTCGGGGAACAATGGGCATCCTCTGGGGTGGGGTGTGGGAGTGTGCAGAGATTGGGCGGTCGGGGGAGGCATGTGGGGTTGCTGTTTTCTGGCTGCAGGAAGCCAGTAGATCCCGTGCTGGCTTGTCTGACCAGCAGGACGCCCTCCTCACTTTCATGTTCATAATAATGCAGAGCAGGAATTATTATGAACATAGTAAAGCCTGATCTGCAAGGTGTACAAATATTTTAAAGAGTTTGGGTTTAAATCTGTTCTCCCGTCAATTTAAAGTCTTTTTAATGAAATGCCACAGAAAGTGCCGGAGTGTTAAAAGTTTTCTCTGGGTGTATGAGTGAGCATGGCACCTCCCCCACCTGTTGCTGCAGACTGCCAGCTGGCTGCAAGAAGGCTCCAACATGTTTTTAAGGCAAGTTCTGCTGTTTAGATATGTCCAACATACAAACTAAAGGAGGCCCCACCCCACACTCTTATTTAGGGGTGCTGTTTTAAGGCTACAGCCGGCAGGCTGAGTGACTGTGAGTAGCTACAACAGCAGCGTGCCTAGACAATTAACTACCAAATATTAGCTTGTTGTATTGACAGCTCTACTCTATAGTGAACAAAGCTACATAAAGGCATAACATTCTGCACCATTTGCGCTTGAAAACTACCACTAATTGTAACATGTGTTTAATCTATTTTTAGGGCTACTGGGCAGGTCGCTGTACACCCCAGTATTAAAAAGTTACAAAAGCCAACCTTAAACAAGATTCTGTTCTTCCATTCCTGCAGTTAAAATACCTTTCAATCAAATGCCAGAAGATCTCCTGGTGTAACTTTCTCCCACTCTTTAGAGCATAGATTGATGCAGTGTTTCCCTCCCCCACCCACTGCACACTGCTGGTCAGCTGGCTCCTGCACTTTTCCCTGAAAAAAAATAGCTTGACTACTTAACCAGCAAATATAAAGTTCTTTGCTGCTTTATACAGAAAATAACGGCAAAGTGTATGTTTACTGAGAGAAGCACTGTAAATTTCTACTGAATTTAGTAGTTTCTTATTCTCTCTTTGTATCACAATTCAAATAACATTTAGAGTCAAAATCAAAATCAATTAGATCATATAATAATTTTTTTAAGTTACTATTACTGTATATAGCAACAGTAGGGATAAATGTTTTCTGTTGTTCTGTTGTTTTACATTTATGACTGATCAGCTTAATGATATAGGATCTGTGTCAAAAAAAGTTAAATAAACAAACTATCTTTTTGAACATATTAGGCAGTTTTCTAATCTTTTCACTTTTCTTAGTTTCTGGAGATTTATCATCTCTAGTGTGTTTTATCCAGTGCGAGCCAAGGTTGAAAGAGCTTCAGGGTATCGGGAACATGTAATTCAATGTTTCACTCTCTGTGAGGCCTGTGGGTCGCAAATTTGGTCGTTTGAACTGGATCACGAGGGTCCAACAGGTCCCTAAAGAGGTCAGTTGTGTGTAGCCAAACCTTTTCATACAAGAGACACAAAAATGTCAACTAAGTCCATGATGAGAAGAAGGAAAATAACACAGAAAATTGTTTTAAAAACAGCATTGTGGGAAGAAATTTCCTGATATCCACAACAGTCCATCAAATTCCTCCAATTTTGAGGAATCCTTTGATTAATTCACTTATTCCACATACTGTATACATTTCATAGTAAGCATAATATGGCTTTTGTCAGCTGCTGGTGACAGCAGTCATTGCATATTAACAGTACAATGCAACCTACAATACTGACAACTAAAACTATTATCTTACTGTAGCTAAATCAATTTGAAAAACCATGGGTAAATATGTCCAAATTCGTGTATTTTACTGTATGTTTAGTCTGAAAACCTTCATTTGAGCTGTAATTTCTGAGAAAAGCAGCTTGTTCTCCACAAACAGCCACTTCACTTTTTACTTTTGTAAATACATAGTTAGGAGTGGACTGGCTTGGTTTTAAGACATTGGATTGTGATATATTACCTCCAACAATCGCTGTGGTCTTTAGCATTTGATCGTTTGTATGAGGTTCTACTGCAGTGAGACTCCATTCAATAGACTGAATATCGTATTGACGTGCAAAGTGTGCATTTATGACTATTGAAAATGACAACCAGCAAATACTGCATTCCAAACAGTAATTTCCAATATTAATAATTCACACACTGACAATGTGATGATGCAGCTCTCGCTCACTACAAATTGGAAACAGAAATATTCTGATTCGTATACACAGCTTCTAATAATTCTAATTAATTTTCACCTTTTACTAAAACAAAAAACACCTTTAGACTTTAATATCGCTTTGATAGGAAGACTGTAACAGGATCAACTCCTTCTTAAATCTTTTAGCAGCATATTGTCACTCTAACAAAATAGGAAAAAATCATCTTTATTTAAATGCATTATTGAGTGGTTAGGGAGGGTTCCAGCATTCGGAAAAATGTTTTTCAACAAAATAACAGGGGCCAGTAACACTTGATATGAAGAAGGCCCATTTCTCTAGGTCTGTCTTCAAATATAGGAAAGACATGAGAACATGTCCTTCAAGTAGGTAGATGTGCATTGATCTTAAAAAGTTATGACATAGGTACAAAGAAATGGCAACCTAACCTGTCTGTTCTGGACAAACAAACTTGCATAAGATGAACAACGGCACATTTTAAAACAATGCTTTTAAAAAGAGGGTTAGAAAAAGAGTAAACCCAGTGCATCGGTCACTATAAACCATAGCTCCGATTAATTATATTTGCTGCCAGATGTTCATGTATGTTCTTCATTTTTGTGTCTAAGGAGATGTGAAAAATTACAATAAACATCTACTCAGTTAGTTTAATCCTGTTTTTTTACAATAAAAAATAAAGGAAAAGATCAAGATGGAATAAGATCCCATCCTTTTTGCCTTTCAGTTAAGTAGATGAATCACACCCCCACCCCACCACCTAACTCCATAGGAAGCCCGAATCAACCCTGGTGTTTCCTGACCACAGCAGGAAGCGAACAGGAAGTCTTGATTCAGACTAATTCTTGTGTACTTTCCCGGTCGGAGGAATTGACATGATAAACACGGTGCCGAGAGGAACAACGGTTTCACTTGGTTCTCCAGTACTCTCACAGCAGAGGAAGGGTTCCCTGCTGTCGCCGCTCACCGCCTCTGCTGTTGTGCATGCGGGCACTGATTACTCTCTGTTGGTTAACTTGTTGCAAGCTGGACATTTTGGCATCTTTGTCTTTTCCTGGAGTTTTCCTCGAATCGTTTCCTTGCAGTCCGGCTCATAGATGCCATTAGCAGCTGATGATTGAAACAGGAAATGAACCAAAAAAAGAAATCTGATCTTCCATTAGAGTCAGCAGGACTGTTTAAGTTTTAAAAGCTAAAGGAACATGGTTAATTGTTCTTCATAAATAAAAAGGAGCTCTTAGCAATTGAATGTCTTTTTCCAGTCTTGCTGATGGAGCTAAAGCAATAAGCTTATCGTCAATTTCTAAACTGAAGCTCTGCAGATTTTTTTATTTTTTTATTTAGGAGCACAAACACAATACAGTTAAATGGTTGTTTATGATAAAATACAGCAGCTGCTGTTGTTGGGGTTTGTGTGTTTAAAGTTTATGCAACGCAAATTCTGGGCTAAAACTCCAAAATGTCAACCGAAACTCTCACCATTCACTGACTATTACACTGTTATTTGTTAAATTTTTATCCAAAAGATTAAGGATTCTCAATTGAACATATTAATTATTATGTCCAGTTTATTAAAACATTGCTCTTAGATTGACATTTTTCTCTTTCTTTTGGTAGTTTTCAAGTTCTTTTTTTAAAATTCAATTCTTAAATCTGTTATTAGATATAATATTTTTTGGACTCTTCAGGACAAATCCCGATGGTCCTCTAAATCTCGGGATAAGTGAAAAAATAAGTTGGCAATAATTTGTTTCCCTCAGGATTGCAATAGAGAACATTGATCCTACCAGCTGAAACATTTTCCTCTTTATTTTTAAATTAAAAGTCATTGCGTGACTGAGGGAAAAAATGTGTTTGGAAAGCAGAGAAAATGGACTGTAATAATCCTGAGAAGGGCTTTAACACACAGAAAACTGAAACATAGATGATGAAGGATGATGCAACAAACCAATTCTTAGCTGAACAAATGAAAAACCGACCTTGCTGCTGCTTAAGAATGCAAAAAAATGAGTCAGAGGCTAAATCTGTTGTCTAAGAATGTAGTAAAAGCCCCGTTCCCCTGTTAGTTGATGCATTTGATAGTTTTCGACAGAAAATATTTCAGTCCCTGAAATTAGTAATGAGGATTCTTCCTGAGTTATAGGAGTTGATTATAAAACACTGAAAATTTGTTCAAATATCTTCAAGAAATCTTTTCTTTTCTATTTGAAGGACGATTGAGATCTGTAAACTTAATCAGAATAAGGTTAGGATCAAGCTCAAGTTGCTACTTTATTGACTTTCTAGAAATATTTCCAACTTGCAATTAACACAACTAGGTTAAATCAGTTCATTTGGAGCAGTTCAGGTTAACACAGCTTTTAGTTTTATTTAAATAATCAAGAATTATTCAATAATAATTGTTATTGTTGTCCAAACATCATCCTTATGAGGGAAGTCCTGAAAACAACATCTAGTTATTAATTAAATAATTTATTTTTGAGGTGGCTAAATCAAATAATATTAACAAAATTGCTGTTTTTTAATCTATGATGTATTACAGAAACAATTAAAATTTTATGTTCAACTATGTCAATTGTTCCAGGAAATCAAATACACAGAAAAACAAACAAAAAACCTTCAAAAGCAGTGAATAACCATCAAGTCTTTGCGGCTTTATTCAGTCTCCCAGCTTCATTGCATAAATCACTGTTGTGCTTCAACTGCGATGGAGCAAAAGAAAAAAACTTCCACCATTTCAAAATTGCAAATGTGCATTTAGAAATGAAAGAATATACAGTTTGTTTTTATATTTGCTCAGATGACTTGTTTCTGCATATATAAATCCCCTGAGAATATTACATGTTGGACCCAGCATTTTCAGTGACGTGGTGATAAAATAAAAAATAAAGTTTTCTTTTTATTTATAGTAACTCAAATTATTATTTGCATTGCAGCCTGCAGAAAACTATATACTGTGGAGGAAATCTGTTGTTAAACAAGCAAACATAATGAGCCGGTATGAAATTCACTGTTTATTTCTAAAATAATCTAACAGATTGACTTTTAGTTTGTTTGAAACATTTAGCCTTTAGTTTGATTCTGAGACACAGAGCAAAATATTTAATAAACATCAACTAAATTTAGTTTTAGTGTTCAAGTTCTTATTGCACTGAATATTAGACTTTTTGTCCTCTTTTGCCCTTTACGGAGTAACACAAGGATAACAAGTTGATATTAGCTGGTTAAATCCTCTGCTCTGGTAGCCAGCCTGCATTCAGCTGCTTAACTGACACACCTCTTAGCTAGCCAACTGTAGACTGAATGATGGGTGACTGTCTGTTTTTTTAATGCCTGGAAATATTTCCAAACAGCCAAATGTGATGTATCCTTTTGTGACACAGTAGAATGGCAGTAACAGGTGGGGGAGGGGCAGCAGCACATTACTCCATTCTACACAGTTAGAGAAAACTCCAGTCACTCTAACACTTTGTCCATTTTTTTCATTGACAAAAGGACTTTTAATCACAAGAACACCATGACAGAAACTTGTAAATTCGTGAAACGCCTCTTTTAGTATTTCGATTTATTCTACTGTCTGTTTATTTGCTGTTTCAACAGAAGTGCACCCAAAATGTAGAATTGCACCAATCTGGCTTTTAACTGAAACACTTGACCACACAGATTTTCTTTCTCAGGAACATAAACAAAAACGTATTTATTTCAAAATTGACCATAAAAAATTTACAGATTCCTTGAAAGAGATATAATTTTTCAGCCCTGCAAAAAAAATATATTATGAAATTATCCTTGTTTGTGCATCAAAGGGTCTGTCTTTAACCTTTATCTGATTTATTTTTTTTTTTACTAATCTCAGAACAAAGTGAATTAAAGAACACTGTTTGTTGATGCGTTTGCAGACAGAAAAAAAATGGGAGTCTAAAGTTTTGATGCATTAATGAACAGGAAATAAATCAGACTTTTCAGTTTTTGACCTGTCAATCCCCAGTCAGAGCAGTTTGAGGGAAAGCTGACAGATTTTGGTCACTTGTTGACTGATTCTGGATCGGTAAACTGCTTCGTTGTCTGTTGGTTAAGAAACGGTTATGTTGGTGTGGGGACAGAATACTACTACTAATAATAATTAAAATTATGCATCGCTGTTGAACACCCTCCCACTCTCCTCCATGTTTACAGGATGGACAAGTAGCAGCACTCCCTGCCTCCTAACCTGTGCCTGTCTAAATTAAGCAACACCCAAGTTTTAATGGACCGCAGATGGAAAACACAGTTCAGGGGGCTAATTCACTTTGCACGCGTGTTTGTGTGTTTTGAGCAGAGTAGAAGCGAGCGGAGCCTGCGCTAGCTGAAGAGGATGTAATTGTGGTGAGAGATGGGGGAAATGGAGGTCACTGTACTCTTTTCAAGCTGGTGTAGCCACACAATGCTGCTTTACAAGGTGTTGGATAAGACTTATCCATAGAAGCAAGCACATGCACCACACGTGTGTTCAGCCGTGGCACATTGCTCCCGTGTTCACACTTATTAAATGGTGTTGGTATTGCTGCAACCTCCCCAGGCTTCGTTTATTTCCCCCCCAACTCTTGTAGGATTTCATCGTGTGTGTGTGTGTGTGTGTGTGTGTGTGTGTGTGTGATGGTGGACATGTGACAACAAGCATCCCAGTCCACCAGTAGGAGACTGGATAATGGCTCAGCCTGACTCGGCAAAAAAATCCAAACTGTCAGGAGAAGAATGATGGAGAAGCTGCCGGCTAAAACCTTTTACCATCACATTTCCACGAGGAAATAAGCACTTCACTGTATCAGTGTGCAATCTGTGACCAATTACTAAGTCTGTGCATAAATGGTAATGCCTCTGAGAAGAGATGGTAAAATAATGAGAGGCGCATGCTGTGAATTACAGCCTCTTCAACCCTCATAAAGCAACTCTCTCCGTCTTTCTCAAGTACGTATTAGCACTGAAAAAGAATAAAAAGAGGCTTTACTGGTTACTTTTTTGCAAAGCTTTCTCATGTGTCCCATTGAATATTTTGTCTTTTGTGTTTTTTTTATGCACAAAGGTTTGAACTAATCAACCAAAGACTCTAAAATACTTATTTTTCTCTCTGCATTGTTTAAGATGAATTTATTCGAGATGAATTCAGTGAAACTGGGTACATCTGATGATGGAATATGAATGCAGAGATGTGCATCAATGCTGGAGTAACATCACGAGTGTTCAGAGATGAAGAACTTGGATGATGTTACATCAAAGTTTAGACGCAGAGAACTTATACATTTGCAATGTTTGTCCAGATACAGTTTGCACCAAATATTTACATCCACTTTCTCTTTTTTTTTTTTTTTT
Source organism: Girardinichthys multiradiatus (assembly GCF_021462225.1). Taxonomy (NCBI): domain Eukaryota; kingdom Metazoa; phylum Chordata; class Actinopteri; order Cyprinodontiformes; family Goodeidae; genus Girardinichthys; species Girardinichthys multiradiatus. The sequence goes on along the minus strand of NC_061795.1, from coordinate 41,357,529 downwards.
ACTGTTCGGCAATAAATGAGACTTTTCCTGTTTAAGGTCCGTTAGGATTTTAATTTGCCAGGAAAATGTGAGAGAATGTTTGAGTTAGATTTTTACTACTGCATTAAAGGTACAGAGGTTTCATGCACTAATATTACTATGCCTCTAAACAATTTGGGAAAAGATGAAATGATGATGTTATGCCTTTTATAAAAGACATTTGGGGATGTATTTTAAGCCAACACCTTGCTTCCTTGTATGTGGAAAATCCATTGAAATCAGACAAGTTATAAGGAAGAGAGAGCATTGTGGATGTCCACAATGCTCTTCCTGATATCTAGTATAAAATATAAATATTTTAAAGATAAATCAATATGTTCCTGATCTTTTAAAGTCTGGTTCATCAATGGGTAGAATTTCCATATGCCTGAAGGTCCCAAATTTTTTAAACCATTATATGCAATTATAAACACCATGGAAACATCCAATCATCATACTGTTCAGGAAGGGGGTGGCAGATTCTGTGTCCCAGAGATGAATATGTTGTAAAACCTTGTGAAGATGCTGGCTTGTAAGAAGAGTTATTATCCAAAGGGAAATGAGGTCTGCGCCAACATGGGCAGGAATGGCACTCAACGAGGAAGAAGCCATTGCACCGAAAGCAGTTAGTAAATGCACACGTGGACAAAGACCAAACGCCTTTGGTCAGACCATTGTTGAAGTTGGGGAAAAAAATAGGAAGCTTGCAAGCCTCAAGATACCATCCATGCTGCAAAGTATGTCATGTAGGTGTTTCTGTGGGAGGGACTGGTGCACTTCACAAAACAGGTCACAGACATTAACTATTATGTGGGCACTGGTTACCTGTGCGTTTTAGGATTGATTTAAAATTTGGCTTTTAAGTGTTTAAACACGCAGGCACCTCCTTACCTAACAGAGTTTTGGCACAAGTATGTTCCCAGGAGAAGTTTGAGATCAGAACTGTTGCTTTTAGATGTTCCTAGGACTTGTCTTGTGATCTGAGGAGACAGAAACCTTTCTGTTGTTGCTCCCAAACTCTGGAACAATCCTCCCCTTATTGTAGGGATGGCTAATACCTTAAATGATTTTAAGTCCCTTTTAAAAACACTTTTTTTTTACTTGGTTTTTAATTCCAGTTGAGTAGAAATATCAGGCTGTTTATTTTAATTATTAGTCTTTTCTGTTTTCTTACTTACTGTTTTTATTGTATTTAGTTGTTCTTTCCTTCTTGGTTATTTGTGGTATTGTTGGTGTTTGTGTCTTTTGGTTATTCATGTGTTTTTGTTTTATTTTTATTTTTGGATCTGTACAGCGCCTTGGTCTCTTAGGTGTGTAAAGTGCTCTATAAATAAAGGCTGGTTGATTGATTGATCGATCGATCAACTGGAATGTTAAAGGGGCAAATGGGTGTTCCAAATAGAGAATGACCCTAAACATACCGTTACATTAATCAAAAAGTGGCTTAAAGAATCGCACATCTTGGAATTGCCATCACAAACTACTGATCTCAGTCCTATTGAAATGTTGTGTGCAGAGCTGAACAGGTGTGTGTGGGCAAGGTTGCCTACAATCCTGACTCAGTTACACCAGTTCTGTCAGGAGGAATGGGCCAGAATTTTGGCAAACTATTGTGAGAAACTTGTGGAAGGATACCCAAAGACATTTGACCCAAATCTCTACCAAATACTAAGGAAATGCATGTAAAACATTTTAAAATTCTTTATAAACCTCTGTCTTGTTATTTTGGCATTCAGCAAATAGAAATAAGTTTGCTAATCCTCACTGACCTAAAAAAAAAGTCTAGTCTGATCTAATGTAAGACAGTGAGTGTGTTAATGCAGCATATATACAGGGGTTGGACAATGAAACTAAAACACCTGGTTTTAGACCACAATAATTTATTAGTATGGTGTAGGGCCTCGTTTTCCAGCCAATACAGCGTAATTTCGTCTTGGGAATGACATATACAAGTCCTGCACAGTGGTCAGATGGATTTTAAGCCATTCTTCTTGCAGGATAGTGGCCAGGTCATTACGTGATACTGGTGGAGGAAAACGTTTCCTGACTCGCTCTTCCAAAACACCCCAAAGTGGCTCAATAATATTTAGATCTGGTGACTGTGCAGGCCATGGGAGATGTTCAACTTCACTTTCATGTTCATCAAATCAATCTTTCACCAGTCTTGCTGTGTGTATTGGTGCATTGTCATCCTGATACACGGCACCGCCTTCAGGATACAATGTTTCAACCATTGAATGCACATGGTCCTCAAGAATGGTTCGGTAGTCCTTGGCAGTGACGCGCCCATCTAGCACAAGTATTGGGCCAAGGGAATGCCATGATATGGCAGCCCAAACCATCACTGATCCACCCCCATGCTTCACTCTGGGCATGCAACAGTCTGGGTGGTACGCTTCTTTGGGGCTTCTCCACACCGTAACTCTCCCGGATGTGGGGAAAACAGTAAAGGTGGACTCATCAGAGAACAATACATGTTTCACATTGTCCACAGCACAAGATTTGCGCTTCTTGCACCATTGAAACAGATGTTTGGCATTGGCATGAGTGACCAAAGGTTTGGCTATAGCAGCCTGGCCGTGTATATTGACCCTGTGGAGTACCCGATGGACAGTTCTGGTGGAAACAGGAGAGTTGAGGTGCACATTTAATTCTGCCGTGATTTGGGCAGCCGTGGTTTTATGTTTTTTTTATACAATCTGGGTTAGCACCCGAACATCCCTTTCAGACAGCTTCCTCTTACGTCCACAGTTAATCCTGTTGGATGTGTTTTGTCCTTCTTGGTGGTATGCTGACATTACCCTGGATACCGTGGCTCTTGATACATCACAAAGACTTGCTGTCTTGGTCACAGATGCGCCAGCAAGACGTGCACCAACAATTTGTCCTCTTTTGAACTCTGGTATGTCACCCATAATGTTGTGTGCATTTCAATATTTTGAGCAAAACTGTGCTCTTACCCTGCTAATTGAACCTTCACACTCTGCTCTTACTGGTGCAATGTGCAATCAATGAAGACTGGCTACCAGGCTGGGTCAATTTAGCCATGAAACCTCCCACACTAAAGTGACAGGTGTTTCAGTTTCATTGTCCAACCCCTGTATATATCTGGTTTCAGCAGGTTATGTATTGAAAAACGGCTTTCCAGCTTCACAACCTGCTGGAAACACTGTTAAATATTTGAGGGATGATAACTTGAAAATGTCCTTGAAACATTTCAGCCAGTTGCAGCCACTTTGAGTAAAGTTGCTCCTGTCCACAGTTTGTGTAGCTTTCTGAAAAGGCATTTGTTGTTTCCTGCTTTTTGACCTCTGTTTGCATCAATGCCCTGCACACATTTCCCACCATGTGCTGTCATGTGTGAGTGGATCATAAGTGGGTACCGCACAGAGGAGTGAAGCTGGTTGAAAACTACTGACGGCGGTGTGTTCATTGCACATGTTAAGGCAGGCAAGGACACGTGTCCTCAGCAGAACTCGTGTTGTTGGCCCTGTGACCCCTGTGCAGGAAGGCATTGACTGTAATGGATGTGATGGACAGTGATACAAGTTGCACTAAGTTTTGATGTTGACTGGTGTCCTCTATGGGTGTAATATCAACTGATATTTGATGATAATCAGATAATAGAAAATCATTTGGGATACTGTTCATCATCAGTGTCGGAAGCAAGAGGAAATTAAAGGTGCAAAAGGACTACTTAAAAATTCAAGTACATTTTGTACTTGAAAACATAAAATTAAATATACAATATTATACACACCCTACATTAGAAATCCTAAATGTGTGCTGCTGCTGCTGCTGAGTGTATTTATTTAGTAGCGCTCTATCACTGTTTCTGGTTTATCATCTTGCTTTAATTAGGAAGTTTAAACGGTCAGAGTTAATGTTCTGCAGTATTCTGAAAACTGTTATTTATTATTGAGATGTTGATATGGAAAACTGTTGACCCACACTTTCCTCATGCTTATTTTCCTTTTCCATCATCATGGTGTCTCCACCTCTATCCTTCACCTTTTAGTTATTAAAATTTACATCAAGTTTGAGTTTAAAGCAATGCAAGTCCCTCCAATTGATATTATTATTGGGAAGCAGAGTTTAATGCATGGAGCTGGAAATATTACAGCATACGAAATATTGCATGTAAGCAGTTCTTTGCTTTTGCAGGATTGCCCTTTTTAGTGCTGTGAAAACAAATTAACATTTATTATATTATATCATAGAGAAAATATTCTGTTTAGTCTGTTAAATTTCTCAGTTCCATTTGAGATCAGTAGAGATGGTCGCTATAGCTTAATTTAGGGCAGCTGTTCTCATAAAATGACACCTTAAAATATGGCCAATTGGCAGGACTTGCATTGTCTTTAAGCAAACATACAACTTGCTTTTGAGTCGTTATGACTATTTGAGCTTCTCCTCATTTTGTTGGGTGTTGCACAATTTGAGTGTTTTAAAAAGCGGGGGCGAATCTGTAAGCAGATCTGTTTCTAGCGATAGCTGGACTAAATCTATTAGATGAAATTATGGCAAAGTTTAGTTTAAAAAAGTCAAAATGTGCCATTATCTTTGTGTGTAAATAATGTGCTTTCTGACTGCTTTTATTGCCAATGCTGCAATGTAATTTTTCCTGTAGCAGCAACTTTTGTTTAGGAGGTGAACTGCAGTGAGGGTATCTTGTCTAAATAATGTAAAAATCTAAAATCTATTGTGTTGATGTAACTGCTTTTCACATCCCAGGTTATGATCACAAGGTTTTCTTAGATGGTAATGTTAGCCGTGAGTTTGCTGTCTTCATGCAGGCTTGGTTCATTGTGCAGTGGAAAATATAGCCATTTTTAAACTTTTGGTTGCTCCTTATAGTGGCAACTGTGGCATTCTTGTTTCTCTTCTGTAGTTCACACAGAGCAAACAGAGGCAGCTTGATGCTGCATCAGTGTGTGTGTGTTAATGCACAGCAAGCCAACAAGGTGATTGTATGTTTAAATCAAAAACAGTTAAAAAGGTTTTTTTTCCATTTTATAATGGGATCTTTGTAAAGTGCTACATGTAATCATGAAAAAACTGTAGAAACAGGTGTTTTATCAGCAACACTTACCCTTTATCTCATGACAAGAAGTAGTGCCGATTCACAGCTAAAGAGCACACAATAATTGCTTTTACTCATGTTTTCAAATTTATTGGTTACTATTAATGCTTTCTTTAAACCAGTAATTGCAAAATAGTTCAAACGGCAATCCAGCCATTACTCAGTGTTTGTAGTTTGCAAACATTTAGTTTCTCATCATGATGAATCTCAGAAACCTCACCATTAGCAGAACATACCTCACCCTACACCTAACCTAAGGTCCATTCAGACCTTAGTCCCAGACCTAATCCCTAACACAAAAACACAATGAAAAAAGTGAGCAAATGTCCCAAAATGACTTATTTGTTGGTTTTGATGGTCCTTTCTCAGTTTCATATAGAAGTGTAGGCACACACACACACACACACTCACACACACACACACACACACACAAACACACATACATATATGAACAAAGAAACAATTCATATTTTGTTCATGAACTTTTAGTTCACTGTGCTGGCATTTTATTTCCTTTTTTAACCTATTTTTTCAAAACTGTTCTTTCTTCCTTCCTTTGTTGGTTTTGTTTTGTTTGTCTTTGCTGTTGTGATAATTGAGTTTTTCCCAACTCCACTTACCATCTTTTTCTCTTTATAATCGTTGTGGCCTTTCCTCTTTCATACGTGAATCTGAGTCAACATGTGAAGCCAACAATGCAACAGGAGGAATATCTCCATTTTGTTGTTTTGTAGAGCAAACTTAACCTGACACTGCAAGGTTACCAGGCCCACCGAATTGTACCTTGGGTCTTAGGACAGGACACAGAAATAGACAGAAGAAAATACTTATTTTTCGGTAGTCTCCTCACAGGCAACTGTAAGGAAAATGTCTACCAGCGGGAGGTTGCTCTTAGGTATTTTGATCTCATCAAAGGTCAGTCTGTCAAATCATAACTAACAAATGTTTTAAAGAGCACTTAGAATTACAGGAAATGCAAAATAACATTTCAGAATTATAATATCTGATTAAATTATGACTGAGTTTTGAGTAGTTTTGGTGCAATTTATCAACTAACCACCAGGAGAAATAACATGTTTTGCAAAGTTTAGGTATATAAGTATAGGTCCTTCTCAAAAAATTAGCATATTGTGATAAAGTTAATTATTTTCCATAATGTCATGATGAAAATTTAACATTCATATATTTTAGATTCATTGCACACTAACTGAAATATTTCAGGTCTTTCATTGTCTTAATATGGATGATTTTGGCATACAGCTCATGAAAACCCAAAATTCCTATCTCACAAAATTAGCATATCATTAAAAGGCTCTCTAAACGAGCTATGTACCTCATCATCTGAATCAACGAGTTAACTCTAAACACCTGCAAAAGATTCCTGAGGCCTTTAAAACTCCCAGCCTGGTTCATCACTCAAAACCCCAATCATGGGTAAGACTGCCGACCTGACTGCTGTCCAGAAGGCCACTATTGACACCCTCAAGCAAGAGGGTAAGACACAGAAAGAAATTTCTGAACGAATAGGCTGTTCCCAGAGTGCTGTATCAAGGCACCTCAGTGGGAAGTCTGTGGGAAGGAAAAAGTGTGGCAGAAAACGCTGCACAATGAGAAGAGGTGACCGGACCCTGAGGAAGATTGTGGAGAAGGGCCGATTCCAGACCTTGGGGGACCTGCGGAAGCAGTGGACTGAGTCTGGAGTAGAAACATCCAGAGCCACCGTGCACAGGCGTGTGCAGGAAATGGGCTACAGGTGCCGCATTCCCCAGTCCTGGGCTACAGAGAAGCAGCACTGGACTGTTGCTCAGTGGTCCAAAGTACTTTTTTTGGATGAAAGCAAATTCTGCATGTCATTCGGAAATCAAGGTGCCAGAGTCTGGAGGAAGACTGGGGAGAAGGAAATGCCAAAATGCCAGAAGTCCAGTGTCAAGTACCCACAGTCAGTGATGGTCTGGGGTGCCGTGTCGGCTGCTGGTGTTGGTCCACTGTGTTTTATCAAGGGCAGGGTCAATGCAGCTAGCTATCAGGAGATTTTGGAGCACTTCATGCTTCCATCTGCTGAAAAGCTTTATGGAGATGGAGATTTCATTTTTCAGCACGACCTGGCACCTGCTCACAGTGCCAACACCACTGGTAAATGGTTTACTGACCATGGTATCACTGTGCTCAATTGGCCTGCCAACTCCCCTGACCTGAACCCCATAGAGAATCTGTGGGATATTGTGAAGAGAACGTTGAGAGACTCAAGACCCAACACTCTGGATGAGCTAAAGGCCGCTATCGAAGCATCCTGGGCCTCCATAAGACCTCAGTGCCACAGGCTGATTGCCTCCATGCCACGCCGCATTGAAGCAGTCATTTCTGCAAAAGGATTCCCGACCAAGTATTGAGTGCATAACTGTACATGATTATTTGAAGGTTGACGTTTTTTTGTATTAAAAACACTTTTATTTTATTGGTCGGATGAAATATGCTAATTTTGTGAGATAGGAATTTTGGGTTTTCATGAGCTGTATGCCAAAATCATCCATATTAAGACAATAAAAGACCTGAAATATTTCAGTTAGTGTGCAATGAATCTAAAATATATGAATGTTAAATTTTCATCATGACATTATAGAAAATAATTAACTTTATCACAATATGCTAATTTTTTGAGAAGGACCTGTACAAGATAGTTAGTTTGAGTTCGAAACAGAAGTAGGTTGGTATAAAATGATAATGGTCCAAAATAGAAATTCAAATTGCTCCACAAAACTACCATCCTAAAAAGTTGCACTCCACACAGAATTCTGCAAATGTCCTCCAGTAGGGTGTTCAGGGACACGCAGTACATCAGTTCAGGCTGAACATCATAAACCTAAATACATTCAGACCTTTTGAATAACATGAAGTGTGTTTGACAGATCTCACCTTGTGAAAGTCTGCACTGGAGCATCTTAACATGGCAAGATAAATGAGGCATCCCTGAGACTGTTCAGATATACTTAAACTTCGGTCACATTTTCACTCGTAAAAAATGAACGCTGTGCCATATAGTCCTTGATGTACATTAAAATGCTTAAAAAAAATTTGAAATCACATATCAACCCAGTTTCTGAATAATTCCCAACAGCATTAAAATGTGGCATAACACAGTGAATTAGATCATTGTTTGAAATGAGGATCTTAATAAAAAATGCTTGGAATAGAGTGGAAGATGAAGGGACTATGTCAGTTTAAACATGAGGACATGTAGCTCCTGAAGGAGGCCGATGAATGCTAAGGGAGAACGTGGGGGGGAAAAAAGCCAAAGCACAGGAGGGTACATGAGAGTTGAAGGCAGCTGTGGGATTGTGGCTGGATGCCCTCTGTGTGTGGTTCTGAGGGCTGGCACTGACTCCATGAAGCCTGCTGTTCTGGCTGAAGAGGCTGGGGTCGGCCTTTGTGACAGAGGGGAGGGGTAGCTGGGGAGCAGGGGACTTGCCATGTAGTCTCATTGAATTCTTATGACAAATGTCTTTCTCCAGTGTCCATCTGCCACTAATTCCCACTTTCACTCATATCTCTTCTGAGATTGTTTATTTTAGCAGAAAGTTTTGTTTACTTGCACTGCCATACTTGCACAATGATCACCTGCACTGTTGTACTGCTCTCGCACCCAATACTGCTCTATATTTACTCTCACTCACTTAAAACTGTGCACATATATTTATATTATATTGTAGATATGTTTATACTGTTTTGTACTCTATTGCACCAACTACGCCAAAACAAATTCCTTGTATGTCCAAAAACGTACTTGGCAATAAAGCTTTTCTGATTCTGATTCTGAAGGTGGAGACATGCAGTAGTTAAGAGAAAGCAGTATCTTACCAACAGTAGTGTTGTCAGTTTAGAGAATGTTGGATGGGCTCTTATAATTTTCAAACATCTGAAACAGCAATTCAAATGCTAACATTTCATGCTAACACTTTTACTTTTGAATTCAATACATTTCTTTTGAGATGTTTTCACTACAAAAAACAAGCCCAGAGCTAATTCTCAGGCTAAAGCTCAAATCCTTTTTATACAAGAGGCCTTAAATATTTGCGAATGTGTTGTAGAATAATTGGCTGTCCAACTCTGCTACCATTGATTCAAGATCTTGGCAAGATAAAAAAAAATGTGTAGAATTGTAAGATAACTTTTTGGCATAGTATAAATTGAAGCCAAGCTATAAAAATCATGAATTAGTTTGTAATTTGGTTTGTACCAGGCATCCCTAAAACTAGAGCTGTCTGTGTAAAGTTGTTTCTGTATTTTGCTGTAAAAGTTAAACTAAATTCTCTCATTTGGAACTGCTGTAATAAACCAACATGTATAATTTTGTTTAGAAATTATCTGAAAATACTGGCTGACCTTTGTTGGTTTCTTGCACACATAAATGGGATAAAAATAACAGTGTGGTCAGTTTTTGTTTGCATCAGGCACAAACAATGTGTGAAAGGAGAAACGTTTTGAACTAGAGTTGCTTCAACCATGTTTTGCCCTGATGTTCACAGCTGCTGGTCACACCAACGCTGTTTGAGGGTGAAAACTGAACAAGGAATACTTTTAGGGACAGACCTTAACGTTTTCACTGAATCTGAATCTCATTGTTTAGCTGTCTGGCCCACACTTTATGGTTTTAGTTCACTCCCACAGCTTTCATTGCGTCATTTATGGCTGACATGGACAACGTTTTCCTTGGCAAAGCTCTGAAAGTCTTCTGCACTCCAAAGATAAAGTTAGCAGCTTGATTTGGGTGGGACATTGAGGACATCTAAAATCCTGATTTTGTCCTCATGAGTTTTAGTCTGAACCATGTCCCCTAATCATTTTTTTTTTTATTGTTGACTGTAAATACCATTTAAGAAGTGATTTTAAGCATTTAACAAAATATTCAAAATGGTGTGTAGGACCTTGTTAGCAAGTTCACATGACTGATGTCTATATGTTAGAGCAAAAATCTGGGTGTAGTGACTTAAAACTGTTATGTTTACTTTTTGGCAAAATATGTAGCATTAAATAAAAGCCCCTCCTGCTCCTTTGCTCTGTATTTGCATCAGAACGGAATGCCTACTTGGCACCTCTATTTGGACATTTCGAGCAACGTCACACTAGGGGGAGACCCGGGGGAAGACCTAGAACTCACTGGACAGACCGTATAATCTTTCTGGCCTGGGGACGTCTTGTGATTCCCTAGAATGTGCTGCAGAATGTCGCAGGGGAGTAAGATGTCTGGGGTTCCCATCTGGGACCTGTTGCCTCTGCAACCTGATCACTGATAAGGGGAAGACAATGGATGGCTGGTCAAAATGAAAATGCTAACATATGTACCATTAGCCAGTCTCAGCGTATAGCAGTATTTTCTTGCAGTGCTCTTGTTTGGCCCTCCGTCACAAATAGTTTTTCCACTTGGTTCCAAAATACTATAAAATACATATTTTTAAAGTGTTCAGTGAGCATAACACAGAATCAGACAAGTACACACAGCAGAGCAGTCGATTTGCAACCATTAATTTCTGCACTTTTCTGTAAAGGATTGTGGTGGGGACTGGTGTGAAGCATGATCAGGTTGGCGGTTAATCAGCAGCAGGCTGCCAGAGCTTTACAAAGTTGTCATAACACAAAATTGGACATTCATAGTCATTGCTTAAGGTACTTTTAGTGGGATGGCTAATAATCACCTTACTTACCTGTCACTTTGTTTGTTAAAGTGATAATAATTAAACAATTAATAAAATAATTTTCATTCATTTTAATTAATATTCAGTCAAAACAAGCTGAACAGAGAATCCACATCATCCAGATGAATACATTTAACTTTTTCTCCGCAGTGACAAAAAACACTGACTGTGGTCCCAGTAACTACATATAAATAATTATATTAAATGACTGCACTTAAAATATGAACTGATCACAGTCTCACAACTTCCTGGCCCACATGGATCTGAACTGCGCACCCGCTTGTGCATAATAAAATGTCTGGAGTGGGATTGCTGTAGAGGCTACTGTCATGAGGTTTTGGACTTTTGCCTCAGACAGATGACTTCTCGTGGCTGTTTTGATGTCGTTCCGGAGGCTGAATCTGTGCTCTGCCGTCACACTAGAGACTGGAATTACAAGCGCCACTTCAGCCAAAGTTTTGAAATGGGTATAATATGCATGAGTTCTCTGTAATGTTTCTTGATAGTATATGTTAATAGTAATAGGAGTTAACATCAGCCTCAAGTTCAGCCATTTTTTTTTTACATCTACATCGAGCATCATTTACAATCAGTGAGCCACAGATGGTAGGGTTTACAGATATGCACATGTTCTCCTATTGAAGGGTGTGTTTGCTTTCTTAGCCAGGAGGTGTTAATGCTGGACAAAAAACCTGTTCCAGTTAGTTATCGCCTCAAAATAATGACCATGGATATCTCTGAATTTGAACTTTGATTTAAATAGCTTTGGGTCAGTTCAGAACAAAATTAGCTTGGTTCTAAAATCTGACATCTGACACCTGAAGTCTTTTTTTTGTCACTGCGATGCTTGCATCAATGCATGGACACTTTTCGTTTTTAAAAATTAAAGCACCTCCTGTTTGATACAGATTTTTTTTTTTACTCCTTTTTTTTAAGATGTAAAATTGAACATACTAAAAAAGATAATAATTCAATTTAGTCCCCAGGATAATAATAGGTTTATAACATACAGAAATGCAGTGTTATATCCACACTAGAGTCCATATCACATCCAATGTAAGAATGATAATTTCAGTCATTAGTGACTAGACTTAGACTTTTCTATTAAATGCTCTGCCTGATTGTCTGCAGCAAAGGTTGCTGGGAAGTTTTAACTTGGTGCAGTTTTAGTAATTATTTATTCATTTCTGTTTTTAACGCATTTATGTTTAAGAATCTATTAGAAGGCTTACAGATATGTTGAACTATGTTGTCCATCAGTTTGTATATCTGAAAGTGATGATGCATTTGTACTGATTTAAACTGGATTGATAGGTATTCAAATTGGACCAAATTTGATTCCATATCATTGGATATCCAATGTTTTGTCTTGTAAAATGCATTAAAATGAGATAAGGAATCTAGGAAACATACATAAACTGAACTGAAACAAAATGTCATACAGCTCAGAGTCAAAGTGATTCCTCACAAAGGACACTTTTCAAAAGAAAAGAAAATAAGTTTTAACCTAAATTGAAAACTGGAATCGTTGTCGGAATCTCTCGACAGTAGGCTTTAAAATGCACTTTGCAAAATAAAAAAGTAAAGTATATTGTGAACTGAGGCTAGGCTCTCCCACCAGCCTTAAATCTTTCATGCAGCAGATTTTTTCATTTTTTTCTGTCACATTTAGATACAGATGCCAAAATTCCTCCTAAAACGTTGGATGCTCCTTAAAAAGATAACTTTTGCATCCTGTGAGGAGAATGTCTTGATTTTTAACACCAAAAAGTCTAGTTTTCAGAGATGCTTTTAAACACTTTAGGAAGGAAATGTGGCTGTTGCACAGACATATGTCCTGCTGGATGAATGAATCCTTGTTTGAATGGAAAACCGCTGCAGAGGGGCAGAGACTGTGTGAAGCTAGAGAGGAAACGGAAATGGGCTTGAACAGAATAAGCATGGAGAGAGGTCCAGAGGGCTGATTCTGGTAAACCGGCAGATTTCCTTCATTACTCATGCCTCTGAGTCTTCGCCAGCAGATGTTTTCTTGCAGACTCGCAGTGTTTTCCCTCAGGTGTTTGGAAAAAAAACACCTGCCTTGCACAAGATCTTGTGTACAAATGATTTAGAGCCCAAACTGTTGCCTGCTGTTTCGCGTGTTTCACTTGCAACCATGCACTCTGTCAAGTGTAATTGTGTAAAAATTAGCCAGACCAATGCGCACACACATACACACACTTACTTCACACTTGCAGGCTTGTTCGGGCTGTGGTGAGGGACTCTGCATGGGAAGTGTGAACAGTAGAAGGCCAGACAAAGTGACATGTGTTCGCCCGAGGGGCTGGCACTGTAATTGTGTGTGTTTCTATGTGTCGGTGTGCATATGTTTGTGCGGTGGTTGGCGCGCCAACCCTGCTGTTTACCGTGGGGGATTATAGAAGAATTGTGGGCAGCTGGCAAGCCCGTTTAGTTTCTTTTTCTCTGTTTTTTATCCCCTCTCCTAAATCTGCCAGTAGCTGTGCGTAGTCGTTCTCTGCTTGTCTGCCCCTCAGTCGCTCGCTCCACTTATGTGGTTACGATGTACCACAGCGATTTAACAAAATAGCCAATTTCCTTCATGAAAAGAAGCAATAGTTTGTGTTTTAGCAGCTGGGATTCAGGCTTATGACATGTTACTCTGAAAGCTGCATTTAAATTAATGGCTAAATGGACAAAATTATAACACATTAACTTTTTTTTAAATGAGTGGCTAGAAACTGGGCAAGAAAGAGCAGTAAAAGTGTTCTGTTGTGTGTCTCGCACAATTGCCCAGAAATCTGTTCTTGATATTAAAAAAGCAAACTGCAAAAGCTGAAAGTGAAATCCAGCTGTTTCCAGAGCAGAAGTGAGCAGCTGGAGGGAGGATGTTGGTCAAGTAGTTACAGTACCCCGGGGATTCAGGGTCTTATCCCCTCAAAACTTCAGCTTTTGGTTAAAAACATAAAAATGAGTAAAACAATTAAAAATAAATACGGCCAAGGAACTTTTACATTAAAGCCATACATTTTATGTCTGCTGCAAATAATAACTTTATTGGATTACTGTAAGTTTTATATAACAGCTAATACATGATAAATTTGCACAGCAACTAACATATTTGTCATCTTTCTTTCGTAGGTTTTGGTCCTTCTGATGCTGGTGTTCTGCATCGACTGGCTGACCTTTTTGTTCATTCCTGGCTGCCATTTAAAGATATCTGTACTGAGACAATAAAAAGCCTCGATATTGGCTTTTTACGTTTCACTTTTACAAGTTAGTTTTCGCCATTAAAAAAAAAAAAAATCTAAACACCACCATCAGCTAAGCACAGTTAGCTGCCAGGATGGAGCGCAGTAGCTGGAGTGGCAGTGAGAGTCCAGGGGAGGACATGGACAGACTCAGTGATTCAGGAGGAGACAAGACTATGGATGGGGACCCCGAGGGGGTCTGGAGCCCAGACATCGAGCAGAGCTTCCAAGAGGCCCTGGCCATATATCCGCCCTGTGGGAGGAGGAAGATTATACTGTCAGATGAAGGGAAGATGTACGGTGAGTAGCTTAAGCTGGTCTGATGTTCCGGCACAAGCCATTTTAATAATTCAATTTTTTTAAAATAAATGTCTCTGTGTATTTTAGAAAAGGTTTGATGCTTTAAATGTTGGTGTTTCAGATCTCTCAGGGCGATAACCTTCTAGTTTTAGTGCTTGGGTTCCTCTTTTTATCTATATTTATAAAAGCCATATGTAATACATTACTACTGAAAGAAATTACATCCTTAGACAATGGGCAGCGATTGGCCGGCTTGTTAAATTTTCTGGTGTGAGACGGTGAGAAAAATGACGTAGACTGTGGAGATGGAAGATTGTCTCACTGTGCATCAAGTGTCAGAGAAAGGGGAATGAAACATAAGCTGTAAAAGCGAGGAAATGGTGGCATGCTGTAGCTGGTGTGTGTGTGTGTGTGTGTGTGTGTTAGTACAAGAGTGTGACAGAAGTGGGAGAGTATTTGTGTGTTTGAACTAATAGACTGATGAACAGATGGTCCTCTGGCTGCCACCAGCTGCGTCCCCCCTTCGACTCTCTTTTACTGGTTTTCTTTTTTACTATTTTTTTTTTATTACTGAGTTTGTGTATCTATATTTGATCTAGATTCATACTCTATAAATGCTGGATTTTGATGGGTTTCAGACATTACACAACTTATTTTCATAGCCACAGTGAAGAGGTCTGATTCTGCTCCTGTGTAGTCCAGTGCATCTCCTAGAGTATCTTTGCTGCATCAAACATCATATTAGATAAAAAGAAAGATAAAAGATGAAGCATTTATATCAACTTCCATCTATTTTTTTAACCTGAGAAGGACTTTATAGGCCATATAAAGATGAATCCAGATATTTACACTGTATGAAAACACTCGTGTTTTTTTCTCACAGCATTAAATCACATTAAACATTTGATGTTTTGGGTTAGTTCAGGTTACCAAAGATGCCAACTGGAACATTTTTATTACTTTCTTCAAATTCAAAATCTTACACATTTATTCTTAGTATTTGTCAGCGACTTTAGACTGCATGACTTGGGTCAAACGTTTTGGGGCTCCTTTCACAAGCTTCTCAAAACGGTTTGCTTGAATTCTGACCCATTCCACTTGACAGAATTGATGCTACTGAGCTGCCTTGCTTGCACACACCTTTTCAGCTCTGTCCATACATTTTCTATGAGACTGAGATCAGGGCTTAATGGTGGGTTCATAGAAGCTGCTGTATTTTACTGCTGTAAAATCGAACTTTGGCGATCACTTAACAAGGAACAGCTTTTTAAGGAATTCTTTGGAACATTGTTAAAGTTCCATTGAATTCAATGACCCCTATTAGCAATTGTTTGCAAATATCAATAAATTAAATACACCAAAAAAAAGCCAAGCACCCTAATCAATTGGTGAAAATGAAATAAAACTGAATGTGACAATATTGCAATGAAGAAAATCTCAAATGAATAACAATGTTGGCACTATAAGCACATTAACAGTCCAATGCCAAGTGGGTTCTCTCTTAGGCCTGGATGCAAGGTCGGATTCGGTCCTGTATGGAATCTTAAATCTGCTATGTCCTACCCTGCAACAACGTCTTATGATGTGGCAACTGACCCTCAAGATCCAGCAGATCTGCCCAGGGTCAGCGCTTTACCTCCAAGCTGAGTCTGCACATGCTAGATTGTGGAAGGACCTGGAGTTACCTGGCTATTCTTGAGAAGATCTCAAGGCGATTCATAAAAATGTGACGTTTGTGGGCTATGTCAGAACATCAAGACCTGATTCCGGAAGGCAGCTGGATTCCTATAGGTAATGGTTCCAACATTGGGCCACTGTGACATCTACAGGTCCTTCTCAAAATATTAGCATATTGTGATAAAGTTCATTATTTTCCATAATGTAATGATGAAAATGTAACATTCATATATTTTAGATTCTTTGCACACTAACTGAAATATTTCAGGTCTTTTATTGTCTTAATACGGATGATTTTGGCATACAGCTCATGAAACCCAAAATTCCTATCTCACAAAATTAGCATATCATTAAAAGGGTCTCTAAACGAGCTATGAACCTAATCATCTGAATCAACGAGTTAACTCTAAACACCTG
Source organism: Girardinichthys multiradiatus (assembly GCF_021462225.1). NCBI lineage: Eukaryota > Metazoa > Chordata > Actinopteri > Cyprinodontiformes > Goodeidae > Girardinichthys > Girardinichthys multiradiatus. Next base: position 41,341,096 of record NC_061795.1, on the reverse strand, counting down.
CAAAAGATTCCTGAGGCCTTTAAAACTCCCAGCCTGGTTCATCACTCAAAACCCCAATCATGGGTAAGACTGCCGACCTGACTGCTGTTCAGAAGGCCACTATTGACACCCTCAAGCAAGAGGGTAAGACACAGAAAGAAATTTCTGAACGAATAGGCTGTTCCCAGAGTGCTGTATCAAGGCACCTCAGTGGGAAGTCTGTGGGAAGGAAAACGTGTAGCAGAAAACGCTGCACAACAAGAAGAGGTGACCGGACCTTGAGGAAGATTGTGGAGAAGGGCCGATTCCAGACCTTGGGGGACCTGCGGAAGCAGTGGACTGAGTCTGGAGTAGAAACATCCAGAGCCACCGTGCACAGGCGTGTGCAGGAAATGGGCTACAGGTGCCGCATTCCCCAGGTCAAGCCACTTTTGAACCAGAAACAGCAGCAGAAGCGCCTGACCTGGGCTACAGAGAAGCAGCACTGGACCAAAGTGCAAAGTACTTTTTTCGGATGAAAGCAAATTCTGCATGTCATTCGGAAATCAAGGTGCCAGAGTCTGGAGGAAGACTGGGGAGAAGGAAATGCCAAAATGCCAGAAGTCCAGTGTCAAGTATCCACAGTCAGTGATGGTCTGGGGTGCCGTGTCAGCTGCTGGTGTTGGTCCACTGTGTTTTATCAAGGGCAGGGTCAATGCAGCTAGCTATCAGGAGATTTTGGAGCACTTCATGCTTCCATCTTCTGAAAAGCTTTATGGAGATGAAGATTTCATTTTTCAGCACGACCTGGCACCTGCTCACAGTGCCAAACCCACTGGTAAATGGTTTACTGACCATGGTATCACTGTGCTCAATTGGCCTGCCAACTCTCCTGACCTGAACCCCATAGAGAATCTGTGGGATATTGTGAAGAGAACGTAGAGAGACTCAAGACCCAACACTCTGGATGAGCTAAAGGCCGCTATCGAAGCATCCTGGGCCTCCATAAGACCTCAGCAGTGCCACAGGCTGATTGCCTCCATGCCACGCCGCATTGAAGCAGTCATTTTTGCCAAAGGATTCCCGACCAAGTATTGAATGCATAACTGTACATGATTATTTGAAGGTTGACGTTTTTTTGTATTAAAAACACTTTTCTTTTATTGGTCGGATGAAATATGCTAATTCTGTGAGATAGGAATTTTGGGTTTTCATGAGCTGTATGCCACAATCATCCGTATTAAGACAATAAAAGACCTGAAATATTTCGGTTAGTGTGCAATGAATCTAAAATATATGAATGTTAAATTTTCATCATTACATTATGGAAAATATTGAACTTTATCACAATATGCTAATATTTTGAGAAGGACCTGTATGTGCTCTGCCCGGACAATTGGACACTACAACCTTTCGACTTAGCCTAACCAACAATATTTAAACCGGACATCTACCCCTCTCACTGAGCCATAGTTGACCCAATGCATCTCTAGTTATCCATCATTAACAATTTTGACTAGCATTTAGAATCTCCAGCAACTGTTTCCCACATTATTGCTTCACTCCTGATGGCACCATGTTTGTTTTATCCCATTTATGGAAAACTGGCTAGAGGAAGGCCATTGTTGAAAGAAGGTGCTCTGGTCAGATGATACTAGAATTCATCTTTGGCATACATGAAAATGTATAACATTGGACATTACCTTAAACACATTGTCCCTACATTAAAACATGGTGGTAGCAGCATCATGCTTTGGATTTTTTTTTCCAGCAGGGGCAGGGAAGCTGGTCAGCATTAAAGGAAAGATGGATGGGGTTAAATACAAGACAATCCTGGAAGCAAATGTGTCAGAGGCAACAAAACACTTGAGACTGGAACAGAGGTTCACCTTCTTGCAGGACTGTGACCCTGAACCATTGGGAAACCATTGGAAACCATTTGTAATGGTCCAAAGCATGTTTTGGAATGGCCCAGTCAAAGTTCAGACCTAAACAGAATTGAGAGATTGTGGTAAGACTGTTATCGGACACTCTCCATCCAATCAGATTGATCCTAAGCTATTTTCTAGTTAGGAATTTGCATTAATTTCAGTCTCTAGATGTACAAAGCTTGTAGAGATTAATCACAAGAATTGCAGCTGTAAATGCGGTAAAGGGTGATTTTACATGGCCTCTAAGGGACTGAATACAAATGCATGACACCTATTTCATATTTTTATTAGATACTTTTTTTGAAAACATTGTATAATTTTCTTTCCCTTCTGCACTACTTTGTGTTGGTCTAGAACATAAAAACTTAAATAAATAAAATAAATATGAAGAAGTTTTATGAATATGAATACCTTTGCAAACCACTGGAAGATGCTCAAGAAGAAGAAAATAATCCTTAAGCATCATTTGTATTATGTAAAAATATTTGGTTTCATGCAACTTCCTCCCGCTAATTTCCTAAAAATAACAAAAGTAAATTTAGCATGCCTGTTAATGCATCAAAAATGTTGCTTTATGGTTGCTAGAGCCTAAAAACAGCCGTGTGGCAGCATAATGTAACTTTTATTTCTTTCTCATAGGGGTCCAGGAACAACGGACCCTGCTCAGATTATTATAGACACTGAAATATAACCCTGTCAGGAATCATCAACGGAGCTAAATGGCTGACATGCACAGGTCTCACTGATACTGGAACTCCTGCTCCAGCCCCTTTGTGTTATTGATCAGTCACAGATCAATTAGTCCATCTCCATTTCCTGCCCGGGTGGCATGTTCAACCCTGTTTGTTTACCTTGTTGACTCTGTGTTCAGGTTGTTGACATGTCTTAGCCAGGTGACCTAATCGAGTTAGACAGTGTCTGTATTCAGAGGCGGCACAGGAAAAGCATAAATGGCAAGAAGGGATGTGAAGTATGTGAGACAGAGGGGGCTTTAATCGTTACCTAGAAAATCTGTGCAGACCAGCCTCAAGAAGCTGCTTGGAGTTTGGTCAAATTCTGAGGGATACAGAATATAGTAGGTACATTCTTATTCATCCAGGCTTTTTATTGGACTCACAAGAACATGAAGCCCTTGTTTAAATTTTTTTTGTTTGTTTTTCCTACCCCCCTCGCTGCATCTGTCCTTTCATAAAACACATGGAGATGCCAAAAAGGTGCTTCCAATGTTTTTTCTTAAAGAGGCTTATGGTTTGTCTAAAAAATGTGCTTCATGTGCCATATAGAAATGAATTTGAATTGAAAAGAAGGAAAATGTACAGAAAATCTTGCAGTATTGTAAATGCACTGTGGAGGTCCAGTGTCTTTGTCCCCCATAGACATGTCATATACAGATCTCCTGGACAAAATTGAAATAGCTAGTCAACGTCTTACCCAAAATAGTTGTTGTAAAGACAGATACAAAATGACAGTGATGGAAGATTAGCTTGATGTAGTTACACAAAAATATTTCCTCAATGACACATTTTTGATCAGTGTTGTCAAATAGTATTGAATTTATTAAATGGATAATAAATGGATAATGTATAAAAAATTTTAATTTTCGGGTGGTGGAAGGAGTTCTTTGAGGATCTCCTCAATCCTGTCGTCACACATTCCCTGGTGGAAGCAGAGGCTGGGGACTCGGGGTTGGACTCTTTCACCACCCAGGCTGAAGTCACCAAGGTGGTTAAAAAGCTCCACTGTGGCAGGACTTCTGGGGTGGATGAGATCCGCCTTGAGTACCTCAAGTCTCTGTGGGACTTGTGGGACTCTGTTGTTCTACTCTGGGCTGTCATGGTTGACACGCCTCTTCAACATTGCGTGGAGGTCAGGGACAGTGCCTCTGGACTGGCAGACCAGGGTGGTGGTCCCCCTTCACGAGAAGGGTGACCGAGGGTGTGTTCCAACTATACAGGGATCACACTCCTCAGCCTCCTTGGTAAGCCCTATGCCAGGATATTGGAGAGCAAAGCTCGGCCAATAGTCGAACCTCAGCTTCAGGAGGAGCAGTGTGGTTTTTGTCATGGCCGTAGAACACTGGACCAGCTCTACACCCTCTACAGTTGTACTCGAGGGTTCATGGGAGTTTGCCCAACTGGTCCACATATGTTTTGTGGACCTGGAGAAGGCATTTGACTGTGGCTCTCGTAGTGCCCTATGGGGGGTGCTCCAGGAGTATGGAATTGGGGGCCCTTTATTAGGGGCCATCCAGTCCCTGTGCATGTTGGACTCCTGCAGGGCTGCCGTTTGTCACTGGTACTGTTCATAACTTTAATGGCCAGGATTTCTAGGCGCAGCCAAGGGACGGAGGGGTTCTGGTTTGGGGACCATTGGATTTTGTCTTTCTTTTTGCAGATGACGTGGTCCTGCTGGCCCTCTAGCCAAGACCTACAGCATGCACTGTGGCAGTTCACAGCCGAGTGTGAAGCGGCTGGGATGAAGATCAGCTCCTCCAAGTCCGAGGCCATGGTACTCGACCAGAAAAGGGTGGCTTGTCCTCTAAAGGGTGGCTTGTCCTCTTCAGGTTGGAAGGGAGCTCCGGCCTCAAGTGGATAGGGGTCTTTTTCACGAGCGAGGGAAGAATGGAGTGGGAGATCGACAAAGGGATCGGTGTGGCTGCCGCAGTAATGGGGACCCCGTGCTGGTCCATTGTGTTGAAGAGAGAGCTGAACCGAAAAGCGAAGCTCTTGATTTACCGGTCGGTCTATGTTCCTACCCTCACCAATGGCCATTAACTTAGGGTCATGACCGAAAGAACGAGATCCCGGATAAAAGCGGCTGAAATGAGCTTCCTTCGTAGGGTGGCGGGGCACTCCCTTAGGATAGAGTGAGGAGCTCGACCATCCGGGAGGAGCTCGAAGTAGAGCCGCTGCTCCTCCACATCGAGAGGAGGCACTTAAGGTGGCTCGGGCATCTATACCGGATGCCTCCTGGACGCCTCCCTCGTGAGATGTTGCAGGCATGTCCCACCGGGAAGAGGCCCAGGGGATGGCCCAGGACACGCTGGAGGGACTATGTCTCTCGGCTGGCCTGGGAACGCCATGGGCTCCCCCCAGAGGAGCTGGAGGACGTGTCTGGAGAGAGGGACATCTGGGTGTTTCTACTGAGTCTGCTGCCCCCGCGACCCGGTCCTGGATGAAGCGGAAGAGGACGAGTACGAGTATATTAAATGGACTTAATTTATTAGCATTCCCTTTTTTATTAGCATATTTATTATTGATTTGTTTATGATACATGAAGCAAAAATTTAAAATAAACACACACTTAATTTATTACTAGTTTTCAAATAATTGTGCAGGATATTTTAGAATTAATTTGTCTGCTCATTATAAAGTAACCTGTGAGTATTAAGTTGATTTTAGCTGGTTAGTCAGACCATTGCTCCGGTAGCTGGCCTGCAAAAAAATCAGGCTGCTTGTGGCTTGCCTACTGTGGTTTCAAAGCAGCTTTACATTTTTAAAGCAGCCTTTAATGTCATAAAATATGTCATTCAAAATAAACCATTAGCCTGTTTTACTGACAGTAGTTAGCCTGATCTCTAAGCATATTCAGTTAGCAAATCCGACCGCTCTTTGAACTGGAACACCATTGAGCTGGGTTTGATACCATTCACAGATCCAAGTTCAGATTTTGGTTGTAAATGGACATAGTACAAGTAGCCACCAGCTCTTTTTTTCTTGTTCAGTGTTTCGTCATACTTTGTCGATTTGTATTCACCTTTGGAAATAATAAATACTAACATTTCCTCCAAGTACCACTGAAGGAAGCCCAAAGTAATACTTAGTGATACTTTAAAAAGCATATCTAATAAGTATTTTAGAATCTGAAATACAGATGTCCAAATGTGGAACCAATTTGGCCATTAGCTATTAATTTAAAGCGCATTTAATGGCTAGAGGATGCTTTTAAACAGCTTTATTGGATGTTAACTTCAGCGTCGTGTCCTCCTGGTAAAACAAACAAACAAAAAACACAATGGAAGTGTCCTCCTTTTGTTTTTGATAAATATAAAGTTTTAACAAACCATAAGTAGTGTAGTCTGTAAGCAGTGACATTTTTTCAGTTTAAGTTCGACCAGCATAGAAAGATGCTACGGGGATGCTAGCGTTGTTAACCAGCCACTTGCAGTTTAAGCCAATATTTTCTTTTAGTGCTTACAAAATGTTCTTGTCTTGTCTGCCATCAATTTTTTTTACCGGGGGCACAAAGTTATACCACACAAACAACATGGAATAGAAGAGGTGATCCTAATTTAGTCTGACAAAGTCATGCTAACAGCAACTCGTGGCGAAACTTCCTCTAGCCGAGAAACATCGAGGTGATCTCGATCTTACAAGATCTTATTAGACCGCTACTGATAACTGGTTTAGCAAAGATGAAGTTGAGAACAGTTGGATTATGTTCTTGCAGAAGGTGAAGCAATGTGTTAATATTACATTTTTTCAAGTTTACTTTAAAATTATATCTTAATAATTGCTGTTAACAGCTACCATGCTGCCTTGTTTAATTATTTGTTATTTTCAACGTGCAGAAGTTGGCCATTATTTTTGTGGTTCAAAAATTCATTTAAAAAAGTGGACCTCTTCAGAAAAGCTCCAGTAAACACCGCTGATATCACCTCACCACCTGTTGCACTGTGCAGGTTACATCACCTGGCAACAAATCATTCACAGGGATTTGTGAGTCTTTACAGGAACTGGCATATTGTAATAAATCAAATATTAACTTCTAATCAGATCAGTTATGATTTCTGCAAATGTGTATTGAAAGACAAAACCTCAAACAAATGACACATGCTGTAAGAGCTTAGTACTTTAAATACTTTAAATGTCCCCGTACATGTTGCAACAAGCAGTAACTCCTCCTTGGCGGTGATAAATTTAGGCTCTGAGCCAGAGGTTGGCCCCTGTGGCCCTTAGGGCCACCTCAGGGTACTCAACACACTCAACTGTAGCTTTGTTGGCAAGTATGGTCAGCACGGATTTGACCTTATTCTAAAAAGGGTTTTCAAGCTATTCCATAAAGCGGCTGAAGCTCTTAATCACTCTGCAAACTGAACGAGGAAATCAGCAGTACTGTGGCTTTTCTCTAAAGACGGGAAGAGGGAAGATCCATTTCTGACTACATGTAACAAAGGAAGCTAGAGATTTTCCTGAATTAATTACCCATTCTCTCAGATTTCCGCATGCTCAGAATGCAAATTAGCGGAACTTTTTCCAAAGTTTATGCTGTTTTAGAGACTGCAATATAGAACTTCAGCTATACAGCAGCTGTAAAGGATTTAATTTCACAAAAAAAAAAAGGATTCAAGATTTTTGTGGTTCTTGTTTCATATTTTTTTAGCCGCGTGTTCTAAAGTCTCAAATTAAACGATCCACAATTAAACATTAAAACACAATTTTTCTGCGTTACAAATGTGCAGTCTGCATGAATGTTCGCTTTCATGCTGAGTGGCCTCGGCCCATAGGCAGGGGGGAGGGAGAGCAGGAGGTTGCTTCTGTTCGTCACGGTTAATGACCATGTGACTTTGGCCTTCAAGTCTTTCACTGTAGAGAGGGAGGAAGCGAGAGGCAGCAGAAGGGAAGTCCATTCACTACAAGGGGGAGCAGAAAAGTGGGGGGGAAAGAGAACAGCGACAAGAGAGAACGAACGGACGGATGGATGGATGGAAGAAAAGAGCGAAGGAGGGAGGGAAGTTTGTGCATGTGTGTGTTTGTGTGCTGGAGAGGGAGGGTGAGAGCGAGGGATGTGTGCCGCAGGGTTAGTGAAGGATGATAATTCACCGTTAAGCCTCCTAGAAAGACCAGCTGGCCCCTCTGGAGTCAGATGTCAGCCTCCACAGCCAGGGCCCTGTGTGCGTGTGTGTGTGTGTGTGTGTGTGCTGGTGCACATGCATGTATGTACATTGATGTTTGCGGGCATGCTGTCGTCACTCAATCTTTTGACTGCTAGAAGGAAAACACCTGCATGGGGAGCTGTAGATTTTATCAGTCTAAGCTCTCTATCTCAGTGACAGTGGGACTGGTCAGAAAACACACACACTCACAGACACATGCATGCAAATGTACAAACACCATCTGCTTGCTAGTTAGGGTTATTGTTGTGAGCCATTTGGGTAGTGTGTAGAGGTTTGGCTTTGTGCAGATCTTGACCATCAGTTGGCCAGCTGGCCTGACTTTGGTTTTCCACTCGGCTGCAACAGAAAACAGGCCAAAAGAGGACCCAAACTGAACCAAACGGCTCCAAATGAGCTTGTTAGCACTTGCAGCATCAGTAAATCTACCTCCTTTCATAAATAAACTCTAACTTAAATTTTGAATCACTCTAAAGTTGTGCTTCCGGCTGTGGAGACTCCTGTGACATTTGTTAACATGTTCTAGCACACAAACATGCCTCTTGGCCTGTAGGTTTCTAGATTTAAGGTACATTTTTCCTCTCTGTGCCCCCTTTCTTTCTCACTAATCTACACTAGCCAGGTCATGCTGACTTTGCTGTGCTTTATTGTGAATGGGCCAAATTATTCAGCATTGTAAGTATGTGTGTATCTGCATGGGTGCGTGAACATATGTGCGCATACGTAAGCACAAGTACAGCTGGCCTGCTGGTTCCTTTAATCAGGGGACGGCCGGTCCGCATGAATGCCTGCATTGTTGGGTCATGTGTATTCAGGGCCATTGCGTGTGTGATTTGTGTACGTGTAGTGAGTTGTGTAGAGAGCTCAACAGTATCGGTGATTATAGTGTTTCCATGTGAAAGTGCACATCACAGGATCAGTGGGTCAACAGCTCTTAATCGGCCAGTAAGTTGTTCATCAGGGTCATATGATTTCTGCTGGTGATTGTTTTTGAGAATAAGCAACAGATCAAGTGTGTGTGTGTGTGTTTCTGTGTGTTAAGGTTTCAGTAGTATGTTTTCTGTCTCCCTTTTCCTCCAGGTCGAAACGAGCTGATAGCCAGATACATCAAACTCCGAACAGGCAAGACGCGGACAAGAAAACAGGTAACCATGGGAGTGTGTGCTTAATCAAATCACTGTCTGCAAAAGGTGTGACAGGATATTGTAGAGTAGGTACACTCTGTAATAATGACACTGAACACAAAAAGAAATGCATAAAAAGCTCTATGGTTGAAGAAAGAGTGAAAATGACAGAAAATATAAAGCTGTGCTTCATATTTCTTCACTTTATAGCCCTGCCATGTCAGGTTAAATAATAAATAAATAACTGTAACTGTAACCGCTGTGATTTCAACTCAGTTTAATTAATGTGAACTCCAGTTCAGAATTTGGCAGTCGCTATCTTTTATTTTTAAGTATTAGCTTTCTGTAGATCACTATGTTGAAGCTGCACAGTGATATTTGATTCCACTTGAGACTCTGGTTGGGCCAATCCAAACCTTCATATTACTTCCAGACAGAATAAGATTAAAAGATTACTTCAAACCTAAATCTGCCAGAGGTAAGAATAAATGTATTGTTGTGTCACTTTGTCGGTATGCTTTATCTTCAGTCAGTCAGTGGGTGATTTTCTACCGCTTCTTCCATAGTGGGTCGCAGGGAAGCTGGAGCCTATCTCCAGCAGTCTAAGGGCGGAAGGAGGGGTACACCTTGGACAGGTCGCCAGTCCATCGCATGGTTTATCTTCATTTATGCTTTTTTCCAAAGCAGAAGTGTTTGTAGTTATGATGTTCTAGTCAGGATATTTTTATCCCCTGATACAATCCAACTCATTTGAGAATATGCGTTTGCTGATAGAGTTCCTTTCTGATACTTCATTAAAATGTCATGCAAATGTTTGAATAACCCAGCAGCTTTTAAGTACAGTAAAACATCATTGCATGGCTTACATTAGGGGTTGTGTCCCATTTAACCCACTCACCAATGGGGCGAAAATGGTAGGCGTTTGTCTTGTAACTGGTGGGTTGCCGGTTTGAACCCCTGCTCCATCCGTCTTGGTCGTTGTGTCCTTGGCCAAGGCTCTTCAACCGCCTCGCCTGCTGATGGTAGTCAAAGGGCCCAGTGACGCGGATTCTATGGCAGTCTAACTTTCGTCTGCAGCCTACCACTGTCAGTGTGTAAATGAATGGGTGGATGCCGGATTGTAAAGCTCTTTGGAATCCTCCGACTTGATGAATTGATATACAAGTGCAAGCCATTTACCATTTACCATGTTCAGAACAGTCTCCATTTTTCTTGACTAAAGAGTAATCCAGAGCCTCTTTGTTTCTAAAAATTAACCTAACTCAGCTGTTCCTCTGGCTGGTGATGTTTTCATGAAGAGCAGTTTGCGAACTGCTAGGCTAAAGTTAGCATGTTTACTCTCTGTTTTAATGTGACTTACTGATAATTTGTCTTGTAGTAAAGCTCCAATAAGGTTGTGGAAACCCAAGAATCGTTTGATCAACAAAATAAAGTGCTGAGCTTTATTATGCTTTATTGAGTTCAGCTTTGCAAGTTGTAGACATGAAAACAGGCCATGATATAACAAATAAACATCATAAATCGTGACTGGGGTGCGGCTGACATTATCACAGATATGAACTTAACAACAGGTATTTTGAGCTGAGTTTAGTCAGGAACTCCTCACACAGACCACTTAAAAATCCCATGGTCAGGACCACGAGGGCCGAAGCAGTACTTTGGATCGGGATCAGACACAGACATCCCTGGTTTGTGGTACCTAGTTCCGTGCTCATTCCTTATAGATAACTGATAGTTACCTGAGTTTACAGGTGCTAAAGAAACATTTTGATTAAAAAAAAACAAATTAATTTTGTTTAGTTATTCCTTCACATCAGTGGCAGTGCTGTTCACATAAAACCCAGTTTGGCGGTAGATTTTTGGGCAGGACCTAACGTGGCAGTAAAGTCTGGATCTTGGCCTCTGTTGTCTGTTGTCAGGTGTCTTTCTGTCCTCCAACGATGTGCATAGATGGGTCTATTCACTCTTCTCAGGGGAGTGCATTGTGTGTGTGCGTGTGTGTGTGTGTACTTCCAGTATGGCAACAATCCTTTCATAACCATGGCAACTCTCTGTTTGGTCTTTCCTCCTCTTTTTTGCACCCTCCCTTCCTCGTCTTCACTCCTCTCCTTCTCTCCTTTCCAGGTATCCAGTCATATCCAGGTCTTGGCTAGAAGAAAATCCAGGGAGTTTCAGTCCAAACTAAAGGTATGGTGGGAATCTGTCAGATTAACTTTTGTGGTTTGATGATTCATTTCTTGTTAAAGCCTTTTAGTGCACAGGAAGTGATGTTTTACAATCCTTATTTGTTTGGAAGAAAAACAGCTGATAAGTAAAGATATAGAGCTGATGGCTACAGTGGATGAACGGGTTTAAACCCAGATAGTTTTTACCCCTAATAAACAAGAACAATCTAAATTCAGTGCTTGTCCCTTACTGTGACTGGAAGGATGCTTGTCACAGTAACTCCAGTATCCTAGGTGTCTAATTACCCTGTTTGGATTTTTTCCTCCTCCTCTTCCTGCCATTCTTCTCTTTCCTTGCAATCATTCAATTCTTCCCTTTCTCTTTCCACCCTTCTTCTTACTGTCTCCACCTCTCAGTCTATTAATCTCTCACCCTGCTTGTCTCGTCCTTTCTTTCTCCTTGTTGGCTGTAATTAACTTTATTTAAAGCAACAAAGGAGAGCTTGTTTTCCGAGAAGACTAGCCGGAACTCTGAGCTGATGTTTGCTGTCATAAAATGACGGAGGGCTTATTATAGGCGAGAGTAAATGTTTTTTGACTTGATATACATTGGATCTCAAAGGTCTACACACCCCTGTTAAAATGCCAGTTTTGGGCGATGTAAAAACGAGACCATAATAAAGCATTTTAAAACATGTATCCACCTTTAACGGGACATGTGGTCTTTGAAATTCCCAAAAATTGTTAGTGTGAAACTGATTAGTTATTTTGGTCTAAAAATGCCAGCACACTAAAATACATTTTAAAATTGATTTTCTTTACCTTTTCCTACTCCCGTTATATAAAAATACAAATGATAAACAAAATCTATACATGGTGAAATTAGTTGTTTATGTACACTTGAATTTTAATTTAAACAATTTAATAGTTTGATATATGGAACCCCAAAGTGGTCAAAAATACATAACTAATTGAAACATTATGTAAGTATCTACATCAATAAATAATGGATAAACATATAATGTGACAATGAAATTGTGAAATAATTTAATGCATATTAAATTCTCAGCTCAATATTATGAAATATATTTCATTTTCCTTTTAAAAAATCAGCTTTTTAATATAAAATAATTTTCATATATAGTTTTTACCTAATAATCTAAATTGTTGTTGAGGCTGTTTTTAAACAATTCCAGCAGTTTTTATTTTTTTATTTCAAAATATCACTTTTTGAAAAGTCACCTTTTATTTCACAAAGCCAGATTGGCCAATGAAGCACATTGGCGTTCCATATTGATACGAACCAGATCCTGTTTAATGTGACCAGTTATGTAAAACCTTTCGCAACTGACCTTCATTGTTTACAATAAAATGGGTAACAACAAGTCCAAATTAAACTCCACTTATAAGCTGTACAATTCAGTCCAGGTATAATACAATTCATAAAGATTTATCAAATAAATTAATAAAGTTCAATTCCTAAGAAATGTTTTCCAGTTAAGGAAACTGATGAGTTTAAATCATCTTTGTTGTTTCATTCTTCACTTTAGTAAAAGTATTGCTTTTACTCCCTTAAAATAACCAGGTGAGTGAAAATTGAAAAATTGAGGGTTTAATCCTAAGCTATCATTTGTTTTTTGCTTTTAAACTTACATATTAATAAAAAAACAGACATCTGGATCTTGGTATTTAACATGAAAATCCAGCATGATTCCCATCTCAGTACCTTCTGTAATGTTATTATCTCTCCCAAGAGGGGATATTTCTCTCTGTGCCAATTAACTTGAGTGAAGCTGCCAATTAGTGATTCTCCAGCTATCACAGTGCCTCTAATTCTGTTTCATTCAGCCGTTCTGTGCTCCATGCTGCTTTTACCCTAAAGTCAAATATTTCTAATCTACATTGCGTTACAGTTTGCTCAAACAGCTGATATATTGTGTTGCATAAAGCAGACCAAGCCTCACTGAACAATTTGTGAATCCTGTAACATTTTTGTAGAATTCTAGCTTCTTTTTTTACACAATATATTTATTTTCCAGCTTCTTATAACATATGGTGCCATAGTTTGTACAGAGTGTTATGCATGCTCACAATGACGATTGTGTTAATGTCCGTGTTCGTGTGCAGGACCAGAATGCCAAGGAGAAAGCGCTGCAAAGCATCTCGTCCATGTCCTCCGCTCAGATCGTTTCAGCCACCGCCATACACAGCAAGCTGCTGCCTGGAATTGTGCGGGCCAGCTTCCCTGGCAACGCACAGGTAAAACACAGGCCCAGTTGCACACGTTGCATTAATCCCCAGCAAATAAATACATGGATGGGGACGGGAAAAACAATAAAGCAGTTTGTCTGTAGTTAGAGGTACTGGTTGCACAGAAGAACAAGTACATTGCTTTGCATTAGTAGTTTGCATTTTCAGTGTGGTGTATTTATACGTGCATTTATTTTCAGCTGTGGCAGGGGATGATTCCAGGAGGGCAGTCCAGCTCCACCACGGAAGAGTGAGTCACATTCAAATTACTCCTTCTTATCTAACTTAACGTGTTAAATTAAGTTGTTTTTTTTAAACATTATTTTCATTGTAGATTTACATATGTACCATTCATACATTGCTGTGCTCTTAGAATAATACAGATACCAATGCATGTATACAATCACAAGTTTTCACTTCAACAGTCCAAGGCCTTGTAGGTTTAATTTCTTAATAAACAAAACAGATATGATTTGAACAGATAAGTTTAATCATCAAGGAATGAAACAGTAAAACCTACATACAAACCAAAACAAACATTCCATTAATCTTATTTATCTGGATCATATCGATCCTATACTTAATTTTCTTCATCAACAGGTTTTGCCTTCTTAACAAACAAGTAAAATGGAGTACAAACCTTTTTAGACTGCTCTTGCTCCCCTTTCTGTATGTATGTTAATGTTTCCCCATATACTAGATACATTTAACAACTTTTGACTGCTTGTTTCATTAAAAAGGTTAAAACACAGAAAAAAAAAGCATTATATTCACTGGCAAACACATTTGTAGCACCTTCTTATCAAAATCCTAATTCGGGTACTTGGCCCTTGGAGAAATATTTTTCGGAGGTGACAACCAATGTGGGGAATACATAGTGGTTGATTCTGTGTTTCAGCTTAACAAAACAACATGGTACATGTTCAGTCTCCTAGCTACCATGAACTACTTTTAACAGCTTCCTTTCACGTTCATGCTTTGTTAAATGATCTCAACGTATTTCAATACTCAGGCTCCAAAAAGCAAAAAGATTTTTGGTTTGCATTAATTTACAGTTGGACCAAAACTACTCATACCCCTTGCAGATTTAGAAATTGTTTGTTTCTGATAGGAAGTTTGATAAGCAGTTCTAATGAAACAATGTAAAAGGAGTACCAATTTAGAAAAAAATCATGGCTATCTGTTTTTATTTAGATTTTGAAAAATAGCATGTTAAAAGTAATTTAGACCCTTCTCATAAAAATCAATGCATTAGAACAACCCAACCCTTGTAATAATTGCTAACCAACTTTTTGCATGTTTCCACTGGTATTTTTGATGATTTATCTTTGGGGATTAACTGCAGGTCTTTCTGGCTGGGCCACTCCGGATTGTTAATTTTTAAAGCATTTTTTGTAGAATGAAAATATTACTATAAATCTAAATTTACCAGAGGTATAAATACTTGTTGTCTTAACTGTCATAACAAATAAAAAAATATTCCTGCTGTTTTTTAGACTGATTAATAATTAATTTAGTCTATAAAGCTTGTTTTGCCTCTTTACATATTTTCGTCTTCTCAGATTAGGAGGTAAAATGATAATGAAGGGTTTCTATTTTTTTTTTTCATCCATAAAAACTAGCTTGCATTATTTTTTTTATTGAGGCAAATTTAAGTTAGTCTGATTTTTGCTTTATAAAGCTACAGAGTGTTTTATTTGGAAATGAAATAACATCAAAAGACTCCTTTAATTTATTATGCATTTGAATCTATAATCAGATTGTACAGCATCATTATCCCAGCTTATGATTCAGAAATGATTAACTTGATTAACTCACATGACTGATGCGTGGAATCTGTCTGCCTTTATATTGGCAAACACTGATTACCTTGTCAATGCCCACATGAAGACCACCTGTTGAGTTTACAATTAGGTGGAAATTTTAAAGCCTGCCTCCTGCTGTTTCCTTCTCATACATTTATGTCTGTTCACATAACTGTGTATTTTACTGCTGGTTGTACTATTGGATCTGATGATAATGGTTATAAATGGGGTTGTGCAGCTGTTATTGAACTCGGAGCTGCTTTTGACCTCTATGCTCCTGCTTCTGTTCATACAAGACGGAGAACAGAAATCTTTTTTTGTATAATGTGAGTGCAATGAGGCTGTTCCCTACTGTGTCTCCTATTTTTCTGGTGTGTATAATGCTTTCTTGTGTGTTTCTGTCTCTCTCTCAGCATCAAGCCGTTCTCCCAGCAGGCCTACCCTGTGCAGACAACAGGGGCCACCACAATCGCAGGTGAGAGGGACCATGGGACAATTATCTTCTTTCTCTAAAACAGACTGTCGGTTCTCTCTCCTGCCATTTAAGATGTTTCTTCACCACGGGGTGGTCTTTGACTGCCAAGGCACATGGGTCCCCAGCACTGCCTTCTTTGTCTCGCAAAGAGGTCAAAAAGAGAGAAACCATGTCAAACTGACTTTTCTCATACTTTATGACCATTACGTTTACCTAATTCTTAGAAAACTGATTTTAAAGTAATAAATTTGATTTGAATTTCAACATGATATTACCGCCTGAACCACTAAGTCCAAATTTCCAAATTAAAACCGTTATTTGGTCTTTCTGCCTTAAAATTCATCATCATTTAAATTCTAAAGACATGTCTAAAGGCAACAGTTTGTTTCAAATTTATTTGAGCTTCACCGACAAGACAAGCAACCAACTGGTGGCCTCAGTGTTTCCTGAACAGCCATGGTAGCAAGATCACATATAAACACCTAATGACAACATTTAGGTATAATGGTTGTGGAAATCTTTCTAATACCCAATATGAGTTGGGAATCAAAAACAGTATCTACTTATTAAAATTCATTTACATGAGTGATTTTTATCTGATCTATAATGACTGTAAATGCGTTTCAAAGTTCTTATCTCATAAAATACAAGTCAGATTACTGGACTTCACCCATGGATAGTTTATCAGAAACATGAACTTTTTTGACCAAAACAGGTTTAAAACAGATCACCGGGTGGTGAGCCTTGAAGCGTCAGCAGCCGAACAGACTCTGTTGATGTGTTGTTTATTAGAAAATAATAAGGCCGTATTTTTTGATGCACATCATCCCTATTTTGCCAATTTGTACACCCAGTCCATACCTATACATTGCAATTTCTTCCCCTCAGACTTCCATCATACTTTTAAACATACCATTTCTTACCCATGTCCTCAAACCATGGCATATCAGCTCCTTTTTCATCATCTTTAAGTTTTTCATGAATAATAGTGATAAATGGTTATACAAATGTGGAAAAAAAGTTATAACTCACTTATAACCTAATTTATGTGTAAAATATGTTAAATGTTTTTATTACACTCTATTCCGATTTACTTTGGTACTGATCCCCATTTGTATCAGCGGGTATGATACAGAAAATCGCTTTAAACTGTTGGTCATTTGAACAATATGAACCGACTGAAACTGGAAGAAATGGATGAAGGTTGAAATGACCAGCATCTGTGTTGCCCTTAAGGAAGCCCAGCTGGTTGCATCGAGTCATTGACTTTGCAGCAATCCTTCATCCTAAGCAAGTGTGTGGTCACAGTGGCGAACAAGTGAACAGGAAGAAGCATCCTGCTGAATCAGAAACAGGTTCTGTATGAACAGCCAACTGCTGGCGGTCGAGATGAAGTCTATTGGGCCCACAATACTTTTTATGGGAAAGCAAAACAAGGAAAACGCAGATTTGATGGCATAAGATGACAGAAACGTTGTCCAGGAAAGAGACATGGCTAAACATAGCATCACTGGGAGGACGGGGTTTCTATATGGGGAAGAAAACAAGGAGTGCACAAATTAGATTGCAAAATATCTTTGTGATTGAATTATCATTGTCTCCATCCAGTAAAAAAAATCAGGTAAATGCAGCAGCTCAGACTGAGGAGTACTTTTTATGAGAAAGACACACCCTAAGCCAATTTTTATCCACATGATTTGAACAGCTTCAGCCAAACATAATCCATGTGTTGCAAGGCAGTGTGTTATGACAGTGTTGAATTGGGTTTGAAACTGTGTTTTTTTGGTTTGTTGCTCAGCCTACGAGCCTGCTGCTGCAGCCCAAACACACAGAGAGCCAGCATGGCAAGGGCGATCCATCGGCACCACCAAACTACGACTGGTGGAGTTTTCATCTTTCTTAGAGTCACAGAGGGATCAGGAGGCAGTAAGTACACACACACACACACACACAGACAGGAGTCTACAATAAGCACTCCCTATTGTCCTATAAACAGAGATGACAGATAACCCTACAGCAGAGAACAGCATTAAAGCCCTTTGTGTGTCTCCTTGTATGAATAACCTTTGTAAAGCTCTATCTCTCCGTCTGCTCAGCCTATCTGTCATCTCGCCACATTGGGGACTCATTGTCATTTTTCTACCTTGGGCTCACAGACAGCTGGCATTCATCTTGTTGCTTTCTGTTTGGACAGTACATAAAATGTTCTACAATGGCTTTGAAATGGATTCTATTGTGCAGCGGCGTCACCTTCCCAGCATGATTTATTCTACTGTAAATAAATGGAGCTAGAAGCGACCGTAAAGGCAGACCACGTCACAATTAAACAACAACTGATGATCTAACTGATGTCTGTTAGTTTGACAAATAAACACAGATTATTATTTAGTTTAAATATCTCATTTTTAAGTCAAGTTCAGTTGTAATATCTTCAGCTTTTACAAAACATATAATTGATGATCAGAATCAGAATAATTATTCTAACACAAAAACACAGTAGAATTCAGTTCTGGTAGCTTGTCAGTTGAGGTTTTAAAACGGTGTGCCTATTAATAAGAATGCAGTGCACAGCAACATCCAGAGGAGGGGCAACACTGTGTTACACAATGCTCATGCAACCCAACAGAGCTCCAGTTGCTCCAGCATGTAATATTTTTCCGGCATTGAAAATTATAACTTTGTGAAAATGGTAACCGGAACATTCCTATTTCTAAATTTTACTCGTACTCAAAATGTATGTCCTATACTGATTTGGAAAATGTTTGGTTGCAACTTGCTGAAGCTGCGAAACATGCACAGGAACACAGCTTAGGAATGTGTTTAGGACTTGGAGTTTAGTTAATGGCTTCATATTTGGGGAGGGGAGCTTATTGGGGATCAGTATCGATCTATAATTTGGAAGTCTTGAGACGACTTTTAGTAATCAAAGCGTATCATAAAACAGTTGCATATTAGCTGTAACTGAGATAAAGACAGTAACCAGAAATGCATGAACATTTTTTTGCCATTATGTCCTTTTTAATCTTCTTTCTTTAACTGGTATATTAGCAACAACCAGTCATATTTGGGATCCAAGTCTTTGCCACTTTGATTTTGCTGCACAGTGTCACAGTTGTTAGCATTGTTAGCTTGCAGCAAGGACATCCTGGGTTCTAATCTCGGCCTGGGGTCTTTTTGCAAGGAGTTTGCCTTTTCTCCCTTTGCATGCATGGGTTCTCTCTGGGTACTCCGGCCTCTTCCTACATTCCGAAAACCTGGTTGTAAATCTAATTAGTCTCTCTAAATCACCCTTAGGTATAATTGAGTATGTGCATGCTTTACTCTCTGTGTTGTCCTGTGATGGACCCGTCCAAGGTGTACCACACTTCTAACCCAATGATCGCTGGAGATAGGCACCAGCCCCCACGCGACCCTACACTGATAAGTGGATTTACGCTATGGATGGATTGATGGATGGTTTTGGACTCAAAATGTCAGATTGTCCGAGTTTTAATTCAGAAGTAAAACAGGAATGCAACCTAAAGTCAGAATTTTGACTAATGACTGCTCAGTATGTAATATGTTTTGAAGGTTTTAGGTATGAACTGTTTATTAGAAATTCTGTCAGTCGGTCATTAAACCAGTGTCACACACCACACTGTACAACCTTGGTTTGTGAATATATTCCTTCGATGTTGAAACACATAAAATGGAAAGAACCACATTATAGGTTTATGCTGTAGATATTAGTATCCCTCTTTCAGCTCATAACCAGAAAGCGCTCAACTTGGGTGCGGTGTCATTTCCAAGGTGCCTTAACTGGTGCCTTTCTTTCAAATGCAAATCCTAATCATCATCTGGCTGGTGGGGTAACAGTTGGAGAAAGGGGAGGATGCTTAAAACTTGGTTGGACCAACTTTTACATCTTTGCGGCTTAACACTGTCTTTATTATTGGAATTATTTTAGAACCAACCAAAGAGGAGTAAATTTACCTGACACCAATATATTGATTTATGAGAAAAGTATTGACTGAGCATTTAATGATATGGATTGTGAATTGTAGTTTGTTTGAAGAAAATATGTTTTGTATATAGATACTGATTTCGGGTTTTCTAGTTTTATGCTAACAAGATCAACATTAGCAGACTTTTTTTAAAATCTTTATTGTCACCCACATGTGTATTACTTAGAACAGGGGTCTGCAACCTGTGGCTCTTTAGACCCTCCATTGTGGCCTTTTTTAAAATGTAAAGGCAATTATGCTGAAAATGTTAACTTGAGCAATTTTTCCTAGGCATTTTCATGCAATATATTTATTATTTTTCAAGTAGTTTTTTGTCAAAAGGTTGAAAACTACGTGCTTTTTTGACTTCATTTTGTATAAAAAATGTATGTCCTACTGAGGAAAACATATTGAATTTAAAAACAAAAATAGAATTGCTATTTGTTGATCTAAAATATTTAATTAAATTCCCTATAATAGGTATCATAAAAACAAGCTATTTTGTTCTGAAGAGTCATGTTGCTTTGGTGGCTCCAAACAAATTTTACTTAGCGGGACCGAAGGTAAAAATGGCTTTTAGGGTTGCAAAGGTTGCTGAACCTTGACTTAGAACCTCAAAACATTCTATAATTAATGCAACATTTTTGGTATACATCCTGATGTGAGTTAGATCCAGGTTATAGAGAAATTTTAGAGAAATAATGGATGTGAGAATGTTAAAGTCACTCTTTATCTTTATCGTTTTTGCAGTACAACAAGCACCTGTTTGTGCACATCAGCCAGAGCAGCCCGAGCTACAGTGACCCACTGCTGGAGTGTGTGGACATCAGGCAAATCTATGACAAGTTCCCCGAGAAGAAGGGAGGCCTCAAGGAGCTTTTCAGTAAGGGGCCGCAGAATGCATTCTACCTGATCAAGTTCTGGGTAAGGAAATGTGCTAATTAGCTTGTCTGATCTTATTTGTTTTTAGTTTGTTCTTAAATCTTAAAAATATTTCTTTACTGAGAATAGCTTTTTAAAATTGCCCAAATGTGAATGACCTCAGTAAGTACTCTGTACTTTTCCATGCAGGGTTGTGGTTTTGTCTGCACTTCCAGGTGTTTGTGTGTGTGTGTGTTTTGTCTTCCCACCTGGGAAATAGAGGTGGTGGGTTGATGAAAGCTCAGTTGCTTTGTTTGAACACCTGCTCACCTCCTGACTCAGAGGTTGCTCTGCCTTTACCTTTGTGTGTGTTTAAAGTGTGTGTCTCACATTGACGTTCTTTTTCCAAAACACTCCAGGCCAAATCATAAAACTTTCAAGAATTTTGCCCTCAAAATAAGTATTTTACAACAGCTGTGACACATCGGTTTACCATCCGCAAACCAAGTTTGGCAAGTAAAAGAACTGACAGACTTTAATTCTTGTATACGTCGCTAGCGAGCATAAAGCCACATATTAGCACATACATTGCATATTTTTACTTTGTATGATATTGTATAAATAAGTAGAAGTTCAACGTTAGGTTGACTAAAACTATATCATTCCACTTAAAAGAAATTAAGTCCCAGGACCTTGAGGCAAGATTGCGTTCAATGCATAAAAGCACATTATGCCTAGACTAGAAAAGATCAACGTGTTTTACATTGTAGTGAAGTGTGGCAGCAGTGGACAGCTGATTGCATTGAGTTGTGGTCTTTTTAACAATGTGTCATTCTGAGTGGGCATATATCTAGACTAAACTGATTTAAGCTGATGGAACATTAAGTGACCCCTGCATAACTTGATAAGCAAATAAAGTAGTTCATCTCTTTGGACCTAATGTACTGGAACAGGGAATTATGTAGAACATGCAGGACAGTGTACAATAAGGGACAGGGTCAGTGCCTTAATTTCTACTCATAAGTCATATTTTTTGGGTTCCAAGCTGGGTAAAATTTACTGAAATACCTGTGAAGTTGGATGTCCACCTTGAAAAATTAGAAATGCCATCAACCCTGACCTTAAAATCCAAAATGGTATATTTATAGGTAAATAAGTGAATGGGTTTATTTGCCATTCTGACAACTGTATCTGTACAAGCTTTGGTATTTAAAGTGTTGTTACAGGTTTGCATGTAATTTGTGACATGATGCAATTATCCTGCTGGAAGTAGCCATCAGAAGAGGCACCCACTGTGGTGATACATTTTATGCACAATTTCAGCAACAAAACTCATCTAGGCTGTGGTATTTAAACTAAACCCAATGTGTGGTAAGAGAATACCAGCATCAACAGCCTGAACTGTAGATAGAAGGCAGGTTGGATCCATGCTTTCATCTTGCTTGAGCCCTATTGTGACCATACTCTCAGCATGTTGCAGCTGAAATCAAAACTCATCGGATTAGGCGATGTTTTTCTGGAGAGCCGGTGTGAATTATAGCATCGCTTTCCTGTTCTGAACTGACAGGAGGACCCCCACTGTAGTTTGACATATTGTTAATTTGGAGATGGTATTCTGTGTACCATTGTTGCACCAAGTTGTTATTTGAGATTCTGCTACCATTCTGATGCTCAGTTTGAACTTCAGCAAGTTATCTGCACCACGTTCAGATGCCTACATGCATTGAGTTACTACCGTGTGGCTGATTTGCTACTAATGCTAACAAACAATCCAACAGATATGCCAAGTGAAGTGGCTGGTCAGTGTACATTGCTTTTTTGCCTGTCACAGTAGTTAGCTTGGCTACTGACCACAACAATTAGCCAATTCTACTGGTTTTCCAACTTGCGACTGGAACATTTTAAAGTTGGGTGTAACATCAATCCCAGATCAATGGCATTAGTGTCACTGATGGTTTAAACACTCAGCTGCAACTTCACTAAGCTTGATAGATCTCACAGAACAACAGTGTTACAGCCATTGTAGCCCTAGTGATGTAGTGTAGGATCCTGAGTAAATCTGTTTTGTCCAAAATCTTAGAAAAGTGTTTTTAAAACATAACTAATGCAGAGATCTTTAATGCTGAAGATATATCTCCCCTTTCAGTACTTAACATAATTGCTCTACCTTGTAAGTGCTTAGCTAGCTGGGAGAGTTCTGTCTATTGGAGGTTATCAGCAGCTGCAAGCTAGCAAACTTTACAAATTTGTGTGCTCATTTTTCTATTTTAAGTAAATGTTCAAGTCAGACACATATGGTGTGTTGATTTTGTACTTGGAAGGTGGATTTTTCCAGATCCCAGTTGCAAACAAGAACACCTGCAGAAGTCAGAATTCTCACTGGTTTATTGGGGCTCCTTGAGACACCTTTGACTTTTAGCATCCAATATGACTCCTGCAGAAATAAAACAATTATTAGCACAAATTTTTGACAGTTTTGGATCCTTTTAAACCCATGGCACACAGTAAATGTGAACATGTTCCTTTTGTGTTTTAACGCATGAAATAGACAGAATTACATAATTATGGGCTTGTATTGATAATAGTAGTTAGCACCACAAGGGCTAGCAAATTCAATTGTTTTCCAGCTTGCAACTAGAATTATCTGAACTTCGGTGTGACGCCATTCCCAGCTCTGACTTCCAAGACAAAATCTAATGCAGCAATGGCATCTGCACCAGCTAATGATCACATTAGTTGACATGGATCCAAATGATTGGTCAGCTCATTAATGGGATTATTATGTTATCTTATGAGCGAAGAAAATAGACTGGGGTGTGAGAAAGGCTATGCAGCCACCATGAGGTCACCCCTTGGTTTAAAGCTGCTAGCCACCAGCACATCAATTATAAGGAGTGAGTTCAGCTAATGAAACAATAGCAGCTCATGGGAAACATTTATGGATTTAGCATTTCCTGAAAGAGAATGGGAATGTATTGCAGCTAGCCCCTTGGGAGAATCAGTCGTATTGCACTTTAAGACACTGATGACATAAATCTTTCACATACAGTCTATAGGATGGAGCTAATGGTATTCCCACTGTAATGTTGTTTATTGGAGCATCATTTTAATCACATGATGGATGTTCTGCTTTTACTCTATATAGATCTTATCTATAGACATGTTTAATTTTAAAAAATAACATTAAATCAATCCAACGCCAATCCAACCTGCAATGGATTGGCGACCTGTCCAGGGTGTGCCCTGCCTCTCACCCGTAGACTGCTGGAGATAGGCACCAGCCCCCCATGACCCACTATGGAATAAGCGGTATAGAAGAGGAAGTTGAATGAACAAAGAGTAAATCAAATCATCTTAGTGCCCTAGGTCCTAACTAGACTAATCGGGGTATATTTTTAACAGAATTCATTTCTGCTTGTTTTAATTAGATGTTCTGTTTGTTTCAACAAACACTGAAATAAGCCTGGCATTCATAGACTGTTGAGTTTGCAACTTGGACTTAGGTACAAAAACAAAGATTTTAGACTTAACTTAGTCTTGCGCTTCAAAGTCTTAAGACTACTCCAACTCAAGGTCTGGGACTCAAATCTCATGAACAATGTTTTTCTCGTGTAATCAAGCATGAGAGTAAGCCGGTGAGCATGGATCATTCGAGTAAATGATTAGTTTTCCCTTCTTCAAGTTACCATGATGCAGGAGTGCCCGAGTCCAGCCCTCGAGCGCTACTATCCTGCAACTTTCACATGTGTCCCTTCTCCAACACACCTGAATCAAACAGCTGAATTTCCTCTGCAGAGGCCTAGTAAGGAGCCATTCATTTGACTTGGGTGTATTGGCCATAGTGTATGCAATTGTATAGCAACAGTAGTAAAGCTGCACATAATCTATATGGTTTCTCTGGACAGTATGTGTCAATAAAAAGACTTAAAGGCAGCTTTTAATGGTAGCAGATGATGATTTACAGTCGGAGCCACAGTGCCCAGCAGAAATTATCTTAACCTGAGTGCATTTAATTTTTAACCAGGGATGTTTACAGATATCAGGCACTTAATGGTTGTTAAAAACATTTATTTTTGCTTTATAGAAATGGCCACATGGACATCTCTCAAACTGAACCATTTTAAATGACTTTGGGTTGTTTCCTAACAAAAACATATTCTCTCACTTTTAAACCTAAAATCATTACAGAGACACGGGTAACAAAACCACTTCCTGTTTATTACATTCAGAAACATCAACAGGTGTTAATCTCATTTTATTCATGTGCTTTGAACATAACTTTATATGTACATTTGTAATTTGGTAAATAGTTGGTAAACAGCTTTTTCACATGTTGAACTGAATGTTCTGAAAAACATGGATGTTAAATGTTGATGTTAAATGAGTCTTAAGGATATAGATTTAAAATCATAACTTAGAGCAATTTTGTGTTTTTAAGCAGATTTTCTGGCATGAATCTGATTTGAAAATATTAATGCCATTTAGAGATTTCAGAAAATGACTTGTGAACATGAAGTGGAGAAAAATGACATGTTGGATTTAAAGGATAGCCCATTCAGACCAGCTCTTTGACCTTATTTGTTTTTTGTTTTTTTTCTTTGTGAAAATGTACAAAAAATAATCAGAGAATGGCTGATTAGAGATGCAAGAAAAGTGAAAGCATCACATATGTCTCTTAATGTAGTGGGAGGTGTGTGAATTAGGCCGCAAAGTCTCCAAATATCCAAATCGCAAAGAGAAATCATAAAAGAAAATTTGAAATCTCCACTCCTACTCAGTAGGTGGCAATGGTGTTGATATTAACAAAACGTCAAAATTCATAGCAACAAACATTTGAGCAGAACCAGTGATTCTTACTAAGCAATAGTTTTTTGTATTGTTTTGTCTGCAAGGTAAGGAAATACAACAGCAGAGGATCAGTCCAAATCTTACCAGGCATTTGGTTTGTGCACACAATTAAACTGAAAACTGAATTTTTGGAGCTCAGATTACTAGATTGGGAGAACATAATTTTCATGAGGATGATGGGTGCACCCTGCAGCCCTGTTTATTTTGCAAAATGTTATTTACTGTTGACAGGTGGTGTTAACTTAAAGGGGCAATAAAGGTTTTCAATTCATTTCTTCCCTTAATTTTGTCTAGCAAGTTGGCAAAAACTAAGCAACAGGCACTAGAAACTGATTAATAATTTACTCATCAGAGACAAATTCAAAGCGAGCAGTTTCCATATTACTGGTTACTGTTGGTAAACTATGACTGGAGAATCCCTGTTGAGGGGCGGGGTTTATTAGAACATGGATGGCAAAGCTGTTAGTCAGCAGAAATCATAGATGGAAGGACAGAAATCCACAGAGTAGTGAAGTGGGCTCAGTGTGCAATAAGATCAGATAACTGATGAGATATACTCGGAGCACAAAAACAAAGAGCGAGTTTGTGCATTATGTCGAGAGCCTCCTCTCTGAATTTAATTAAAAAGCTCTCAGATCTACCACAATAGAGCATGTTTCTGATAATCTGCTGCTTTAACAGAGCTCAGTTTGATCTTAGTGAGTGTATGTGTGTGTGTGGATGACTGCTGCACATGGTGTAGCATATGGTGCTTGTGCATTTGTGTGTTTGCTCACAGTTCGGAGACGCTCCGTGCTCCTTAGAGAACTCATTACAAAAAGGGACAAATCCTTAACGCATCTCCTGACCTGTAATCCTGACCTGTAATCCAGGTACAGCATGTTCTCCCTATTCTGATTAAACATTTTCCTGTTTCAGAGACAGAACTATGGCAAAATATCGCTTTAATTCCAACATTTGTACCAGCACTTGTATGACCAAAAAACAAATTAACTTGGTTTCTGCTGTGTTCAATTTCATCATCTCAATTTTAGGGCTTTAAAATATTTTTCTTGTGTCTTAAATTTACAGGGCTTTATCTTCTACTTGAGTCTTTTTTGACATATACAGGTCCTTCTCAAAATATTAGCATATTGTGATAAAGTTCATTATTTTCCATAATGTCATGATTAAAATTTAACATTCATATATTTTAGATTCATTGCACACTAACTGAAATATTTCAGGTCTTTTATTGTCTTAATACGGATGATTTTGGCATACAGCTCATGAAAACCCAAAATTCCTATCTCACAAAATTAGCATATTTCATCCGACCAAAAGGGTCTAAAAGGGTCTCTAAACGAGCTATGAACCTAATCATCTGAATCAACGAGTTAACTCTAAACACCTGCAAAAGATTCCTGAGGCCTTTAAAACTCCCAGCCTGGTTCATCACTCAAAACCCCAATCATGGGTAAGACTGCCGACCTGACTGCTGTCCAGAAGGCCACTATTGACACCCTCAAGCAAGATGGTAAGACACAGAAAGAAATTTCTGAACGAATAGGCTGTTCCCAGAGTGCTGTATCAAGGCACCTCAGTGGGAAGGAAAAGGTGTGGCAGAAAACGCTGCACAACGAGAAGAGGTGACCGGACCCTGAGGAAGATTGTGGAGAAGGGCTGATTCCAGACCTTGGGGGACCTGCGGAAGCAGTGGACTGAGTGTGGAGTAGAAACATCCAGAGCCACCGTGCACAGGCGTGTGCAGGAAATGGGCTACAGGTGCCGCATTCCCCAGGTCAAGCCACTTTTGAACCAGAAACAGCGGCAGAAGCGCCTGACCTGGGCTACAGAGAAGCAGCACTGGACTGTTGCTCAGTGGTCCAAAGTACTTTTTTCGGATGAAAACAAATTCTGCATGTCATTCGGAAATCAAGGTGCCAGAGTCTGGAGGAAGACTGGGGAGAAGGAAATGCCAAAATGCCAGAAGTCCAGTGTCAAGTACCCACAGTCAGTGATGGTCTGGGGTGCCGTGTCAGCTGCTGGTGTTGGTCCACTGTGTTTTATCAAGGGCAGGGTCAATGCAGCTAGCTATCAGGAGATTTTGGAGCACTTCATGCTTCCATCTGCTGAAAAGCTTTATGGAGATGAAGATTTCATTTTTCAGCACGACCTGGCACCTGCTCACAGTGCCAAAACCACTGGTAAATGGTTTACTGACCATGGTATCACTGTGCTCAATTGGCCTGCCAACTCTCCTGACCTGAACCCCATAGAGAATCTGTGGGATATTGTGAAGAGAACGTTGAGAGACTCAAGACCCAACACTCTGGATGAGCTAAAGGCCGCTATCGAAGCATCCTGGGCCTCCATAAGACCTCAGCAGTGCCACAGGCTGATTGCCTCCATGCCACGCCGCATTGAAGCAGTCATTTCTGCAAAAGGATTCCCGACCAAGTATTGAGTGCATAACTGTACATGATTATTTGAAGGTTGACGTTTTTTGTATTAAAAACACTTTTCTTTTATTGGTCGGATGAAATATGCTAATTTTGTGAGATAGGAATTTTGGGTTTTCATGAGCTGTATGCCAAAATCATCCGTATTAAGACAATAAAAGACCTGAAATATTTCAGTTAGTGTGCAATGAATCTAAAATATATATGAATGTTAAATTTTCATCATGACATTATGGAAAATAATGAACTTTATCACAATATGCTAATATTTTGAGAAGGACCTGTATGCTAGTGGCATTAATTTTTTCCAAATGTTGTAGTTTTGAAATCACAAATTAGTGTTTTTATAATGTTGTGACTGAACTACAAGGCCTGTAATTCAGGGCAGAAAACAGTCCTGTTGGAAGGTATTAATTGCTTAACATTTGGCCAGTTCTCCCAAACCTGTAAAAGAAGCTCCTGAAACTCGGGTTATTGTTTAGTTAGCAAACTGAAACGGAAATGTTATCCTACTCCAGTAACTGCTCTGCTATCATGGGAGAGGTATATTTAACAAGGATAAGTTTAAAAAAGACATTTGACCTTTGGCGACTTAAGTGAAAACGTTGCAGTTCTGAGCTGAAAAAACAAAAAACAATGGACTCTTGACAAAACTATCAAAGTTTTTAAGTGATAAACAGAGTTATTTTATGTTATTCATGTAGGTCTTACATTTAAATATAATGCTCCTAAAAAGTCTTGTAGAAACCCCTAATTACGATTGTCACTTTGTATTTTCTGTTTAGCTGTACTGATATTTAGTCATGCATGCATTTTATGCGTCCAGATGACGTTGCATTTCTCTGTTGAAGTAAATGCTTTCCTTTATAATATAATAAACATAAACACAGCACAGACTTTAGGTCAGCACAATTAAATGAGAGGTCTAATTTCCACTCAAGTGGAAAGTCTAATTTCCACTCAAACCTAAACAGCTTCTCACAACACGATCTCCACAGATACCTGCAGCTGGGCCATCACTTTCACAAGCATTTATTAGCATTACTGTGGAATCGGACAGAGGTCTTTCCACTGAAACATGTAGAAGAGCATCCATTGAAAACTGGTTTCAAGAAGCTGTTTAGGTTTGCAATTCCTTAAGCAACATTCCACCCACATCATGGTCAAATGGGGAAGAAAGCAAATACTAGACTGACTGAACAAACCTAGTTAAACCCCTTCAGTTCTCCTCAGAGGGGAAATTTCATGGGAGAACTTTGAGATTCTTTGTTTTGGTAGGATAACAGTCACAAGTCTGGTTGATCACTAGCACTGATTCAGAACCTGTTTGCCTTTACAGTCCTACTGGGTTGGGGTTATAAGAAAAATCAAGCTAATACTTGGCACTGAGGTAAAGTTTAACTTTGCTACCTTGTAATTGGTTAACATACCGACTGGATTAAATACGGGAGACAAATGCCTTCTTAAATGTAACTCCCTGCCAGTGACAATACAGATCACAGAAAATAAAATAGAACTAAAATCTACATTTAAGTGGAACAGCTGGTTTAAAAATTTATTTCTCATAAAATAAAACAAAATAAATTAGTTAAGAAAGTAGTTATTTAAAATCACTTTAGATTTAAGGGGTTTATTGTAAACATAAGTTTCACTGTCAAACTAAAGATGAACTATGACATAATTTTCTAAACTTGAAATGTCCTCCTGATTTCCAAGTGGTAGAAAAAATAACTAAAATCAATACTAATTCGTTTAATGGTAACTTTTATAACTGTTGTCAGATTTAAATTTTCTCATGAATATCATGAGGTGCACAGTGAGCTCCTAGCAGGTTCAGTATAAAGAAAATGTAGTGACTTATTTTACCAGCAGAGGGCACTGTTGCCTTATTTGTAGAAATGCACCAGGGCCAATGTCGCATTTCACCATCTTCTGGGAGTTTTTACTAATTGGATTGCTGCAACATCTTAAGGTTTTAACATTTTTTTGGCTTGTTTTTGTCTCCAGGCGGATCTGAATTACAGCGTACAGGACGACTCTGCAGCCTTCTACGGCGTGACCAGCCAGTACGAGAGCTCGGAGAACATGACCATCACCTGCTCCACCAAGGTCTGCTCTTTTGGCAAGCAGGTGGTGGAGAAGGTGGAGGTGAGTAGGACTATGATTTCTTTTATAATAGTTTCTTTTTCCAAACGTGTACTCTTTAGATTTAATTCTTGTGGTTTAGTAGATTGTTGTAGTCATACTCATGAGTCAACAAAATTTATGGCAAGGATAGGACCACAGTAGTACAGACCAAAGGTTTGGACACACCTTCTCATTCAAAGAGTTTTCTTTATTTTCATGACTATGAATATTGTAGCTTCACACTGAAGGCATCAAAACTATGAATTAACACATGTGGAATTATATACTGAACAAAAAAGTGTGAAACAACTGAAAATATGTCTTATATTCTAGGTTCTTCAAAGTAGCCACCTTTTGCTTTGATTACTGCTCCACACACTCTTGGCATTCTGTTGATGAGCTTCAAGAGGTAGTAACCTGAAATGGTTTTCCAACAGTCTTGAAGGAGTTCCCAGAGATGCTTAGCACTTGTTGACCCTTTTGCCTTCACTCTGCGGTCCAGCTCACCCCAAACCATCTCGATTGGGTTCAGGTCCGGTGACTGTGGAGGCCAGGTCATCTGGCGCAGCACCCCATCACTCTCCTTCTTGGTCAAATAACCCTTACACATCCTGGAGGTGTGTTTGGGGTCATTGTCCTGTTGAAAAATAAATGATGGTCCAACTAATCGCAAACTGGATGAAATAGCATGCCGCTGCAAGATGCTGTGGTAGCCATGCTGATTCAGTAGGCCTTCAATTTTGAATAAATCCCCAACAGTGTCACCAGCAAAGCACCTCCACACCATCACACCTCCTCCTCCATGCTTCACGGTGGGAACCAGGCTTGTAGAGTCCATCCGTTCACCTCTTCTGCGCCGCACAAAGACACGGTGGTTGGAACCAAAGATCTCAAACTTGGACTCATCAGACCAAAACACAGATTTCCACTGGTCTAATGTCCATTCCTTGTGTTCTTTATCCCAAACAAGTCTCTTCTGCTTGTTGCCTGTCCTCAGCAGTGGTTTCCTAGCAGCTATTTTACCATGAAGGCCTGATTCACACAGTCTCCTCTTAACAGTTGTTCTAGAGATGTGTCTGCTGCTAGAACTCTGTGTGGCATTGACCTGTTCTCTAATCTGAGCTGCTGTTAACCTGCGATTTCTGAGGCTGGTGACTCGGATGAACTTATCGTCCGCAGCAGGGGTGACTCTTGGTCTTCCTTTCCTGGGGCGGTCCTCATGTGAGCCAGTTTCTCAGTCTATTCTGAGGTCAGTCTATTCAGTAGGACTATCAGCTGTGTACTGTATCCACCTCCTGCACAACACAACTGATAGTCCCAACCCCATTTATAAGGCTTGAAATCCCACTTATTAAACCTGACAGGGCACACCTGTGAAGTGAAAACCCTTTCAGGTGACTACCTCTTGAAGCTCATCAACAGAATACCAAGAGTGCGCGGAGCAGTAATCAAAGCAAAAGGTGGCTACTTTGAAGAACCTAGAATATAAGACATATTTTCAGTTGTTTCACACTTTTTTGTTCAGTATATAATTCCACGTGTTAATTCATAGTTTTGATGCCTTCAGAGCGAAGCTACAATATTCATAGTCATGAAAATAAAGACAGCTCTTGGAATGAGAAGGTGTGTCCAAACTTTTGGTCTGTACTGTATATATATATATATTTTTTTTGTTTTTTTGTTTTGCCTACTATCACTATCGTTTGTATGCAGTATTTATATAAAAATATGCAAAAGCCTTTTATGACAAAGTTTTCTTTTAATAGCTCAAACTGTTTTGTTTAAGGTAGGAACTTTCGAGAAATACAAGTGTTGAAATGACTTGTCACTAATTATCTGGGGCTGATGTGCACCATTCAGAAGAGCACAAGTGGATCTGGCAGGTAAAATGAATGAAGAGGAGTAACCCTAACACTGTTCCCTCTCTGGTGTCTAATAGACGGAGTATGCAAGGTTTGAAAACGGGCGGTTCGTCTACAGAATCAGTCGTTCTCCCATGTGTGAATACATGATCAACTTCATCCACAAGCTGAAACATTTGCCTGAGAAATACATGATGAACAGCGTGCTGGAAAACTTCACTATACTGCTGGTGATTAAACACTTTTCTTCTTTAAGTGAGGGAAAAACAAAATACATTAAGTGCATCTAATTTAGCTTTTTAGATATGTGTATCATTTTATTAATATTTTAATATATTTCAATAAGTAAATGTTTTTTGCCTATATATAAAGTTTATTTACATACCCAATTCCACTCAGAAGCTGAAGCATGAATATCATATTAATTCTGGGCTTTTATTGATTAATATGAATAATTATTTTTCCAGGGCTGAATTATTATACCGCATACAACCTCTTTAATCCAAATTGGTTCAAAACTATATACACAGGCTAAAAATATTTACATCCCCAATTACATTAGATAAATGTACCATTAATAAAGTTGCACCTCAACTGCAGACGTTTTGTAGCCATGAACAAGCTTCATGGCAGAACTGGTAGAGCCGATTTAAAATAGACGCTAGGATGACCAGGCCCAGTCCTTCAGAGCTACTGTCCTGCAACTTTTAGATGCCTCCCTGTTCTAAGACACCTGAATCAAATGGCTTAATTCCCCCAACAGCAGGTTATTAATCTCTGCAGAGGCTGGTAAGGAGCCATTCATCTAAAAGTTGCAGGAAATTAGCTATCATGGACTAGACTTTGGCACCCCTGTCCGACCATTTGGTAAAGAATGATTCAAAAAAATCTATAAGCCCAATATTTTGATATTTAACCCCATGATGATCAAAAATAAACTTATAGTGGAATTGTATGTTATGTGCAGATACAGTAAATGCATTTTTAAAAACATTTTAACTTTGGCATCTGTTTTGGCTTCTAGGTCGTGAGCAACAGAGACACTCAGGAGACCTTGCTGTGTATGGCTTGTGTGTTCGAAGTGTCGAACAACGACCACGGAGCACAGCACCACATCTATCGCCTCGTCAAGGAATAAGACACTCCTTCTCGTTAACAATTGCACATCTATGGCCTTTGCTTGGTGATTATTCATGGTGACGTCAGAGGGAGAGAAATAGATCCCTTAAAAACTACCAAAATTTCAGTCCACCAAAAAAAAAAAAAAAATCAGTAAAGGATAAATATGGCTGCATTTTCACTGCCACTTTAGAAACTAGCCATCAACAAAAGCAGTGACAATGTAGCCATAAAGCCCTGTGAGAATCAACATGGATGGTTTTTCCCAAGAACTCCCCAACATGAGGAGCAGTCGTCATCCATCCCACTAATTAAGCTTTCTTAGCACATCTGAATTTTACAGCTGCAATCATGGGAATAAAAGTGGGATTCGTGTTACAATGTTTTGGGGAAAAACATGCCAGGGAAAAGGAGAAACCGTTTTCATTCCATGGTGGAGAAAAAAGCATTATCAGCCAAGACATACCGAAGGTCAGACCCTGTGTATCATCAATAACCTGTTGGAGAAAAGGACACTACTGCATTATGGTATAGTAGAATATAGCTCTGGATGTGTACAGATAGACTCTGCAGGTTGTGCCAGTTGTGTTCTTGCACAAATGAAGAGGTTTGACCCAAAGAAAAAGAATGAAGTTTTTACTTTTTGTATGTTTTCCCTTAACACAAACACACATTTTAAACTTTGGTATCTTGTTTATGGATTGTAGCATGTAGATTATATTTCAATTCTCCTAATTACTATCTAATTTCTAAAAACATAATGGAGGGGAAACAAGAAATTCAGGTACCTTTTTGTGCAGCAGGTGACTTTTAATCCAGCCCTTTAGATTTTAGTCCAGGTCTTACTGAATCCAGGGCAGAAATGGTGGATTTCTAGTAAAGACTGAGACAAATGATCCTAAAATGATCCAAGGCACTGAGATCATCATTTTAAACAAACTGTTCGGATTCCTTGGAAAAGCACTGTGATTGTTTTTGAAACTACATCATTCATAGTGTCCAGCTGTTAGACAAGCTATTGTTTAACTCTCATTCTAAAACATGTTCCTTATTTCAGTGTTTGTACCAGCAAAGTAGAGCCTTAAATGTCTGCCTAAACCTGAGATACTTCTCCACCCATGTTACAACCGACCGCCCTGACTCGAAGCCTTAGAACCCCTTGCTTCAGGATTATGGATCACCGATTTCCCTTCGATCTTTTCCCTCCCTCGTGAATCCAAAACCAAAAAGCGCTGATGATGATGTTGATAGAGTGTACTGTAGCAGGTGTCGTCTGATGGCTCGTCTGCGTCATGCTCAGCAGCGTGAAGTGCCTTTAGCTGGAGACGGCAGTAGATGTTTCTGTTCTGGTTCCATGTTTTAGAGGAAGCTCTGTAGACATAAATAAACTGTAGGCTCAGTTTTCTGTTGTCTTTTAGCCAGTTATCTACAGTCTGATATTTAATGTATTTTTTTTAAATGACAGTCAGCACTGGATCCTCCTTGAAAGATCTGTTTAATTTCACAAAGATACCAGTGGGATATATTCTTATTCTTATTCTTTTGGTATTTAATGGCGGTGTTTGCTTGTGTTTTTGTGCTTCTCATGTGACTCTGTAAGAAAAGCTTGAAAACTTAATGTAATCTGGTGCCTCATTCAACCTACAACTTTTTTGAAGAACAATAGTTAAACGGAAGACCAATTTTAACATGAACCTCTACTTCAGGGCTGTCTATTCAGTTGGAGGCATGGGCTGATGTAATAATAATATACTCTCAAAAGTGTACACATCCCTGCTAAAATACCAGGTTTTAGGGACATAAAAATCAATATTATGAGAAATAATTCAAAGACATTTTCCACAGATAATGTAACAATTATCCTGTACAATTCAAATAAAAAATGAACTTATCTGTTAGAAAGTAAATATAAAGCTCCAATAACCTTGCTCCATAAGTTTGCACACCCTTAAACTAATACCGTGTTCAAACACTTTTGATTCAGTTACAGCATTCAGTCTTCTTTGGTAGGACTCAGTGTCCCACATGTTGACTTGGAAATATCTGCCCACTCCACCTTGCAAAGTTCCAATTTATTTCTCAGCTAAGCATTTCTAAAACATTCAATGCCTTCTCATGAAGTAAGTCCTTTGTTGATTTAGATGTATGATTGCACTCACTATGATGCTGGCAAATTAAGCCCATCTTCATCTAGCTGAGGGTTTTGGGCAAACTGAAGAAAAGCAATCCCAGATCATTATCCTGCCAACCCCATGTTTCACTATGATAAATATGTTATTTTTGTGATGTTCAGGCTCAGGTTTGGTTAAATCATTCTCCTACAAGGCCTAGGGAAATTCAAACTGGGTCTGGATGTTTTCTTTGGACTAAAAAGCTTCTGCCCTGCAATCCTACTCTGTAATACAAACATATGGAGAATGTGGGTAATTGTTTCTGGCTTGTTATGTTGCTGTTTCATTGAATTGCAAATGACTGTTTTCACTTTGCGATAGTACATATCTAATGTGGATATTTTTCCAACCTTCTCCTGACTGATACCTTTGTACAATGAGATCATTTTGATAATTTGTCACATCTCCACAAACTATAGCTTTAGCTGAAGGACAGAAATTTCAGAAAATCCCAAAGTGACATCTGAACTTTGTTTATGCTTATTCAGATTCAACATAACTGAAGGTCGGGGAGGAGTAAAACAGACCGAATGCTCAAACTAAATCCAAAGGCAGTTCACTGAAGCACACTTTAACAACCAGTTTATTTCAGTTTTCTCTTATTTTTTCTTGAGATCCGTTTGTCTTTTAGTTTATCTGTACAGGATAAACGTCATATTACAGTTAGAAAATGCCTTGTTAATGACAAAAACTGGTTATTTGGCAGCAATGCTCAACTTTATGCTCCACGCAGCTAGAAAAACCCCTGGTTACTTCCGCTCTTCCTCTGGCATCTCATGAAAGATCTGAACCCTAAGAACAGTTTGAAGGGTAATTTTAGCAGTTTTAAAACGTTGGTGTACTTTTATAATGGAAACCAGCCCATGCCTAATCAGTTCAGGTCACTTTTGAAGGTTTAAAGTCTCTAAGGCTTCTTAGTTCGGCATAAACACTAAACTACAACAACAACCACTCCGTGTTTCAGAAAGAAAATGTATTACTGGGTTCTTTATTGCAAGCAGAGGTTTAGTTTGGATCTTAGAGCAGTTCAAATGGAACCATGAAGATCTTGCATAATAAAGATAAATAGAATAAACCCAACATTCAATGGCAACAGAGTGAATCAAGTCCTATTAATAGGAAGAAGCTGCTCAGAGTACCAAAATTCATTTTTACAGGCCTATTTCTAACATATTAGAAATTGTATTAACTTTTTTTAAATGAATGAACTTGTTAAATCAAATTCTTTTACATTTGGTAGATAAATGCCTAAACCCTTGGTGACCCATGTCAAACTGTGTCCATAAGGGTAAAAGATGGAGTTCTAATATAAAGCAAGTAAAAGTTTTTCCATCCACACTGCTTTGAATAAAGAAAGTTATGAATGTAAGTGCAGGAATGTTTTAGCTGTTAACATTTACTGTGCACTTATAACACTCTTTCATTATAATTTAACTGAATTTTCATTCACACACTTCCTGCAGGGCAGTAGTGTGTGAATGACTCAAAAGGACTTTTTATACATTTAATAAATTATTTATCGCTTAAACTGTAGGAACCGGCTCCAACTGCTACTGTTGGTGCATATTAGTTATTAGGAAAAGACATTCACCCAATACCATGAGTTAGTCATGAAAGCAGTAAAAATTCCTGAGGTATCTGGATAGTTTAAGCAGAGGCCGCTTCAGTCGTTCACAAGTGTTAGAAATTCCTCACAGATTTGTAGCAACTGTGCCAGTTTTTTTTTTTTTTTTTTACCAGTTGGAAAAGTTTTCCACCAAGTCTACACTGAACTACCAAAATCTGAAGATGACAATAGATGCAATGTAAAATAATGAGGCCCAGGTGAGTCTAAATGTTTAGAAACGTTTAAATCTGTATGATTTAAAAAAAAAACAAAAAAACAAGTGGTTAGAAAGCGTTGAAGGACTCTAGTGGTTGCTTCCAGCTGCGATGGTTAGAGGTGTCCAGAAGATGCAGGACTGTGGAGCAGAGGCCTCAGAGCTTAAATAATTCTTGGTGATGACATCTGATCTACAGCCAGTCTGACCTTTCTGGATTTCGAATTCATCTCTGTTAACCTTTAGACCTCTGAGGTTTCGACCCTCACTGAGTTTTGTCCCACGCTGCAGTAATTTGTTTGCAGACAGCCTAAAAGAGTTTCTATTCCGGTATCAACATGCAACATATGAGTGTTAACCTAGCAGGTGGCCTCGAAGCCGCTGATGCTATTTGGACATCGTCTACCACCTGCTTACCAAAGGCAGTCATGATGTGGCACAAAGCACAGCAGACTAGTGATGTCATGGGAGCCGAACAAGGCTTAGAAGCCCCTTATCCCAAAATAATGAATCTGGACACATCCTAACATCTCAGCTGGCAGATCGTGTAGGAACTGCAGGAAATAGGCCTCTCTAAACTGTGACTTATTAAAAATGTCTGTTAGCAGTCATTGTTCATTGTTAAATATCTACTCATCATAATGGCACTAAAGGCTGACTCAGTGTGTATACTCCATGCCTGAAGGTTTCAGTGGAGTGGAGTTTCTCAGTCATGGTTGTCCGTGTGCTTAATGTTGTCTTGTGTCTGTAAGTGAGGCATTTATCTCCTATCCTGAACCACGTTTGGCACAGAGGTCCTGTCTGTAAAAATCAGCTCCAAAATGGCCTTGAAACTTTTCGCTCCGGTGCACGCGCAGCACGTCTGCCTGTTCACTGAGGATTTCCAGAAGGTGCTTTGTATGAAAGTGACAATAACCTTTATTACAGATGTTGTGTATATCTTTGATATTCTGATGTTTATCCTATTTTGTGAAGAAGAGAGAACATTTAGAAAAAAAGCCAGAAACTAGTAATATGTGTGTATTGGTATTGCACAGGGTCTGATCTTTGCTTTGTAACTTTTATCCCCCTCATATGGCTAAAAGTATGTTAGATATTTTCTAGCTTTGTAGAGACTTTGTATGCATATGCTATTCAGTTTAAATAAATTGTCAGTTCTAAGCTGTGAGTTTGTTTTATTCACTCATTGCTTCCTCAGATTTATGTTCATTAATTTTTACTACTTTCTCAAATGAAAAATGTTCTCTGAACTCAGCTAACTTTACTGTCTGAGGAAATGGCACATCTGTTCGAAAAGATGAAGCCCAATGAGCTCTGCAGTGATATTAACTATTAGCAACATCAATGGGACAAATGTCTGGTAAAGTCTTGTTAGAAAGAAAGTACACCTTCTTTTCATTCTTGGGTTTTACATATTAGGACAAAAAAAAAATACCCCGGTATTTACCGGATTCTGCAATTATTTAAGTCCAACCTGAAGGTGAAAAAACGCAAATCAGATTCAACACTAGTTAATTCTTTAAGTTGAAGTCAATATGGAAAAGCTAGGAATGAAAAACTAAGTACATCCCATAATTAAACTAACCCATTCTTCTTTCTAATGTTGCTTTGGTTCATTGATATTTGCAGAGATCGCACCACGACATTTCAGACTGAGCTTTAAGACTTTGACTGAGGCTTTACAACTCCTTGTTCCCTTTAAAACGAATCTGTTGCAGATTAGCTGCTCATCATTGTTTTGCAGATGACCAAGTTTGTGCCAAGCGCCAGCTGCCTGACAGAGGGTCTCTCATTTGACTCGAGAATACTTTGGTATACAGTGGAGTTAATAGTGGACTTAATGATGGCCAAACAATCCCAGATCATCAGCATTTATCCTGCTAACTGATGCCAGCAGTTTCAGATGAGGCCTTGGGGATTTACGTCTTTTCTATGAGCACTGCACAGACTGATATTGGGATGAATTTGATGAGACGTCCATTCCTAGGAAAACTGGCAGCTGTCAAATATTTTCCACTTGTACATAATCTTCCTCAGTGCAGAATGATGGACCTCAAATAGTTTGAAAAAGGCCTTATAACCCTTCCCAGATTAATTAGCAGCAACAGTTTCTTCTCTAAGGTCATTGATGATGTCAACCCTCTTTGCCATAATGTTAAGAAAAACCTGTTTGCTCTAACAAGCAAACTTAATTTAGCTGTAGAACACAATTTAAGCTGAGTATAATCCAATGTATGTTTCTGTATGCGTAAAGCCAGATTCAGACAACGTTTCCCCAGATCATTTTTTGTACTTCATTCTGAAACATCGAACCCAAGAATTGAAAGATGGTGTATTTTCTTCTTGCAATGACTATATTTACTGCCTTGACTAAGAATTGTGTTTTGAATTTAATCTTGGACGGAATTATAGAGGTCAATATTTCACTGCACCACATTTCTTCACACCTGTTCTACTTTGGCAATGAAATTTAGAAATTTAAGTGTTTTATTAAAAAGTTGCTATAGAGATACACTGCATCTTTAACTGAACTGTCTTGCTCTTCAGACTCTGAAGATGGCTAAAGGAATTTTAAGTATAATAACCAGGAAAAATAAAGAATAGTCATGCATCAATGTTCCTCAATGATCTGTTGTTTTGTTAAAAATTCAACAGTTAGACATTGTCTCCACAAACCAGACATGCTTCAGGGTGCATTTAAAAGCCATGGATTTTGTGGGGAATTCCAATCCTGTTTACCTGGCTTCATCTTTATTTGGTCTCTGAATAAACACACAACAAAAATGTAAATATATAATTCTAAAATAAGCTATTGACATTAAATCACTTGCAAAAAGTTTTGTAAAAAAGAAAACTTCAAGATGTATCCTTTATATATATTGACGGTTTAGGAAAAACATTTAAATGTCATCAACTGTTTGCATTTTTGCAGCTTTAAATTTGTTTGACTAAACCACAGGAACCAAAGTGTCCACACACATCTGGGTCCATGAAACCTTAAATCTGATGGTCCTGAAGAAACCAGACTCACAGTCTAAAACAATCACCTTAGAAAATATAAAATACAAACGTGTTCATGGCCTGAACCTGGACGGAGGCATAACCGTTTAAAATAATAGAAAGACTTTGGTTTTTGTACATTCCTTTATTTTTATATTCATACCCCTTGAACTTTTTCACGTGACTGAAATTATTGCTGATTCTTCTTTGCAAAAATCCCTCAAGCTCTGTCAGAATGGATATAGACCTTTTGTAAACCAGTCTTGCCATAGATTCAGATTTGGATTAGTTGTCACTAATCTTCTCTAACAAACCCAGAAACCTTCACGGAACAGTTGCATTTATACTGAGATTAAATTACACACAGGGGCACCCTTTCACTAATCAGCTGGCATCTGATGACAGTAGGCTTTTGTTGTAGTAAAGGCTGATTGTATATGCAATCAACACATTAATTATTTTGTAAAAAACTTCAAAAACCATACATCCTCATCCATTAACTTCACAATAATGCAATACTTCAGTCAATTCTCAATTCTGTTTTAAACCAACTAAGCCTGCAACAAAACCAAACCTGATATGTATTACAGGACCAGAAGCAAACCACAGAATTTCGTACAATTCTGAACATACCCTCATATGCTTTGTCTTGGTCTGATTACACGGAAGGATTTGTTCTGTAAACACCTCCAGCTGTCCGTCCGTCTGTCCATCCATCCATCCCTGTCAATCACAGGACATTTGATTAGGAATTACAGCTCATGGAGTCAATGAAGCTCTACACTCAAAAATGAAAAAACAACTAAAAACAATTATACTTATTTTTTGTGCATTTGCTTTGCTGTTGTAATGACAAAGTATGTGCCCCCTCACACATTTCTTTTGTTTTTTTCTTTTTTGTCATTCATAAATGCTTCAGATCATCTAATGTTATACTAGACTGAATAAAAATGCAGTTTGTAAAAAAAGTGGAAAACGTTATCAGAAAAAAGCAACCTGGCCTCCATGTGAAAAATAAATTATTACCATTGTAAAACCATAAAAGACCTATAATTAACCACATTGTTGTTCTGTTTCACTAATCACATCCAGGCCAAATTACTACCAGGCATGTAGCAGCAATAAACCACCTAAACAGAACCTTAATGACAACATAAAGTAGGATAAGCAATCTCAAAAAGAAACACGTTGTGATCCAATCTTAAGAAATTCAAGAAAGTTGCTGGTAGTTATCAAACAGTGAAAACATGGAACAGTAGGGAAGCTTCCCAGAACTCATCAACATCACAAAAGTACCCAGAACCACACCTAAAGCACTGCAGGTCCTGCCTGTCCCAGTTAAAATTGGTGTTTTTAATTCAACAATAAGAAAGAGACTGGGCAAAAATCTCTTTCATGGGAGAGCTTTAAATCCAAAAGAACCATGACCAAAAAGACCCCCCTCTCCATAATGACCTAGAGAGTGCCACTGGGGAGAGGGATTTCCATCCTGAACCTGTTACCACTGCAACCTAATATCAGATAAGTGGAAGCAATGGATGGATAACAGATTGTTCCTTTATCCATGCAATGCCCTATTTTTACAGCAGAGTGCGCTGTACTCTAAGAAATAAAGGTGGGAATTAAAGGTTTCTTGCAGAATGTCTTTAACAGCTTCATTTTTAACACAATGACAATATAATTTTATCCAAGCAAATATCTGACAAGGATAAAATCTTACTAAGTGCATGTTTTTGCATTAGTTTTTATAGCTTTTGTACATTTTAGTGAAGCATTTATAACAAAACAACAAAGGACTAAAAAAACCTTTAAGACATTTTCAACAAACTAAGCTTTAGCAGCCTCATTGTACTCTACAGGAAATCTGCTTTCGTGGTCTCGTTTATTTTGTTGACATTACAGGCTCCAGAATTGACAGCTAATAATAGATGCACAGGTCAGACACAGTGTGACCTCACAGGAAATGAGATCAAACCCAGGAAAAACGTTCTGTGCTTGCTCTCTCTC
The DNA here is from genome assembly GCF_021462225.1 of Girardinichthys multiradiatus. NCBI lineage: Eukaryota > Metazoa > Chordata > Actinopteri > Cyprinodontiformes > Goodeidae > Girardinichthys > Girardinichthys multiradiatus. Next base: position 41,299,256 of record NC_061795.1, on the reverse strand, counting down.
TCTCACACATCCCAGACGCTGCAACAACAATCCTCTTAATCCAAACCTACTGTTTGTAATGCATGCCTGCTACACACACACTTCTCTGGATAATACTGTCTGCTTGTGCCTGATGTGTGGATGTGTCCTCATGTCTCTCCATGTGTGTTCACATTCCCAGGTGGTTTTCTAAGCACTTCATTTACCAACAAAACCAGCCTGAGCAGAGGTTGCTGAACACAAACATTGATGCTGTGTGTTGGAGATAAAATGCACACAGACCCCAGAGTCAGCTCACTTAACACAGAACATATTCTGCTCTTAAACAGCAGATTAAAGTTCCAGATATTATGTGAGAACTCTGCGGGGAGTAAAAGATGGATTTCCTTCTGCTTTGTCGTTGGTTCAGCTGAGCTGATAAACGTTCAGAGATGAGATTATAAAGATGAAACTATGTAACAATGTGTGCTACAGAGTGAAGGTTTAACTATCAATCCCATGTTTCTTTGTTGCTTCTAACCCAGAAGGATCAGGTTAGATTAATTTAGAACAACTAATACTACCAAAGCTCTCTTTACAAAACTAAGAAAACCACCCCAAATCTTCCATTACAGGCAAAATTAATAAAAAAATATTAATAAATCTGCTTGTGAGAACAAACTAACCCAAATTAAAATTGTTTTTAAAGTGTCAATATAAATTTTGCCAAAAAAGGTAAAAAAAAAAAAAGCCCTAAATATAACGACATTCTAACCTGTTTAATAATCAACCATGCACTGTACAGAATGAGCACTCAATACTTACATTCAGTGTGGCGCGGCATGGAACTGCACAGCCTGCAGCTCTCTTGAGGCCAATGTTGCTTTAAAAGTGACCTTCAGTTTGTCTTTAATGTTGGGTCGGTTGTCTCCCATCAACATCTTGACAATACTGTAAACATTCTCTACAGTTTTAGGGCAAGCCAGTTGCTGACCAATCAGGCACAATGAAAGCATGGTCATTAAAGCAGGATATAGTACTTTTGGCAGTGTAGGCAGGTGCCAAGTCCTGCTGGAAAAGAAAATCAGCATCTCCATTAAGCGTGCCTTCAGAGAGAAGCATGAAGAGCTCTAGAACATCCTGGGAGACGGTGGCACTGACTTTGGATTTGGGAGAACAAAGTAGACCATCATCAGCAGATGACATGGCTCCACAAATCATCACTAACAGTGGAAACTTCACACTAGACCTCAATGCAAAGATTCTGGATTCTGTATCTTTTCACTCCCTCTCCAGATTATGTGACCTTGATTCAGGATATGTGAAATTTACTTAAAGAGGACTGAAAAACAGCCCCTTCCTTTTCCTCCTTAGCCCAGATAAGATGATTCTGGCATTGTATTTAATCCATGAATGGCTTAACACAAGGAATGTGACCGTTGCAGCCCATGTCCTGGATACATCTGTGTGCTGACTCTTGAGGCTATGACTCCAGCAGTAGTCCAAGCCTTGTGAGTCTCCCCAAAATTTTCAATATGACTTTGCATCACAATCCCTTCAAGGCTGTGGTTATCCATATTGCTTGTGCACATTTTTCCAACAAAGTTTTTCTTTCCACTAAACTTTCTATTGAAATGCCTGCATTTAGCAGTCTGTGGGCAGCCAGGGTTTTTTGCAGTGATGTTTCATGGCTTACCTTACTTGTGGAGGCTTCTTGTTGACTGTCTGCTGGGCAACCATCAAGTTAGTAGTTATTCCAATAGTTATGTTGCCATAACACGTCTGTTTTAAAAATGAATTTATAGTCTTATGTTATATTAAATTTAGAAACGGAAATTTTACCATGAGCTGTAAGCAATAATCATCGGAGTTAACAAAACGCTTGAAATAAAAAGATTTTGTGCGGAACATTTCTATGTACAACATTCACGTTTTAATTGAGTAATTGAAGGAAGTAATATTTTTGATACATTTCTAATCTCTTTAGTTAAATTTATTCCGACCAGTTGTCATACAGTTGAGTAACTTATTTTTATGTGTTCAATGCATTAACGCGCATTAAAAGGGCAAAAAACAAACACACATTTTAAATTTCAGGAAACTATATGATGAGCCTGAAGCAAACTGGAACAAACGCCACCTGTGATAATCTGAGTGCAGGTTTCTCAGTGTGGGATGATCAGTGGGCAGGGAGGGAGGAGGGGAGGGGAGGCGTGTCCCAGTAGCTCCAGCAGCCTCCTGTTTCTGTTTCTGTCCCGCACATCAGAGTTTCTTGTCCCGACGCAAGGACCCTGTTCTCCTCCTCTCCTCTCCGGAGCAACAACAATCTGCCCGGGGGAGAGGAATGAGGATCTGGCATGCCGCCTGCGGCCAGACCGATGAAGGACCGGCCCAGGATGTTATATTACTGAGAGGTTTTAATAATTTTTTGAGAAGCATCGGGGTTTCCTGAATGATCGGACCTATATAAACAACAACTTCTGTTTTACTTTTAAGTGGCAGCAGGAATTCACTAGAAACTTTTTTTTTTTGGAGATGGAGCCGGAGGAGGGGAAAATCTCGGTATGGGTCTGCCGAGAGGAGAAGCTGATCTCCGGACTGACGAAGCGAACCACCTGTGCCGACGTTGTGAGGGTTCTGCTAGAGGACCAGAACCTGCAGCAGGGCGCTGCAGCCGCGATGCTGTCCGGCTCCCCGCAGTCCTACTGCGTGGTGGAGAAGTGGAGAGGCTTCGAGAGAACTTTGCCCAACAAGACCAAGATCCTGCGGCTCTGGAGCGCATGGGGAGACGAGCAGGAGAACGTCCGGTTCGTCCTGGTGAAGAGCGAAGCTTCGCTGCCCAACAACGGGCCCCGCAGTGCCGAGGCGCGGGTCGTCCAGAGCCGGGAGAGCGGCGTCCCGGGCGGGCTGCTTAAGGGCACCGCCAAGAGCTGCTGGGTCGCCGCGGCCGCTGCAGCCAACATGTCCCAGGAGAAGCAAAGGCGGATCGTCCGGAAGGCCTTCAGGAAGCTGGATAAAATGAACAGAAAGAAAGAACAGACATTGCCTAAGGGTAAATGTTCAGTGGAGAAGATGGAGACGCTGGTCCACCTGGTGATATCGCAGGATCACACCATCCGGCAGCAAATCCAGAGAATCAAGGAACTGGATCGGGAGATCGAGCGATACGAAGCCAAAGTGCACTTTGACCGCATTAAGAGACACGGGGTGAACTATGTGCAGGATACATACATGGTGGATTCCTCTGGGGAGACCCCGGTTTCTTCTGTGGACGGGAAGCGCAAAGCGGAGTTCCAGGACGTCCGCTGTGCGGCTGAGGCGCTGGCGCAGTTCGAGGAGTACGCGCGCCGCTGCGAGGAGGTGGTGCGCCTGCAGGAGGAGGTGACGGAGCGCGAGGCGCTGGTGGAGAGCATCACCGGGGAGATCCAGGAGGAGCTCAACCGGCGCTGGATGAGGCGGCGGCGGGAGGAGGGAGCAGCCGAGGCGGCGCAGGACACCGACAGCACCGCGGAGGAGACGAGCCTCTGTGAGGCCGCGGCTCCAGCTGTGGAGCCAGATGTGGAGAGCCTGTCAGAAAACGAGCTTCTGCTGGAGGAGGAGAGGATAAAAACCCAGCTGGACACTAGTCTGTACATAGGCTTGAGACTCAAGACGGACCTAGACTCCATCAGAGGGGACTTGGACCTGAGTCTGGCACTCTGGGAAACCAAAGAGAGTGAACTGTTGGACCTGCTTGCCAAAGTTGAAACCATGGAGCTGAAGCAGGCGAACAAAGAACTGACTGATGATGGAAAGAAAGAGCTGGCTGCAAGCAGTGTGGAGGCTGACCCGGGGTCAGAGGAACAGAGCAGTGGCTGGGTAGAGCAGGCTAGAGGTCTGTCAAAAGCCAGCAGCATCAACGATGAGGACTCAGACACAGGTCTGAGCTCCATGCACAGCCAGGACTCTGACAACCCTCCTGTGTGTGAATCACTGGTGTAGACTGGGTTTGTGTCAGAGCATCTTTGGCTTTTATGCAACTTCATGTCACAAACTCAGGGGCAGAGAGATAAATCGGTGTTGGCTTCCTGAAATATGAAATGCACCTCTGTGTGACACTGCAATTCTACAGCAATAATCTATATATAGTCATGGCACAATAAGCTTAGACAGGACAGCATGTGCAGTAGAGCCTTGGTAAGATATGCTGCTCCATGAGCTGATTTCTGACCTCCACCAGGGGAGTCAAAAGAGCATCATTAATTAGAAGTAGTAGCCTGCAGGAGTGTTATAACAAGCAACTTATGATCCATTGTCCTGGAACAAGTGCTGAGACCAACCTGATCACAGTTTCACAGCTCATCTTGGTCAACTTGTTTAAGCGGCAAAAACACCGGGCTGACAGTTGTTTAAATGGATGTATAGGCATGTCAGCTATGAACGTGACAAAAACGAATGCAAAAAGTGGAATCATTCCCTGCAATTTTGAAATAGTAATCATAGAGTGGTCAACAGTTCGGAAAAATAGACATGTAAGACGTGTAACCTTTACAAATTAGAATAAAAACACTGATGTTTACATTTCCTTCTAAGTAGAAGTGTTGAATTGGCAAAAGTCTTTCTGTTTTCTTTCTATTTCCTCTTAGTTGCAGACAGGCATGGGCAAGTATAAGATTTTCAGATTATCTAAATTCTTTTATTTAAAACAGACAGGCAAAGTTATTCCTACTGCTTTCAAAATAAAGTATTTTGATTACCACAGTTCTACTATTTTGACTGTATCGCGTAGAGATTAGTGTAAAACTAAACAAAAAAACAACCAAATAAACACCTGCTAAGTAGTTTTAGTGCACAGATTATACCCTGCTCTCATAGAGTAACACTGGGAATATGAAAAAATGATGCGTGGCTAGCGAACCCATAGCCAACAGACTCTTTCAAAACACATTAAGGCATTAGTTTACCCACCATGACACTTAGTTTTTTTTATGACCAGAAATACTAGCAAAAAACCCCCAAAAAAACAAAAAACAAATTTTGATTTTCCTGTTAGCATCGAAAAAGCCAAGAGTCTTTTTTCAGCCAGATGACTGGTATTGTGCAACCATTGGTGGTGGGAGGGGAAGAACGGCACTACTTTATGCTTCATGCAGCCAGCCAGAGAAGTCACTCTGGCACTTTCTCTGGCCTCTAATTAAAAGGACTTTAAACTAGTTTAGAGGTTTTGAAACCATAGCTTTTTAAAACCTATGGTTTCAAAACCAGCCTTCTTACCACTTTCCTACCAGCCAATGTCTAATAACAAATTATATATATATTTGTTTTAAATGGTGCCCTTATTACTGGTTAACTGTCTACAAATTAAATATTTTTTCAACATAGTATCTGAATGAACCTTTGACCCTTAAAAAAGCAAAGCAAAATTACAGCGTGTTCTATAAATTTCTTTAACTTAATAATTTCAGGCTAATAAAGCCACATCTCTCTTTGCTTTTCTTTATTTTTAATACGGTTCTACAGGAAACATTAAACTAAATGTAATTCCCCAAATGGTAAAATAAATGAAAACATAAACTAGACATGGGGTGATATGTATTTAAAATTTTATCACAATATTTTATTTATGTATTTTAATGATGTTATAAAGGATGGTAAAAAGTTTGAAAAATTCAACACTATATGTTTAGTTCTAAATCTATATATTAAATACTGTCACCTCACAAATATAAATATTGCTCTAGAAATAAAAATGACTCATTATTAAAAAGTAAGGAAGCACCAATCAATCGTCCAGAGTTTGGAATTGGAAACCTTTTCCTTAGCCAGCTCTGATCGGTGATTGGCAGGTCAATTATACTAACAAATCAGATTCTTTTGCCTATTCATTATATGCATCCAAAACTAATCGGCCAATTAAAGCATCAACTAACAACATGTACTTTGATACACTTCTTTTGAGTATTTTCCTTTGAATTAAAAACTACTACCTTCAATCAAAGAACCTAAAGCATGTTTTTGTTTCTCCTTATAAAAAAATCTAAATTGGTCAGAACCAACAGGTCAGAGATTAAAAGAAAACCTGAATGTAAAATAAAAGGAAAATAACATGGGTTTGATCATATTCTGAAACATAACTTGAGCATTTACTGATGATCAATAGAGGAAAAAAGCAAAAGCAACAAAAAATAACAATCTTAATAAATCGCTTCCATTGCATTTTATTAATATTATTACAGAATAATTTTATCACAGTCTCTTTTTTTGTGGTATTTCTCCCATCATTATAGTGAACAATTATTTCATCTCTTGGTTGATTCCCTGCAATAAATCAATAATGTAGTTGGTCATTTTTTAATTTAATTGTGAAAGATAATACAGTCAACCTTATAAGTTTAGTGAAGCTGTTTTGTTGTAGACTACCACTAACTCCCAATGACTTGCAATGGAAAAGGTTTAAAAAGAAACGAATTGGGAGCAATTGAAGCACAAATCTCACATTTAGGCCCCATTAAGATCCATAAAATGTGGATCCCACATTTTCCATGATTCTGTTAGATATGATCTTCGATCAGAAGCTCCTCTGCCTAAGCTTTTAAATCCCCCCCGTCACGCCCTGTAGGATGAACATTAGACCCAGTCCGATGACATCATCAGGCTGATCTAATGGAGTCAGGAAACATCATACGTGAATTTTTTGTTCCAGACTGGCATTAGTTCTCCTGACAGGGAAGCTGAACACTGAATAAAACTAGTGCAGTGCTCCTATAAATCTGTGTTTGGATTATTGTTATAACATCAATTTGGCTGCTCTAAAGGGCTTTGTTTCCATGTGAAGCTTCTTACTCAACTATAATCAATGTGGGCCAAGAAGGAAAAACCTTGTTTTTATATTAAGGTTCAGATCAAAGAATTATGTCTTCTTTGTCATAGAAATGTTGTGTAGTGCATAGTGAGACAGCAGGTCTCCACACTCGTTATCCACTGTGTCGTAAACATATTTATACTAACATTTTGCATTAATTTAGTGCAGACTCATGTGATTAAACTCTGCTACACATGCAAGTCCTTCTGCGGGTACAAACACCTGTAAGAAAACTGGACTTCTAGATGCTTTTGGAACAGACCCATTTAGTAATCCTGCAGTTGCTGCGTGTCTGAACGCTGTGACATTAAGGAGAACTATTTTCAGCTTCGGTTCACTTTTTTTTTTTTTTACCCTGAAAATAGTTGCCGCAGAGCGCTTTCTGGCCAAGCTGGCTCCTCTGAGACCTGCGCAGACAACAAGCATCGCAGCAGAAGTGATTCATCACTTTAAGGTCTTCTTTCAAGAAAAAAGAAATACTCTCTAACAACTATGTTGTTGGGATGTTGTACTATCAAGCTTACATGTCTGGCTGTCAAATTGTAAATGTGAACAATATTATCTTTGTGGCACCTGTATAAAAAACGATACTGTTCCTGTGGAGTTACCAAAATGACCCATGTGTAGCTGATTTATGGGACTTGATCAGGGACCCTTTAGGCCTCTCACATTCTGGCACTCAGACTACTTTTTCCAGATGTGTGGCACCTAGATTAGCAACTCTGAAGCAAAAAAAAAGCAAACACGTCCACTGTGGAAGAAGCATATCACCACTCAGCCGTTATAGAGTTGAAATAAACAGCAACATCTGGATTTGTGTCTTGTTTTATATAATCTAACTGCAAGTATCCTACACATTTTTCATGTAAAAATTCTTCCCTTTTCTAGAATAAACTTTCCAGCCTTTTGCATTCAACTTCAAATATAATATACTGAAGTTCACTGTACATTTATGGCAAATATAAAGGAAGGAAGGCTACAAGGATGCAAAAAGGAAGGAGGACACACTGAAGGAGTAAGGGAGGAAGGACACAAGTGAAGAAATAAAGCAAGGGCACAAGGGAAGGAGCAAGATAAGAATTGGAAGGACAGAGGTCAGGAAAAGATGGACACAACAAAGTAAGGAAGGATGACACAATGAAGGAAGGATATAAGGAAGGATGAAACAAAGAACACAATCAAACGGAGGAAGGAAACAAGAAGATGAAACAAGAAAGGAGACAAAACGAGGTAAGAAATGATAGAAGGAGAAAAATATATGAAGATGATAAGAGGCAAGGAAGGACACTAGGAAATAATCAAGGACACAAATATGTGAGGAAATAACTTAGATAATGGGACAGAGAATAGAGTCTCAGAATACAAATATTTTTCCATCCTCTTATTAGCTTTCTCCATCTTTATCCAGACCTGAAAAACAGTGAAATCAAATTCCATTTTTTTGCCGGCTAAGTAGAAACCCTGTGACTAACATGTCTGTGAAAGTTTGTGTGAACGAGCAGCTCAGTGTTTCACCTCATTGTTTGAAGGGTTTGCTTGTATGTATTTTTTAATGGAAAGATTATTTGCGTACCTCATGCAAATGATGCAGGGCGTGACGTTTAAATGTGCGTTTCTCTGGCATGTTTGTACAATGGTGCAGTCCCTTTCCTACTATGCCGTCTTGCTTGTCATGGATGCTTGTGTTTAATTGCTGCTTCCTGCATTAATTATGAGAGGTTGAAATAGAGACGTGAAAGTACAGAACTGAACTGTACAGCTCAAGTTACAGTTTAGTAACTCATCCCCTTCATCTGTTCCTCAGGGGTCAGTTCTTACACTTTAGAAGAAGTATGTTACTTAACTCCAGTTGTCCAACTTGAGGCTTTGGTGTTAGGTTTTCTTCATCCATCCAGTGGCTCAACAGAGTTGAAAAGAGCAAGTTTTTGCTAGTTGATGCAGTTGTACAAAATGTGCTGGTCATTACATCCATTCCCCATTTCATACTTTTGCAGTTATATTTGTTTTTTTTACCTGAGAAAAGTGAATAAAGTACTTGCCCATTGACATATATTACTGGAATAGACATTGCCTGTTGGCCGCTATACATAGTGACATGCGAACGCAGGCGCCATTGCTATGCATCGCGTCATGTCAACAAAACCATGCTATTCTGATGTGGGATGATCATGCATCAGTCTCAAACATGTCATAGCACCCTTATTTCTTATCCCACTTTTATAAAATACGGCTAAAATTAAAGCTGAGAAAATTGCTGATGTTATGATACATAGAAATACGTACTCTCCCTAAACATAAAATCGGTAAACAGTGTGGAAACTGTGCATTATAGTTATAACTTCTGTGCTAAGATTGCCATGCTTTCAACAGCTCAAGCAGCAAAGTTGTGATTATTGTATCACATTTCCTGGTTCAACGAAGACCAAAGGCTCAGTTCGTATAGTGCTTGATTTATTAAACAAACATACCATTCAAATTGTGTGGTTCTGACTCACTGAAGCTCACTGAAGCTCCCAGACGTCCCCTCCTTTCTTTTTCTGAGGCTGTCACAGCAGTGCAGAGACACACACACACCAGGTTACGTGCCCGACCCCATAGCTTGTAAAATGATGGAGAGACAGCCAAAGAGGAAAGAGGAGCAGACAGGGAGAGGATAAAAAGGAGAAAGCACTGGCCACCGATGCAGCAAAGTACAGTTATATTTGTGAGAGAGCAGGTAAGACATAAACACCAGTGGCAAAGAGTGAAACTGCTAGTACAGCCTATTTTTGCCTAATGCTAAAATGTCCAGGAGGCTACAGTCCTTGAAGCGGCTGTCGCGGGTTCGAGTCCTGGATCCGGTGACATTTGCTGAATGTCTCCCCCTCTCTCTACCCCCTTTCCTGTTTGCCCACTGTAAAAAAATAAATAAATAAAGGCCACTAGTGCTGTAGAAATATCAAACAAGCTGTCAAGCAATGATATTATACTCATAGAACTTTTTTGGCATTTAAAAAGAACCAGTTTTGTGTACTTCTGACACTGCTTCTGTTGCATTCATGCAATGGCGCATGTTTGTCATGTTGTAATCATGTGACGTCAAATCCGGTAATATCAATGCACTTGCCAAAGGATGTTTCACAGCGAACATTGGTTAGTTCGCAACCTTCTCATGGATATTTCAGAGACGAATTAGGACAACTATACCATGTTCAAAGTCACTTAAAGCCTCTTTCTTCCTCATTCTGATTCTAAGTTTGAGCTTTGGCAAGTTGTCTTTACCATGCCTAAATACAGTTAGTGGCTGCAATACACTTAGCTGGTTTGCTCTTTATGTTATCAAGCATGGGCTCTGGGTCAGTTTATCCCTTTGTGACCTTTATATATTCCGCTTCCGTTTATTCTCGTAGTAGTTAAAGCTTATGATGAATTATGGAGATAAAAATGATTAAATCTAATATATATTTTAATTTGATGTGTTATTTTGTAAAGTGGTTATTTAACATCCTATTACCCACTGATTGTGGCGATGATCTCCATTTGGGCCAGTAAACTTACAGTATACAATGTAATATTACTTCTAATCAAGCCAAAGTAACTCTGACCAGCCTCCTGCTGATAGACAACATTGATTGGAGTTACATAATCATATTTCCTTACAGTAGACTGGAAATAGCTTAAATAAAAACTACTGTGCATCATTAGTTGTCAAAGCATGTATAAAACCTCTCCAAAGGCAAAAAGTAAGCAAGTAAAAAAAATGTCCTGTGGCAGGCGGCTCCTTTTTGTATTTGTAAACGTTAGGTGTGAAAAGACCAAAACTGCAAAAGTAAGACATGGTAAAGGGGTGAAATGACCAATATCTTGCAAGTTAGAGAATTATATAATTTTACTTTAAGAATATGTATCTTTATCACTCAAAATGACTGACCGAAAGACAGAGAAATATATGCTAGAATAGGTATGTGTGCAATATAGTAAATGGCAAAATGGTAGCCACGTGAGATTAATGAAATTAGGTATAGATCAAAATGCAATGTGTCAGTACAAAACGGCAAAGGGGTGAACTAACTCAGAGCCTTTTAAAATACATCATGTTTCAAAACCAACTTTCATTGTTGATACTCTAAAACAGGACTGCACAATACAAGAAAAACATGTTATTATGATATTACTGATGAATAGTGCAATAGCATTTTCCTAACTCTTTTCTTTTTTTCATGACTAGGTCCCAATATAAGCATCTGAGTCACTAAAAATATACATTAAATATGGACATTAAGGGCTCTGTTTGCTTGTTTGCAGATGTTTCATGCATGGCCATGAAACATCTGCAATCACCATCGATAGTGCGATAGGGATTGCAATTCAATATATTGTGAAGCTCTACTCTAAAAAACAGAGGTTCTCAAAATGGGGTACAGGCTGATCAGGTGGGCTGCCTGCAGTACTATTGACAAGAAATATTGGCACAATTATTGCAAGGTAAGGGGGAATTAACTAAATGTGATGTAGTGCTACAGAGCAGCAACAGCCAAAAAGAGGAATTGCTCAAGCACACTGATACTTGCTTCACCTGATATTTTTCAAAAGAAAATTGAAGTGAAGAAAATTATGAGAACAGTGTGTAAAAAATTAAGCGGATAAAAGTGAACCAGGTTTTATGCGATGGCTGTTTGGTTGGTTGTCTTTGAAGTCAGAGCTTGGATCTGGTAAGGGAGTTCTTCAGTGTCTAGGCTAATATTGGAAATACAAGCTAATAATGTATTACTCAACATTCTGCAATTTCAAACAGTGTATGAACATGTTCAGTGACGAAGGTTGTATAGCACTGAATGATAGTTACCATCAGAAGTGACGAAAACTGTTTATAGCATGGGAAGTTTTATATTGAAGGCAGCCACATTGGACTTTGAGGCACAGGTTGGCAAGACGCCTCCAACTTTCTTACTAAGAAATTCTGACTTCAAGGAACATTTCTGTAAATGTTTCCCAATTAAAACTTGAAAATATAATTTCCTGTATAAAAATGGAACACATGAATAAATTGCTCCTTCAACTAATCATTCAGTACAAAAACAAACTGTTTTCCCTTGTATATTATATTGCATAATACTGTTTGTAAAATAACTTTTGGTGTGGTGGTACGTCGATTTGCTATTGTACTACTTGGTATAAAAAGTCTGATAGCCGCTGCTCTGAAACATTAAAGCAGTGCTCCAATCACATCTATGATATTTGCTTTTCAAAATACAAGCCTGAACATTTAAAACACAACTGGGATAACTGCTGATTGAGGTCATTTGCTAAAATCTGAGAATTAAAAAAAACTTGAATACTGTTTTTATAACTATACCTAAATTCTAATATTTATGTTCAGTTATAAGATCAATTTCAAAGTATTTATATACTCAAATAACATTTGTTCATGATGAAAGCCACACCGACAAGTCAGCCCAGAAATGTGTTGATAATTACACCACTCCCTTCTGTTCTGAACATCGTCAGACATGTATCGAATTATTTACAGAGCTTGTTTCTAAAGAAAAAAGGCCGATATGTACCTGCAACACAAACTGGCTTCAGAGATATTGAGAAAATGGTTTATGCTAAGCAGGAATTCAACCTATAGCTCAGAATTTCTAAAAATACTGTGGAATTTTTGACTGAGTCAGATTTCATACATCGTCTAACTTTAATCTTGGGTTTCCGTAATTTAGTTTATAAATCACTGACACAGTAACCAAAAGATAAACGCAGAGCATTGAAAAATCAATAAAATGTAGATTTGAACTTTCTTTGACCTTTTTTTTTTCAAACTCCTATCATATCCAGACCTGGAAATAAAATTTAATTCCAGAACTACTAAACTAAGTAGCCAGCCTGTACAACAGTTCTCATAACTCCAATTTGAGACTGGAGTTTTTTTAAGGTGGTAAAGATCTGCTTTAGTGTTGACCCCAGTTTGACTAGCTGTTTCTGGGTGGCCAACATCTACTGGCTGCTTCCCAGAAGCATATATTAAAAACTCTGAGATATCCCTTTAAGTGCTGAAGGGCAGCTGAAAGATGTTGAAATGACAGCTAAATTAAAGCTCTGCAGGATGATTTGGCTTCCAGCATAAACTCTGAGCTATGTTGAAGTCAGTGTAACTAGACACTTATTTACAGTTTAAGCACTGAAAGGAGCTCAGATTTTAAAGCATTCACAGTGGATGAACTGCAAACACTGCAGTAATCTTCAAAGGGGCTGAAATGTCTTTTAGCAAAAGTGTGACTGAAATGTCAACTTTTGATAAAAGGAAACCCAGAGAACTGACTGATGGAAGAAGGTCAAATGTCAATTGTCGACTAAAAGAGATAAAGCAGGTATATTTGTTTACCTAACAGAACCTGGGAATTACCATGATTAGTGGAGATATTCCTGAAACTGTATATTTGAAGGGGGAACAATTCAACATTTAACAAAACAAAAAATGTACAGACTGAACACATTAGGTCTTCTCAACTCAAAAGGGGAAGATTTTATAAACCTCCTGAAACAGCATACTGAATATTTGAGTCTTATGATAAAGATGTCAGAGCAAAAAAAAAAAAAAAGAAAAAATGCTGGCAACACCTTCCCCTAAAGCGACAATCTCAGAGCTCAGTCAACTGACATCCCGCCGATCCGTCTCGTGTAAATGTGTCACTCTGTACACGTGCTGTCATCTGATATTTTTTGATTTTTTTCCAACTGCATTTATCAAATCTTTCCAGGTTCACACTCTCTCATATTAATCATTTCTACTGATGTGTTAATCTCTCTGAGACTGAAAAACGTTCAGCGATCCAAGCAGGGAGCTGACAGTTACTTTCTCCTGTTTCTTCTGTGACAGATCCTGGTTCAGTTACATCATCAGGTTCATTTGATATGAGATCATTCTTCTTCACTTCATGATCTCTCTGCAGAGCTCCTCTCCACTCAAAGTGACTTGCAAAAGTATTTATGCCCATTGACCCTTTCCACATTTTATCACATAACCACAACTTCATAGCAATGTATTGGGATTTTAGGTGAAAAATCAACATAAAGTAGAGCATATTTCAGAAATGGAAGTAAAATGAACCGTGTTTTCCATGTTCCTAAATAAAGATCAATACTTTGAAGAAGCTACTTTTGTTGCAATCACAGCTCCAGGTTGTTTGGGGCTTGTCTCTTTAAGCTTTGCACAAATAGACACTAAAACTGTTGCCCATTTGTCTTTGCAAAATAGCACGAGCTAGATTGGACTCTTGCCACAGACTCTCACTTGGATTTAGGTTTGGACTTTGACTGGGCCATTCTGACACATGGACATTTTTTGGTCTAACTTGTTTCGCTGTAGCTCTGGCTTTATGTTTAGGGTTGATGTCCAGTTGGAAGGTGACCCACCACTCCAGTCTTAGGTCACTTGCATCTTCTAACAGGTTTTCCTCCATTATTTCCTCAAACGTGGCTCCAGCCATCTTCCCATAAACTAAAGCTAGCTTCGTTATCCTTGTTAACAAAAAGCATCCTCACAGCATGTTGTACTCATGGTGATGTGCAGAGAGCCTCAGATGGGACTTTGCATACAAGCCAAAATGCTCAGTGTTGGTCTCATCTGAGCAGCGTATCTTCTTCCACATACTTGCTGTGGCCAAAACACAGCTCATGTAGTTTGTGGTAAACTGCAAATAGGATTTTTTATGACTATCCTTTCAACCATGGCTACTTCTTGCCAATCTTTTATACAGGCCAGATTTGTGGAAAGCACCACATGGTCCACCCTGCAGACAGATTCCTCCACCTTAGCCATGGATCGCTGTAGCTCCTCCAGTTAACATAGACCTCTTGGTTGCTTTTCTGTTTAACACTCCTTTTCCCGACTGTCAGTTTAGGTGGTCATGTCTTGCAAGGTTTTAGTTATCCTGTACACTTTATCCATTTTCAGATGATTCAGATGAACAGTGTGAGATGTTAAAAACCTGGAATAACCTCACTCCACTTTAAACTTCTCCAGAACTTCATCCCTGACCTGTCTGCGGCTACAATACACTGAAATGTGTGGTTTTAATGTGGCTAAATGTAAAATAGCTTAACATGTATAAATTATTAATGGGAAGAACTGTGTTTCTGTTCTACTACAGAATAAGTCACCTCCCATAGTTCAATGTTATTTTACACCATGGCTAAACACAAACTGTGTTCCTGTCTGCACAGACTCCTTTTCCCTACCCAGACTCTAAACACGCTATTGTGTTTCTAACCTCTTGGTGCCATGCTTGCCACACACACTGTGAGACCATTCATTTCAGTCAAAACACTGGAAATGATGTAAGTTGACATTTAGACTGGAAGCAATCCTTTCCGTGTGTGTGAACAAAATTAAAAGAGGCAAAGATGAAGAAAGAGCGATACCGACAGATTATGCAACCTTGTTTGATGATTATGTTTGCGTGTGTGAGTGTGTGTGTGTGTATGTAAAAGTTGAGTGTTGGACCCCCTGGTGTTTTGTTTGGCAGAAACAGTGCTGGGTGGTGTGAGGCCAGTTAGCGGCAGCTGCTCACAGCATATAACACCACGGTTTATATAATCAGACTCGTAAACACAAGCTGCTTGGAAGTCAGGATCATTGTGCGTACATTGGTTCAGTCTCACCCTACAGTCTATGATCACATGGACATTATGCACACATTATATTGTAAAACATATTCCCTAAACCAAATCATTGGATTTAGGTGTTCTAATCAATTCCATGGCCACAGGCAGCTGGACATGCAGACTGCTTCTGCAAACATTTCTGAACGCATGGGTTGCTCTTGGGAGCTCAGTGAATTCCAGCGTGGTACCATCATAAGATGGCACCAGTGCAATAAATACAGTCATTAAATTCCCTCACTTCTATTTCACAATCAGTCATACCATTATAACACAATGGAAACTATTAAGAGTGACAATAACTCAGCCATGAAGTGGTAAAATCAAAGAGCAGGGAAAGCTCAGAGGTAATCAACTTTCTGCTGATTTA
Organism: Girardinichthys multiradiatus; assembly: GCF_021462225.1. NCBI lineage: Eukaryota > Metazoa > Chordata > Actinopteri > Cyprinodontiformes > Goodeidae > Girardinichthys > Girardinichthys multiradiatus. The sequence goes on along the minus strand of NC_061795.1, from coordinate 41,283,447 downwards.
AAGGTTACAGACCTCCACACTTCTTATGATCTCCAGATAAGCCCAAGAACTGATTCATAGAAAGGGTTTCCATGGCTGAGCAGCTGCATCCAAGCCTTCCCTCCCCATGTGCAATGCAAAGCATTAGATGCTATGGTATAAAGCATGGCGCAGCTGGACTCTTGAGGAGTGAAGATGTATTCTCTAGAATCACAAGTCACGCCTCCCTCTCTACCTGGGAATCTGATTGACGGGTCTGGGTTTGGCAGTTGCATGGAGAAATGGTGCTTGTATGACTGCATTGTGTCAAGTACAAAGAATGATGCAGAGAGTACAAGTCCTTCTCAAAATATTAGCATATTGTGATAAAGTTCAATATTTTCCATAATGTCATGATGAAAATTTAACATTCATATATTTTAGATTCATTGCACACTAACTGAAATATTTCAGGTCTTTTCTTGTCTTAATACGGATGATTGTGGCATACAGCTCATGAAAACCCAAACTTCCTATCTCACAGAATTAGCATATCATTAAAAGGGTCTCTAAACGAGCTATGAACCTAATCATCTGAATCAACGAGTTAACTCTAAACACCTGCAAAAGATTCCTGAGGCCTTTAAAACTCCCAGCCTGGTTCATCACTCAAAACCCCAATCATGGGTAAGACTGCCGACCTGACTGCTGTCCAGAAGGCCACTATTGACACCCTCAAGCAAGAGGGTAAGACACAGAAATAAATTTCTGAACAAATAGGCTGTTCCCAGAGTGCTGTATCAAGGCACCTCAGTGGGAAGTCTGTGGGAAGGAAAATGTGTGGCAGAAAACGCTGCACAACGAGAAGAGGTGACCGGACCCTGAGGAAGATTGTGGAGAAGGGCCAATTCCAGACCTTGGGGGACCTGCGGAAGCAGTGGACTGAGTCTGGAGTAGAAACATCCAGAGCCACCGTGCACAGGCGTGTGCAGGAAATGGGCTACAGGTGCCGCATTCCCCAGACTGCTGTCAGGTCGGTTGAGAAGGACCTGTATTTCAGTGTAGGGCTGTTTTTCAGGATTTGGACTCTGCCCTTAAATTCCAGTGAAAGACACTCTTAATCCTTGAGCATCCCGAGATATTTTGGACAATTGTATGCTTCAGAAGTTTTGGAAACAGCTTGGGAATGGGCCCTTCCTGTTCCAACATGACTGTACAACATAGCACAAAGCAAGGTCCATAAAGACATGGATTAGTAAGTTTGGTGTGGAAGAACTTGACTGGCCCTTGACTGAGTCCTTACCTCAACCCGATAAAAAATATTTGGGATGAATTGTATATTCCTTTGACTTTTATACCCTCGCTTGAAGCACACAATATTCACTGCAGTTCCCATTTAAAACGCTGAATGTTGCTTCAAATCAAATCGCCCTGTATTCAATAACTAGAACCACAAGAACGATCTATAGAGGGAGTGCATCACTAACACAACTCTGTCTACATTGCTACGTGGTTTTAAACTCCAACCTGTTACTCTTACTGTTTGGCAAGTACCAATTTAGCTGCTTTTACAAAAATGGGGATGTTTACAATCAGATGAAACAGCTGAATGTGAACTCTTGTCTTTGTGATTTTGGATTTACTTCACTGTGCAAATTCTGCATTTCCTTCAATATTTCATGCCTATATTAATTCCATGTAGTTGTAGTCAGACCTGTTTTGTTGGTCAGCATGGTATGTGCAAATGATTATGAAAGCTAGGGAGCTGTGATGCAACATTGTTATGTCAAGTGAAACAAAAATCTCATGAAAAACTGCAACATAGAGAAGCACAACACAACAAACACAGGTTTACAACTGCAGAGCAAACTAAATAAATGAGTTTCCCCTGGGCTGATGACATGAATACGCAAACAGCTGTCCAGCCTGGACAAAAGAGGATAGTGTTCTGAACGGTGTGTGTGTGTATGTGCACGTGAGATTTAGTTAATCCCCAATGACAGCTTGCAGACAGACAGGAGAGTGTGTGTGTTTAGTGTTTGTGATCTAGCATAGGGCAACACTGAGGTCTGTCTATCTTCTAAATCAAAGTAATGTCATGTTACAACAAATCCTATGGGAGGTTTGGGAAAGAGGGAAATTTAATCTAAATGCTGTCTGATATTTCAACCTGCAGTTTGGACGCAGGAGCATAAATCTAGAAAACGAAATTGGGGAAATTTACAAACCAATGAGACTTGTGTTCATTTAGCCTGTCAGGATGTGTTTGTGTGTGTGTCAGGGACACCATCGGTCACACAGCTGCTGACAGACGCAGCTTAAATTTTGTTGCTGGTTATTTAAAACACCTTGTCAGCAGCTTATCCCTGTTCAAATTAAATCCTGAATAAAGCTCTTTAACATAATTTATGTTGGCTGCATCAGGCAGATGGTAAAGTTTGATATTCTGAAATTATGTGTTTGACCTTTCCAATATTTAGTGTTGCTGCAGTTATGCTGGTAGCAATCAGTTTCTGTGATGAGTGATATGTCCATTGTTCACTTCTCCGCTCAGTCATCAACTTGGACATTTGTTAGGTTTCAGTGAGGACCATCAACCTATAAAATAACTACACAGACATAAAACACTTTTTCTAATTAATACACAAATGATAAACTGATTAACAGAAAGAAAATTGCACACAGGGAGAACATGCAAACTCCTGCAGAAAGAGTTGCAGCAAGGCCAAAGTGCTAACCAATGCCCCACAAGGCAGCCAATAAATACAATAACTAAATAAAAAATACTAATAAATATAATAAATAAATATAATAATGTGTAAATTATGCAACTGTTAATTAAAATGTCAATATTCTAGATCCAATCCTTAAATTATTCAGATGCTATGGCTCCTTAAATACACCCTTACATCTGATTGGTTAATCTGCTTGGCAACTGATTAGCAAACCAGTCACTTTGTCAAGAGCCATATGAGCTCTGCCTACTGCAGAAATAAATAATTAATTAAATAAATTCACGACATATTCTGACACATTACCACAAAAATTCTTAAATAAAATAAATTTGATTATTTTTGCTTCTATAATGAACACAATGTTTATGAATTCATTCCACTTTTATGTATTTTTTAATTATTAAAACACTTAGTTATACGTACAGGTATTTAAAGTATTTCCAATTTGATAAAAATTTAATTGAATTAGAAATATACTTATGATATCATTAATTCTTAAGAGTTAAACCTAAAACTATTAATACCACTGGAAGACCGCCAATATATTTATTTTACACTAGTATTAATGAAGATTAGGGTTACGGGAAGGATAATGTTCAATCTTAGAGACTTTGAGGTCATCGAAAAAGATAAATTGTTAAAGCACCAGGGTAAACATGCTAAACACTAATCAGCAACTATAATGTCAATAAAGATTTTCCCTTTAATTACAGTGGTATAGATAGTTTGGCATGCCATTTTCTATTAAAACATCAATAAATCTGATTTTTTTCAAATTCATATTCCTTTTACATAAATTCATTATCGTTTCCTTTGAGAGATGCCCGTCTTTTATTCCATCAGAAATAACCATTTTGGTTGAATGATAATATATGTATATCTAAATCTGTCAGGGGTATGAATAGACTTGGACTTAACTGCATAAAGTCGTGCACCATCAGCATAGGTATGGTAAAATTTGTTGTAGTACTCCATAATTTGACCCAGAGGGAGAATATATATACTGGATAAAAGTGGCTCGAGGATGGAGTCCTGGGACTCTTGTGATCTTTGCTCACTTAGGAGAAAAACTTTTTCTCTGTGTGCATGAGACATTCTAAAACCACTGGAATATTTTGAAAGCATGGCTTGGAAGCATGAAATGTGCACAGTGATGAGAAGAATGGCTCTCATGTACCATTCCATTTCTTGTGGTATGAACTGGTTCACTTTCAACATCAAATGTTGATTAAATGTGTTCTCAGCCTGAACATCTGCACTATGAGGCAATTTCTAGACATCTGGGAGAAAACTAATAACTATACTGAACTTGCTTAAAAAGGTTTTATACTATTTATTTCTTTCTTATTAGAGGAATAAGGAATTTAAAGAAATCAAATTTTGTTTCTCAAACATTTAATGTTTAGTTTGGGATATAAACCAAACCATTACTGGACAATGGTAACTTTTTCAAATTGTACAAAAAAAGCAGAAAAAAAATGATTTAGCTTTTGTAGAGTTCAGTGCTTCCTGGCTGAGAACAGAGCAGCGACTCAGGCACAATAGACTGCCCCCCCACCCCCTAATTAACCTTTCCTGGAAGCTTACACAGAGCACTGACCCCTGAGTAACAAAACCACTAAGCTTGTGATTTATAGCGCTTGTCAGCAATATTATTTATTTAGACATCTTCTAACACCAGAACTCAATGCATCTAAATCCACATCTACAATAAAACCAACCTCTGACAAGTGAGTGAGCGACTGTGATCATAAATAATGAGAGACCAACAGCTTGTAGACTCTGGGCTGTTCAGCTGATGTCAGATTCCATTAATGCACAAACTGATGAGGCAAACATTAATTTGTTGTGAAGAACACTATGCAGTGGTAATGAGCAAGTCAACTTGTATTAGTGGAACTGGCAGGTTTTATAGGTAGACTCAGGATAAAATCAAAAGATTATTCTTTACTAATTTAATTTAAGTAGCTTTCAGATGTTCAGGTGTATGTTTTTCGTGAACAACCTCATTTTTGATTATAAGATGTTAAATCTTGTGCAGTTGCTGGACTGCTGCTCAGAAATCTTCAAAACCTTTGCTACAGGGGTAAGTGTAGCAAAATATATTAGGATTACTGAATTTTCCTTCAAATTTACTAAGCTTCCCACAATGTGCTGGATGTTATTGTCCATGAAGTTCAGCTCAATCTAGCTGCGTCTACTTTATTTGCTCATTCGTTTTTCTAGTTAGTTCTACACTTGTTAAATAAGAACTGGTACAGACTTGCTAAATTTAGTCCATGCTGTCGACGTATTTTAATTTTCTGATGATGGGACAAATGCCTGTTTAGGACAGTCCTAAACACTTTGCATTTTATTCAGTTTCATGTTTCATTAGTGCTTCTGAAAAGAGCACCACCTTTTTAAGAAACCAGCTCTTCCAGTCATAAACAAAGAAGCCAGCTCACTTTGTTTGATGATTCATCAATATACTGTATGTTGTTTAGCAATGCACAAAATAACATATATATTTTTTTGTTTTTCTTTTTGTTATTTTGCATCCATCCAGCAAAAAAACTAAACAATTAATGACCTCTTAAACCTTATAAGTTGTTGTGGCACTCTTGAAAGCAACAACCACAATGAAGTGTTTGTGATATCTGGCAATGAGACTTTTACATTGCTGTGGACGAATATTAGCCCATTTTTCTTTGCAGAATTGTTTTAATTCAGGTACATTGGTGAGTTTTCAAACATGAAAAGTCTGTTTAGTGCTTTGAAACTTTGTCCTGCCGCATTACCCAAGTGCACTTCAGCTTGATGTCACAAACTAATGGCTGGACTTTCTCCTTTAAGATTTTTTGGTTAAGAGCAGAATATATGATTTTATTCAGTGTATTGTTATCCAGACCAAGCAACAAAGCAACCCCATACCATCACACTACCACCACTATGTTCTTCTATAGAATGTGGTGTTTTTTTGGTAGGCCGGCCACTCCCTGGAAGGTTCACTACTGTTTCATGTTTTCTCAGATTTTAGATAATGTTAGGTATTATTTAGTCAACTCAGAGGTAAGAACGATACAGTCAGAGTTACTTGTGACAAGGGTAGCCCACTTTGCAGTGAAACTACAAAGTTTTCGACACCCTATCTCTTTATTTATATGCACAGTTCAACAGACAGTTCAGACAGGGTGTATGTGTGTGAGACAGAAAGGAGGCTGGTTCACACAGAGATAACAATGATCTCACACACACAGGGAGGAAGGCATAGTGCAGGTGCCTTGCAACCCAAGGTTTTTACATGAGTGATAACAAGTTTTTGCACCCATCCAACAGTCCCTCCTTTTATCACAAGTAAAAACATTTAATATAAAAACGAGTAAGAAAAATACTTTGTATGAGCGAAAACCCACGGACGGTAAACAGATTATATTTTGTGGGAAATACTCATACGGCCCCGCCGCCCTCGGCGACCATTAAAAGTTAAATGTTGATTAATACTTGAAATCATAAAAATAAAATGATACTTGAAATCATAAAAATAAAATAATGATACTTGAAATCATAAAAATAAAAGAATGATACTTGAAATCATAAAAATAAAAGAATAATACTTGAAATCATAAAAATAAAAGAATAATACTTGAAATCATAAAAATAAAAGAATAAAACTTGAAATCATAAAAATAAAAGAATAATACTTGAAATCATAAAAATAAAAGAATTAAAAAATCTGCCCTGTTTATGTCATCATTGTACTTTTTCTCATTTCACTTAAGCAACAACTTCTTCCGATTTTCTGCTGTAAGGTCATTTTATGAAATACAATGTATGAGTACACTCAGGCTTTTGATGTGATTTATTTACAACATGTCATCATAATCGTCCCCTTCATTTTCGTGCATTTCTACCTAGTTCAGTGTTGCATATGCCACCATGAACAATACCAGAAATTCTGTAGGAATGGATGTGCGTCATGTTCTTCCGTCAGTGTTCTGAGATGGGTCCCGTCTGATGTCCATCTCTTCTGGTTCGGTATCACCTCCTGTGGATCCTGCTTTAGATAGAGAAAGAGTCCTGCTACCAGAATTAAGCTCAGGCTTATCAGTCCTGTCCACATGTTACAGAGAGCCATTTTATAATTGGGCGCAGATCAGCTGTTTTCTTCACCGGTTTGAGACGCTGGGCCATCTTTGAACCCGGACTTCCTCTGCTACCCCGTCGGTTGATCTGGCTCCTGTAATGGCAAAACTGGCTTACAGTGGCTTTTATGGATCCAGGAAGGCCTCTCTGCTATTTTCAGAGCTGTGGGCGTTGTCAGGAGTATTTGAAACGGCCCTTTCCACCAAGGAGTGCTCCAATCCTTCCGGTGGAGTGTCTTAATCAGGACCAGGTCTCCAGGCCTCATTCTGTGGGATAGGAGCAGAGATTATCGGCAGACCACTGGACATTTGTTCTTCTTTTGTCTGCAACATTTTATTCATCCACTCAGCTAATGAAGGTTCCTGTTGTGCTTTCTCTATTTCATTCATGTCAGAGGGCAGAGAAAACGGTCTGCCATGTACTATTTCTTTGAGAATACAAATTCACATCAGCAACTTGGTGTCACGTGATCTCAGGCTCAGAATATAGTGGGTGGAGCCATACAATGATGTACAGTAGGTGGCAAATGGAGTAAGACCAGTTTGATTTGGAGTTATTCTCATCCATAATTAACCAGGGATAGGCATTCGGGCCATGGCCTCCCTGTTTCTTCCATTGTTTTCCTTAATCTTTAACTGAAACCCTAATGCATTAGAACTTAGTTCTATTAATTTATTTACAAAATGAGTTCCGTTATCTGACCTTATAATCTGTGGGATACCATATGTGGGGAAGAAATGTGTAACTAGGTTCATCTATTACAACTAGGCAATATTTCTTCCCCCGTGTTTGCAACAAATTATGCATGATCTGCAAAAATGATTTGCATAGTCAGAAATATTTATAGTGTAGCATTAATGCTTTACCAGATGTGACATATTCCCCCCTTGACACGTGGATCTTCCCAATGTGTCACTGTAGCCGCTGTGTTGTATAACTTTTTTGGGAGGATTGGTTTATCTTCTATCTGATAGATGTCATCTTTTTTCTGTGCTCCTCTCTTTAGCCAGGCCTTTATTTCTGTCTTGGTTGCTGACTGTTGGGCGTCTTTCAGCACGTCTGTGTCTATAAATAGCAGATCTGACATTTTCTCTTTAATAGGTTGAAATGAGTTAGTTCTGTCCCTGATGATGTTTTAAAACCTCTATTTTGCCAAATCTTAGCATGGTGATGTACTGATCCGAAAACGTATTGGCTGTCTGTGTATATAGTATTTGTCCCTCATGTAATTCACATGCTCTTACTACAGCATATAATTCTGCTGTTTGGGCTGAGCATGTATTGGGTAGAGATTTAGCTTATATTATCCTATCGATGGTTGTTACTGCATAACCAACTCTATTCTTTCCATATTCATCTTTAGATGATGAGCCATCTACAAACACAACACATGAATCTGGTATAAGGGTTTGAGAAATGTCTTGTCTGGGTTTGGTGTCTTCTTCAACTTTTGCTTTATAAGAATGTGGTTTTCCATCTTCTGCAGTAGGTATTAGAGTACTTGGATTTAAAGGGCACATCTTTTTAGAGTTATGTTTGGCTGTGATAATAATAGTGATGTCAGTGTGATATGTCTTGCATGTAGCGTCAGGTGCTTCTCTTAATATTCCTGACTTCAACATATCTTGTATTACTGGCTTAGTACCTTCTTCAGCTTCTGGCTTTAAGGGGTATTGACGGACTGATTGCCTTTTTTCAGATATTAGTTTAACCTTGTATGGTGGGAACCCCTTTATAAGCCCTACATCAGTTGATGATTGGGACCACAGTTCAGGTGGGACAGCAGATAGGGCAGGATGCATGTTGCTCTCAGCTAAGCCCTGTATTTGTCCCTCTGCCTCATCTAAATGTATCCTTGGATGGACTTTGACTGTCCATGCCAGAATGAGCTTCCAGATTCCTGTATTAGGATCCACTTTTGACAGTGTCAGTGCTGTTCCTGCAGAGGTTTAAAGCCTCTGTTTTTCCAAATTCTTATTATTCTTTTTTATCATATTTTATAAAGTAAGTCCTTATTACATTTAAAAATGAGATCACTATTTTTGGTAGTTGCTATTATTATAAATAATGCTTGGTTTAGTTCTTATTAAAAATAAAAAATAAAAACTCACTCACTGATGAACACAAAAAAATGAAGGGCATATTATATCTTATAATCTTAGTTTATCTTACCCAGTTTTATAGATACAACATACAGTTTCAGTCAGCTTTGTATTTAGTTCAAGTAACTAAAGTTTGTTTCAATTAACTCACATTTTCTCTATTTCAGTCCAGTTCAGTAATTCTGTTAAGGTTCATTTCATCTTATGTTAAGTTTGAGACTAATTCAATCATTTTGAACCTGACTGGAAAAAGTCTAAACATCTGTTAAAATCTTTTTGTTTTACCATAGAGAACTGACCTAATATTATTATGGTAATGTTGAGGACTCTAATTTTTACATAACATGAAACAGACATTTATTTCACAAAAACAGAAAGTCAAACACAGACATTTGGCCACATGAAAGTTTAAATAACCTGTTTGTAAAAGAATTGTGAAAAATTGAAGACAGATCTATAAACTTTCTTATGGTTATCAGTATTTTCAATACAGGTAGACCCTTTGCCATCTTTATATGATTTTTCGAAAAAGATTCTGGAAACCTTATTAAGATATAAATTTGGCAAAGATCATCAGAACATCAGACCTTTCTTAGCGCTTTTAAGGTCCCTCAAAGATGCATTACAATGAAATCAGTCATTCCCATTCACACACATTCACACACTACTTACTTATTTTTCTGTCAGAGTAATTTTTATTTGCAAAAATTTGAACATAATTTGACTTCTATTATTCTTAAAATGCACATTGTTTCCTCATAACCCCTTTTGTTTCCACTAGGTCTGTTTTGAACACTTCAATTCTTTTTTTTTTTTATTCACCAAGAATCAATAAGGTGGTCTTAGTGGGTCCACCTTAAAGGTGTTATCTGTTGGGTGTCATGTTATCATTGTCAGGTCAGTGAGGTTCATAAGTCAGTCAGAACCTTGGTCATTTGTTCTGTGCTCATAATGTTTCATAGATTCAGCCTATGATTAGTCAGCAAACCTTCCACCTATAGGAGAAAAATTGATTGTTAATGAATGAGCTGCATTTCCTAGGAACACTGTCTTCCTTCTGGATGAGCATCACCTGTTGAAAAACTTTCATCATTGTTTGTTTCACATATTCAGAGAATCACTAAACGTCTGAGGTCCGGTTTTGGCCCGCGGACCTTGAGTTTGACACATGCAGGGTAGAGTTACAATTTTTTTTTTTTTCAGACCTTTCAGCAGAGACAGGCTTAGTTTTATCTTTGTTTTCAGGCAGCTGCATCTCTTTGTCAAGGTCGTTTCACAGAGCTGAAATTTAACTTCTCTCAAAGAGGAAAAATCAAGAATGCACACAATCTGAGCCAAATATGGAATTATTTCCCTGTAAAATGAATCTTTTGCATTTTATCATGATATTGTTAGTAGTATAACACCATAGAATGATTTTTAAAGCACCTGTTTCTCACTAATGCTTGCCTACAAAATCCTTTACTCTCAGATTACTTCTTTAACAACTCTAGTCATTGTTCACTGGGTTGTCGAGTTGGATAGTTTCCATGTTGTCCACATTGTCATCTCCTCTTTTAACTTCCTTTACCACGTCCTCTAAAACCACCTCTTAGTCTTTATAATTTGGGGCTACCTTGGTATTCTAAACTGGGATGGGTGGCAGTCCGCCCCCCTTTATTTGTTTTCAGTTAAGCTGAAAGTTTTTTCCTGTGCTTTTCTTAAGGCCTCAGTATTATGGCTATGTCAGTTAAAAGCTGCTCTTATTGTTGTTCTTTTAATTAAACTTTTTGTTTTAATCTGTTTATCAACTGTGTGCACTCAGGGACTGAAAAGTCCCCTTTGAAATTATAATCTGGCAAGGTTTTTTATTGTCTCTTGAATCTTTTGAATGCATAATCTCCAGTTTAAGATCCCCGTGTAGTTTTAGGATTTCAGTGATAATTAAGTTACCTGAAAATCCGTATTTTTATGCCATCGTGTACATATTTCTGTTAAATCAGAGCTTTTTCTCTGTTCTTCCCCATTGTTCTTTGTTATTTTTCTCTTTTTAGTTTTCATTATTGCTAATTTTAGATCCCCTTGTAATTTTAAGACATCCTTTGTATCTAATTTGCCCAAAAACCCATGTTTTTTATTTTTTATTCCATCTATGACAGATCATACCTGCTCCTTTTACATAGTTCTCCATAAACTTTACCTCCCATTCTAAGTCAATTAGTTTACTTTGTTTCTTCCCCATTATGTTTTATGTTAGTTTAATTATAGTATAAATGTCCCAGATAAAAGGTCACTGGCATGAGACTTTAAGGAGAGGACATTAACACGCCCTTCTACTGCGACTAATTCGCAGCGGTGTTAATTTTCTGGAATGAAATCCGACCTGAATCTCCAAAGTCACCAGTACGTAGTTTTAATCTGGGCAAAAGAAAACACAGGACTAGCAGAATCCTGCTGATTCTATTAAAATGCTTAGTCCTCCATACACACACAACACAGTCACACAGTTAGTTTCAGGTACCTTGTAATTTTTCTAAGTTAACTTGGTGTTATTTTATGAGCTCAATTTACTCCGTTCTTTTTACTTTTATAGCGCTTATTCTATTCCCTCGCAGGGGAATAACCCTTAGTCGTTTTATTTGGCCCCCTTCTTGGCGGGGCCCTACCTTAATTTGTCACTATTCCTTTCACGGTGGAATAAAACCATCCCAATGCAGCGTCCTTACCGGCGACGCACTACCAACGACTTTTAAGTACTTTTCTTCTTTTATTTATATAGCGCTTACTCTATTCCCTCGCAGGGGAATAATCCTCAGTCGTTTTCTTTAATCCCCTTCACGGCGGGATTGTACCAAATTTGTCACTATTCCTTTCACGGTGGAATAAAACCATTCGAATGCAGCGTCCTTACCGGCGACGCACTACCAACGACTGTTAAGTACTTTTCCTATGAACTGTATTTTAAAACTGTCTCACCTCGGAGTTGACTTCTTGGTGACTCTTTGGACCCTGTGACAGTCACCCCGCGCAGAGGAAGGCAATAACCCACTGGCCAGGTGTGAATTCACACACACCGGGACTTTCAGCCACTCCGGCTAAAGGAGGCTGTGCAGCGGTGCTTCGCTCGACGTCAGGCTTCCCCCACGGATCCCAGAGTCACTGTTAAAGCAAAGAGAAATAAGGTTATTGAATTAATCCGGCTCGAAGGACCAATAAATGTTAGGTATTATTTAGTCAACTCAGAGGTAAGAACGATACAGTCAGAGTTACTTGTGACAAGGGTAGCCCACTTTGCAGTGAAACTACAAAGTTTTCGACACCCTATCTCTTTATTTATATGCACAGTTCAACAGACAGTTCAGACAGGGTGTATGTGTGAGACAGAAAGGAGGCTGGTTCACACAGAGATAACAATGATCTCACACACACAGGGAGGAAGGCATAGTGCAGGTGCCTTGCAACCCAAGGTTTTTACATGAGTGATAACAAGTTTTTGCACCCATCCAACAGATAAATACTCCCACTGAGGCTTGCCAGAGCCCCAGAGCCATGGAAATTAATATGTAACCCTTTCCAGACAGATAGATGTGAATGACTTTGTTTCTCATCTATTTTTGGTTGTCTGAAGATTGGGCTGTGAAATGTTGCTTTTTGAGATGTTTTAGGCTACTTCATGTTGTTAGACAGGTCCTATTTTAGTGATTTCTTGATTATAAAGGTGTGACAGTAATCAGACCTGGGCGTGACTTGGAAACTGGACTAAAACATGCGGTTAGAGTTAATTCATTAACTTACAAAAAAGGGATATATTTTCAAATAGGGCCAGGCTTGTTTGTACAGCTTTTTATCCCGTAAATAAAATATTCATTTGAAAATGGCTTTTTGTGTTATAGAAAGCCTCTGTCTGATAATACAATTAGTTAGATCTGTGCGACAAAAAAGCAAAAACTGCTAAAATGTTAAAGGGGGCAAATGGTTTTACACAGTACTGTATAAAGCACTTAACTATGTACAACATAGTGGATCCCAACAACAGGATTCAATTCAATTCAGTTTATTTATATATCACCCATTCACAACACATGGTATCTCAAGGCACTTCACAAAAGTCAGGTACATACATTCCAATTAATCCTAATCATTGAACAGTGCAGTCAGATTCAGTTATTTATTCAAATTGGATAAAATGTTTTTCTGTCTAAAGAAACCCAGCAGATTGCATCCAGTCAGTGACTTGCAGCATTCACTCCTCCTGGATGAGCATGTAGAAACAGTGGACAGTCACTGGCGTTGACTTTGCAGCAATCCCTCATACTGAGCATGCATGCAGCGACAGTGGAGAGGAAAAACTCCCTTTTAACAGGAAGAAACCTCCAGCAGAACCAGGCTCAGTGTGAGCGGCCATCTGCCACGACCAACTGGGATTTGAGAGAACAGAACAGAGACACAAAAAGAACAAAGAAGCACTGATCCAGGAGTACTTTCTATGGGAAGGAACAGTAAATGTTAATGGAATTAGCTCCTTTAGTAATTTCACCTAGAAAGAAAGAACAGATAAACTCTGAGCCAGTTTTCAAGGTTAGAGTCTGAAAAAGAGCACATATAATTAGTTACAGGAAAGCTCAGTCAATCGCCATGTCTAGGAGAGAGAAAGGGTTAACACTAAAAGACAGGGCCATGTGGGTTATCGGTAGAGGGAGAGCATTAAGTTGTTGCCAGCAGAAGCTCGGACAATTCCCCTCTCCAGAAAGGTGTCACAGGTAGACACAGAGTCAGGCCAGGTGTAGCTTCTAGGAAGAGAAAAGAGAGAACAAAGTTAAAAGCTGAAATAACAGCAAATAATGCAAAATTGGAGAGTAGTGTGAGAATGTAACGAAGAGGGTGAAAATGGTCATTATGTCCTCCAGCAGCCTAAGCCTATAGCAGTATAACTACAGAGATAGGTCAGGATAGCCTAAGCCACTCTAACTATAAGCTTTATCAAAAAGGAAAGTTTTAAGCCTAGCCTTAAAAGTAGACAGGGTGTCCGCCTCACGGACTAAAACTGGGAGCTGGTTCCACAGGAGAGGAGCCTAACTAAAAGATCTGTCTCCCATTCTACTTCTAGAGACTCTAGGAACCACCAGTAAACCTGCAGTCTGAGAACGAAGTGCTCTGTTAGGAACATATGGAACAATCAGATCTCTGATGTATGATGTAGCTAAATCATTCGGGGCTTTATATGTGAGGAGGAGATCAGGTTCTACAGTTACTTCCAGTGTTGTCTCACTTGCTGAGGATGAAGTAATCATCTTCGGGAGTATGTCAAAGATTTTATTTTTAATAGAATCAATTTTATTTTGGAAGAATCCCATAAAGTCATGACTGCTGAGAGCTAAGGGAATGGATGGCTCAACAGAGCCATGACTCTGTGTAAGTTTAGCAACTGTGCTAAAGAGAAACCCAGGATTATTCTTGTTCTCTTCTATTAATGATGAGAAATAAGCTGTTCTAGCTTGGTGAAGTGTCTTTTTATACAACAGTAGGGTATTTTTCCATTTTCTCTCCAATTTTCTAACATTGTGCTTTAAAGTACGCAGCTCTGAATTCAACAAGGGAGCTAGCCTCCTATGAATAATTACCTTCTTTTTCAAAGGGGCTGCAATGTCTAATGCACCACGCAATGATGAAGTAACACTATGAACAAGAGAATCAATTTGTGAAGAGGAAGAAACAAAATTATTGCCCTCCACTGTGTTTTTCTGTGATGAGGAAATCAAAAGTGTAACAGATTCTTTAAAGGTTGTTACAGCATTTTCTGATAATGATCTACCATAATGAAATTTTCTTTCAGGTGTGGAGTACTCGGTTAAATCAAACTCAAAGGTTATTAAAAAATGGTCAGACAGGACAGGGTTATGAGAAATTATTATGTCTTTACACTCAATCCCATATGTCAGCACAAGGTCCAGAGAATGAAGACAAAGGTGGGTAGGTTTGTTAATGTTTTGAGCAAAGCCAATTGAGTCTAAGATAGCATTAAAGGCTATATTTAGGCTATCATTTTCAGTGTCAACATGAATGTTAAAATCCCCCACTATAATAACCTTATCTGTATTTAACACTAAAAGGTCTGAAAACTGTTCTAAAAATTGAGAGTAAGGGCCTGGTGGACAGTACAAAACAACAAACAGAAGTGGTTTTTAGTGCTTTGCAATTTGGATGAGGAAAACTAAGGATTAAATATTCAAAAGAGTTGTAGCTATTGATTGGTCTGGGACTAGTCAATAAATCGGACTGAAAGATGGTTGCTACTCCTCCTCGCCCAGTATTTCGAGGAATGTGAAAATTTAAATAATTAGTAGGATTTGACTCATTTATAGTAACATAATCCTCTTGCTGCAGCCAGGTTTCTGTGAGGCACATTAAATCAATCTGATTGTCACAAATCAGGTCACTAACTAGCAAAGTCTTTGAAGAGAGAGATCTTATATTCAGTAGGCCACATTTAATTGCTTTATTTTTCTTTTTAGTCTGAGTTGTGTTTATTTTTATGAGATTTTCCTGATTTCCTCGCTTTAGATTATTTTTTGATCTATTCAATTTTGGCTGTGGGCGAGGCACTGTCTTCAATTCAATTCAATTCAATTCAATTCAAAGATACTTTATTGATCCCCGAGGGGAAATTAGAATTTCAGTACAACCCATCCAAACAGACATCATGACACAAGACAAGGGGGGACGGGTCACCGAGGTTTTGCTGCCCACTCACAGGCGCTGCCCTTGTTAGATGAGAAAAGAGGCCACATTAGGAAAGTAGAGGGAGAAAAATCATATTTCACACTTTATCCTTAGCAGGATACAGTTTGAGATTGCAAAAAACCTCAGCACAAAGAAGCAACAAGTTTACAAAACAACATCATGCCGGGAACGGTGAAGGTGGTGTGAGGGGTGCATATGTTTATCTTGAGCATGCGTGTGTGTGCGAGTGAGTGTGTGCAAGTAAGTCCATGAAGCACTGTCACAGAGGCAATTGTCCTTGATGGTACGTTGGAATGTTCATCAACCGGCCACAAAGTTCTGAGCAGGTCCACAGATGTCCTCAGGGAAGGGAGGGGGCAGAGGGAGCAGAGCGTCATGTTTACATAACTTCCAGGAGAAGTTGAAGATAGCCAGCCATCAAGGCCGTGCAGGGGAGCCAGATTCAGAAAAACAACAATTATTTGGGTTAGGCTGACTCTTAATTTTCCGTCAGCCTTGAGAGTCTCGCTGGTGCTTCTCAAAGGCGAATCCAAACAGCCAAATTCCTGGTCTTTCGCCAGATCCGAGCAAACAACTTTCTCCAACATTTATCCCATTTCACCCCTGAGTCCAGGAACCGCAACCTGCCTGCGATCCTGTATAAGGATCACATCCAGTCTGCGATTCAGCTCACGTAACATCTCAGTCTGAGTGCTGATCACCCTGAAGGTCCCATCATACATGCCAGGCAGCCTTACAATTGCTAGAACAGCTGCTGACACTCTCCGAATTTCTCGATATGCCAGGTAACCGCTGACTCCAAAAAGCAGAAATCCTGATATCTAACATCCAATTATATACACATCTTCCACATCCTCGACTGACATTATTGACAAACACACAATCCTCCACTTCTGCCAGGAGTCCATTGTGTATCCAGAGAAAAACGTCCAGTCCGGACAAGTTGGGCTCTCCTTCACCCTGTCTTCTCCTCGAGAAAATTTGATCAATTGCATTGAGAGACCAGCTGACCAAATCCATAACTAAGAATTTGGAAGATATGCAAGAAGAGGCTCCAAAGACAAGACACAGAGCTGAAGCAGGGCAGATATGGGAGGGGGTGGGAGACAGAGAAAAACGTCCTCCTCCACCGAGAGCAGAAAGAAAGGCTAATGGGTGGCTAATAGGCTAATGGGTGGGTAGCAGTACAGAAGCTGCTGAGAGGAGTATTAAATTATGACCCTGCTTCCTGGTATGAACCCTGGGTTGTCAGAGGTTTGGAGAACTAATAAATTCGGCCAGATTCCTAGAAAGAAGAGCTGCTCCATCCAAAGTGGGATGGATGCCGTCTCTCCGGATCAGACCAGGTTTTCCCCAAAATGTTCGCCAATTATCAATGTAACCCACATTGTTTTCTGGACACCACCTAGACAGCCAGTGGTTGAATGACAGCATGCGGCTAAACATGTCGTCACTGGTCAGATCGGGGAGGGGACCAGAGAAAATTACAGAGATTACATTGTTTTGGCAAACTTACACAACGAAGCAACACTAACTTTGGTGACCTCCGATTGACGTAACCGGGTGTCATTACCTCCAGCGTGAATTACAATTTTATTGTATTTACGTTTATCCTTAGCCAACCCTAGGATTTGATGTCGCCCGTTCTGGCCCCTGTCAAACATTTGACTATGGTCGCTGGTGTCTCTAGTGCCACGTTTCTGACTATGGAGCTGCCAATTACCAGAATTGGCTTATCAGCAGGTGCGTCGCTGAGCGGGGAAAATCTGTTAGAAACGCAGACGGGTTGGTGGTGACCTGTGGGCTGGGATCTAGGACTATGCTTTCTACGTACCGTCACCCAGCCGGCCTGAGGCCCTGGCTGCGCGGGCTCTGCTGGAGGACTGCTATGGAGAGCTACCCTCGGTGGCTCCGTGCTGGCTAAGGGGCCTCGGCTATCTGCTGGTTTTTCAACAGCGCGGAGCCGGGCCTCCCGACACCCTCGCCTCCAAAGCTACAAAAATGCTATATTTATTACATGTACCATTATCACTAAAGGAGGCAGAGGAGTAACTGAACATCTGACGGAGAGAGGAGGAGACTCAGAGAAAGAAACAGCAGAACGGGTAGCCACGGAGGAGCTAAAGCTAACGCTAAGCTAGCGACCCCTTACCACTACTAGAAAAACCGTGTAAAACACGGAGAGTTACCAAATGTTAAAAGCAGCAACAGAAAGTATGTGTTTTAACGAGCTTATGTATTATAACAAGTAAGAAATATCACAGTAGAGAGAAATCAGATCAAACGAGAGAGCCTTCACACACCAAACAATTCACCAAGTGCAACAGCAAAAACAGGAAGTGACGAATACGCCTTACCACGCCTGTCCAGCAGAGGCAGTCCAGGAGGGTTAGTTATGGCTAAAGACCACAGTCACTGTTGTTTAACAAATAAATAAATAAATAAATTACAATCATGTTAGGAGGCATTACTGGGGTATGAGGAAAAAAGGTGTGGGACAAACTATGTAATAAACACTCTGTCACTGAACCTGTGAGGCATGATGAAGGAATTTGTAATAATAGGGCAGAGTTGGGACTTGTGTGCCCTAACAAAGATGATGTCAACATGATCTAAAATATAGTTATTGATTTATGTGTGAGTTTATTTTTTTTTAAAGTGGTGTCATATTCACAGCTAAATCAGTTTTAGAGGGGAAGTTAAGATTTTTGATTTTAAAAATCAGTTTTTGGTTCCAGCTCTGTTATGACTGGCTAAAGATGCTAACAGAACCACACTTCCAAAAATCTAAACTATTTGTTCTGCTATCATTCTCATGTCCTCCTCCAGTAAAAATGTTTCCAGGTTTGAGGGCGTACCCAGTTATTGTATTTTTAAATTCAAGCAAATGTAAGCTTTTTTTAAATGAAATTTTGTAGTACCTGCAGAGTAATTGTAAATCAACCTTGAAGGATAATTTATTGGCCAAAAAGGTAATGAAAGTTCTTAGTCACAATATATCTCATTGCCTTGTCAAATGAAAATTTAAAACAACGTAAGGAAATATAGAAGAACAGACAGAGAATGAGGAGCGTGAGAGCAGATGTGCCGCTGTGATTTATGTGAAGGGGGAGGGAGTCAGGCCTTGACGTTTACGAACCTGACGAGCCGGTTCTGTTCTTTTCTGTTTTATTCGGTGACCTCAATCATCTCAGCGACAGGGCCTCTGCACCCGCATGCCTGTCAATTATGGTAAACGCCAGCAGGAGGGAGGAGAGATGACCAATATTGCATGAGTGCATCTTCGTCACCCAGACAGACAGACTGCAGTGTGGTGACGTCAGAAGCCCAAATACCAACAGGCATCGTTCAACGTAGAACATTTATTACAAAGAAGATTTCCTTCGATTTGTGCTAATAAAAACAAGAGGCTTTGAACAGAAATAACTGGATTAGACGTGAGCTGGTGCTTCTTCTAGATGATCAGGGGATTTATTGTGAAAGCTGCTGGCACATCGGCTATAAGTTGACCGCTGTTACTTTGATGCATGTAAAGAAAACTGAATTTAACTCTATGTTGTCATTATTACTCAAATAAACATTTGTTTTCAGATCTTTCTGGTTACATGTCACCTCTGGCCTCAGTTTTTTTTAAATCTGTTATGACATGAAGTTATGTACATAATATATATATATATATATATATATATATATATATATATATATATATATATATATATATATATATATATTATAGTACATATATAAATCCAGCTGTTCTAAAAGCCTCCAAAGTTGATAAATAATGACTAAAAAACACAGCAGACAGTTCAGAGATAAAGTTATGGAGAAGTTTAAAGCAGGTTACAAACCTACTAAGACATGGCCATGGAGAACTTTAACCACAAAAAGCAGGCCAGAGACACCTACAGTAACTCTGGAGGAGCCACAGACATCTATAGCTCAGGTTAAAGAATCTGTCGGCATAATTATTAATTGTGGACTGCATAAATCAGGTCCTAATTTAGATATTATTTATTAGCAAGGTAAAAAACTCATTAAGAATAAAATCTCTTTTTCAAGAGGGACCTGGCAAAAAAAGAAACATTCACATGGTATATAAACTGTCCTTCCAAACAAAGGGAACTGGGCAGATGACTGCTAGTGCCTCTTATACATGGGGCTCAAGATTTTTATGTAACAGCTGGAAAGTGAAGCCATAAGAAGATTTTTTTTTGCAGTTGTCCAGCAATATAGCCATGGGGGGGACACAGCAAACAAGTGAAAAAAGGTGTTTTGGTCAAACATGACAAGAATGTAACTTGTTGGCCAACATGCAAAACGCAGTGTGTGACAGAAAATGACCCCTGCTAATCAATGCGAAAGCACCATCCACATGTTGCAACCTGGTAGTGGTAGCATTATGCTATGGGAATGCTTTTCTTCAGCAGGGACAGCAGAGCTGATCAGAGTTCACTAAGATGGATGGATGAATCCTCAAAGAAAAAAAAAAAAAACTATAAGTAGTTGCAAAAGACCAGATGGGTTGGGGGTTCACCTTAATGCAGAACAAAGACACTAAAATACAATTAAACTGACAGAGAATCAAATACTTAGTTTTTTTAAAAGACAGAACACTGAGCCGACTCTCTGCCGAAAAACACAGAATCATACTATTCCTTGATTTCAGATGAAAGTAACTCTTTGCAGCAGTGGTCCTTAACAGGTTTTAACAGGTATGCTAGTCCTTTTTATAGCCCCTTTTCCAACTAGAGAGAAAACAGGATGTGAGACATGAGATGCTATGACTCAATACTGCAATAAAGACTTTTAGTCTCTGTGGACTGAACACACTCAACTTTTAAATCTCACATAATTGTCAAAAAAAGTTCAACACATTATATATTCACCTGAGAACACGGTTTTATTCCTTAAATTGTTTTTGTATAATCTAACAGTCATTTCTGGTCTCTTTTGCTTCTTATATCCTGCTGGAAACATATTTTTAGATAAGTTAAAAGTAGAATATGTTCATTTAAAAAATACTCTATTATTCTACATTTCAAGATGGCAATATCTGCACAGATTTTCTGAGTTGAGTGTGAAATGTTACACTTTTAAAAGTAATGCAAGTACAAAGTACTTATCTTTATATTACGAAACACTTCAGGCAGAATCTTTCGGGGCTGGAGTTTCTGTTGTATGTTTTTGTCTGTGTTTTTGACTCCTGGTAGGCGCTAGTACTCAGCAGTGGTGGAGACAGGTGTTTTCCATCTTGGTGATTGAGTCCTGGAGTACTTAAGCAGGAAGCAGCCAGCATTTCGTCGCACGAGTATTAGCCTCTGTGGTAGCTACTCAGCCAGCCTCGTATTAATTAAGTTTATGTGTACCTTGCCTTCGACAACGTTTAACTTGTTCTTTGTTCTTCTTAGTGAAGTGAACCGGCGACTACCTGGAGGTTACCCAGGCTGGCCCCAGTGGCTTCGTTTCGCACTAGCCTCGCTCCTTGGATCTCCCCAGGAAGGATCTTCCACACACACCTACCCGACGGCGAACTCTGGAACTCCCCCGGCTGGCTGCTTCTGGACCCGGATTCTCCAGAGACCATTCAACCTAACTTGTAAACCCTCCACCTCTCCGCTGACGCTTCGCCTGCACTCCAAGCTCTAACCCAAGTAACTAAGACATCATCGGACTTACCATTGTCTCCATATTCACTTCTTCTCCAGTCCGAATCCCTCTCCTCCTGGCGGATCGCCTACTCCCTCCTAGTAAGAGACATTTCACATTTAAGTTCCAGTTTCGTTTACTGTGACACTTACCTGTCGTTTTTCCTTACAGTTGTTCCTGCACACCATACCGATCCAATCTCCTTAAATAAACCTTTTTCAAACTTGTACCCGTTTCTCTTGAGCGTGATTCTACATGTGGGTCAGAGCCATACGTCACACTATGACAGAATCTTACTTACAGGAATATTGTTTGCTGCCATTGAAAATGGCCACCCAAGGAAAATTTCCAATTCATCACATAAGTAGTACACCACTGCGTGTAAGTTGAAATGTAAGCTAATAAGAACAAAACGTGTAGACAGGTGAGGAGAGGATAATGTGGCACCTTGGATTACTTGTTTTTTAATGTAGTCTACAACTCCAGCCTTTCAACAATGACACTGAAGGAGAAGGGATTTAAAGAATCTGTGGAAAGTGAACATCAAAAAGCTGAGCAGCCTATAGAGACAGTTTATCACATCAAAACAAATACAACATATAGGTGCTTGTACAGGAGGTGAGGACTCACTGTTTCTGAACGGTCCGGTCTTTGATCGGGGTCAGTTAGTGAAGACAGGCCAGTCATATGCAGCCTTAGTGCATCATCTGTTGGAAAAGCCAAACATGAAAGTCAAAGAAGCATGTTGGAAAACTGGCACCACTGGTTTTGTCCTCGCATCACTCTAGGAGCACAGGAAGGACATCCGCCTATCTATTTTAGTAATTAGTTTTCCAGTTGGTCCGCGCAAGCAGAGTGGAAAAAAATGCATCACCTTCAAGCTAATAAAAAAATAGACCTGTAAAGCTGATGAAACCATCTTTTACCATGTCAAAATATTTTTCAGAAAGAGTATCAAATTTATAATTTATGTAGATGATTAAGTTTATTAATATGTACTTTAATCTGGTAAATTAAAAAACAGCTTTGTGATGCTGTCTGTCCGTGTCATACATATTAGCCTACAAGGCTGTGCACATTCACTCCATCAGGTTATGGCAGCTTTTTAATTGTTTTTATTTTTAATCTCTCACAGATTTATATTTCAGTTAAACTGTACAGGATAAATGTCACATTAAAGGCGAAAAGGTTAGGAAATTATTTGCAAGGGCCTAATTTTTTTGCATCACAAAAACGTTGTATTTTAACAGGAAGGTGAACACTTGTGAGAGTCACTATATGAGTGTTCACACTGACATTTGTGATATTATGTTAAACATTTAGGATGTGTCATTCAAAAATTTCCGAGGTTGTTCCTGCTCAAGACAGAGAATAGAGACTATGCTCCGTTCAAACTCTGGGTTAAACAGCAGCCAGGAGTCAACACACAAACATACACACACACTACCTAGAGCTACCTTGACCTCATGTTTCACATTCCTGTCAAAGGCAAACAAACCTGTCTGCTTTTTGGAGCAGTACCAGAATAAATTGTCGGATCAATCTCTCTGTTTCTTATGCGAGTCAGTGTGAATTCTGGGAAGATTCCACTGACAATTTCTCACTGGAAGCTTTAATGTCCCTAGAAGGAAGGAAGAAAATTAAAAAGTTGATATATCACAGCACTGTGTAAATGTGTGTGAACTCTCAAATATATTCCCACAACTGGGCGCTATTAGACATGTGTGCAGGCAACTTATCAATAACTCTCTACAAGGATTTGAGACCACTAACAACACTGTAACACATATTCTCACATCTTGCAGCATTTTCACAGCATTCAATCATTGTGTCTGTTTAACTAAAGCTGTATTCACAGAAGCTATGTAAAAGTAGCAATCAAACACTGAACGATTGATTTGATATTAGGATAGCACTTCACCCAAGTCTTCTAAATTATAAATACAAAAAACAGGTTTGTTTGTGTGAAGCTCATTGAACTGGATGAAGCTTTAGCGATTTTTCCTCTTATTTATAGTTGTTGAGCACGATCTTTTGCGTTCTTTTCTGATTTTTGTAAGTGGCTGCTGTGACAACTTTAACTTCTAGGATTGATGAAGTTTACCAATAAAAGAGTACTTAGAATATACTTCAAATAAACTTCAAAATGTATTATTTCAGCTTATGCATTTTCAATTAGTCACAAAGCCATGTCTTGCAAAAACTTGCAGAGTTTTCAGAAAACTCCAGCAAAACAATCAAAAATTACTGGTTGTTACATGTCTTTTGGGGAAGTGATAAACAGCTTTAGTCACTGTATGGGTGATGCCAATGAGAGGAACAGCAGGGCTGCACATCTGGCCAGCAATGCTGAACGAGGCAGCGCACAGGCAGGATGTCCAAGCCTTATCGTTATCCCAACCAACAGATGAATAGAGGGAAACAGATGTTGACTTTCTCCCATCCTGTCTGCCACTTCCTACTACAGTACACCTACAGTGTGCGTATGTGCAACAGATATGTTTTTTGTGTTCACTATCACAGCTGAAAATGGTGCTCTGAACATCCACAAAACATGAACTGCAACCCCTCTCCTCCCATAATAGTGAAGGTATGAGTTGTGTTAAAAGTGTCAATAATTTTGAGTTATGAAAAGATTTAGATATTTTATTCTACTTTTACACAGAATCAATTTGGACAGTTGTCATTTAAATGATATCTTTCTAATAAAATATTGACTCTTTGATCTGAAGGTGATGGCTAGGTCAGTTTCCACAGTCTGAGGCATGAAAAGCCACATGTTGTTTGCAAATGTTAATGTTATTTTTAAATTCAAACATTTCTAACATTCTCACTACTAAACAATCCACAATCAACAGTTACAGGCATCGCAACAAAGTGGAAACATTTGGGAACAACAGCAACTCAGCCACAGAGTGGTAGGATACATTAAATAATAGAGTGTAAACTCTGAGCAGTAATATTATCAGATCAAAGACACAGTACAGTACCATTGATGCCCTTGTTCAGGCTTTTGATACACATGCTTTCATCAACTTAGTCCCAAATATTATGTAGTTACTAAATAAATACCTTCATTGGGTGTTCTCTGTCATTGACAAATAATTTTTTGGTGATTATTATTTCAGCAGACATGAAGCTGCAGTTTTTGAGTGGTTCTCTATGCTATATCACCATTCTACAAGGATATTAGGTTCTCTCTGGAATAAAAGAATGTGATTGTAGATTAGCTTAACTGGGAGGATGCTGGAAGCAGTTGGAAATCATTAACCTACAGTTTCTGTCAGGCTCTGGATTTTAAACTTTCGCTGAATTCTTCTCACATATCTATTCCTCTTCAACAAATTTTCATGCATGGTTTAAACAAGGCATTCATAATCTAGCTTTATGAGAGGAATAGTATCTTAACTGCGATTCTGTTTTACATATTTACATTAACCCTGAAATATATACAGAACAGACTTTTCTAATTAGATTAGAAAAGTAGGAAACAGCTAATGTATTTCAGGAGTTTACCTAAAAAATTATCTTGTATTAAATAAATTAATCATAAAGTGCTTCAAGTGTTTTTTTCTGTCCATTTTGATGAGTATGACTTGGAGCTGATATAAAATCAACACCAAGTATCTAGCAAAATTTAAATATTTTATAAGAAATAAAAAATATTTTTTAATACAGAGATGTTATGTAATGGCCATGTTAAGGCTGTTCACGGTGAGCTGTATCCAATTATTTTAGTGGAAAGTTCACTGGAAGGAAAAAATTATGGTAGGAGAATTATGATGTAAAGCCCATTAAAGGAAACTCACAAGGTGTGGACTTTGGCTGAAATCAGGGCTTTGACAGCCACCACACACAGACATACTGAGGCTACAACTCATCTCATAGCTCCTCATCCCATGTTTATGGCTGAGAACAGCCACTCTGTAGAAAAGCTAATTTCAGCTTCTTGTATGAAATTTGTTTTTTTTACATTCATGACCCATAATCCAACCGTGAATTCAATTCAATTCAATTCAGTCAGTCATTTTCTACCGCTTATTCCATAGTGGGTCGCGGGGGAGCTGGTGCCCATCTCCAGCAGTCTATGGGCGAGAGGCAGGGTAAACCCTGGACAAGTCGCCAGTCCATCGCAGGGCAACACATAAACAACCATGCACACACTCATTCATACTCCTAAGGGCAATTTAGAGTGACCAATTAACCTAACAGGCATGTCTTTGGACTGTGGGAGGAAGCCGGAGTACCCGGTGAGAACCCACACATGCACGGGGAGAACATGCAAACTCCATGCAGAAAGACACCCGGTCGGGAATTGAACCCAGGACCTTCTTGCTGCAAGGCAACAGTGCTACCAACTGTGCCACCGTGCAGCCTCAATTTGTTTTT
Source organism: Girardinichthys multiradiatus (assembly GCF_021462225.1). Classification (NCBI taxonomy): domain Eukaryota; kingdom Metazoa; phylum Chordata; class Actinopteri; order Cyprinodontiformes; family Goodeidae; genus Girardinichthys; species Girardinichthys multiradiatus. Next base: position 41,257,769 of record NC_061795.1, on the reverse strand, counting down.
TTTACATTCATGACCCATATTCCGACCGTGAATTCAATTCAATTCCATTCAATTCAGTTTTATTTAAATAGCGCCTGTTGTCTCAAGGCACTTCACAACAGTCAGGTACATACATTCCAATTAGTCCTAACCATTGAACAGTGCAGTCAGAGATAGTTATGTTTTCAAATTGGATAAAAAGTTTTTCTGTCTAAAGAAACCCAGCAGATTGCATCCAGTCAGTGACTTGCAGCATTCACTCCTCCTGGATGAGCATGTAGAGACAGTGGACAGTCACTGGCGTTGACTTTGCAGCAATCCCTCATACTGAGCATGCATGTAGTGACAGTGGAGAGGAAAAACGTCCTTCAGAACCAGTCTCAGTGTGAGCGGCCATCTGCCACGACCAACTGGGGGTTTGAGAGAACAGAGCAGAGACACAAAGAGAACAAAGAAGCACTGATCCAGGAGTACTTTATATGGGAAGGAAAAGTAAATGTTGTTGGATGTAGCTCCTTTAGTCGTTTCACCTAGAAAGAAAGAACAGATAAACTCTGAGCCAGTTTTCAAGTTTAGAGTCTGAAAGAGAGCACATAGAGTTAGTCACAGTAAAAGCTCAGTCAATCGCTATATCTAGGAGAGAGAAAGAGTTTAACACTAAAAGACAGGGCTATGTGGATCATAGGTAGAGGGTGAGCATTAAGTTGTTGCCAGCAGAAGCTCGGACGATTCCCCTCTCCAGAAAGTTGTCACAGGTAGACACAGAGCCAGGCCAGGTGTAGCTTCTAGGAAGAGAAAAGAGAGAACAAAGTTAAAAGCTGAAATAACAGAAAATGATGCAAAATTGGAGAGTAGTGTGAGAATGTAACGAAGAGGGTGAAAGTGGCCATTATGTCCTCCAGCAGCCTAAGCCTATAGCAGCTTAACTACACAGATAGTTTCAGTTCAGATTATTTAGTTAAACGGCGTTATTTACAACAATGTCGTCTCAAGGAACCCCACAAAGGGTCCCACTGATGGTCATTGTTATACTAAAAACCACAAGGACTGGGATACCTCTCTCTGTCAGACTGATTATAACCATTGGAAAAAGAGAGGGGGTCACACAAGTAGCAGAAATGGAGGGTGTGTTTGCACCTCAACCATAACTGAGCCGGTTTAGGCTAAACCTGACTCCCCCTTACTCCATCCAACAGGGAGGGAGGAAGGCTCCCTTCCTGATAACCTAAGCCACTCTAACTATAAGCTGTATCAAAAAGGAAAGTTTTAAGCCTAGCCTTAAAAGTAGACAGGGTGTCTGCCTCACGGACTAAAACTGGGAGCTGGTTCCACAGGAGAGGAGCCTGATAACTAAAGGATGTGCCTCCCATTCTACTTCTAGAGACTCTAGGAACCACCAGTAAACCTGCAGTCTGAGAACGAAGTGCTCTGTTAGGAACATATGGAACAATCAGATCTCTGATGTATGATGGAGCTAGATCATTAAGGGCTTTATATGTGAGGAGGAGAATTTTAAATTCTATTCTGGATTTAACAGGAAGCCAATGAAGGGAAGCTAAAATAGGAGAAATATGATCTCTCTTTTTAATTTTCATCAGAACTCTTGCTGCAGCATTTTGAATCAGCTGAAGGCTTTTAACTGCATTTTGTGGACATCCTGATAGTAAAGAATTTCAGCCTTGAAGTAACAAATGCATGGACTAGTTTTTCAGCATCACTCCTGGATAGGATATTTCTAATTTTGGCAATGTTCCGGAGGTGAAAGAAGGAAATCCTAGAAACCTGTTTAATATGGGATTTAAATGACATGTCCTGGTCAAAAGTAACACCGAGGTTTTATACTTTATTATCGGAGGTCAATTTAATGCCATCCAGGTGCCACAAACAGCATTGGTTACATAGGGCAACGCTGGCGGATTCTAACCCGGACCAGATAAATATGCCAACAATGTGAAGACAGCTGTTGATTTGGGTATACAAGGAACAAATAACCTCAAGGGAAGAAGTCTTCTTTAGATCAAGAACACACAAGGACTTGACAACAAAGCTCCCATTATCCACTCAGTAGTTCTGCAAGGGTAATGATCTGGCCCACTGTTCCACACCCAGGACAAAGGTCACAACGCTCCACCTCAGCCCAAGGTTCGACAATTGTTTGGGGCCTTTTTTTCCAAAACCGTGGAGCAGTGGTGTCAAAACCTTTTTTGATGAGGCCAATGTTATCAAGCTGAAAGTACTTGCTGGACACAAAAATACTATTTATTATTATTATTGTTATTATTATTCAAAAAGAGCAAGAATTATTTATATTGTGAAACTCTTCATTTTTACCTGATCACTAGACATACAATTTTTTGTCAGATTTTTGTAGAAAAGTTATCTGCACACCACAGTATATTCAAAACATGAAATGGGTGTTGCACGTTTGGCTCATTCAAAACAAAGGCATACAATTTCCTGAATATTTTTGGGTCATCATTTCTATTTTCTTGGTCCAGATTGTTTTTCTATTCCATTCACAGCAACCAACCGGCATGGGTTCCTCTCTTAGAATGTGCTTGCTGTATTTAGCCAAGTGGCCACATCTGCTTTTTGAGTAAAACTTGTTAATGTTTGTGGTCCAACACGATGGAACTGAAATAAAAGCAAAAAAAAACAGGGCTGGTAAAAGGTGAATACTTTGTATTGCACCTAACCTTTTCCATTGTGAGAAGATTTTAATTTTTCAGGGAAAATCTTTTATTAAAATTTAAAGAAATGTCCATTTGTATTAACTGCCTGTGCTGGCTGGTCAAATTTGTTCTATTCTTGAATTGGAGTCTCTTTTCATCCCCCTTCCGAGGCTGCAAACGGCCAATGGGCTGCACTTTGGTCTCCCCTGCCATAGAGCAAGCTTTACTCGAGCCGAGAAGTGTGAACTCCATTCCCCTTTCTGAAAAACCCGGTCCACAGGTGTTGTCCTAGTCTTCTGTGGGATATTTGAAAGGTGTTTCATCTAGAACAGCCCATTCGATTGTCTAAATAACATTTTTGTTGTTAAAGTAGTATTAATGTGTGTCGAACTGTTATGTTTGTGATTCTTCTGACATCTAACAAAAGAAACTGGAACATTTTTGTGTTTGTGGCAGGTTGTCAGACATTTCTTTGTCTAGTTTCCTGGGCCATTCTTCAGGTTTGAGATTTATTTTCATTTAACTAATGAATTATTCACAGTTTAACAACAAGTTGCTGGACAAAACAAAACCTTCTACATTTTCTCTATATAAACTTTTTGTTCATATTTCTGAAACGTTTTTAGAATTATCGAACCCACAAGCCAAACAACTACAAATGTCCTTCCTTGTGGATACAGTCATAACATGTTACTGGCCTTAAATCCTTCATCTCTGTGCTTATCCGAAACAGCAATTTTCTGGCTGTGTTCTTCATGTGAAACTTCACAAAGGCGTAACGTTTCTCCCTACAACAAATCATCCTGAACAACAATATAAAACAGTAAAAATGCAGCCATGGAAATCCTGCCTTGCTATTAAAACAGTGTTTGTTTTGATTTTAGTATTCTAGATCACTACAGGGAAATGTGAGCAAAGCTTAGCATTAATGTTCGACTACAGCCTGAACTGCTTTGCTATGCTTAAAGTTCACATCAAAAATAGATTTCTTTCCTGAAAATTCAGGTACAAAATCCCCAGTGATAAATTTGCATGTCTGAATTGAGGTTTTATTTTTCTCACAGACTGAACACTGATTACACAATGACGTACTGAAACTTTGCAGCCAAGGTGAGCACAGGTATGCGACCTCAGAGTCCACCCCCACATTTCTGCAGCTCGCCTTTGATCCTGAACTACAGGGTCAAACCATTACGAGGCCAGAGAACATTCCACAGCTTTTAATAGGTCACCGCTGAGATGTTTTACAGTGCAAAGACAGATACAGTATGGCCGACTATTTTACAGAAAACAAAGCTACATTACCCTTGCTTTACATATCCTTAGACAACGGAGGCATGTGAAAGAGCTAAGAGAGAGATGTAGTTGAGTCTTCATGTCAATAAATACAGAGGAAACCTTCTGATCTAAAACCATCAACAGCAGTGACAATGCAATTTTTTCCCAAATGAAAGTTAACACTAATATATCATTGGGATGTGGACAAGACAGGCAAATGAGCTTAATGCTATCAAAGCATGACTGGATTCTCAAATGATCCATTAATCCACTTAGGGTGCATTCACAGACAAAAGTCAATTTTGAATGCAGCTCAGATGTATTGAGTTTAAAAAAACATGTGGATTGTACAGAATTTCTTCCCAGAAACATTTTTGTTGAAATTCCAACAGTATGTATACAGTTCTATAAGCAGCCTAAACGTAAAGAGGAACTAAACCCCAAATCAACCTTTTTTGCTGATAAACTGTATAAACTAGGCATTAAGGGTGCTATTTTTACGTTACTGTGCTACTTTTTTTTATTTAATGTAAACTTGTTTCATTCTGCAATATTTGTCCCAAAACCGTCTTATGCTGCCCTCTTTGGGTTGAACGGTGATTACACAAGTTGAATTTTCCTATTGGTTCAAACGGTACAGCTTGGTACATGCTTACGTCACAGCCCTGCGTTAAGGTATAAAACCATCTCACTCCGACACGCCCCTGTGGCGAGTCAGGGGTTGGAATTGTTCCTCCACTGCCGAGGAAGCGCCGGCTTCGGACATCGCTGAGTCAGTGCCATGAGCCAGCGGCTTGAACTGATGAGACTCAGGCCCACTGGGCTCCGTTAAGCCTCTCTTAACCTCCAATGAGGGTTCTGCCACTTTCCCACGTCCTCCTAACCACACCACTCCACTTGGCACTGTCCACTTTGGTGGCATTTTTCAAAATTTGTCCCGGGGCATAGTTATTCTTTTACATGGGGTTTAGTTCCATTTTAAAAGAAAAACAGGGTTCCTGCAGGTTTAACTAACTCAAACTTAAGACCTTTTTAAGATCTTTATGAATTAAATTTGAGAACCATATCATGACATACAGAAATGTACATGAGAATCAGTCAAAACATCACCTGCAAATGTGTTTATATAATAACTAGTTGGTAGTAACTAGTTACTATATGACTAGACAACAAGCTGAGAAAGAAAGCTGGATCTGTTCCGGGGGCTCCTCTGGAACCTATGGATATCATTGCACAAAGAAGGATTTTTCATAAAATTAAGAACATCATGGAGAACCCTGAGCATCCTCTTCATGAGACTGTCCTACAACAAGTGTCTTCAGTTAGAGGTTTCTTCAGATCTGCTGTTAGACAGACCTCTACAGTAGATCCTTCCAGCTCACAGCCATCAGCAACTATGACTTTCTAAAGAAACCTGTATATGAGCTACATTTATTTTCCTTTGGGATTAATAATGTATTTTTGATTTGAATTGTAAACAGTAATTTAGTGAATTTCAGACTTTTTAAGGCCTTAAATTTTGATTTTCAAATATGATACTTTTTTAGACCTCGGGGGAACCCTAAAAAAAAAAGCTGAAACAGCAGTTTTGCTAGAGGCGACTATGGCTCAGTGAGAAGAGTGGTTGTTGTCGAATCCGAGGGTTGTGGGCTTGATTGCAGCTTCCCCCTGCCACATGTTTATGTGTGTGCATTAGTGAGTGCGTCTGGGTGACTATGGCTCTAGTGTAAAGCGCTTTGAGTGGTCAATATGATTCTGGAAAGGCTATGTAAGTTCAGTCCATATACCTTTAAGATGTTGGTAAGTGTAGATTTTACAGAGATATTTATGTGGTTCATCACAGTCCCAGCTGTTTTGTACCATTAAAGTATTGCTCTGAGTGTAGATATGGGAAGTGTAGGCAGGTAGTTCTTTTCCAGTAAACATTTCCTGATTCACTAAGCTCAATTCATAGCCACACTGCTTGAATGGCATGTTCTCTAGTCTTTCACATTTTGAAAAGAGGTTCTGTGTAATCTTATTTCTATCAGAATTAAAAGTTGATCAACTGATTCTTCTGATAAATGTTTAAGAAGTATAAATTATAAAACCACTTAGTTTTATTTTCTATGCATTTTACAAAAGGTCATAAGTGCAAAACTGATGAATTTGTAAAATAAAAAATATCTTAACATTGAGTAACTGTGAATTAAACATAAATATACTGAAATAAAAAGGCATGATGTGTCTAAATGTGTCCGTGTGAGATCATGCCTCTGTAATCGATGAATTTAATGCTTTTTACAAACAGCGGTGCCAATAAATGGGAAGGATGCTGTAAATGCAACCATAAATCATAAACGGTTTTTCATATTTTATCTCATTTTTTTTATCTCAATACAGAACATTAATCTGAATGATTAAACAACAAAATTACCCAATAAGGAGTCTGTGTGCTTGATTGACCTGCCTGAAGTCCAGATCATATACGGTGAACATATCATGAAGAGGAGAACAAATGATGTCCATAAACCTTTGCTTTCAGCTGGGATGCTTATTGTTCCTGTTGACAACAATAAGTCATGTTTTGCAGATAAAGAGTAATTCAAATACAAAATTAAAAGTCCTTATCTCTAATGATAAAGAAGCCAATTTTACAACTCTTTTTGAGTCAGCTGCTGTCATCAAGCTGTAGAGTTGAACATGGTATGTTATTCAGTGAAGAGAAATTTCCTTTATACTCGTTTAAGTTAAAACTTCAAATTCTGAAAATTGGAGGACAATCTATTGCTTCACCATCTTGTTAAATGTGACCTTCACTTGGGACAGGACAGTGCGTTAGACAAAAAGATCATATGAGTCAGGACAAGCATTTGAAGAAGCCGCCATGGCTCCCAAATCCGATCGTACTAGCATTTTAACTCAAAGTCTATGACAGACTGTGATATCTGTCAGAAAATTGTAGCTGTGGCAGATTAAATTTCATGCTATCGTGAGTGAAGATAATTGCCCTTTGTAACTCAGTGTAAAAACACACCAAAAAACAGGGCCATCACATGCTCACTTAGGACAGACTTAGAAAAAGGGACCATTCAGGGCATTAAAAATATGTATTTTATTTGTTACAGCTATTTGAGATAATTAAAAACAGAACATGCATTGAGAACTTCAAAAGACGAACATGAGACAACAAAGCAGCATCAAAGTGACTGAAACACGTAGACAATTTTAAACAGTTGTCAAATTTACAGCTCAACATAATTTGATAAATCCTGTTTACCACTTTCATATTCCTCTGCTCTTTGTTTTTAAATCAACTTCGATTCTCTCGCGTTCCTGAAGGGCATACCGGTCTGATGTCTGGATGACAACTCTCTGAAAGAAGAAACAGAAGAGAACCAAATGTTGTTTTAACATATTTTTCAGACAAATTTGTTTAAGAATAAAATTAACTTGTTCTGACTGAGTTATAAAAACTCAAGAATGATAACTTAAAAAAGTATATTACATATGAATTAGTTTTAGTTTTTTTTGGCTAGTTTGAAATGAGAATGTTGAAAAAACGTTTAATAAGGAATGGTGCCACAAATAACAGACAAAAGGCTCTTACTTTATATTTGGTTAGGTTCTGTATCATCAATAGATGCTAAAAGTGCATCCAATTAAGTCTTTAAGAACAGGTATGATGTTATAAAATAAAGTCTGTGAGGTTATGTCAGCCCCACTGGAAACTTTCCCTGGAAAAGCACAACACTGCCCCATATTCTTTGACCGGTGACAGCCGGTAGCAAGATCCAAAGGTTTACTCCAACCTTTGAGGGTGAGTCCCAGCTGATCAGGAGGACTGAAATAACTGGCAACGTAAAGCACATGTAGTTTTGTGCTTTAACAGGGACTTTGTTTTAACAACTTGTTAGAGTTTGACCTTTAATATACTGCCACTTTATATCACTGAGGTATAAGCATGTTCAGTGCAAAGTTGTTCATTTATTAAAATCAACCAGTTGGAAAAATTAGAATTTTATTTTCCTGTTTTCTACAAACTTATTGCGATTTGACATGTTTGTACTACAGGAAAAGGAACTATTTCTGATATTTTCACAAAGCTCTGAACTAACCCTTTAATTTATCTAAACTATGTAAATAAGGCTCCTATGTAAAAAACTTTCAGCAATTACAAATGGTATTTTAGATGTCAAACCAAAAATAATTTGGATTTCCTGCCCTAGTAGTTACATAGTAAAAAAATACATGGAAAATGGATTGCCATATGCTTCTGGCCCTCATGAAAAAAAAAAAAAACAAAGCAGAAACATTACGGTTTACCCCACAGCAGACATATTTCAATGCATGAAACAAACAGGATTTACAAACAAGTGGATCTCAACCATTTTGAATATTAAAAAGTTATTTCAGTAACTTATATATATATAAGATTCATTACACTCAATGATATACAGTCATGTACATAACTTTTTTCTAATTTTTGTAAAAAAAACAAAACTTGTGTCAATGTGCAAATGTATATGGACCTAAGTATTTCACCTGTTAATTTTTCTTTATGTTGATGATTATGGCTTATAGCAAATAAAAACCGCAAAGTCAAGCTTCTCAGAGTATTAAAATATTTCATAGGACCAATGAAAAAAAGGATTTTAATACAGAAAAGTTTTGACATGGCCATGTTATGGCCTAATCATGGAAAAGACTGCCGAACAGCTATGAGGCAAAATTAGTTGTGTTGCTAATGACACAACTGTTCCTACTAAACAGAAAAATCCACCAAAGACGGATCATTGATTAAAGATAGGGAATTACGAAAGTACCTACTGCCAAACAAGTCCCAACAATCAAAATATACTGTATGGGTTTGGAGACAATAACTTAAGGTATGGGCTCAGGTCAAACAAATCTGATGGGAGGAAGGAAAAGTGAGATAAAGAAGAATACCAACCATTAGCGAGGGTTCAACATTAAAATGTGATTTGGTGGTAGAACCAGCCAAAAACTCCCTGAAGCTGTATCTTTCCATGTTTGGTCAGTGCTTCCTTTCTTTGTATGGCTGATTATTTTACAAACAAATGTCTTTCTGACAACTTGGTGACAAGGTTTACCTTTCAGAAATGGAGAGAAAAGACTTAGTCATACATCACCAACCTTTACAGCACCATCTCCCCCCATCCTGTCCATGGCAGGTGTTCGCAGCACAGTATCAGATACAATCTAATATATGGGCACAGGAAGTAGTGGGAAGTTACTAAAGAACTGGATGACAGTTTATTTAAAACATGGGAAGAGTAGATCAGGGTTACCATTCAGGGCTTGTGAAACAACATTTTACTTGACTTTCGCAGCTTTCTAAGAATGTTAAAAGTACTGACAAAACACAAGAAAAAAACAAACATGTTGAAAAATGATTTTACTTTAAGATGTAAAACACTCAAAAAGAAACATTCCTCCATGATTTCATATTTTAGTCAATTTAATTACGATAAATTCAGATGCATGAAAAGTAATAAGATTAAAATTAATTACTTTAGACTAATTCATTCGGACTAAAAGCAAATTATATTTTAGCGAAAAGATTTTAAATAAATCAGAGGACTTGCAGTGTCCATTGACCATTTTTCTCCAGACTCCATTTCCTTTTATATTTTTAACCTCGAAGGTGTTTGCAATTGTCATTAACTGTGACCTTTTTTATCCTTTTTACATTCAGTGCACAGAGTTCCATTGAAACCAAACCCTTTTAGTATGATTGAGGATGGGCACCATCTTATGAGACATTTCACAAGCAATAGTTTTTCTGTTTTTCAAAAGGAAATGACACATACTTTGTCACCAAGGAAGTGATAACTGTAACTCACACGGTAATTTATGGTTAAAACATCCAATCTGCCTTCTGTGTACAGCAGGCATGTGGGGTCACCCTTTACTATTCAGTTTTCACAAGAAGATTTATGAGTGGTTCATTCATGGTTCAACATATTTTCACTACACTACTTTTGTACCCATTAGCCTTCTAAAAGGTCTAGACAAAAATGTATTTACTACAATATTCCGTACTGACCTTGAGAATTAACTTGACTGGAGTTTCGATAGTAGACAGATTTGTATTTTAGAAACATTCAGGACAAACTCTTTTTTTTTAACACTACCACAAGCTAGCCGTGATTCACCAAATAGACAAAATGTTTTTCTGAGTAGGGTAACAGTAGGGCTGTACCAGCAAATTCATGGTTCCTCAGTTCTGAAGTCATTGTTTGGTACTTTTTCGTCAGTTTACGTATTTGTGTTGTTTATTCAACAGTGTAAAAAGGATAGAAAAAAACAATTCCTTTAGTAACATGTCAGTTTATATGTTCTTGTTTGAAATCAGTAAAGTCTGGAAGGGTATATTGGGTGATGGTTGAACTAACATTTAAAACACAACCAGTCTGTGAACATGATCAATTATTAGAGGCTAATAAAGGCACAAGCAAGACCACAAAGCCATATGTAAAAAAGGTTAGTAGCATAAGTTGCAGCACATTATCATATTTATTATGGTGCGTTCACACCGAACGTGGATTCTGTGAATTTTTCACCTCATTTGTGTGCTTTTGCCCGCTTGACATTCCGCGTGAACTCCGTGTTGGCATTTGGCAACAAGCGGCAACGCTTCGCCGCGTCATCAAATAGGAGGAGCTTCCATCTGCTGCTTGCTGGTTTCAACTGAACATGACGGACATGGATTTCACGGATAATCACGGTGTTTTACCTGTGGAGAGCCAAAAAACGCAGCTGACGTCAATGTCCCTGGGTTCACCAGATTCTTCAGGGACGGGAACAGTTCGGAGATTACCACCACCTACTCCAGGAGCTACGTCTGGATGACGGTTGATTTCAGCGGTACTTCCGTTTATCCAGGACCCAATTTGAAGATCTGCTGCCCCGCGTTGGGAGACGAATCGGACCCAGATTTCGGCTAGCTGCTCTCTGTTGCTCCCTCTTCTGACACGCGGTGGTTCACTAGGGACCGTCAATAAGTTTCCGAACCAAACAATCGTGGAAAATCTAAGTGCCTGAATCGGATCAACTGTGAGCTAGATGCTGCTAACTCTGCGGAGCTTGAACATCCAACTTCAAACTAACTTCACCGCGGTCTACCGGCGCTGCTGAACGCCTGTCCATCTGTCTTCGGTGAGTAAATAAATAGAAAGCCAATTTTTAATGTCCACATCTCCTAAATATAAGATATTTGTGCCTAAACATAACCAGGCCAGGTCCTTTCTGTACTTGTCTCGGTAAAAGTAATTGGTTCTGAGTCATACAACTCTGGCTTGCCGCACACCTCCACTATAATCTTGTCCTCCATCACTGACAACCACTTCTTCTCCGCTTTGGTCCTTCACCCTACGTCACAGCCACATCCAGTCCCTGATTGGTTGACGCGACGCAAATTTAGGAAAAAGTTCAGATTTTTCAACTCGTCCATCGCTCTCGCTCGGCTCCTGCTTTGCTCCCGCTTCTCTTGGCGTGCCATCCGCGCCGCGCCCTCCGTGTCCTTCGCACCGCGCCGCTGTGCTCCTGAACGCGCCTCTACATAGGGATAACATGTAAATTGGCCCCTCCTTTCGCAGAAACCGTGTTCGGTGTGAACGCAACAGAAGTTCAGTAAGTCAGCATTTTAAAAAGAATTGTCAAATTTTGTTTTCTGGACATTTTGATTGGTGTTTTTTTTTTTACATTTGATTTGAACACAGCTATTTTTATTCACCAAAATCAGCTAAACCTAATCATAATACAGGTACATTAAAAAGATTACAATATTGTGAAAGTTATTTGTCAGTCATTTCAGAAAGTGAAACTTATATACAGTCATTACACACAGAATTAAATATTTCAAGCCTTTATTTTTGCAATATTTATAATCAGAATCAGAATAAAAGTAATCTTTATTGGCCAAGTTTGTGCAAACAAGGGATTTGACTTTGGTTCCACTTGGCTCCTAAAGTTTTAATTATGGCTTACAGATTCTGTAAAGTATGTTCATTTCTATGCACTCAATAATTGGTAGGCCCTCCTCCTGCATTAATTACTGCATCAATGTGGCGTGGCATGGAGGCGATTAGCCTGCGGCTCTGCTGGGGTGTAATGGAAGCCCAGGTTGCATTGATACTTCAAGACCATCTGCATTGTTGGGTCTGATGCCTTAGAATATATGTGTAATGAATCTGAGTTGCACTTTTTGAAATGTGTGGCAAAAAATGTTAAAACAATATTCTATTTTTTTTACCTGTATAAGGGAATTTTGTTTAATAACTTTTGTATTTCTCCATCTCACACATCAGTTTGTGTTATTTCTGTCAGGCTCTGACTGTGTGCCTGAAATGCTTGAGGCAGAATCTTTGATCAAACAAACACCAAGGTGTGGGATATCACTGGGACTCTTTTTCCCTTTTCACCTGAGTGTGACCTGCAGAGTCTTGCTATTCGAATTGTTAAAAGTTAGTACTGCTGAAGCCAGCTGAAACACACACCAAACAGCAGCTTGGGAACTGCCGGGAATCTGGAATGATGTCATAAATGTTTAAGACTAAATTGGTGCAGGGTGTTGAGGGAATAGTAATCTACAGACAGTGGAGAGCGTGCTGGAGCGTTTTGCTAAGAGGTTAAATTGGCAAAAAATTATGCCATTATGACCCTATAACAACATTATCAATAAAGCGATCAAATTTCAAACCAGCTAAGTGTGGCATCATTAGAGTTTAATTGTGTTTGTCAAGGAGAAACCATGCAACTAAGATTGATAATCTCAAGCTTTTAGCTGGAATAATGTGAGACTGAGGAAGTGCGATGTCCATTCCATTAAGTCTGCCCTTGTGTTTAACAGCATGTTATCAGGAACATTGTAGAAAATAAAAGAAAAGAAAAGAAAAGAAAGCAATAACATTTTGCAAATTTTAAAGAAAAAGAGCAGGACTGATGATTTACAGTAGTTTAAATCTTTCATGTCTTTAGATTGCTTTTCTGTTTTTGAGATTGTGGCTTAAAAAACCCGTAATACTGCTCTTTGAGTAAATACAACTAAATAAGTGTTGTGATACTCGTCTTAAGACTGGAATGGAGTCCATATTTACTCTATCTTGTCACGGCCTCAGATATGCTGGACTCTGGAGTGTGGAGAGTCTCATTGTTTATTAAATGGACATCGCAATAAGCAACAGAGAGCCTGTTTGGGGCACACCACACCAGCCCATGCTGCCCTGGGCAGAAAGCCTTGTCATTAATAATAACCCCCCCATTGAAAACCAAGCTTGTCTTTCTACTGAAACAAAAGCTGTGGCTCTGACACTGTGAACTCAAAACTGTAGATTTTGCTATTCATTCTGCCTCTGCTTTTTATCACATAACACAATGATTAAAGTGATACTTGAGTGGTTTGGATTTGTGTGCATGGGTCCCTTTGTTTGTCTAAGCATCAAACACCTCTACTATTTCCACTGCTGCTTTGTTTCTTTGCATACAATTTGTTCTGTTTGCATTTGATCACTCATCCATCCTGTATCCTCACAAACCTGTTAAATAACAGCACACCTGAACATGCAATTCATCTAACAATGACATGAGTGCCACGCATACATGTTTCTTTAAAACAACATCTTTAAGAATACCAAAAAAAAAATTATTTTTTTTAATGCTGTCCTCTACTGCATGAAGCATAAATAACACAAAAGCAAAAGACTAAGTGTGCACACATCTATAAAACATGTGCATACAACCAAATTCCCCAGGTGGGAGGAGAAGAGAAGTGAGTACAGGATGTGACAGTGGCTCCCACGCTGCTGAGCATACGACCCACAACACAGGATGATCAGATGACAAGCCTCAGCCGACAAACACACGCCAAGCTCAAGCACTTTTTTTTTAATCTTGTCGCCTTCTGGCAGAAAGCAGAGTCACGTGTGCCCTGCTGCCATAATTCTGCCTAATTAGGTAAAGCTTTGGATTGTAATTGTTGCCGTCATATCTAGGAAGAACACTTTTATAAATGTACCCCTCTCCCCTTGGATATAGCTTGAATTACAGCATTTATCCCACTATATAGCCTTTGCTGGTTAATAAAATGTCAGCACCTTTTAGTTAAATAATTACAAGATAAGACTTTTTTAAATGTATGCTTTTGTATTGTGTAAAATGAAAGAATAAAGAAAAATAAATCCTTCAAACTATTTTAGTCATCCAAGCCATGGTTTAAATTAGAATTTAGATACACACCCAGATTCTGTGAAAAAATGCTAAAGAGAGACAGTGTTTGTCAACAAGAAAACAGCATTATGTATTCAACAGAAATCTAACCTTATGTAATTAGGATATGTGTTCAAGAATAGAACAGCCTGTTCAAAAATGACTGCCAGATAACTGGTTGAGCTACTTACTTGGAACTGTCAGTTTTAAGTTATGGGTTTCTCTTTTTCAAAACATGCTTTCCTGCTTGCAGATTTACTAAATACTTTCCTGAAAGAGGACAGATGGTTAAGTCTTTAACCTTGTCAAAACTAATGTTGGAACAATAAGAAAACATTGAAATTGGTGTTTGTGTGAAGGGTTAGGCACTTGTCATGTAGTTTTTCACTAAAACAAAAACAGTGGTAGTTTTCTGGGGTCATTTTTACTGTATCTGACAGCATAAAAGGTCATTTGGGTAGAGATGTATGCCAGAAAATGTTGATGGTAGAGAGTTAATAATATACCAAAAACTTCAGGGAAGAACTTTGTGGTGGAAGACCAAGCATTTCAGATTGGTGGAATTTTCTTAGCGTTACTTTTAATTAATCTCAGTTTAACCTATTTATTCTGCTCACTTTGTAATAGAGTGTACAGCTTCCAGCTGTCTAAGGAGACAGAGCGATTCAATCCCCCAGTTTTACTAGAAAACGTCGTCATGGGTATAATTTAGGTGACGAGATATAAGAGTCTTAAACATAGTTATGGGGTGTCAAACTCACCAGCTGGGCATGGCTATAGCAGGCATTTGTCCAAAAAAAGTCTACTGATAGAAACAGGCGGCATTAAAATACATTTAACGAAAAATTAAATGATCTGTTCTTCCTGTGCGTTTACTTCCTGGCAGTTGCTTGGAAGATAAATAATGTTCACAAGGTGTATGACTCAATAAACAGGAAACTACTACTTTATTTAGGTGCTATGTTGTTCCCAACCTGCTTTGATGTAAAATACAGTGGAAAACTCAACAGGAGGTGTTTCACCCTCATCAGTCTGTCACTCACACATATAGAATTCATATTTGAAAAACTACAATCACAACAATTCTTCTTCTAGCTGTTACAAATTTTAGTGTTCACAAAAAGATTCTGCTGGGTGTCCCTGGAATGGACCATGACAGCAAATATTTGAAGAAAACGTCTTTTCTTCGAAGTTATAAACAACAGATTTAATGTTTTTTTCTGCCACTTACTTATTTTTTTATTCAGAAGATTAATAACAGCCTGGTTGACACACTCCCTGAACAATGTCCAGGTAAAAATCCAATGTTTGGGAATGAAAAAAAGTAGTTCTTGAGTAAGCTACTTCATATGAATCTATGCAACATTTCTAAGATAATATAAAATAAAAAACGATTTAGCTATAATATACAAATTCAGAACCCATGTTATGTTTAAAGAGCTTTGAGGGGATTTATTTTAAGTTGTGCCCTTATCTATTTGTTGTTTAGGGATATTTCAGTTTTAAGGTTAAATTTAGTTTTTAACATACAGTTCTGACACAACTGTGAAATATGGAATTAAATGGCACTGATTATTATGTCGTATAGAAACATTCAAATAATTAATATTACTGACAGCTCCCTAATTACCCCCCCTGAAATCTTACAGTTTGAAAGAAGCCGAGAGAAAAACAGATTTGTGATGTGCGGGGTTAAAGTCTGCAAAATAAGCCCACTTCCTATAACCAAAGCCTCAAACAGGGCTGATGGATTAAAAGCTGGTCAGCTTATTGTGTAAAACCTGAAAAGCTCTGTGATGTGGTAGGCTGTGCTAACCACACAGACTTCAACTCTGACCACAGCTCTTTATTACATCCGTCATCTATCAATAAAAAAGGCTTTGTTCTGCAGGTTTGATCTATTTAACGGCCATTTAAATTTTAACAACCTCTTATAAGCTGGGACGTTTGGAAAATCAATCATATTACAGTTAAACCAAGCAGTATTTGCATTTTTGACTGACATTTAGTTAGTAAATAAACATTTTGTAACATTTCTTAAAATGGTTGTTTTGAACTAGTTGCTGTGGTATTTCTGTAAGTATTCTCTGAGGAAATTAGGGTAAAAATGAAATTTCCTTCCCCTACAATCTTAAACTTCCTTTCAAAATCATTGAGTATTGAGGTCAGGTTGCAGTCTGTGGCACATGGTCTCAGATAAACTTTTGTTAAAGTCATATCAGCATGTTGTAGTTCACAGTACATTTATTAAATGTCTTCATAGGATCCCCCCACTGGAATAAGATTTGATTGCAATGTCAGGTCCAACAAGGAGAAACATTTTCTCTCCAGATCTGTGGATTAAAATGAGCGTTTAGGTCTTGTGAGCAATGTTCTTGGTGTTCATTATATGGAAAACATAAAAACATAGAGGTAAGATGAGGGATGAGGGCAAAGGGTGCTTGTTTTGTTTTTTGTTGTGATTTTTTTAACAACTGGCTGCAAATTTCCTTTTAAACTCTTTGGTTTATTTTTATACTTGAAATAAAATGTATATCATTTTAAACCCCTACAACGGAAACAGGGCACGCCTCCTTTGTTTTCTATGAGTGTAGTACAGCTTTAAATATTTTAAGCAATTTGAAAGGCAAAAGTAATTTGTTGATCTTACCTGATGAGAGCTGTATTGGGCATTTCATGGGGTTCTCCACTTTGAGAAGCACTGGTGGATTGGGGACTTGAAGGAGTGGTGGAGGAAGACCAAGGCAGGGTTGAGGACCGCCAAGATGAAGGCAGAAATGAACTGGAGAAAGGATTCTGGTTCAGTGAAATCTTTTATTTCCCAAGAAGAGGATGGGACTTCCCTCTGGCATGATTAATGATGCTGTGGTTGCTACGACGATGACACAGCTTGCCAACACACCCCGTACCCGATGTCTTAAAGGTTAGTCTTTTAAAAGAAGCTCAAAGAATAGGTTTATATGACTTCCCAAATGTTTGTTCAGTGACTAAAATAAATATTGACAATACATACAGTAATATATTTTGCTTTTAAAATTCACAGGCAAAAAGGAAAGAACAGGTACTACACGACCCACAAACCAACAGTGCTTCTGATCGATGTTTTCCACCTGCGTTCAGGATGGAGGGAGCAAACGCAGGTGGAGAACTGGACGTGGTAAAATTGGGTTTGTAACGTAAAGTCAGAAATAAGGACTTATCTATTAAACTCATAGAGCTGACAGGAAAGTCACAAATATTACCGAACTTCAGGAGAGTTGAATGTAGCGGTGTTAACACGCAGTCTGCTGCTTGTAAAACGTGTTTAGTCGTAATCAAGTTCACCAGTGATTAAGGGACACTTGTTTGGCAAATTCTGGATTAAATCAACCCTGCATCTCTTCATTCATTAAACCAAAAGTACCATCATGTGTCAAGTCTCATCTGATCAACAAAATTGCTGCATGTGCTCTAAAGATTTAAGAGGTAAGGTACGGAAGCCCGAGAGGGGACATGGGGAAATTTATTTATTTCGCGTCCCCACGCAATACTTTTGCGTTCGGCATTTTGGAGCAACAGCACAGATGACAAACTGCTCATAAAACAAACAGCACTGATATGTCATTGATAGGGTTTATTTGTCATATGCAGGTTAACACGCAGTAAACAATGCGATGAAATGCTTAGGATAAGAAGAACCGTTCAAATCACGATAAAAACAAAAACACTAATGGCGTACAAAAAAAAGTACACATCATGCAGCAGTAATAAGCAAACAAAGTGTCACAGATGTGGTTTCGTGCAGTATTATGGTCCAGAGTTCAGTAGTTTGTTTGACAGCTTGTGGATAAAAACTGTCTTTTAGTCTGATTTGAAGATAATTTTATTTAAGGCTGATTTCAAAATAAAACTCAATAAATCTCAAAACGGGTGTAGTGTTTGTTTCATTTTTGCAGTTATCTGGTTTGGAAACTATCCCACAAAGTATTGCGAAATAACGCAAAGACTATTGTGTGGGGACACAAAAAAGAAAAAAATCCCCCCTTGTCCTCTCA
Organism: Girardinichthys multiradiatus; assembly: GCF_021462225.1. Lineage (NCBI taxonomy): Eukaryota > Metazoa > Chordata > Actinopteri > Cyprinodontiformes > Goodeidae > Girardinichthys > Girardinichthys multiradiatus. The sequence goes on along the minus strand of NC_061795.1, from coordinate 41,239,597 downwards.
CGGACCTCGTAGAAAGGCTTCATCAAGGGAAGATATTAAATAAATATGTTGTGAAATAGAAAAAAATTGAATGTACCATTAAATGTACAATTTATTTAATACATCATTAAATATTAAGTGTACCACTAATTATGCCATGTCGTCTTTAAAATTATACTTAAATATTCAGTGGCACATTTAATTACATAATAGTCCATTTCATGATATAATGGTACATTTATTGTTTCTAATGATGTATTAAATAAATAAATGGTACTTTTAATTTAATGGCACATTTAATGTTACATTTCTTTCATGTTACATTTACTTCACAACATTTATTTATTTAATGATGATTTTATTGTATTAATTTTGTCCAGTTTGACCCTCCATTCTTGATGCCTGTATAGGAGGTCATGTCAGAATTTAAATCAGGTGTTCTGGATCAGACACACATCTAAAACTTGCAGGGAAGGGATCCCTGAGGACCAGGGCTGTGAACCATTGAGCTACAGTTTCTAAATTATGAAGATAATGCCTTTTTGTCCTTTTGTTCAACAAGTACAGTTCTCTTACTAGGTGCATTTTTCTTTCGTTTCAGCAACTTGAAACATAAAAGTAATGTCATTGTTCAAAGGAAACGATCACTTAATAAATGAGTAAAATACAACTATGTACATTTTGTTTATTCAGGTAAGATAGGCAAGGTCTGTTTCCTTGTTTGATATTTTATTATTTCTTCATTATTATTCTTTTTACTTTAACTGGCCTTTACTACAACTAAAAACAGGGACCTAACTGGTCCTTCAAAGAAACAAATTGCCAAAAGACTAAATGAAGAAAACAAAAATGGGAGTGGCACAGGAGTGGGAGTCGTTCTGAATGGGAGCGGGATGGGAGTGGGAGTCAATTTACCAGGAGTGGGACGGGACAGGATTTTTTTCGTTACGCTGGCCTGGGATTGGGATGGGACAAGACATTTTTCTGTGGGAGCAGGATGGGACAGGAGAGAAAATCCACTCCCGTGTCACCCTCTACATGGTAATAATAGGAAGACATAAAATTGTCATAGTATTTACTTGACACTTTCCGTCCTTTGTGTCATCCCTATGTTACGGTCACTTCTGGAGGGCCTTAACATTTTGGACCCCATTATCTAAATCAGATGTAGGCAGTAAAGCAGCAGCAGAGAGTCCAACAAGCCACATAAATTATTAGCATGCAGGACATGAACGCATTACATCTGAAATGCAGGTACCTCTCAGTAAATTGGAATATGTGTTCCAATGAGGATCATTTGTCAAATTAAAATGAAAATACCCGTCAACTAGAAGCCTTTGCGGCTGGATTACCAGTGAGAAATAATAGTGACGGCAGAGGAAGGTGGAAGTAGCAGTGGATTTATTCAGGCGCACACCATCAAGCCTAACAGCATCAAGCCTCTTAACAAGACACAATTGCAGCCCTAAATAGGCACAGCTGATAAAAGGACTAAACCATTCTTTACATGGAATTTAACATCTCACAACTTCCAACTTAAACATACATTTTATCAAATACAGGTCCTTCTCAAAATATTAGCATATTGTGATAAAGTTCATTATTTTCCATAATGTCATGATGAAAATTTAACATTCATATATTTTAGATTCATTGCACACTAACTGAAATATTTCAGGTCTTTTATTGTCTTAATACGGATGATTTTGGCATACAGCTCATGAAAACCCAAAATTCCTATCTCACAAAATTAGCATATTTCATCCGACCAATAAAAGAAAAGTATTTTTAATACAAAAAACGTCAACCTTCAAATAATTATGCACTCAATACTTGGTCGGGAATCCTTTGGCGGAAATGACTGCTTCAATGCGGCGTGGCATGGAGGCAATCAGCCTGTGGCACTGCTGAGGTCTTATGGAGGCCCAGGATGCTTCGATAGCGGCCTTTAGCTCATCCAGAGTGTTGGGTCTTGAGTCTCTCAACTTTCTCTTCACAATATCCCACAGATTCTCTATGGGGTTCAGGTCAGGAGAGTTGGCAGGCCAATTGAGCACAGTGATACCATGGTCAGTAAACCATTTACCAGTGGTTTTGGCACTGTGAGCAGGTGCCAGGTCGTGCTGAAAAATGAAATCTTCATCTCCATAAAGCTTTTCAGCAGATGGAAGCATGAAGTGCTCCAAAATCTCCTGATAGCTAGCTGCATTGACCCTGCCCTTGATAAAACACAGTGGACCAACACCAGCAGCTGACACGGCACCCCAGACCATCACTGACTGTGGGTACTTGACACTGGACTTCTGGCATTTTGGCATTTCCTTCTCCCCAGTCTTCCTCCAGACTCTGGCACCTTGATTTCCGAATGACATGCAGAATTTGCTTTCATCCGAAAAAAGTACTTTGGACCACTGAGCAACAGTCCAGTGCTGCTTCTCTGTAGCCCAGGTCAGGCGCTTCTGCCGCTGTTTCTGGTTCAAAAGTGGCTTGACCTGGGGAATGCGGCACCTGTAGCCCATTTCCTGCACACGCCTGTGCACAGTGGCTCTGGATGTTTCTACTCCACACTCAGTCCACAGCTTCCGCAGGTCCCCAAAGGTCTGGAATCGGCCCTTCTCCACAATCTTCCTCAGGGTCCGGTCACCTCTTCTCGTTGTGCAGCGTTTTCTGCCACACTTTTTCCTTCCCACAGACTTCCCACTGAGGTGCCTTGATACAGCACTCTGGGAACAGCCTATTCGTTCAGAAACTTCTTTCTGTGTCTTACCCTCTTGCTTGAGGGTGTCAATAGTGGCCTTCTGGACAGCAGTCAGGTCAGCAGTCTTACCCATGATTGGGGTTTTGAGTGATGAACCAGGCTGGGAGTTTTAAAGGCCTCAGGAATCTTTTGCAGGTGTTTAGAGTTAACTCGTTGATTCAGATGATTAGGTTCATAGCTCGTTTAGAGACCCTTTTAATGATATGCTAATTTTGTGAGACAGGAATTTTGGGTTTTCATGAGCTGTATGCCACAATCCTCCGTATTAAGACAATAAAAGACCTGAAATATTTCAGTTAGTGTGCAATGAATCTAAAATATATGAATGGTAAATTTTCATCATGACATTATGGAAAATAATTAACTTTATCACAATATGCTAATATTTTGAGAAGGACCTGTATATACATATTCCCCCTTACGTTTTATAAATATTTTATATTTTTTTAAACCTACACACCCAAACACCATAAAACCTCACAAATACTAAGCGCACAAATCCCCCACATTTTCCATGGTCTCTCCCGGAACCTATAAATGGTGTCTGGACCTCCGGGGAAGTATTTGTCCAAACACCCTGGAGAGGATACAGAAAAGACAGGTGAGTCACTTCCTTAGCACAACACTTCTCCTTCACTGACACTTTTAAACAGACTTTACACAAACACTTGCTCAAGTTTCACAACAGTAGACCTTATTTGCCCTGACTAACAATTCTCCTTTCACAGACGCCCACGCCACTTCTTAATAAGGAGCAGCTGTGCAGAGCCTGGAACGAAAGGCTACATGCTCATCACTAAAATACTCAATAAATATTCAATAAAAAGTTAAACTTGTGTGAAAATAATTATGTGCAAATCCATATAAAGTGTTTGTTAAAGTGCTAGATGAAGTGCTTTAAATAAAGTGAAAGTGCTATGAATTACTTAAATAGGGATAGTCCACGTAATGAAGACCTCTTCATTACAATACCTTTTGAAAATAACTTTTAAGCAGGTATTAAACATTTCTGTATTAAAAATGTTACTTTTTTTATTGGTCTGATGTAATTTTCTAATCTAAGATATAGTTGGAAAATCATCATCAATTAGCATAAGTAAAAAGGCTTGAAAACATCAGTTTTAGTTAGTGAACTGAGTTACTATAATGAATTAACCTTTTTTTAAATTTTATTTTATTGAGATGCAGCTTCATAACAGCTCATCAAACATTGCATCTAAGCAGTTCTTTGTGATTTTGGACAGGAACTTGATGTTTACTACAGGTCTATTTCAAAGCAATACCTTCCAACAGTTTAATATTGTTGACTAATGTAGTTGGCAATACTTCAGGTTTATATATATATATATATAAAACAATTTGATTCTTTAATTGTAAATGCTACTTAGAACAATTTATAAGGAAGATATGCTGCTGTGATAGCACTAGTTTTTAAAAAGAATGTTTTGTACTTTGATGTTGAAAGAAAGGAAGAAAGAAAAGCAGAAAAACTGGTGAAAGTGTTAAAATCAATGTTCTATCACTTCGAAAAAGAGGCTGCCTTAATTTCTCAGCTATTGTGTTGTCCTTAAATTGTTCTCCTTTTCTTTTAAGTTATTATGAGACCCTGAGACCTGTTGATTACCTGTTTTAAAAATGACCTTTTTGTGGTTTGCTTGAGTTAAACTTTGATATATTGTAGAAGAATGTTATTTTTCAAATAATTTCTCTACTTTTATCTTTCCTTCTGTAAAGCGAATTCAAAATACTGGAGGTGAAATTGTGCTAAACAATTACAATAATTTTTGTGCTATTCTTATATGCTGCAAAGAACAATGTGTATTCATTAACAGTCCCAAAAACACTTTGCTCACTTACTAAACACAATGGAAGCAGTGGCCAAACAGTAGTGGGTACATTCAAACGTAGCATTGCTGCATGATAAACATACTTATAATGCAAAGCATCCAAGTATTATTCTTCACCCAAATTTTCTGAAAACCCCCCTTTATGGTCTTTGTAATTCCTGTAATTCTTTTAAACATTGCAGCGAGTTACACAGAAGATTGTCTGGTTCCTTCCTCTCGTCTACAGCTAATTTGCCACCCAATTACAATAATCCCTTTTGTGACCCCTGATGACCCACTGCATGCTTCAAATAACCTGATCCACTTGACACAAAGAGCAAAGCTGAAAGGAATTACAAGTATGCTTGAAACATGGGTGCAAACACGTGCATGCACACACAGAGGGGAGCGTGCACAGACAAATATAAACACACCAACCACCAACAAGGTACTGATAGTTTCTGCTACGAGTGGTGTGCCGCCAGGACAAAAGAAACAACATTACAATGAGAGGATTAGAGAACTATTGAGAAATTCTGAATGCTGCTAGAAAATGACCTGCTTTATCACAAAGAAACAAAACAGGAAGACTTGGTGGAATAGTAGAAATTCTTAGCATTACTGAAAAATGTTCTATGCAGGAATGAAGATAATGTTAATGAGCATTTCAATAAGAGTGCATCTGTAACTGCATGTGAGGTGCGCCTGATTTGCAAGTAAACAGGCAAAGTGTGAGACTGGTATGTACGAATCAGAGAAACATTCAATCAAAATAGCCTGAAAAATGACTGGGAAGCAACAACATGCATGTTTAAATTTGAAAAAGTATGTCTGCTATAAAAAATAGTTATTAAATAATCTAAATAAAGAAAGGCCTATATAAAGAATTTCTGTACATTAACTTTGAAGCTCTGATCAGCAACCTGCTGACCAACAAAAACCCAAAAGGTGAACTCTTAACTCAGATTAAATCTGATACTACATCACATAGAACACGTAATTTACAGCCCTGATAGCTGCAGGGAAACAGTTTATATTGTGGGAATCCGGAATTGAGCTACTTCAGTGAGTATAAAAGCAAAGGTGATGATGAAAAGTGAGAGTCAAATAAATCACAGCTAGAGCAATAAAGAGGATCATAAAATATTGAGAATGATTTAGTGCATCATAAACATTAAACGAGCATGAAATTCAGAAAAGTTTACTTTAGGTTTAATGTGCTTGATGACTCTTCTTGAGTTCATTTTTTTTTTCATAGGCAATATCCATAGATAAAATCTGAAAATTAGCAGGACCATGCTTGTATTATGAGGACTATGTAGCTACTAATCCCAAAGTCAAATAAAAATGATGCTTTCATAGGAAAATCTTGGAAATAGGTAGCTGCCGGTTTGTTGTTTTATGCTTTAAATGGGTAAACTTTGTTCTAACCTTTCCCTTTTCCCACAACCAGCAGGTTTCGTCCTTTTAACGGGGGCTACAGCCACGTCACCACTGCTCCCCTGTCCTTCAGGTTGGTGGCCACTACTTCTCTGCTTGCTATGCCTTTTCGATTTCACCTAAAAAAAGAAATACGGCAAGAGAAGAAAACTTGGAATAAAGCCTAGATAAAGGCAAGATTATTGCCTGGTCCATGTTAGTGTAGAGGCATTTCTTCTTAAAGTCAAATAAAAGAAAAATCCCCTCCCTAGGTAACTTAGAAAGAAACAACTTTTTTGTAACTCCAACACAACATCCCCATATGAAAACAAAGTCATGCTATTATCATGCTGTGGGGATGCTTTTCTTCAGCAGGGAAAAGGAAGCTGATTAGAGTTGATGGGAAAATCGATGGAACCAATAGGATCAACCTGGAAGAAAACCTGTTAGAAGTTAAAAAGGATTTAAGAAGTGGGTTGAAATTCATTTTTAACAGGACATTGACCCAATCTATATAGCCAGAGGTTTACTTAAAGGGTTTAGACCAAAGCATATTTAAGTGTCAGAATTGCCCAGTTATACTCCGTTACTAAATCCAATTGAGAATCTGTGGCAGGACTTAGAGTCTGCAAATCACAGTCAGCCTCCATCCAGAGACAAAATTAACAGAACTTTACTTATTTTGCAAAGTTCAAAAGGTTCAAGGATGTGTTTACTTTTGCACGGCCCTGTATGTTATAAATGCTTATGAGTAATATTATGCTGCTTTTGTATTGCTCTTGCATCTTATACTGCTCTATACTTACTCTCACTCACTTAAAACTGTGCACATATATTTATATTATATTGTAGATATGTTTATACTGTTTAATTTGTACTGTATTGCAACGACTACGCCAAAACAAATTCCTTGTATGTCCAAAAACGTACTTGGCAATAAAGCTTTTCTGATTCTGATTCTTTTTATCATAGCGTGGAAAGCACCACCTGCAAGCAATGACTGATGAACTTGTGTTGCACTAACTGTTCTGACAAAATATATCATCTTCCTTCCAATTTTGTTTAGTCCTTTTCTTAACCTGTAACTACTTAGTTAATAGTCTCTTTGCATGGTTTATGTAACTCAGATATAACTGCTTAATACTGACAGAATGCTTTAAAAGCACAAACCCTTTAGAAACGTCATTTTTTTCTTAAGTTAGTTTTGCAAGGTGTATTTTTGTTTTCTTTTACACACTGTATACATCACTGATTATGTTTAATATTTTAAACAACTAATGCTGTTTCATTGAAACCACATCTTTGGTGGCAGCAACATGCCAGTAGATTTGTCTCTTGTTCTGACTTCTCAGTTTTTCAATTCCAAACTAAATTTAAATCATCTAACAAAGGAATATATCTATGGACAATTTCTAGAACAGGATGAGTTTTCCAAAGGGTAGTCACAACTACATTTTACAAGTTTGTAATAAAATAACTATATAAAGCCTATACTGATGAGCCTTAAAATAGCATGCTTAGGTGTCAAAGTGCAGTTTCAGAGACCTTCAGAGAATGAGGTGGTAATTGGTGGGATTTCATAATGCAGCTGCACATGCAGCATCTTACTCTGTCCCTGGCCTTGTCCGATTGGTTGAGGAAAAACACAATGTTGTCAATTCTGTTACCAATAAACTGGGCAATGAATTCATCAATAGCATTAAAAAAACAATTATACTGGACCCACAACAACCAGATTTAGCTAGATGGCACAAACATTATATAATTAGAATATTTTTAATAAGTACTTGTTTTTTAGGATTAAGTATCCTCAAACACTTGTAGTTTTATAATTGTAAGCCTCTTGTTACCAAATCTTCAACTCGATAATAAGGATAAGCCCTGTTGTGTCAAAATGATTTAAATCACATGCTAACTTTGTGCGATTTACTCACTCAAGCCTGTTTTGGCTTCAGCTCAAGACATTGCCCTCTAAATTGAGCAGTTGGCTGATACTTTGTGCTTTGTTCGAGGCATTTAAAATCCTCCACTGAGGATCAGGGTCAAATTAAGAGCTACAAAAATCTTTACCGTTAAGAAAAGCCACTTTAATAAAGTCTAGGAAAGCCAGAGGAGAAGAAAATAACCTTCCAGGAAACTGGGCCTAAAAACCACACCACACAAAGCAGATGTTAAAGAACTATATTACTACCCTGCACATACCCTGGCCACTTTATTAGGTACACCTATTCAATAGCTTGTTAACACATGCAGCAAATCCACCAGTCACATGGCAGCAAGCCAATCCATTTAGGCACCTACACAGGGTGCAGACAGCCTGATGAAGCTCAAACCAAGCATCAGAATAGGGAAGAAATGGGATTTATGTAAATCTGGGTTGGTCTTCTCTCAACCGAGAACAGAAAACTGAGGTTATGATTCACAAAGGCTTACCAGAATTGGACAGTAAAAGACTGGAAAAATACTGCCTGGTCTGATGTGTCTGGTTCAGCTGATACATTCAGAAGCTAGGGTCAAACTGTTGTGTAAACATGAAAGCATTAATCCATCCAGCCTTGTTTCAACAGTTCAGTCTGGTGGTGGTAGCGTAATGGTATGGGGTATATTTTGTTGGCACACTTTGAGGAGTTGAGGAATGTTTCAGAACCCTTGTTGAATATTCACTATGAGGAATTAAGTCAGTTCCAACGGCAAATTTGGGTCCAACCCTGAAGTACAAAGGTGTCCCTAATAAAGTGACTGGTGAGTGTGGGTCAGCACAAGAGGCTTTTATTAACAAAAATACAAATAAAAACAAAAATAAATGTAATCTGGTTTGGAACTGGTTTGTTAATGGTGGGGGGGGAAGCCAGTTAAAAACCATATAGGTAACATCTCTTTTCCTCTGACAATAACTTGTTAATACTGTCATTGCGAGTGAGGGTTTTGCAGGACCAAAGCGCAGACAAGAGCCAGAAAGCAGCATGGTGAGTAGATGAATACTTTTAAATAAGAACCGGTTAACTTACAGTCCTATGCAGGACAGGAAAAACACAGGCAGGTCTAAGGACATGAAATGGGTTGTGGCTAGGGTAGTTTTCACGAGGACCCAGTCGGGAACAATGACAATGAGGGAGTATAAGTACTGAGGGAGAGTGGAGAATGGACCGAAGAAACAAGGGAGGTGATCAGAGAGAATCAGGAACAGCTGGTGGAACAGGGAGATAGAAGGCAACAGAGGGAGACGAAGGTAACAGAAAAACATCTAAGTGAACAGAAACAAGTAAACAATGAGACCATCAAAATAATATGAGGGAGAAAACAGATCAATGAGAAAATACAAACTAAAACACCTAACATAAGAATCCAGGAAGAAACAAACACCTAAACACCAAAATGAACCAAATAAACATGAATGAACTGAAGTAAAGCAAATGAAGAACATGGCTGTGCAGAGAAAGTAAACAGTACTCAAACCCAAAACCCCAGATACAGGCAGATTATGACAAATACTGTGTTTTTAAAGCAAGGAACAAAACAAAAAAATAAACTCCCTGCAGGCCCAAAGGGTTGAAAAGGTAACATTGTGCCACACGTATCACACGGGTCAATAAACTCATACCCCCTGGAACTGTGTCTGCATTTTGGAAACAAAATAATATGTTATCTATCAAAGTAAATTTTTGTTTCTTTAGGTTCTCTACTATAAAAAAAGATGCTCATTAATACGCTTTTGAGTTTTAGGGATCTAGCCAGTAGGAAATCTAACCAAGAAATAATCCCAGTGTCATTTACCAAACAGTCAGCCTTAAGCACCAGTTAGCTACGAGATTCAGGGGACAATGTTGACAATCCAGTGCTAAAAGTTATTTTCACAAATCAAGTTATCATTCCACTACAGACCAACCCACACTGACATAGTTGTGTGGGTGTACAGTACACGTACGTTGGTGTGTGAATGTGTCCTTGTTGTACACAAATGAATGTTATCAGTACCTCCCCATATTTACTCAGGGGGGAAGAACCAGTCTGCTTAGGCAAGCTGTGAATACAAAGACTCACTTGTACTGTCCATGTTTGTGTGGAAGTGCCCTCATGCACACTGTCACAGTTATGGACTTTGCCGTTTTATCTCCCGTTCATTGAGAGGGATATTTGTGCCTCCACTTCAAGCTATGAATCTAAAATCTGGTATTTCTTCTCCCATCCTGATTGATAACAGCAATCTTGGTACTGAGATGGCATTGTGATCTATTTATTTTTCTTTAAAAATCATCCATCATCAGATAGCACACTGTTGCGCTGCGACCATGTCATCCTCAGGATCAACTGGGTAAAAAATTAGATTTTAGTTTATATCGGAATTAGATTTTTAGAAGGCATGAAGGCAAAATTGAGTGAATATTATCCCATATTATCCCTGTAACATCTTGTAGGCCTGTTATAACCTTTTGCCCATCGTTTTTAAACTCTTTATCACTTTGTTTAGCCAAGTATTTTATTGGAAAAAAACAAAACACAAATAGTTTGCTAAATTTCATTACCTCAGCCACAAATGTGATGCACTTTGAAAGTACCACAGCAGCATCCCAATAATCATGTTATTATATGGTTGAAGAGCTGTGACAGTGATAGCTGTGGTTTTCTCTGAAAATATCCTTTCTTAAAAGTGTTACAAAAACAAGAGCAAACTGAAAAAATCTCTAAGGTGTAAGCACTTTTTTAGGGCAAACTATACACATGATGGTACATAGCCCTTCTAGAGACTCAACAAAATGAAAACCTATTTTAATTTTGGCCTAATTTATTAAAAAGTTCTAGTCTGTCATCAACTGCTGGTTTAATAATGGAACAACTTAGCTGAATGGCAATACAACTTCTTAAGGAGTACAAACATATCTTTAACATTTACTGATGGTCTTAGCAACATTATTGCCAGTTATAGGCATGCAGAGGATGAGGACATGGCATTTAACTAATTAACAATTTTCTTTGACTTTTTCTGGGGACTAGAACACAAAGTCATTTGTACAAATGTTATTTTAATTTGACAATTAAATAAAACAGATGTTAAGCCTAAATGAAAAAAAAAAAAAACACGCTGCAGGTTCTTTGTTAAATGTAGTCGTTTTGAATCAAACTCTAAACAAAGCACAGGAAAAATGCTGATGAGGTTACAGGCTAAAAATTTTAAGAGTTTTAAGTTTTCAAGTTTTTTGTTTTTGTCCTATTAATCACAGGCCAGAACAGATCAAAGGAAAACTGCTGGAATTTCCAATCAACAACTTTTTCTGATATTTTTACTGCACACACACTCGCTACCACTGATGTTTTGTGGTAGGACCTTCTCAGGAGATGAGTGATGATCTTTTTTTTTTTTTTTTTTTTTACCTGGACACTTTTATTAACTTTTATCTACCTACACACAAGCAAATACAATCAGGATTAAAAAAGGCACGAATAACCGTTTCACTGAAAGGAACCTGACGAAACCTGTGAGTACCTGCAGCCTCTAAAATCAATGTTTACCAGCTGCCTCTCTTTATTCTCTCCATAATATGGTGACAAAGACTTTGGATAAAACATTACAAACAACTGTCTGGTAGAAGAAGTGTGACTGAAAAGCACTGGTGGGCAGGCTTGTACTTGTTAACTTTAAAATAAAACTTAACTTGTTGACAAGCTCAACTGATTTCGTGCCACTGAAAGCCTTTCTCGTCTTAGCACAGAAGATTTATTTTTCATCAGAAAACTTAAGTGTAGATTAGTGTAATAACAGACTTTAAACCATAATAAGAGATGTAACAAATGTATACGCTAAGTGTAAATGTACACAAGGATGTTAACTCACCTTTTTCAGTAGCTTCTCGCATTCAGATGATGAAATATTTTGTGTCTCCTTTTCTGTTCTGACTTGGCTGCACGTTTCCTGCTGCTTTTCAAACTTTTCTGCAGTAAATAAAACCAATATACAACATTTTAGCAGTAGAATAGTATAATATTTCTATTGAATCCGAGTAGTGTTGTGAACAAACACATTTCAACAAACTTGCTCATTATTGGAGCTTACATTTTTGAGGACTTTGAACTGAATGATGCAGTTTTTTAAAGTGCTGTCAAGGAAGTGGAACGTTAAGGGAATGTAGCTTATCTTGACCTCATTTAAAGATACTCCGTTTTGAACAAAAGATTTATACCTTATTTTTAAGGGGCAAGCTGCAGTGTGAATGTAGCCAAAAAGTCGCAACATTAGCCATGAAGGCACGCGCTCAGTGTTGTCTTATTGTTTGCTTGAGCCGGGGCGGGTGGCAGAGACAGTTCAGCTTTGTGTGGACATGTGGTTGCATTTCACATAGGGCTGCACAATAATAGAAAATCTGGCAATGGTGATAATAATGGTAAATATTGCGATGACGATATCAGGCACCATATATACCCATTTTCTTTTTGCCTTGCTTTCTCATCTGTGCTTCCATCTCTTTTTGACCTTTAGCTTTAGGGCAATGTGTCCAGTGTGAACATCTGCTGCTGCGAGACTCTGTCCAACTAGCCAAACATTACATTAGCAAGAAAAATACAACTTCAAAATACTTGGGAGAGATTAGCCACCAATTATTCCACAACAACAAATCAACAAAAGAGAAGACTGACAGCATGTTGTCACTGGTGGCAAAATATTTCCCTGTCTGGTGAGATATACAAGTTGTCTTGTTCAAGTTCAGCTCTTTCACAACTGCCCTTGGGTGTCTAGACAACATTTTTCAGCTGCACAGCTAAAACCGATTAATGTGATCCCAATTTTAAGATTGGCAAGGATGTTTTTTTTCCACAAAGCTGTCATTTTATCATGCAAACTACATTCACTTCTCTTGAAGGGCATCACCACAATGATTTCCTTTCTCAAAGTCAAGCGGTTTATTCAAAACGTGTTTGTCTCAGACTATCTTGATCTCTATATTAAGGATCATAAAATTATTTAAACTAAAATGTAAAATATATGACCTCTCAAACCAGTGACTGTGCTTCACCCATCATTTTAAAGTGAATTATATTCTCTGTGAGATATCTGAATAGAGCCGAAGTTTAGTTGGGAGTCTTATGTCCCTGGAGTTGACTATTATCCAAGTCCTCTTTTTCTTTTGGCATTTTCCTTTTAGGGGTTGCCACAGCAAGTCATCTGTCTCCATCTAACCCTATCTTCTGCATCATCTTCCCTCACACCCACTACCTTCATGTCCTCTTTCATTCCATCCATAAATCTCCTCTTTGGTGTTCCTTGAGGCCTCCTGTCTGGCAGATCCAGCATCCTTCTAGAAATATACTCATTATCCCTTCTCTTTACATGTCCAAACCATCTCAGTCTGGCCTCTCTGGCTTTATCTCCAACACATCTATCAAGATGTGCCTCTGATGTACTCATTCCTGATCCTATCCATCCTAGTCACTCAAGTAAACATCAACATCTTCATCTGTGCCACCTCTATCTTAGCCTCCTGGGTTTTCCTCAGTACCACAGTCTGTAAAACACTCAACGTTGCTGGTCTCACCACCATATTGTACACCCTTTCCTTTCATTCTCACTGATACTCTTATCACACAACAGGTGTGACACTTTTCTCCACCTGTTCCAACCTACTTGGAAACGTTTCTTTACCACTTTTCCACACTCACTGTTGCTCTGGTGAGTTGAATGCCATCCAAGAACCACCATTTTATTTTTTTTTGCATATCTATTTGCATATTGGTGTTTTGGTATTGCATACTGATTGTAGGTTTAAATCACAACCAAGAGAAATGGGATAACGTACTCCTCTAATTTTCACATCTGTGACTGAACAAAGGTTTTGAGGGTAACACTTTTGCCAAATCGAAGAGAAGATAAAGTGCAGCGTCTACAGGCCTAATTTAAGGTCTTTGCAGAATCTTGAGTAGGGTCATCTTTGATGTTAAAACAATGCGGTTTCCCAGACACAGCCTCCATTTTCCTATAGCCCATGGCTCTCAACCTCTACCTCATGTCTCCGTCTCCTTCCTTCCCTCCCTGCGATCTATCTCAATCACTGTCAGACATCAGTTAAGGAGGGGTTCCCTTCCACAGCAGAATTCAAAACACTAACGTGTCACAGCATGTCTCCAGTTAACCACCCAAAAATCAACCAAGATAAAAACATAGGGCTTTAAAATGTCCACAGTAGGATATAACAGGGTAAATAATTTAGGAATAGTAGGACTGAGAAGATTTTTCACCACTACTGACAAATGTACAAATATAACAGAATTAAATTTACAGTGAAGTTACAACTTTAAGATAGTAGGCTCAACAGGAGATTTATTTATTTTCAATACTAGCACCCAGTAGCCCCTTCTGAGCTTTGGTGTTAGTAAAATTGTGTAAAATGATCACAAACTTAAAAAAATAGATATGTTTAGTATGTTTTCATTGAAGACATAAAGCCAGAATGAGGAAGTATTAACACGGGTGAGCTCACCTACACAGTTTCTTTATGACTCAAGTGTGTAATAAGTAGGCCTGCATGAATGTGCGACTATGTAGGAGTGATTTACTGTCGAAGCTAAGCCTTGTGCCGTCACTTCTGCCCCGACTAGAGTTGCCACCCAGCAGTAAGACAGTCATCTTCAAACAACTTGAATTAAAGCCAAAGTAAAAATTAAAACAACTTTGTTTCACCACAATACAAACTGCATTCAGCTTACTTACAGAATTAAATGTAACACTGCTCATCCATATAAAGTCTTGGTTATCCTTACAAGGGTTACAGGTTGATGGAACTAGTGATGGTGCAAAAGGTTTATACTTGACAAGCTCTATATTTATTTCAGGTGACTACCAGGTCCAATTTAAAAGGTACTGAGCCCTGCATATTGTGCCATTTAGTTAATCGCACAAAGCCAGTTTTTGGTCAGAAATACTGTGGCAGAGAGGATAAGAAGTTGAAATATTATATATAAAGATTCAGAGAGCAAGATAATTGATTCCAAAATATAAACCGCAACACGTAGTTTTTGATTAACTTTACTCTGAACATGTTTTTTTCAGTACTAAAATGTGATTAGCTCTACCAACATCATTAAAGCCTGGTAGAAACAGTAAAGAGAGATTTGATTTTCAACTACTCGTGGCACATTTTCAGTTTTCAGGTGTTTTGCAGGTTTTGGCTCTTTCAAAAAAAGTATCTAACTAAAAAATCCTTTTAAATGAGATTCTACAGAAAGTGCAGGACTGATCGGTTCTCTCCAGGTGTATGGAACATGGAGAAGCATGCTGCCCTTCAACCATCGGTGGCTGCACACTGCTGCTCAGCTGGCTAAAATATTACTGCTACAGACCTTTTTGTTTGCTTGTTATTTGGATATATTTCCAATTAAAAACACAGAAAGATTCACAAGATTCCTAATATTCTGTCCAATAAGCATAATTATTTAAAAAACATTTCTGAATTTAATGGGTGTTTATTAAATGTCTTTAACCTACATAGAGAAATCTAAATAAATAAAAAAAATCATTGTCATGACATTAATAAAACTGAAAAAGCAGGTTAAATCATGCAGAAGTAAGAATTATTGCTTTTTTATTTCCAATAAAAGCAATTAGATGTTGCTTTTATTAGATGTTCTACATTTTGTTTTAAATTTCTGTGTCCCTCATGACAACTCAAGGTTTTCATACTGTGAGAACCCCATGCCTACTGCGTGTATATGAGATAAAAAAGAGGTTTATAATATGCAATGGAAATGTCTTCAACTAAAAAGACAAGACTTTGTCTTTTTGGCATAGGAAAAAAGGGTTTTCTCCACAACTGTTACTGCAGTTGTGTTTCAATACCATGTTAAATCAAAATTAACCTAAAGTATTTTATGATGACTCTAAACACTAAAGTGTGGTGTTTAAAATCTGAAAATCTTATGTAGGACTTGTTTATTTGAACATTAGTAACAGACCTAATTATGCACTACACAATGACATGAAGCTGACAACATAATCTGTTTTTTTCCTTCTCATCTGGTCTCATAGTAAGATTTTTGCATTATTCTTCTAAGGAATTTGGGCGTGACAAAGGTCACTGAATTATATCCAAACATTATTCAAAACCATAACTCATTGGGTATTGGCTCAGGATGAAAGGAAATGCTTCAGATGATTTAATCTTGGATCCTGCTCAGTCACTGTAACTCAGCCAATTTGGAATGTGATAGGTGTTTCCAAACAAACAGCTGTCCTTTTGCACAGGTTCTTCAGCTCCACTAAATCAAAAAATTGTTACAAGAGAGATTGAGCAGCACTGATTTAATGCCATTAAAGGGAAAAACATCCTTTTAAAATACATACCTAACCTGATTATGAGTTACGGATTGAAATAGTATTACAGAAAAAATCTAAAGTATTAACACATCATGCTTGTTATAAATTCAGGAGGGTCTCAAGAGTTCAAAAATTCCCTTCATACAGCTAGTAAATGTTTAGATTAACATTGTACAAAATTACAAAACACAGCATTAAAAACATATGATTTAATGTTGAAAAGCTGCAAAAGTCAATAAAAATTTAGCATCTGGTTGAATATTTCAGCATGGTTGAGACAAAAACCTCTTGCATAAACCCATTTTAGTAGAATAATAACATGCTTACTATTTCTAAATTTATTAACGAATGGAAATCTTCAGTTTCACACATTTGCTGCTTTGTGCTGACAATAACAGTGTTATTTTCTTTATGATAGGCAACCTCTGTATAACTTTAGAGTGCAAGTTGTGCAACCGATTTCTTTTCACATGTAAATAGCTTTCCCAATACAAGTCCTTTTGTTTTCTGATTTACGGTACATTATGTTTTGAAATTGTTGAGGCAGCACTATCCAAGTCAGTCACAGATAAACTGCAGCAAACTTTAACAAAATGTAGTTTTCAGTGAAGGAAACGGCTTGAATTCTAGAAGTATCCAAAATAGGGATGTGCAATTATCATTTTTTTTTTTTTAATCATTATTGGGGTGAAAAAATAATTGATTAAACTTGCAAAACCCAAGAACTGGATAGAATTGTTTGGGATTGTTACTTTAGCTGTTTCAACTATTTTCTCCACTTTTGCTTCGATGAGAGCATCAACAAATGTAAAAAAGTTAGCAAGAAAGCACAATTATTGTGCGTTTTTGTATAGCCTATTTGACATTGGGCATTTATATTTTTAGATCTAAAATATTGGTGTTTGTGGGTTTCTGACTATGTACAGGGACAGATATATTGCAAAGAAAAGAAAAACATTGAAAAAAGTTATGCCTCAAAATATTTTAAAATTTTAGCACAGTGGTCAGAAGGATTTTAAGCCATTCTTCTTGCAGGATAGCGGCCAGGTCACTATGTGATACTGGTGGAGGAAAGCGTTTCCTGACTCGCTCCTCCAAAACACCCCAAAATGGCTTGATAATATTTAGATCTGGTGACTGTGCAGGCCATGGGAGATGTTCAACTTCACTTTCACGTTCATCAAACCAATCTTTCACCAGTCTTGCTGTGTGTATTGGTGTATTGTCATCCTGATACACGGCACAGCCTTCAGGATGCAATGTTTGAACCATTGGATGCACATGGTCCTCAAGAATGGCTCGGTAGTCCTTGGCAGTGACGCGCCCATCTAGCACAAGAATTGGGCCAAGGGAATGCCATGATATGGCAGCCCAAACCATCACTGATCCACCCCCATGCTTCACTCTGGGCATGCAACAGTCTTGGTGGTACGCTTCTTTGGGGTTTCTCCACACCGTAACTCTCCCGGATGTGGGGAAAACAGTAAAGGTGGACTCATCAGAGAACAATACATGTTTCACATTGTCCACAGCCCAAGATTTGCGCTCCTTGCACCATTGAAACCGACGTTTGGCATTGGCATGAGTGACCAAAGGTTTGGCTATAGCAGCCCGGCCGTGTATATTGACCCTTTGGAGCTCCCGACGGAGAATTGAGGTGCACATTTAATTCTGCCGTGATTTGGGCAGTCGTGGTTTTATGTTTTTTGGATACAATCCGGGTTAGCACCCGAACATCCCTTTCAGACAGCTTCCTCTTGCGTCCACAGTTAATCCTGTTGGATGTGGTTTGTCCTTCTTGGTGGTATGCTGACATTACCCTGGATACCGTGGCTCTTGATACATCACAAAGACTTGCTGTCTTGGTCACAGATGCGCCAGCAAGACGTGCACCAACAATTTGTCCTCTTTTGAACTCTGGTATGTCACCCATAATGTTGTGTGCATTTCAATATTTTGAGCAAAACTGTGCTCTTACCCTGCTAATTGAACCTTCACACCGTGCTCTTACTGGTGCAATGTGCAATCAATGAAGACTGGCTACCAGGCTGGTCCAATTTAGCCATGAAACCTCCCACACTAAAATGACTGGTGTTTCAGTTTCATTGTCCAACCCCTGTATATGTCATTCCCAAGACAAATTGATGCTGTATTGGCCGCAAAAGGAGGCCCTACACCATACTAATAAATTATTGTGGTCTAAAACCAGGTGTTTCAGTTTCATTGTCCAACCCCTGTATGTACACAGACAAATATGTCGACTCAAAATAAATAAATAAAAACATGGTAAAATCCTAATTGATGCACAGTTGTAAATGCCAGACTCAATGAGCTTAACTTGGAGCTTCCTCTATGACTCAGGGATTTAATGAGTAGCTCTGAATGACAGCGGGTGTTTTACTGCCCACACTCTCTTCCTCTCTGAAAGTCAGTTTCAGATAACGGAGCACTGTGCTGATTCTTCAATGTCCAGGAATTAATGCTGATGACACACAGCCTTTTGAAGGTTGTGTTTTAGTGCTTTTGTAGCTCCTGACATCCTCTGGGACAGGACACCTGTAACTTGGTTTGAATAAGCTCTGATGTAAGCCTGGGCTCAGCAGATCCTGTAGCCTGGGAATTCACTGACACTGCTCAACAGCGCTGATCATTTATGGAGAGAGGGAGAAAGGAATGCAGACTGGAAATTGTTTGAAAGAAGAGGAGAACATCAAGACTATTTCTCTTACCCCTGCCTCACCGTAACTAAAACAACATAACATGGGTCACATTCAGAGTTCGGAGATCTCAAGTATGATAGACAAAATTGAAACTCTTACTATAGTTACACCAACAGAACAGTTAATTCAAAAAGCTATCTTAGATAAATACAAGACAGAAGAAATAAAGCACAAAAGTACTTAAGAGTGCATTTCAGGGTTAAGCTAGGCAAAATTCAAACTTTTTTTGTAATAATCATGTTTAACAGTCAATGGACCCATTTGTAAGGGACTGAAAATATGAGAAAATAGTCTACAAGTGGAGGACTTTCAAACAACTGCCAATATATTCAGGTTTGGCTGTTTAAGTTCACTCTTAGAGTAGACCACAATAGGCTAAAAGAAGTCTCCAAAAACCCTAAAATGTCATCACAGGACCTACAGTGGGCTCTTGCAACTGTTGATATGAAAGTGCATGCCTATACAACAGAATGATGCAACTTTAACTTCCTTGTGAGGTGTTCAAGGAGGAAAGCTTTGCTCTTTAAGGAAAACATGAAGGCCTAAGTAAATTTGCCAGGATTTCTGAAAAAAATTTATTTGAACAAAAGTGTCAAAAATTGCATCATCTGGACACCAGAAAAGATGACATGTTTGGCAGAGACCAAATGAACCATTGTAAGAAAAGAACATCATACCAACTGTGAAGCACGGAATTGGGAGTGTCACGGTGTGGGGATGATTTGACCAGGATAGCTCACCATCAAGGAATCCCCCTTTAATTTTTCTCGAGTATGGGAGGGTGCTTGAGGAATGTAATAATTCATTCAGCAAGTCACTCAGTTGTGAGAACATGTCAGTCAGTGTAAGATTCACAAGCAGTTTCACTCAGAGATGTCATAGGGGTCAGAGTTTCTGCTGATTTGTAATCGTACTTGTCATCTTCCACTATATCCAGTACGGGTCGCGGGGGCAACAGACTCAGTAGACACACCCACACTTCCCTCTCCCCAGACACCTCCTCCAGCCCAAGGCGTTCCCAGGCCAGCCGAGAGACATAGTCCCTCCAGCGTGTCTTAGGCCGTCCCCTGGGGCTCCTCCCGGTGGGGCGTGCCTGGAAGACTTCCCAAGGGAGGTGTCCAGGTTTGTAATGTCTACCTTAATTTGTATCAAATACTGAGAAATGTTAGGGCTAAAAGCTATTTAGTAAAGCTAAAAATATATCAAAAGACCTTTACAAAATTATTTTTAAGTATAAAGCATAAACCAAATTGTGCTATTAGCAAATCTAACAGAACACGAGTCATCTGTTGAGGTTTTAGCAACGTTAAATCAAAGGCCATAAGTTCTAGATTTCCTTATCACAGAGGAAGGGGTGAAAATAAGACCAGGATAGGTTCTGTTTGTTGTTTTAGTCTTGGACATGACTCCGCTTGCAGTCATCACATCACTACATCAGCAGATTGTGGAGAGAAAACACGACCCGTTAAACCTTTTACAACTGGAAAGAAAAAGGAGAAGATAGAGAAGTAAAAAGTGAGACAAAGTGATGAGATGCAGAAAGAAAGGAAATGGCCAAAAAAAAAAAAACAAGATGTTAAAGAAACAAAGCAGAATACACGGATTATGCTGATGTAGCCTACTTCCTATATTAAAAACACATAGAAACCTCCTTCATTTATTCATATCAAGTTTTACCATAGTTATAAAAACTAAAGCGGTTTCATTCCTGTCCTTAAAGTCTTTTTAATGAGATGCCAAAGAAAGTGACTAGAGTTTTTATGGACTGTATAGAGCATAGCGTAAAATAAATGTTGACCCACCTGTTGCTGTAGCCTTCCGATCATCTGTTTGAAAGAAGGCTAAGACAGTCTAACTGTTCAGCTAATTGGATGCATTTAAAAGTGCAAAAATAAAAAAAAATTTAATTATGGTGTGAAAAATTTAACACTGTCGCCCATCACTCTAAGTAGGGTAAAGCTACTGCAGGCTACAAGCAATACTGTATGTTCAAAACAAGCTTTTATACTGTGAACTTCAGAGGACAAAAAACATATTGCTTGTTTGATTTGTTAGATAAAAGCCTTTTACACAGTTTTGTAACCAATACACAAACATATGCTGTCATATGTTAAACACTGGGTATGCAAAATGTGGCCACGCAAGTCACAGGCTATCACTCTAGGGGATCTGATCACTATTGAAGTTCCGGTCTGCTGCACCTAAAGTTATAGGCTACTTGGAATCGGATCTGGACATTCTTAAAAAATACATTATCATTTCAATACTGATGGAGACTTCATTATTTGTCAAACATTGGTCTATATGTGTCACAAGCAAGGCTCTTTACACACTTTGCAGCCAAAACACATTACCTGTGACTGAATACTGTTTCACAAAGACATTTTACAAACCTGACAGCCCCAAGTGATTAAAAAATAATCGGCAGTTTATGTCAAAATGTGGAGCCCTCCTATTAAACTCTTTCTAGATCTTTTCCACACTTACCACAAATATTGGCATCCCTGGTAAAAATGTAAAATACCTTAAAACCGATTTTTCTTACCAACCAATCCTGTTCAGGGTACATGATGGTAAGATGACCTGGTGTCCTCGTCCAGACTTTTAAGCCACAATTACATTAGTTTTAGTTTTATTGTTCAAGGCCTTTTAACAGTTATTTTATGCTACTTAACTGAAATCTGTGTGTGTGTTTTACATAAATTTCTCTCTTGTAAAACTTAGGTTTTCTTTGTTTTAAATTTAACAAAATTTGGCTCATGAACATTGTCAATAAAACATTTCATACAGTACACATTTATTTTTCCTTTTTACCCCAATGGATCATATTGGTTTTGAAACCCTCGACAAATTTTATTTGTGATATAATAGGCCTTTACAATATTGAAAAAGGCATGTGACTCAGTGGAGCTTTGTGCCCATTAAGTCCCAAACAAGAAAGTAGTACTGCACGCTGGATTACAGAACAAAAGCCGCCCTCTATCTTAATGTTTTTTTTTTGTTTGTTTTATTTATTTTTTTAAATACCAACATGTGGGCTGGAAGTGTGGGCATTTAGTAATTTTATCTATCTGGCTCACCATGAACATCAAAGTTGGTTATACATTTCTCCACTCAGCAGGCCTCGTCAAATCTCCCTAAAGCTACACAGGTTAAAATAACAATCTATGAAACAGACTAAACAATGATACAGTATGTAAGTGGTATCAGTATACAAGTATGTCTCAACATTAATGTCTTGGCTTATTCTAAAGATTTGATGTCTTCTTTGTGCCAAAAGACCACCTAAATGGCCTGTAATTATAAAGAACAGAAAAAGACAAAAAGTAAGCAAACAAAGGGAAACACAAAGATAGGTGAAAACAGGGAATAATGTAGCCATAGATTATGAATGAGAGAATGGCGATTTCCAGACCCAACACACAACTGGCTTGGAGAGAAAGCGAGATGGGGGAAGAAAACTAAGTAAAAAGTGACTAAAGTTTGTCATTTCTTAAGTAATTAATTTGCATTTTATTGCATGACATAGGTATTTGATACATGTTCAAGAGCCGCACAGAAATTCACTTATTAAGATACAAAAACAAACGTCTTTACCTATTCATGAAACAGGGTTAGAAAATTTACAGCTACATAATGAAATAGTTTTAGAAATTAGATTTTAAAGGCTACAATGGTGTTAACTAATGTTTTCCACACAAGTGAGTCGTCATGACTGCCGTGACAATCATGTTTTGCTAAAATGGGACGCAGGTCTATTTCAAACACCAAATATTTAATGTTAAATCTGTATGATTCCTCTCAAATGTAAAATAGGGACATAATGAAATACTGGGACGGTATCTCACTATATTACAACACCATATTTCTTGTCAAGTCAAATCTGTCTTACCATATCGCTAGCATGTGTTATACAGGATTTCATTAGTATATTTAGAGTCCATGATTTCTGTAAATATGAATTAAAGCATCATCTCTGTTAATATGAGTTGCTCTATAAGAGCCAGAATAAACAACTGGTGTTTATCAAGCAATACAACACAACAGTAGAGAATTAATCTTAAACCCTTAAATCCAATTATAACTATTACAGACTCTATTAAAGGGTCTAAATAAAATGACAACTTCTTAAATTTCACTAAAACAACAAAATCACATGGTATATTTATCCATGTAAAAGAAAACAATAGAAAAGGGCATCGGTAAAACCTTTTTTAGACTTGTGTGACTTCGATATTAAATAAGCTACTAAAAAATATTTGAGTACAAGTACTGTGACATTACTTAATCTCTGGTCTTAAACATAAAACTATGTAAAATTGCTTTATTTAAAACTACTTTGTTTGCACAGTTTTCATTAACATGTTCTCTCTTTTCCTGAGTGCAAACACAAAAGGATTATGTAAAAATACTTCCACCCACACTCACTTGTCACAGCAGTTTGTAATAATACTTCAGTCCTCAAGGGGATCAACATTTCATCTCACAGACCGTATGTTCTCATTAATCAGACAGTAGACAGCAGCTAAATGATTGCCGTGCTTTGTTTTGTCTGCACCGCTTGCGTAAAAATAACAGACAGGAGAAGCTCCCTAAGGAGGGTGGTATTAAATGGTGCTTGGAAATACTAAGTATTTACAGTAGAAGGTGCATGAGGAGAAGAAGAGAGACACAAACTAATGCCTCATGCAAAGATTCAGTCGTTAGAGTGTCCAAAGGTGTATTAAAGATGGCAGAAATAAAATGAAGATGCATTAATCTTTAAAATTGCACTTCATACAGCTAGTAAATGATTTCCCAAGAACTTATCTTTAGTTATGTCTAGTTACCTTGCGGTTTTTGTATTTTGTTTAACTGTCTTGGGCACAGTTTACTTGTATAGGGCTAGCCATTTAAGAATGCTAGTGTGCAAAATCAACTCACCTATTGTTTTATAATACCACACCTCACCAGGGAGATATTCCTAAAACAATTACTGACAGAGACTGAAAGTTGTCTGGCTATTATTTCCAAATAATCATGTGGTGCTCCAACTTGGTAGTTTTGACAAAAATTAAAAACTTTATAATATTTGGCCTGCACAGAGGCACAGTTGGTAGCACTGTTGCCTTGCAGCAAGAAGGTCCTGGGTTCGACCCCGGGCTGGGGGTCTTTCTGCATGGAGTTTGCATGTTCTCCTCCTGCATGTGTGGGTTCTCTCCAGGTACTTCGGCTTCCTCCCACA